>NC_057812.1:545375008-545975008 GCF_018294505.1 Triticum aestivum | reverse complement strand
CGGTCGTGTGAATGGCCTTCCGATGATTTCTTGAGAGCAGGCGGGATTTATGAAGATTTTTATGAATTGGTTGAGAATGCAGGCCTCGCCGCTTTTCTCCACGACCAACGCGATCAGTATCTCTTACTCACAAATATCTTTGTGCAAAACTTTCATTTCCATTCTAGGAGCTCACCACCTATGGTGGAGTTTTATTTATATGATGAGCATAAGGAGATGTCACTTTATGATTTTTGTCGGGTTTGTTTGATCCCTTTCGAGGGCAGCTATAACACCCAGGATGCGGCTATATCTCCCACGTGTCGGAGCACAACTTAGAGGCATAACCGCATTGTAGGCAATGTCGCAAGAGGGGTAATCTTTACACATCCCATGTACTGAATAAGAAAGAGGTACATAGTTGGCTTAGAATCGCCACTTCACACAATACATAAATATAGCATTACAATCATCCAGATACAATCAAGGTCCGACTACGGAACCAAAATAAAGACAACCCCAAATGCATAAGATCCCCGATCGCTCCAACTGGGCTCCACTACTGATCATCTGGAAAGGAAACGTAGTATTGTCCTTAGTCCTCATCGAACTCCCACTTGAGTTCAGTCGTATCTCCTGGAATGGTATCATCGGCACCTGCATCTGGTTTTGGAAGTAATATGTGAGTCACGGGGACTCAGCAATCTCACACCCTCACGATCAAGACTATTTAAGCTTATGGGTAGGTAAAAGGTATGAGGTGGAGCTGCAGCAAGAACTAGCATATATGGTGGCTAACATACACAAATGAGAGCGAGAAGAGAAGGCCAAAGCACGGTCGAGAATCTATGATCAAGAAGTGATCCTAGAACTACTTACGTTCAAGCATAACCCGAGACCGTGTTCTCTTCCCGGACTCCGCCGAAAAGAGACCATCACGGCTACACACGCTGTCGATCCATTTTAATTAAGTTAAGTTTCAGGTTTTCTACAACTGGACATTAACAAATTCACATCTGCCCATAACCGTGGGCACGGCTTTCGAAAGTTCAAATCCCTGCAAGGGTGTCCCAACTTAGCCCATCACAAGCTCTCACGGTCAATGAAGGATATTCCTTCTCCCAGGACAGCCCGATCAGACTCGGAATCCCGGTTACAAGACATCTCGACAATGGTAAAACAAGACCAGCAAAGCCACCCGAATGTGCCGACAAATCCCGATAGGATCTGCGCATATCTCGTTCTTAGGGCACACCGGATTGTCCAAGGTTCCGGTAGGCCAGCCCAGAGTTGCCCCTAGTGGCCACCGGCAGCTGACAGGTTGGACCAACACTCAGAGGAGCACTGGCCCGGGGGTTTAAAATAAATATGACCCTTGAGTCCGCGGAACCCAAGGGAAAAAGTCTAGGTGGCAAAAGGTAAAACCAATGTTGGGCCTTGCTGGAGGAGTTTTATTCAAGGCGAACTGTCAAGGGGTTCCCATTATAACCCAACCGCGTAAGGAATGCAAAATCAAGGAACATAACACCGGTATGAAGGAAACTAGGGCGGAAAGAGTGGAACAAAACACCAGGCATGAGGCCGAGCCTTCCACCCTTTACCGAGTATATAGGTGCATTAAAATAAGCAAGATATAATAATGATATCCCAACAATAATCATGTTCCAACAAGGAACAAACTCCAATCTTCACCTGCAAATAACAACGCTATAAGAGGGGCGGAGCAAAGCGGTAACATAGCCGAACAATGGTTTGCTAGGACAAGGCGGGTTAGAGGTTTGACATGGCAATATGGGATGCATGATAAAGCATGTGGTAGGTATCGCAGCATAGGCATAGACATAGAGCGAGCAACTAGCAAGCAAAGATAGAAGTGATTTCAAGGGTATGGTCATCTTGCCTGCAAAGTTCTCCGAGTTGACGTTAGCTTGATCCTCGTAAGCGTACTCAATGGGTTCCTCGATCACGTACTCGTCTCCCGGCTCTACCCAAAGCAAGAACACAAGCGAAAGGAACCACAATCAACCACGGTGCAATGCGCAAGCAACATGATGCAAAACATGGCATGATATGTGGGATGTGATATGCAATGCATATGCGTGCTTCAGAAAGGAAAGATTGAACCAGGCCTCATCTTGGAAAACCAAGAGTGACGCTAGAAAGATGAGTTGATTTTGGTCGAAATCGATATAAAGATCATCGGAATCGGATGCATAGTTTGCAAATGGCAAGCAAAACAATAATGGCACTATTCTGCGATAAACAGCACGATGCCATCTAAAATGCATCAAGAAACTAAGCTACTGCACTCCAACATAGCAACAAAGCACATGGCAGTGATCCACTCAAGATGCTTGACAAAAGATGAACACTGAGCTACGGCTAAATCACATAATAGCAGGTTCAAACAAGCATGGCAAAAGTGCAAAAGATATCAGGCTCACAGACTTAGTGAAAATAACATGTCAGGTTTTAACATTAGGGAGCAATGTTTAGAGCAAGGTAACAACATTCTACAGGAACATATCATGGCAAAGCAAGGCATGGAATGAAACTTCTCAAAACATATAACAAAAGTCCTTTACTGACCATAAGACAAAAGAGATCAGAAAACACAATGGCAACCATGTAAACATAGCAAGTTTCGTTAACAGATTCAGACTTAGCAGAAAACTGGACATGGCAAAAACAGAGTTATGTAGGCATGTTTGCGAGCTCGATGCACTCACCACAAGGCATTTCATGACACACTAAGCATACAACCAGCAAGAGGACATGTTCAATAAGCTAACCATGGCAAGAACACTCTCATAGCATGCAAGGATAAACTACAACAACCTTGGAAAAATTGAATAACATGTAAACAATCTGCCAGGAACATTTTATAGCAAAAGTAGAGTAAGATTGAGTCATGCTAGGGTACTCCATAATTGCAAACAAAGACATGGATGGATAGAGCATAACAATATCTCAAAATCATCCTTACTGAACATGCTCAAAAGAGGCATGGATCACTCTGTAGCAATAAGAATACATGGCATAAAAATATCATCAGGGAAATGACTTAGAAGAATTCTATGTCCCTGAAAACAGCAACATCACGAGAGCTACTTTGCATGCTTGTGCTAGTCACCACAATGATCACAAAAATACATGGCATACACCCCTGTAAAGATGGCATGGCATAGCCCAAGACACATGTAGGGCTCAAGATCATAGGAGGCACACATTAATCATGGTAAAAATGACAAATGTCCATAATCTGTTAAGAAAGAGAAACAAACATTACATATCACTTTCGCAATAGCATTTAGGGCATCAAGATGGACTCAAACAAGCGTGGTGCAATGGAATGAAATGAAGAGCACATCCAGACGAACAATTTGATATGCTACACGCCCAAAACGGAGCAACGAATGATGAGATATGGTGCGATGAACAATGCTAAAATTATGAAAAATTGGGGACTTAGAGAAAAACGAAAGTCAACCCTAGTCCTCTCATATCCAGATCTGAGGCACACAGTTCGAGGATCACGGGGGATTCTCGCCGGAGTTCGTAGAGGAAGAAGAGGGCGGTCGGAGGGAGCTCGAGCTCGCCGGCATTAGCGAGGCCTTGGGCGGCGGAGGCGGCGGAGCTCATCGGGGTCCGGCGAGCTGCGGGCGGCGACAGCGATGAGGCGGCGGGCTGGCGGCCGGCGCCGATGAGGAGGAGGTGCGGCGGCATGGCGAAGGCGGAGCGGGGCGGCGCGGCTGCTCGCGCGGGCATGGGCAGCGGGGAGACGCGTTCTGGGGAGGGCCCGACCCGGGCTCGGCAGGCGGCGATGTGGGTGCGGGTTGTGCCACGTGTCGGCCTGTGATTGGACGCAGGCGGCGGCGCGGCGTGTCCGGCGGCGGAGGGACACGTCCGGCGTGGAGAGAGGAAGTAAGTTAGGGTTTCATCCACAAATGAAGGAGGGGAGGCCTATTTATACATAGAAAGAGCTAGGAGACTCCAAATGGAGTGCGGTTTTCGGCCACACGATCGTGATCGAACGACCAAGAGGATGGAGGGGGTTTAGGTGGGTTTTGGGCCACTTTGGAGAGGTGTTGGGCTGCAACACACACGAGGCCTTTACGGTTCCTCGGTTAACCGTTGGAGTATCAAACGAAGTCCAAATGGCACGAAACTTGACAGGTGGTCTACCGGTAGTGAACCAAGGCCGCTTGAAAAGTCTCGGTCCAATCCGAGAACGTTTAACACCCACACATGAAAAGAGGCAAAAGGGGACACCGGAGGACGTAGGAGTGCCGGAATGCAAAACGGACAACGGGGAAAATGCTCGGATGCATGCGACGAACACGTATGCAAATACGATGCACATGATGACATTATATGAGATGCATGACATGGACAAAAGCAACACGAAGACAAAACCCAACCACGAGGGAATATCATAACTTAGTGCCGAAAATGGCAAGAGTTGGAATACAAATATGACAAGTTACATATGGGGTGTTACAGCAGCGTAGAGGAACAACATCAAGACGATGTGGATGGGTTTATTGATACCATCACTGTAGGGGAAACGAGGAAGGTTTCAGATGCACGAATCACTAGCATACATTTTCCTGTTTTACTCTACTTTGCAATATTTGCTAGTCGTTGCTTAATTGGACGTGGAAACTGTGGAAACCTTAGTGTTCCTAATATTATTATTTTGTTCCACGGTTTATTCAGTGATAACTCTGTTAGTATGGGTGGTATTATTGTTAAACGGTTAAGTCTGAACTGTACCAAAGGGCCCATCTTTGGAGGCATTTATGCTTCACGCCTAGCTGCACATTTTAACATACCTATTAGGCATTATGAAAAGGAAGAAAAATTGATACCTTGTGTTTATTTAGATTATAAGAGTATGGTAGCACATGATTTTATTGTTAAGAATAGGGAAGGAGAGCTTAAATACATATTGTTCTTTGATAAACATCATTCTGAGACTATTACCCTACCCGCTCCTTCCTTGTTTGATTTATCTGCACGCCAGTACCTTATTCCGTTAGAGGCTATTCACGCCTATCGGAACCCTACATCAGCCACAGAGCCAGAGCCGGAACCATAAGTTGAGCCTCCACAATAGTCCAATTACCATTGGGACCCGGAGATGATTGCCAACTAGTGGCAATCAGAGTCTTCTTCCTCGCAGTACAACCCCAACTATTATTATGGATATCCGCCAGGCCAGCCGTGGCCATAGACCAAGTTAGGCCAAAAGCCTAAGCTTGGGGGAGTACGTATTTCCCACCGACATTATATTCATGTTCACACACTCATTGCTAGATGTCGGTGCTCATACTTTTTCATTATATCATCCATGCTAGTTTATTTTCCTTTTTATGCTTTCTTCTTGTGTGTTTAATAAACATTAAGAAAAACCAAAAAAATTAGTTGTAGCTTTCAATTAGTTTAATTTCCATGCTTGTAGTAGTAATTAAAAAGAAAACCCCAAAAGATTTCATGTTCTTCTTTTCCTTGTTGGGAGATTTCCCGTGTAAATAGTTTCATTTCTTTTCTTTTCTTTGGGGGTCAATAGGAGAAGACCATGATTAAATTGTTGAAGTAGCTCTCATATGCATTATTGTTGATTTGACAAAAGAGCCATATTGCCTTGTCTTCTCCTGTTTATTGAATGCTTGCAGATTCGAGCTTAGTCCAATGCACGTGCACTATTATTATTATTCACACTATTCGGTCATGCAAGTGAAAGGCAATTATGACTATATATGATGGACTGATTGAGATGAGAAAAGCTAGTATGAACTCGACCTCTCTTGTTTTTGTAAATATGATTAGTTCATCGTTCCTGATTCAGCCTATTATGGATAAACATGTTTGCAATGACAACTAGAGATCATAGTTTCTTGTGCCATGCTCGATTAGCTAGGAGCTTATAATGGTTACCTTGGATGCCAACATGTTATTAAAATGGTTATGATGTGGTATGATAGGGTGGTATCCTCCTCTGAATGGTTTAAGTGACTTGACTTGGCGCATGTTCACGCATGTAGTTGAAACAAAATCAACATAGCCTTCACGATATTTATGTTCATGGTGGATTATATCCTACTCATGCTTGCATTCGGTGTTGATTAATTTTAATGCATGTTCATGACTGTTGTTGCTCTCTAGCTGGTCGCTTCCCAGTCTCTTTCTAGCCTTCACCTGTACTAAGCGGGAATACTGCTTGTGCATCCAACTCCATAAACCCCAAAAGTTATTCCATATGAGTCCACCATACCTACCTATATACGGTATCTACCTGCCATTCCAAGTAAATTTGTATGTGCCAAACTCTAAACCTTCAAATAAATATCCTGTTTTGTATGCTCGAATAGCTCATGTATCAACTAGAGATGTCCGTATCTTCCATGTTAGGTGGGTTATTCTCAAGAGGAGTGGACTCCGCTCCTCACTCACGAGAAAGTGGCTGGTCACCGGGATGCCCAGTCCCATGCTTTATGCAAACTAAATCAAAATAATTGCAAACAAAACTCCCACTGGGACTCTTGTTAGTTGGAAGCACTCGTTGTTTCAAGCAAGCCATGGATTGATGCTTGTTGGTGCAGGGGGACTATAAACTTTACCATTCTGTTTGGGAACCACCTATAATGTGTGTAGCATGGAAGATATTGCCATCTCTTGGTTGTTATGTTGACAATGAAAGTATACCGCTCAAGATATTATTCACCTCTATTTCAAAACCGAGCTCTGGCACCTCTACAAATCCCTACTTCCCTCTGCGAAGGGCCTATCTATTTACTTTCATGTTGAGTCATCATCTTCTTATTAAAAAGCACCAGTCGGAGAGCACCACTGTCATTTGCATTCATAGTTGTTAGTTTACATTGAGTATGTCTTGACTGGATCTCTTTTACCATGAATTACAATGTCTAGTCAGTCCTTGATCTTTAAAGGTGCTCTGCATTTATGTTTTGCGGTCTCAGAAAGGGATAGCGAGATACCATCTTGTTATATCATATTATGATTGTTTTGAGAAAGTGTTGTCATCCGAGATTTATTATTATTGCTCGCCAGTTGATTATGCCATTGATATGAGTAAACATGAGACCTATGCGTTATTGCAGATGTGGTTAGTTCATTATCTTTGCTCAAAACTTGAATGTTGGCTTTACATATTTACAACAAGAAGAGCAAACAGACTTTGTAAAAGTTTTTCTTTATCACTTTCAGTTTATCAACTGAATTGTTTGAGGACAAGCAAAGGTTTAAGCTTGGGGGAGTTGATATGTCTCCGTCGTATCTACTTTTCCAAACACTTTTCCCCTTGTTTTGGACTCTAACTTGCATGATTTGAATGGAACTAACCCGGACTGATGCTGTTTTTAGATAAATTACCATGGTGTTATTTATGTGCAGAAACAAAAGTTCTCGGGATGACCTGAAAGTTCATGGAAACAACTTTTCAGAAATAATAAAAAATCCTTGCAAAAGATGAAGGCCAGGGGGCCCACCACCTGTCCATGAGGGTGGGGGCGCGCCTGCCCCCTAGGCGCGCCCCCTACCTCATGGGCCTCCTGGAACTCCTCCGACCTCAACTCCAACTCTATATATTTGGTTTCGGAGAGAAAAAAATAAGAGAGAAGGATTCATCGCGTTTTACGATACGGAGCCGCCGCCAAGCCCTAAAACCTCTCGGGAGGGCTGATCTGGAGTCCGTTCGGGGCTCCGGAGAGGGGAATCCGCCGCCATCGTCATCATCAACCATCCTCCATCACCAATTTCATGATGCTCACCGCCGTGCCTGAGTAATTCCATTGTAGGCTTACTGGACGGTGATGGGTTGTATGAGATTTATCATGTAATCGAATTAGTTTTGTTAGGGTTTGATCCCTAGTATCCACTATCTTCTGAGATTGATGTTGCTATGACTTTGCTATGCTTAATGCTTGTCACTAGGGCCCGAGTGCCATGATTTCAGATCTGAACCTATTATGTTTTCATCAATATATGAGAGTTCTTGATCCTATCTTGCAAGTCTATAGTCACCTATTATGTGTTATGATCCGTTAACCCCCAAAGTGACAATAATCGGGATACTTACCGGTGATGACCATAGTTTGAGGAGTTCATGTATTCACTATGTGCTAATGCTTTGTTCCGGTACTCTATTAAAAGGAGGCCTTAATATCCCATAGTTTCCATGAGGACCCCACTGCCACGGGAGGGTAGGACAAAAGGTTCCATGCAAGTTCTTTTCCATAAGCACATATGACTATATTCGAAATACATGCCTACATTACATTGATTAATTGGAGCTAGTTCTGTGTCACCCTAGGTTATGACTATTACATGATGAACCGCATACGGCATAATTCTCCATCACCGATCCATTGCCTACGAGCTTCCCATATATTGTTCTTCGCTTATTTACTTTTCCGTTGCTATTGCTATCATCACTACAAAATACCAAAAACATTACTTTTGCTACCGTTACCACTACTATCATATTACTTTGCTACTAAATACTTTGCTGCAGATATTAAGTTTCCAAGTGTGGTTGAATTGACAACTCAGCTGCTAATACTTGAGAATATTCTTTGGCTCCCCTTGTGTCGAATCAATAAATTTGGGTTGAATACTCTACCCTCGAAAACTATTGCGATCCCCTATACTTGTGGGTTATCACACGTGCATTGGACTAAGCTGGAATCTGCAAGCATTTAATACAAGGGAGAAGACAAGGTAATATGGGCTCTTGGTTAGATCGACAATAATGCATATGAGAGCCACTCAACATTTTCATCATGGTCTTCTCCTCTCGACCCCCAAAGAAAAAAATAAAACTATTTACACGGGAAAGCTCCCAACAAGCAAAAGAAGAACGAGAAATCCTTTTGGATTTTCTTTTAATTACTACTACTACAAGCATGGAAAGTAAACTAGCTAAAAGCTACAACTATTTTTTTGTTTTTATTAAGGTCTTTCAAACACACAAGAAGAATGCTGGAAAAGAAAATAAACTAGCATGGATAGAAAAATGAAAAAGTATGACCACCGACAACTAGAATGAGTGTGTGAACATGAATGTAATGTCGGTGAGAGATACGTACTCCCCCAAGCTTAGGCTTTTGAACTAAGTTGGTTTGTGGCCACTGATCGAAGCTATTCTCTCCGGTGTACTGAGGAGGGTCCTTAGGGTGCCAGTGGTTGGCGATCTCCTCCGGATCCCACTGATAAACAGACTGATGATAAGGATCAAGTGCTGGCTCTGGCTCAGGCTTTGGGACTTGTGTCAGCCTCCAGTATGCATAAATGGACTTGGGTGAGATGAGGTACGTGCCTGAAAGTATGTTAAACAGAGAGGGTACAGGCCAGGTAATAATATCACAGTAAGTTTTATCAAATATCAATTTATACTTAAGCATCGTCTTCTTATCTTTAACAATAAAATCATGTGCTACCATACTCTTATAATCTAGAAAAATAGGGGGCAGCAACTTTTCCTCTTTCTCATAATGCCTAATAGGTATCCCAAAGTGTTCAGCAAGGCGTGAAGCAAAGATGCCTCCGAAGATGGGACCCTTTGTTCGGTTCAGATTTAATCGTTTAGCAACAATAGCGCCTAAGCTGAAAGTGGTACCACGAAACAAAGCATGGCACAAAATGACAATATATCAGGAGCACTAAGATTCTCACTGTTCCCACGACCTATTAAGCATATACTAGCAAATATCGCAAAGTAACGAAGAACAGGAAAATGTATACTGGTAATTCTTGCATCTAAAATTTTCCTAGTTCCTCCTACAGCAATTCTATCAATAAACCCATCCACATCGCTACGATGTGGTTCTTGATGCTACCCTCAAAGGGGATCTTGCAGACCCGACAAAAATCAAGAAGTGACATCTCCTTAACCTCATCATATAATTGAAACTCCACCGAGGGTGGTGATTTCTTAGCATGGAAATAAAAAGTTTGCATGAAAATATTAGTGAGTAGGAGATATTGTTCACGCTGGTCGCGGAGGAAGTCGGTGAGGCCTGCATTCTCAGCCAAATAATAAAAGGCATCATAAATCCCGGCTGCTCTCAAGAACACATCACATGGCCATTCGCACTATTCAGCGATTAACAGCATGATGCCATCTAAAATGCATCAAGAAACTAAGCTACTGCACTCCAACATAGCAACAAAGCACATGGCAGTGATCCACTCAAGATGCTTGACAAAAGATGAACACTGAGCTACAGCTAAATCACACAATAGCAGGTTCAAAAAAGCATGGCAGAAGTGCAAAAGATATCAGGTTCACAAACTTAGTGAAAATAACATGTCAGGTTTTAACATCAGGAAGCAATGTTTAGAGCAAGATAACAACATGCTACAGAAACATATCATGGCAAAGCAAGGCATGGCATGAAACTTCTCAAAGCATATAACAAAAGTCCTTTACTGACCATAAGCCAAAAGGGATCAGAAAACACAATGGCAACCATGTAAACATAGCAAGTTTCGTTAACAGATTCAGATTTAGCAGAAAACTGGACATGGCAAAAACAGAGTTACATAGGCATGTTTGCAAGCTCGATGCACTCACCACAAGGCATTTCATGACACACTAAGCATACAACCAGCAAGAGGACATGTTCAATAAGCTAACCATGGCAAGAACACTCTCATAGCATGCAAGGATCAACTACAACAAGCTTGGCAAAATTGAATAACATGTAAACAATATGCCAGGAACATTTTATAGCAAAAGTAGAGCAAGATTGAGTCATGCTAGGGTACTCCATAATTGCAAACAAAGACATGGATGGATAGAGCATAACAATATCTCAAAATCATCCTTACTGAACATGCTCAAAAGAGGCATGGATCACTCTGTAGCAACAAGAATACATGGCATAAAAATATCATCAGGGAAATGACTTAGAAGAATTCTAAGTCCCTGAAAACAGCAACATCACGAAAGCTACTTTGCATGCTTGTGCTAGTCACCACAATGATCACAAAAATACATGGCATACACCCCTGTAAAGATGGCATGGCATAGCCCAAGACACATTTAGGGCTCAAGATCATAGGAGGCATACATTAATCATGGCAAAAATGACAAATGTCCATAATCTGTTAAGAAAGAGAAACTAACATTACATAGCACTTTTGCAACAACATTTAGGGCATCAAGATGGACTCAAACAAGCATGGTTCAATGGAATGAAATGAAGAGAACATCCAGACGAACAATTTGATATGCTACACGCCCAAAACGGAGCTACGGATGATGAGATATGGTGCAATGAACAATGCTAAAATTATGGAAAACTAGGGACTTAGAGAAAAACGAAAGTCAACCCTAGTCCTCTCAGATCCAGATCTGAGGCACGCAGTTCGAGGATCGCCGGGGCTTCTCGCCGGAGTTCGTAGAGGAAGAAGAGGGCGGTCGGAGGGAGCTCGAGCTCGCCGACGTTGGCGAGGCCTTGGGCGGCGGAGGCGGCGGAGCTCGTCGGGGTCCGGCGAGTTGCGGGCAGCGGTAGTGATGAGGCGGCGGGGCGGCGGCCGACGCCGGTGAGGAGGAGGTGTGGTGGTGCGGCAAAGGCAGAGCGGGGCGGCGCGGCTCCTCGCGCGGGCACGTGCGGCGGGGAGACGCGGGCTGGGGAGGGCCCGACCCGGGCTCGGGCGGGCTGGCGGCGATGTGGGCCCGGGCTGCACCACTTGTCGGCTTGCGATTGGACGCGGGCGGCAGCGTGGCGTGTCTAACGGCGGACGGACATGTCCGGCGCGGAGAGGGGAAGTAGGTTAGGGTTTCATCCGCAAATGAAGGAGGGGAGGCCTATTTATACATAGAAAGACCTAGGAGACTCCAAATGGAGTGCGGTTTCCGGCCACGCGATCGTGATCAAACGACCGAGAGGATGGAGGGGGTTTTGGTGGCTTTTGGGCCACTTTGGAGAGGTGTTGGGCTGCAACACACGAGGCCTTTACGGTTCCTCAGTTAACCGTTGGAGTATCAAACGAAGTCCAAATGGCACGAAACTTGACAGGCGGTCTACCGGTAGTGAACCAAGACCGCTTGACAAGTCTCGGTCCAATCCGAGAACGTTTAACACCTGCACACGAAAAGAGGCAAAAGGGGACGCCGGAGGACGTAGGAGTGTCGGAATGCAAAACAGACAACAGGGAAAATGCTCGGATGCATGAGACGAACACGTATGCAAATGTGATGCACATGATGACATGATATGAGATGCATGACATGTACAAAAGCAACACGAAGATAAAACCCAACCATGAGGGAATATCATAACTTAGTGCCGAAAATGGCAAGAGTTGGAATACAAATATGGCAAGTTACCTATGGGGCGTTACAGCAGCATAGAGGAACCACATCGAGATGATGTGGATGGGTTTATTGATACCATCACTGTAGGGGAAACGAGGAAGGTTTCTGATGCACGAATCACTAGCATACATTTTCCTGTTTTACACTACTTTGCAATATTTGCTAGTTGTTGCTTAATTGGACGTGGAAACTGTGGAAACCTTAGTGTTCCTAATATTATTATTTTGTTACACGGTTTATTCAGTGATAACTCTGTTAGTATGGGCAGTATTCTTGCTAAATAGTTAAGTCTGAACCGTACCAAAGGGCCCATCTTTGGAGGCATTTATGCTTCACGCCTAGCTGCACATTTTAACATACCTATTAGGCATTATGAGAAGGAAGAAAAATTGCTGCCTCGTGTTTATTTAGATTATAAGAGTATGGTAGCACATGATTTTAGTGTTAAGAATAGGGAAGGAGAGCTTAAATAAAATTGTTCTTTGATAAACATCATCCTGAGACTATTACCCTGCCTGCTCCTTCCTTGTTTGATTTATCTGCAGGCCAGTACCTTGTTCCATTAGAGGCTATTCACGCCTATCGGAACCCTACATCAGCCACAGAGCCAGAGCCGGAACCATAAGTTGAGCCTCCACGACAGTCCAATTACCATTGGGACCCGGAGATGATTGCCAACTAGTGGCAATCAGAGTCTTCTTCCTCGCAGTACGACCCCAACTATTATTATGGATATCTGCCAGGCCAGCCGTGGCCATAGACCAAGTTAGGTCAAAAGCCTAAGCTTGGGGGAGTACGTATTTCCCACCGACATTATATTCATGTTCACACACTCATTGCTAGATGTCGGTGCTCATACTTTTTCATTGTATCATCCAGGCTAGTTTATTTTCCTTTTTATGCTTTCTTCTTGTGTGTTTAATAAACATTAAGAAAAAACAAAAAAATTAGTTGTAGCTTTCAATTAGTTTAATTTCCATGCTTGTAGTAGTAATTAAAAAGAAAACCCAAAAAGATTTCATGTTCTTCTTTTGCTTGTTGGGAGCTTTCCCATGTAAATAGTTTTATTCCTTTTCTTTTCTTTGGGGGTCGATAGGAGAAGAGCATGATTAAATTGTTGAAGTAGCTCTCACATGCATTATTGTTGATTTGACAAAAGAGCCATATTGCCTTGTCTTCTCCTATTTATTGAATGCTTGCAGATTCCAGCTTAGTCCAATGCACGTGCACTATTATTATTATTCATACTATTCGGTCATGCAAGTGAAAGGCAATTATGACGATATATGATGGACTGACTGAGATGAGAAAAGCTGGTATGAACTCGACCTCTCTTGTTTTTGTAAATATGATTAGTTCATCGCTCCTGATTTAGCCTATTATGGATAAACATGTTTGCAATGACAACTAGAGATCATAGTTTCTTGTGCCATGCTTGATTAGCTAGGAGCTTATAATGGTTTACCTTGTGTGCCAACATGCTATTAAAATGGTTATGATGTGGTATGATAGGGTGGTATCCTCCTATGAATGGTTTAAGTGACTTGACTTGGAGCATGTTCACGCATGTAGTTGAAACAAAATCAACATAGCCTTCACGATATTTATGTTCATGGTGGATTATATCCTACTCATGCTTGCATTCGGTGTTGATTAATTTTAATGCACGTTCATGACTGTTGTTGCTCTCTAGCTGGTCGCTTCCCAGTCTCTTTCTAGCCTTCACATGTACTAAGCGGGAATACTGCTTGTGCATCCAACTCCATAAACCCCAAAAGTTATTCCATATGAGTCCACCATACCTACCTATATACGGTATCTACCTGTCATTCCAAGTAAATTTGTATGTGCCAAACTCTAAACCTTCAAATAAATATCCTGTTTTGTATGCTCGAATAGCTCATGTATCAACCAGGGATGTCCGTATCTTCCATGTTAGGCGGTTTATTATCAAGAGGAGTGGACTCCGCTCCTCACTCACGAGAAAGTGGCTGGTCACCGGGATGCCCAGTCCCATGCTTTATGCAAACTAAATCAAAATAATTGCAAACAAAACTCCCCCTGGGACTCTTGTTAGTTGGAGGCACTCGTTGTTTCGAGCAAGCCATGGATTGATGCTTGTTGGTGGAGGGGGAGTATATACTTTACCATTCTGTTTGGGAACCGCCTATAATGTGTGTAGCATGGAAGATATTGCCATCTCTTGGTTGTTATGTTGACAATGAAAGTATACCACTCAAGATATTATTCACCTCTATTTCAAAACCGAGCTTTGGCACCTCTACAAATTCTTGCTTCCCTCCGCGAAGGTCCTATCTATTTACTTTCATATTGAGTCATCATCTTCTTATTAAAAAGCACCAGTCGGAGAGCACCACTGTCATTTGCATTCATTATTGTTAGTTTACATTGAGTATGACTTGACTGGATCTCTTTTACCATGAATTACAATGTCTAGTCAGTCCTTGATCTTTAAAGGTGCTCTGCATTTATTGCGGTCTCAAAAACGGATAGCGAGATACCATCTTTTTATCTCATATTATGATTGTTTTGAGAAAGTGTTGTCATCCGAGATTTATTATTATTGCTCGCTAGTTGATTATGCCATTGATATGAGTAAACGTGAGACCTATGCGTTATTGTGGATGTGGTTAGTTCATAATCTTTGCTGAAAACTTGAATGTTGGCTTTACATATTTACAACAACAAGAGCAAACAGAGTTTGTAAAAGTTTTTCTTTATCACTTTCAGTTTATCAACTGAATTGCTTGAGGACAAGCAAAGGTTTAAGCTTGGGGGAGTTGATATGTCTCCGTCGTATCTACTTTTCCAAACACTTTTGCCCTTGTTTTGGACTCTAACTTACATGATTTGAATGGAACTAACCCGGACTGACGCTGTTTTCAGCAGAATTACCATGGTGTTATTTATGTGCAGAAACAAAAGTTCTCGGAATGACCTGAAAGTTCACGGAAACAACTTTACGGAAATCATAAAAAATCCTTGCAAAAGATGAAGGCCAGGGGGCCCACCACCTGTCCATGAGGGTGGGGGCGCGCCTGCCCCCCTAGGGCGCGCCCCCTACCTCGTGGGCCCCCTGGAGCTCCTCCGACCTCAACTCTAACTCTATATATTTGGTTTCGGAGAGAGAAAAATCAGAGAGAAGGATTCATCGCGTTTTATGATACGGAGCCGCCGCCAAGCCCTAAAACCTCTCGGGAGGGCTGATCTGGAGTCCGTTCGGGGCTCCGGAGAGGGGAATCCGTCGTCCTCATAATCATCAACCATCCTCCATCACCAATTTCATGATGCTCACCGCCGTGCGTGAGTAATTCCATCGTAGGCTTGCTGGACGGTGATGGGTTGGATGATATTTATCATGTAATCGAGTTAGTTTTGTTAGGGTTTGATCCCTAGTATCCACTATGTTTTGAGATTGATGTTGCTATGACTTTGCTATGCTTAATGCTTGTCACTAGGGCCCGAGTGCCATGATTTCAGATCTGAACCTATTATGTTTTCATCAATATATGATAGTTCTTGATCCTATCTTGCAAGTCTCACCTATTATGTGTTATGATCCATTAACCCCGAACAATAATCGGGATACTTACCGGGGATGACCATAGTTTGAGGAGTTCATGTGTTCACTATGTGCTAATGCTTTGTTCCGATACTCTATTAAAAGGGGGCCTTAATATCCCTTAGTTTCCATTAGGACCCCGCTGCCACGGGAGGGTAGGACAAAAGATGTCATGCAAGTTCTTTTCCATAAGCACGTATGACTATATTATAATACATGCCTACATTACATTGATGAATTGGAGCTAGTTATGTGTCACCCTAGGTTATGACTATTACATGATGAACCGCATCCGGCATAATTCTCCATCACCGATCCATTGCCTACGAGCTTTCCATATATTGTTCTTCTCTTATTTACTTTTCCGTTGCTATTGCTATCATCACTACAAAATACCAAAAACATTACTTTTGCTACCGTTACCACTACTATCATATTACTTTGCTACTAAATACTTTGCTGCAGATATTAAGTTTCCAGGTGAATTGACAACTCAACTGCTAATACTTGAGAATATTCTTTGGCTCCCCTTGCGTTGAATCAATAAATTTGGGTTGAATACTCTACCCTCAAAAACTATTGAAATCCCCTATACTTGTGGGTTATCACACGTACATTGGACTAAGCTGGAATCTGCCGGCATTTAATACAAGGGAGAAGACAAAGTAATATGGGCTCTTGGTTAGATCAACAATAATGCATATGAGAGCCACTCAACATTTTCATCATGGTCTTCTCCTCTCGACCCCCAAAGAAAAGAAATAAAACTATTTACACGGGAAAGCTCCCAACAAGCAAAAGAAGAACGAGAAATCTTTTTGGGTTTTCTTTTAATTACTACTACTACAAGCATGGAAAGTAAACTAGCTAAAAGCTACAACTAATTTTTTTTGGTTTTTATTAAGGTTTTTCAAACACACAAGAAGAATGCTGGAAAAGAAAATAAACTAGCATGGATAGTACAATGAAAAAGTATGACCACCGACAACTAGAATGAGTGTGTGAACATGAATGTAATGTCGGTGAGAGATACATACTCCCCCAAGCTTAGGCTTTTGAACTAAGTTGGTATGTGGCCACTCATCGAAGCTATTCTCTCCGGTGTACTGAGGAGGGTCCTTAGGGTGCCACTGGTTGGCGATCTCCTCTGGATCCCACTGATAAACAGACTGATGATAAGGATCAAGTGTTGGCTCCGGCTCAGGCTTTGGGACTTGTGTCAGCCTCCAGTACGCATAAATGGACTCGGGTGAGATGAGGTACATGCCTGAAAGTATGTTAAACAGAGAGGGTACAGGCAAGGTAATAATCTCATAGTAAGTTTTAGCAAATATCAATTTATACTTAAGCATCTTCTTCTTATCTTTAACAATAAAATCATGTGCTACCATACTCTTATAATCTAGAAAAATAGGGGGCAGCAACTTTTCTTCTTTCTCATAATGCCTAATAGGTATCCCAAAGTGTTCAGCAAGGTGTGAAGCAAAGATGCCTCCGAAGATGGGACCCTTTGTTCGGTTTAGATTTAATCATTTAACAACAACAGCGCCTATGCTAAAAGTGGTACCACGAAACAAAGCATGGTGCAAAATGACAATATATCAGGAGCACTAAGATTCTCACTGTTCCCATGACCTATTAAGCATATACTAGCAAATATCGCAAAGTAACGAAGAACAGGAAAATGTATACTGGTAATTCTTTCATCTAAAATTTTCCTAGTTCCTCCTACAACAATTCTATCAATAAACCCATCCATCGCTACGATGTGGTTCTCGATGCTACCCTCAAAGGGGATCTTGCAGACCCGACAAAAATCAAGAAGTGACATCTCCTTAACCTCATCATATAATTGAAACTCCACCGAGGGTGGTGATTTCTTAGCATGGAAATAAAAAATTTGCATGAAAATATTAGTGAGTAGGAGATATTGTTCGCGCTGGTCGCGGAGGAAGTCGGTGAGGCCTGCATTCTCAGCCAAATAATAAAAGGCATCATAAATCCCAGCTGCTCTCAAGAACACATCACATGGCCATTCGCACGGCCGAACCTCCGCAGTGCGAGGAAGACTGTATTTGGGCTTTTTATTCTCCTCATTCTGCTTATCCTTCGAGCTTCGGCTCAAGGAGCCTCTCAATAATCTCTTCAACATTTTCTTCCTCTGAATTTTTTTGAGATTTTTAGTGACTCAAAATAAAAGTGAACCAAACTCAACAAGATTGATAGCAACTACTCCTACAAGAGCCTAGAGGCCATATCATGCATTAAAACTACTTTTAACCACATAAATTTGACATGCAAGCTCAAGAACAAGGTCACCTTAGCAGCAAAAATTTGCAATAAATAAAACACTAGAACAAAAACTAATTGGACCATTGGAGGAGTCACATACCGAAGAACAATCCCCCAGAGCAGTTTTGTGAATGGAGCTTGGAGCTAGGAGATCAAAAATGGCAGCAAGATGAGCTAGAACTCGGGTTTGAGCTGTGGGATGATTTTTTCTGGAGGAAGACGAAGTGTGCGGGTGCTGGAATAAGTGGAGGGGCCCCCACATGGGGTCCACGAGGCAGGGGGATGTGCCCCAGGGGGTGGGCGCGCCTTGGGCCCTCGTGGTCAGGTGGTGTGCCCCCTGGTGTGTTCTTAGTGCCAATAATTCTTAAATATTCTACAAAAAATCATATATCATTTTCAGGACATTTGGAGAACTTCTATTTTCGGGGTATTTTTTATTGCAAGGATAATTCAGAAAATAGACAGATAATACTATTTTTGCTTTACTTAATCTAAATAACAAAAAGTAAAAGGAGGGTACAGAGGGTTGTGCTTTCTAACTTCATCCATCTCGTGCTCATCAAAAGGAATCCACTAACAAGGTTGATCAAGTCTTGTTAACAAACTCTTTCCGAATAACATGAAACCAGAGAATTTTCGAATAACACTAAGTTACCTCAACGGGGATATGCATGTCCCCAACAATAAGAATATCATATTTCTTCTTGATGGTAGGGAGAGGAAATTCAAAACCTCCAATAGTTATCATTGAAATTTTTCCAATAGAATTGATACAGATGACTAAAGGTTGTTTCCTCAGAAAGTGTACCGTATGCTCATTACCATTAACATGAAAAGTGACATTGCATTTGTTGCAATCAATAATAGCCCCTGCAGTATTCAAAAAGGGTCTACCAAGGATAATGGATATACTATCATCCTTGGGAATATGAAGAATAACAAAGTCCGTTAAAATAGTAATGTTTGCAACCACAACAGGCACATCCTCACAGATACCGACAGGTATAGCAGTCGATTTGTCGGCCATTTGCAAAGATATTTCAGTAGGTGTCAACTTATTCAAATCAAGTCTACGATATAAAGGGAGAGGCATAACACTAACACCGGCTCCAAGATCACATAAAGCAGTTTTAACCTAATTTCTTTTAATGGAGCATGGTATAGTTGGTACTCCGGGATCGCCTAGTTTCTTAGGCATTCCACCTTTAAAAGTATAATTGGCAAGCATGGTGGAAATTTCAGCTTCCGGTATCTTTCTTTTATTTGTAACAATATATTTCATATACTTAGCATAAGGATTCATTTTAAGCATATCAGTCAAACGCATACGCAAAAAGATAGGTCTAATCATTTCAGCAAAGCGCTCAAAATCCTCATCATCCTTTTTCTTGGATGGTTTAGGAGGAAAAGGCATGGGTTTCTGAACCCATGGTTCTCTTTCTTTACCGTGCTTCCTAGCAACAAAGTCTCTCTTATCATAACGTTGATTCTTTGATTGTGGGTTATCAAGATCAACATCAGGTTCAATCTATACAGCATTGTTATTGCTAGGTTGAGCATGAACATGAACATCATCATTAACATTATCACTAGGTTCATGTTCATTACCATATTGTGTTTCGGCATCAGAAATAGAAATATCATTGGGATTCTCAGGTGTGTCAACAATAGGTTCACTAGAAGCATGCAAAGTCCTACCATTTTTCTTTTTCTTCTTTTTAGAAGGACTAGGTGTATCAACATTAGTTCTCTGAGAATCTTGCTCAACTCTCTTAGGGTGGCCCTCAGGATACAAAGGTTCCTGAGTCATTTTACCCCCTCTAGTCACAACTCTAATAGCATTATCATTTTTCTTATTATTTAATTCATTGAGCAAATCATCTTGTGCTTTAAGCACTTGTTCTACTTGAGTGGTAACCATAGAAGCATGCTTACTAATAAGTTTAAGTTCACCTTTAACTCTAGACATATAATCACTCAAGTGTTCAATCATATAAGCATTACGTCTCAATTGTCTACCAACATAAGCATTGAAGTCTTCTTATTTAACAATAAAATTATCAAACTCATCCAAGCATTGGCTAGCAAACTTAGTAGATAGGATTTCAACCTTATTAAATCTATAGAGAGAATTTACCTTTACTACCCATGTCGCGTTATAAAGACCATGTATTTCTTCAATAGGTGGTAAATTCTTAACATCTTCAGCTTTAATACCCTTTTCTTTCATAGATTTGTTTGCCTCTTGCATATCTTCAGGACTGAGTAATAGAATACCCCTTTTCTTTGGAGTTGGCTTAGGAGTTGGCTCAGGAAGTGTCCAATCATTATCATTACTCAACATATTATTCAATAGCTATTCAGCTTGATCAATAGTTCTTTCCCTGAAAACACAACCAGCACAACTATCCAGGTGGTCTCTAGAAGCATTGGTTAGTCCATTATAAAAGATATCAAGTATTTCATTTTTCTTGAGAGGATGATCAGGAAAAGCATTAAGTAATCGGAGAAGCCTCCCCCAAGCTTGTGGGAGACTCTCTTCTTCAATTTGCACAAAATTATATATTTCCCTTAAGGCAGCTTGTTTAATATGAGCTGGAAAATATTTAGCATAGAAGTAATAAATCATATCCTGGGGACTACGCACACAACCAGGATCAAGAGAATTAAACCATATTTTAGCATCACCCTTTAATGAGAACGGAAATAACTTAAGTATATAGTAGTAACAAATTTTTTGCTCATTAGTGAATAGGGTGGCTATATCATTCAATTTAGTAAGATGTGCCACAACAGTTTCAGATTCATAGCCATAGGACGGATCAGATTCAACCAAAGTAATTATCGCAGGATCTACAGAGAAATCATAATCCTTATCAGAAATACAGATAGGTGAAGTAGCAAAAGCAGGGTCATATTTCATTCTAGCATTCAAAGATTTTTCTTTCAGCTTAGCTAACAGTTTCTTAAGAGCATATCTATCTTTGCAAGCTAAAAGATCTCTAGCGTTTTCTTCATCCATAACATAACCCTCAGGCACATCAGGCAATTCATATCTAGGGGGAGAATCCTGATCATCACTTTCATCAATATTATCAGTTTCAATAATTTCATTCTCTCTAACCCTAGCAAGTTGTTCATCAAGAAATTCACCTAATGGCATAGTATTATCAAGCATAGAAGTAGTTTCATCATAAGCATCATGCATAGCAGAAGTGGCATCATCAATAACATGCGACATATTAGAATCAATAGCAGGAGTAGGTGTCGCAAGTTTACTCAAAACAGAAGGTGAATCAAGTGCAGAGCTAGATGGTAGTTCCTTACCTCCCCTCATAGTTGAGGGAAAAATCTTGGTTCTTTCATCTTTCAAGTTCCTCATAGTGATCAACAGATATAAATCCCAAGTGACTCAAAGAATAGAGCTATGCTCCCCAACAACGGCGCCGGAAAATAGTATTGATAACCCACAAGTATAAGGGATCGCAATAGTTTTTGAGGGTAGAGTATTCAACCCAAATTTATTGATTCAACACAAGGGGAGCCAAATAATATTCTCAAGTATTAACAGTTGAGTTGTCAATTCAAACGCACCTGAAAGACTTGATATCTGCAGCAAAGTATTTAGTAGCAAAGTAATATGGAAGTAGCAGTAACGGTGGTAAAAGTAACAGTAGTAGTTTTTGTAGTGATTGTAACAGTGGCAACGAAAAAGTAACTAAGCAAAGATCAATATGTGAAAAGCTCATAGGCAATGGATCAGTGATGGATAATTATGTCAGATGCGATTCCTCATGCAACAGTTATAACATAGGGTGACACAGAACTAGCTCCAGTTCATCAATGTAATGTAGGCATGTATTCCGAATATAGTCATACATGCTTATGGAAAAGAACTTGCATGACATCTTTTGTCCTACCCTCTCGTGGCAGCGGGGTCCTATTGGAAACTAAGGGATATTAAGGCCTCCTTTTAATAGAGTACTAGACCAAAGCATTAACACTCAGTGAATACATGAAATCCTCAAACTATAGTCATCACCAGGAGTGGTCCCAAGTATTGTCACTTCGGGGTTATTGGATCATAACACATAGTAGGTGACTATTAACTTGCAAAATAGGATCAAGAACTCACATATATTCATGAAAACATAATAGGTTCAGATCTGAAATCATGGCACTCAGGCCCTAGTGGCAAGCATTAAGCATAGCAAAGTCATAGCAATATCAATCTTAGAACATAATGGATACTAGGGATCAAACTCTAACAAAACTAACTCAATTACATGATAAAACTCATCCAACCCATCACCGTCCAGCAAGCCTATGATGGAATTACTCATGCACGGTGGTGAGCATCATGAAATTGGTGATGGAGGAAGGTTGATGATAACGATGGCGACGGATTCCCCTCTACAGAGCCCCGAACGGACTCCAGATCAGCCCTCCCGAGAGAGATTAGGTGTGACACTCCAAAATTTTAATTTGGTTTTTATCAAAAACTTTGTGGTTTTTGAAAAGAGGCCATTTATTTTTTTTCAGAAAAAACCTTCCTCTTAAAAACTTCCTTTGCTTTGGCAAGGATTTCATTTTTTTTCAAACTTTGGTGTTTGATCTTTTGAAACTTCTTCTCTGTTGGTTCCCTCTCAAATCTATTTTGGGAGTTTAATCTTTTTCTTTTAAAAAGAAACTCTATGAAAATTTGGGATTTTCATATCTTGAAAACCACCCATGACTTGGCATTTTGCCCATGTGGTAAAACCCCTCCAAAACCTCTCCTCCTCCTTGTGATCAACCTAAATCCTCTGTCCCAACTAATCCAAGCAAGTTTTGGTTTTTATTCTAATTATTTTTCCTCTCAAATCATTTCTGAAAATTATTTGGAGCCTGAGTGATTTTCAAAGCAAGTACCACTTTGCATTTGAGTTTTGACCTCAAACCAACTCTCCTGGATAGTCCTTTGTACCCACAACCCAGAACCATCTTGATCCACTCCTTCTCTTTTCAAATTTTTCAAAATTCAGTCTCTGCAAGTTTGGACCAGATTTGCCAAATTTGATGAAATTCATATCTACACTCCTCCAAAAATTCCACCAAAATTCAGGCAGCCTACTTGAGCAATGAGAAGCCACTCCACCAAAAATCAGCTCAAGGAAAAATCCCCAGAGGCCAAATTCATTCTGTCGAACACCTGAGCTGCACTGTTCCTTTGCAAGTTCAGAAAGTTCAGAGATTCAGTCGTTTTCCCTTCGTCAGACTCGGTCACGCGGCCACAGTGCGCCCTGGCGCGTTGCACGCAGCCTCTTCTCCCTGGCCAGCACCCCGCACGCACGCTTGGCCGATTCCTGGCGTCGGTAGCGACGAGCCTCGCCGGCGTTGGAAGCTTCTGCGGTGGCTGCACCTTCCGTGGCGGCCAACAAGGGCCCGAGCCCTCTCGCCACGCCACCCGGCGCCGCCCAACACCCCCTGGCTCTCCGCGTGTCCCTGCCATGCCAGCGCACGCCCGTGGCACCGTCGCCGTGGCCCGGCAAGCACGGAACGTGCTCCCTGCCGCCGACGGGCCGCGCCACCCCCGTTCCGTCGAGCTCGCCCATAGCACCAAATCCCAGCCCGTTTAGCACCTAAATGGAACCGGTGGACCTCAACGGCGATGCCCAAGCCCCTAATCCCACTGCCCAACCACAGCACCGCCGTAATCACTCGCCGGAGACCCCCGTTCACGGCAACCGCCTCGGGCCGCCTATAAAAAGGGCCCCCGAGCTCACCCTCGTGCACGCATCATCACCACTCCTCACCAACGCCACGCCAGGCCACTAGGAGGTCCTCGAGGAGGTCTCCTCCCCCAACTCCGGCCGCCCCGATCCGCCTCGGCCTCCACCACGATTCGCTCCGGTGAGGCCATCTCCGGCGCCCAAACCCCGTCCGTTACTCCCTCTAGCTACCAGGAGCCTAACCCCCTCTTCAATTTGATCTCTGCAGCCCTCTCCGACGAGTCCCTCGACCACCCGAGCCGCCGTCCGCCGGAGCAAAGCTCGCCGTCGACGTGGTACTCGCCGGCGACCACCACCACCACCAACCGACGCGGAATGGCGCCCTGAGCACGGAGGTACCCTCCGATCCCCCTGCCTCGCCGTGGATCGCCGCCGGCGACCACCGCGGCTCTCGGGCGCCGACGAGCTTCGTCCCCCCCCTTTTTGAAAGTTCAAACCTGACGAGTGGGACCCCACCGTCAGCCTCTCTGCCCTCTCTATTGAATCGTTTTCTGGAAGCGCCTTCGGGCAAAATGCGTTTTCCCTTTGGGCTGGCGTAGTTTCTGCCGAAGCGTTTTCTGTTTTTATAAGCTAGCCCCTGGAAATCTTCTGTTTCATTACAGATGAGTCCCTGGACAAAAACCCTTATAACTTTTAATCAGAAAAGTATTTTTGATTGATTCTTTTTCTGTTCTCTTTAAAATTTTGTCTAGTTTTTTATCAGATTTATTTGAAAAATATTTGGAATACTTTTTGTGCACTCCTTGGTATTTACGATAGCGCATATATTTTCTTTATACCGTAGATACCGAAGGAGGTGACGGAGCCGCGAACTTCACCGAGCTAGGCTCCGACTACTCTGAACCAGGCAAGCATGTTTGAACTTTTGATATGATGAGTGTCTTGGCATGTTTTGCATTTAGTTAGTTTCATGGCATGTTGAGGAGCATATCGATGAACGTTATTTTATGCAATATTGAGGTAAGTGAGTTCGATGATCCATAAGTGGATGGATGTGAGTATGAATGGCCATGTGTTGGCATGAGGATGGGTAAGATGGCAGTGTCGTAGCATGCCAGTCTTATGCCAGACTATGTGACTTCAGTGTCAAACCGTATCGGTCCAGTTCCTCTCATTTCCTTCCCTGTACTACCACATGTTTTCCGCAAGGAATATGGTTTAGTAAGTTGCAAACCGCTTTTCTGGTACACACCAAAAGGAGAGGCCGTGATGATGGTTCCATGGCCCTGGATTAAAGCCAGTCATCCGGTCAGGGGGCATGGGTGTTTCCGGTTGGGACCGAGAGGGGGGCACCCCTTAGAGCGCGCGTATATAAATTTGATCCCATGCTATTCGAGATTGTGATCTCCCCGTCTCAAAAGTTTTTCTTGGACGATGTCTAGGGTGATTCCTAGCATCGAGAGGTAGGATGGGTGTGTACTGGTTAGCTGTGTTTTCTTCCGAAATACCGTAAACGGAACTAGTCCTTCATGACTACGGAAATCCGTTGGCTGTGGGAAAAATTTTGTACAAACTCTGCAGAGTCATATATTCCTCCAAATCATCTATTCCCTGTCCTAGATCGATATTATCTTATCCTAATCAAATGTCAGTTTTGATGGCAGAGACTCCGGTGATTCCATGAGTGCTAATTCCGGTTAAATGATTATTCTTGTGGATGGACTAACCCATTTATTCTCATGAATTAAATGTTTATTATGAGTATTATTTACTTGTGAATAAAAGCCCTTTCTGCGATGTCGCTCAGACGTCCGACTGTGGCATTGTTGTATTTTACTTTCTTTTTAAGCCCTCTCTGTGATGTTGCCCCGACGTCCGACTGTGGCATTTCTTTCAAAGCCCTTTCTGTGATGTCGCCCCGACGTCCGACTGTGGCATTTCTTTCAAAGCCCTTTCTGTGATGTCGCCCCGACGTCCGACTGTGGCATTTCTTTTAAAGCCCTTTCTGTGATGTCGCCCCGACGTCCGACTGTGGCATTTCTTTTAAAGCCCTTTCTGTGATGTCGCCCCGACGTCCGACTGTGGCCTTTCTTTTAAAGCCCTATCTGTGATGTCGCCCCGACGTCCGACTGTGGTATTTCTTTTAAAGCCCTTTATGTGGTGTCGCTAAGACACCCGACTGTGGCATCATTTCCTTATATTTATTTATTCACCTTTCGAGGCGTCGCTTCAGACACCCGATCGGTAGTTATTTATGTTTTGTTGGGATTTCAGGCGGACTACCGCCGTTTCCCTTTTACTTACCTTGTTATGCTAATTTTTGAACGTACATTAGTTAATTATTCATGACGCATCCATGCATGCATTTGTTATATCTTACGTCCGAACTGTCTTGCGAGTACTTTCAAAGTACTCACTGGCTTGTTGATTTGGCCAGATGCTGACGAAGGCGATCTCATGGATGAAGAGTTTGATAGCGAGTCCGGCACCTAGAGGAGTCCTAGTCAGTCTCGTGCGACCCTGGATTTGGTCACTGTTTTATATTCGCTTCCGCTAACAAATAAATTCATCGAGCCTCACCTCGACGCTCGATGAGATGACAGACTTAGAGTCTTGTATTTCTCTCCCCGCTGTGTTTCTCCACCACCGCCCTATCCTCGAGTCAGTAGTATGCCTCCACACCACTGTGTCATGTCCGCCATTATGTATAATTATTGGCGTGCTTGTAATAATTTGGTTGAGCAACCGTAGTTCGACCCTGTAATATATTTTATGCTACTGGCTTATTGTATCAAGAATCTGTCTACCAGTGAGGAGGATTTCTCTCATACTGGACTCAAAAGATTGGTTTCTCAATAAATATTTTTATTGGAAAACCGGTCGTGACATTAGGGCTTGGCGGCGGCTCCATATCGTAAAACGCGATGAATCCTTCTCTCTGATTTTTTTCTCCCCGAACGTGAATATATAGAGTTGGAGTTGACATCGGTGGAGCCTCAGGGGCCCACGAGGCAGGGGGCGCCCTGCACCCTTGTGGACAGGGTGTGGGCCCCCTGGTGTTGATTCTTTCGCCAGTATTTTTTATTTATTCCAAAGCGTGTCTCCGTTGATTTTCAGGTCATTCCGAGAACTTTTATTTCTGCACAAAAATAACACCATGGCAATTCTGCTCAAAACAGCGTCAGTCCGGGTTAGTTCCATTCAAATCATGCAAGTTAGAGTCCAAAACAAGGTCAAAAGTGTTTGGAAAAGTAGATACGTTGGAGACGTATCACTGGACGTACGACACGTGAAGCAAGCCGAAAGCTTCCACGGAGAGCACGTTGAGGCCTGCCCCACCGTTGATGACAGTCTTGGTCATGGCGACATTGCAGATGGTGGGCGTGCAGAGCATTGGGAGCTCACCCGAGCCGGCAGTGGTAGCGGGGTGATCCCCTGAGTCGAAGGTGAGGTCGGCCTTGGGCGCCGCCCATCCTGGAGGGGCTCCCTGCTGCACAGAGGCGGCGCCGATCTGGCGGAAGAACTGCTTGGCGTGGTGGTCCGAGGGTGGCGCTTGTGAACCACCAAGGAGGGCCACGACGGCGACAGGTGCCGGTGCCGTGAAGCGTGCGACGAAAAGGCCGCACAGCTCCTCCCAAGAAGCCACAGAGGATCCTGGCAGGTTGAGCAGCCAGGCGCGTGGAGCGCCAGCGAGGGCCATTGGGAACCAGTTGGCCATGACCTTGTCGTCGCCTCCAGCTTCCAGGATGGCCTCCTCATATGCCAGAAGGAAGGCCGGCAGATCCGTCGCGCCATCGTAGCGAGGCAGCATCTCTGGCTTGAACTTGTGCAGCCACTGCACCCGTCGCAAGGCATGGGTGAAGGCCCTGAGCCCCCTGGCACCACCATGGTCGCCCGTCATTCCAGTCGAAGGCCAGCGCTGGCCATGGGGACCGTACGGAGAGGTGGAGCTGATGGAGGAATGAAACTTCGACGCACCCCTACCTGGCACGCCAAATGTCGAATTATGGGTTCCGGCAAAACCCTTGAGGTTCGAACTCTAGGGTGCGCATGAAGATCTCTCTCCCCCTAGCTCAGACTCTCGTAAAAATCTCAAAGCCTAGCGCACAGAACCCGAGGAACAAGAGACACAAGAGTTTATACTGGTTCGGGCCACCGTTGCGGTGTAATACCCTACTCTAGTGTGGTGTGGTGGATTGCCTTGTAGGCTGGGCATGAACAAGTACAAGGGAAGAACAACCTCCTGAGGAGAGGTGTTCTTGGGCTCGATGAGCTTGTGTGTGTCTGGATGGTCTCAATCATCCCCCCTCCTATGGTGGTGGCTAGTCCCATTTATAGAGGCCCTGGTCCTCTTCCCAAATATTAGGTGGGAAGGGATCCCACAATGGACAATTTGAAGGGGGGCAGCTAGTACAAGTTATCCTAACAAAAGGTGGTCTTCACCTACCAAAGGCTCTGGTGGTGACGCCGTCGTGGGCTCTGTGATGACCTCCGTCCTGCCGTCCTGCTGGTCTTGGTCTCATTGCACCGATATGGAAACCTTTGCCTAATGCATTGGGACTCCTCGTCTTCACCTGCCTCTTTAGCACCAAAGAGGCAACCAGTACTCTGCATGCACTGGCGCTCTCCTGGCACCCGCCTGGCCTTGGTCGTCATGGCTCACGTCACGGAAACCTCACGAGGTGCCCCTCGCCTTGATCTCTCCGCTCCTTGCGAGCCAGCCTAGTGAGGCTGCCCCTGAGGAGGTCTTGTGTCGTCTTCCTCGTGAGGCTTGGCCCCTCGCGAGGGTCTTGAGTGTTTGCTGATGAAGATGGGTCGTACCAGGCCGCTGGTGGAGCCACGCCCTGGGCCACAGGCAGGCAAGACTGGGTACCCCTATTCCCAGAATGTCGACAAATTGTTTCTTCGGAAAGTGCACCGTATGCTCATTACCATTGATATGAAAAGTGACCTTGCTTTTATTGCAATCAACAACAACCCCTGCAGTATTCAAGAATGGTCTTCCAAGGATAATCGACATGTTTTGGTCCTCGGGCATCTCAAGTATAACAAAGTCAATCAAAATAGTAACATTAGCAACAACAACGGGCACATCCTCACAGATACCGATAGGTATGGCAGTTGATTTGTCAGCCATTTGCAAAGATATTTCAGTAGGTCAAGTCTTTTATATAAAGAGAAAGGCATTACACTAACACCAGCTCCTAAATCACACAAAGCAGTTTTCACATAATTCTTTTTGATAGAGCAAGGTATAGTTGGTATTCCCGGATCTCCAAGTTTTTTAGGTACTCCATCTTTAAAAGTATAATTAGCACGCATGGTGGAGATTTCAGCTTCTGGTATTTTTCTCTTATTTGTGATGATGTCTTTCATATACTTTGCATAAGGAGGCATTTTCAAGATATCAGTCAAGCGAGTACGCAAAAAGACTGGCCTCGGCATTTCAGCAAAGCATTCAAATTCTTCATCATCATTCTTTTTAGTTAACTTAGGTGGAAAAGGCATGGGTTTTGAACCCACGGTTCTCTTTCTTTACCGTGTTTCCTAGCCACGAAGTCTCTTTTGTCATTATTTCCAGATTGTGGGTTATCAAGATCAACAAGTGGTTCTATCTCAACATCATTATCTACTTGTTTATCATTTGTTGGTTGAGAGTCTTCATGAACCTCATCATTATCTTTTTCATTATTACTAGGTGAGTGTTCATTACTAGATTGGGTTTCATCATCAGAGATAGAAGTTTCATTTTCATTGTCAGGAGGTTTTTCTATTTTAGGTTCACTAAAAGTGTGCAAAGTCCTATCATTTTTCTTTTTGTTTCTGTTTCTAGAAGGACTAGGTGCACTAGTGTTATTTCTTTGTGAATATTGTTCAATTCTTTTAGGGTCTCCCTCAGGACAAAATGGTTCCTGAGTCATTTTACCTCCTCTAGTTGCAACTCTAATAGCAAAGTCATGCATATTATGATTCATTTCATCAAGTAATTCTCTTTGAGATTTAGCAATTTGTTCTAATTGAGTTTGAACCATAGAAGCATGCTTTCCAACACCTCTAACATCATTTGATATTCTAAATAACAAGTCACTCAAGCGAGCAATCATACCAGAATTGTATTTCAATTGTTGCATAACATTTGCATTGAAGTGATCTTGTTTTCTAATATAATTTTCAAACTCATAAAGGAATTGGCTAGGATGCATATTGTGAGGATTATCATTTTCATTAAACTTCATAAGAGAATTTACCTCTACCACCTTAGGCAGTGGTGGTGTATTAAGCCCATGTATTTCTTCAATAGAGGTAAATTTTTAACATCCTCAGCTTTAATACCTTTTTCCTTCAAAGATTTCTTTGCTTCTTGCATATCTTCGGGACTGAGATATAATATACCCCTCTTCTCCGGAGTGGGTTTAGGTGGTGGTTTAGGAAGAGTCCAATCATCATAATTTTCAATATGTTATTAAATAATTCTTCAGCTTGAGAAATAGTTCGTCCCCTGAAAACACAACCAGCACAACTATCTAGGAAGTCCCTAGAAGCATCAGTTAGTACATTATAGAAGATATCAAGTATTTCATTTTTCTTAAGAGGATGATCAGGTAAAGCATTAAGTAACTGGCAAAGCCTCCCCCAAGATTGTGGGAGACTCTCTTCTTTAGTTTGCACAAAGTTAAATATTTCCTATAAGGCAGCTTGTTTCATATGAGCAGAAAAATATTTTTCAGAGAAGTAATAAACCATATCCTTGTAACATCCCAAATTTTCAATTTGGAATGCTATACATAGTCAACCATGCATATCATATTTTATTCGCATTTCGTCTCGCAATCCTCAAAAATCCTAAGCAACTCAAGGACCCTCGGAGAGGGTTGGGGATTTCCCAGTTTTCAAATTTGATCTTTATCAAATTTTGAAACGAGGATTTTTGGTTTTAATTATTTTCTCTCCAAAAATATTTCATACTAACCTATATGAGAGGAGATAATATGACTTCTCCAAGATAATTGAAATATTGGAGGAAAAATATTAAAATCAAATATTTGTTTTATTTGGATTTTATTGCAATTTTGTTTGCATTAGAAAAATTGCACGTTTTTCAAAATTGCATTTTAGGGCCAAGAAAATGTTCATCTCGTTCTAAATATTTTATTTAGATAGTGAAAATTTTATTTTGGCATTTTTAGATTTTTATTTATTTTTCTAGGATTTTATTTCGGTCGGCGAAATTATTTAAAAAAAGTTTCCCGCGCCCGACTGGGCCTAAGGCCCAGCCGAGCCAGGCCGGCCCAGCCGCCGCCGCCACTCAGACCGGAGTCCGAGTTGGACTCCGCCTCCGCCGCGCCTTGGCCCCTATTCCAAGCCGCCACCCCCGCACCCAAATGCCACCGCCGCCGCCGCTGCCGCCCGCGCTAGCCACCGCCGCCGCCGCCCGCGCTAGCCGCCGCCGCCGCTTGCTGCCGCCGCCGCCGCCCCCGCAAGCCGCTGCCCCGCCTCGCCGGACCCCCCTCGCCGGAGGTAGCCACCAGACTCCGCCGCCGGGTTTTTTTAAACCGTTCGGTTTTTTTTAAAACCCTAGATCCGTTTTTTTTCGGATTCGCCGGTTTTTCTCGGTTCTTCTAGTTAGCGGACGTTCGTCCGTACGTTCGTTTAACAAACAGTTTTCGCCCGTTAGATATAGCTATCGAACGCTCGTTCATTAGTCTGTTCGTGAGTTTCTTTTATCGGATTTATTCCGCGATTTTTCTGATCGCGACTTCTGATCCGATCTTAGTTTCTGTTTATCTTTTCGCTCGTTAGTCGGAATCAGGCGATTCAAGCGCCTATAGTTTCGTCTTGAGACCCTCTTTCCGTTTAACCAACTTAAACAAGTTTTTGCTACTGTAAAATTTGACCTAGTTTCAGATTAGTAAATGAAGCTTCTTTCTTTCGCCGTTTGAGTTTCGTTGCTCCGTTTGATTTGATTCTTTTTGCAAACCGGAGTTCTTAATTTGAACTTTCTGTTCAACCTCTTTTATTTGAGTTTTGCTTGTGCATTGTTGCTTGTTACTTATGTATGCTATTGTTTGCTTGCGACAGAACACCCGGAGTGCGAAGCGTGCTACTACGAGTCCCTAGGTTTCGCAGATCGTCAGCAAGGCAAGTAACACTTTGATCATACCCCTTTATCACCCAGTTTTATTCATTAGTTCCAATCCTAAAACATTGCATGATTAGGATGTCATTAACTTATGGGTTGGGAAGTAGTTGTTGAGGTAGAACCTATTGCCCTGTTACATTCAAACCCTTGGGTGTTACTCTACGCGTTGCTTATATTACTATACTATGCTATGCTCGTAGACGTGGTTTGGGTTTGAGTGAAATCCATGACAGATGTGAGCTTGTTAATTAATGGTTCAACTTAAGGTGGCAACTTAATCAAACAACTGGGTGGATTGAGGCACCTGGAGTACCCAGTGTTGCCTGTATTTTTTGGAAATCCCGGAGTACCTGTGTGATCTTCCTATGGACCGCCACCCAGGCTCAAAGGGAACTGAGATGATTCATGCTAGAAACTTCCGTGTGCAGCCACAAGCTATTATGGGCTCTAGCATAGTTGAGTAAGTTACGTGAAGCTCTTGAAGAGGCAGATCAGCAGGTAGTGGGATGTAGCTTTGGTATGGTCTGTCCGGTGTAGAGAGTTAATGTTTCTGAAAGGCTGTGTCTCGGTCATCCATTTCTCAAACACCCTGTAGTGCGAGAAAACCAACGGAGGCGATCGAGTCTTGTGGGGAAAAGTGCGCAAACCTCTGCAGAGTGTACAATCTAATCATGGTTAGCCGTGTCCCCGGTTATGGACAATTCTTGAGTATCTAGTACTTGGGTTATCAAAAGTATCTCATCATGTTTAACTAATATTGTTGGGTTGTTAATCACTTTAATTGGGATTGAGTTGGAGGAACCTTCTCAATGTTGTTCAACCACCATGATAGTTAAATTGAAATATATCCTTTGTTGTAGGGAAAAATTGGCTTTTCGGAAAACTATAACCATAGAGCTTTCCACCAACCAAATATGCATGTAGTGATAGCATTATTCTGTTCTTGCTCTACTGTGTTACTTTGCCAGCATATTCCATGTGCTGACCCGTTTTCGGGCTGCAACGTATTATGTTGCAGACTTTTTAGATGAGGAGTAAGGTTCGTTAGGTCATTGCCGTGCAGCTCAGCTATGCTGTTGGAGTTGATGGACTCACTTTATCTGCCAAGCCTTCTGCTGTTATCGTATTAGATGGCCTTAAGCCATATTATTGTAATGAGTTCTCTCTTGAGACATTCGATGTAATAAGTGTGTGATTGCTACTCTGTTATAAATCCTCGAGTACTGTGTGTGTCAGCATTACTGATCCAGGGATGGCACTGAAGCACAGAGACTTGACCATCTGAGGTCGGGTCGCTACAAGATGGTATCAGAGCACACGCTGAGTGTAGGACATGACCACTAAGATAAACCCTAGGTCACCCTTCTCTTCTCATTTCTAACTCCTCTCCATTTTCTACTCTTTAGGATGATGGAGATGAAGAACAAGTTTGCACAACCGGATGTAGACACACCTTTTGGACGCCACTTGAAGGAAGCAACTAGGTACTTGAACATTGGAATACCAAGCTTCACCGGGACGTACAACGCCACTTTACCTGAAGAGGAGCGCTGGATGATTCAAGTACAAGTTCCAAGAAGGACGTTCTCACCAACTTCTAAACCCATAGAGTTTTCTTTTGAAGCACCCACCTGGAGTCTAGGCAAGAGCACGGCAGCCCACATTACCATGGGAGGCATTGGAGAAGTTTACAACAGGGAGCTTAAGGACACTATTTACCAAATATGTGGGCGCCGAGACGAGCAATGGGATGTAATCAGCACCAGGAAGGATAGATCCATTGCCGCGTTCATCCAGGAGTTAAACTAGCACATCCCACGTCAGGAAAACCAGATGTGCACGGACATGATGGACTTGAAGAAGGCGAAGACTAGGATCATTGAGCTGGAGGAAGAACTCAAGTTTACCCGCGATGGATATGAGGAGGAAATCAAGACACTACTGGAGAAGAATGACGACTTAGTCAATAAGATCGGAGTATTCATGGGAGGACCAGCACCAATAGAAGAAGAAGAAGAACCTAAGGAGATACGCCCTGAGGACTACATCATCATCGATGACACCAATTCCGATCCTAGTAATGATGACTTTGAAGATGAAGCTGGAGCAGACATCATGGAGTCTTCCACCGATCAAAATTTATAGATGACTGCCATATATCACTAGTATTCCCCCATGTATTTAGTAATAGTTGAGCATTTGTGCGATAGTTCTAGATCGTTTGTATGCCCTTGCTTGATTGATTTAGTGAAATGATTGTGTTTGTCTCATGTGCATATGGGTAGTGTTTTCTCATTAGACCTCTTTTCTATTCTAAATCTCTTCCATCTAAACCCCTCAGATGCCTCCGAGACGTGACCCCGGTTTTGCTTTCCCACCAGAGCTCACCTAGTTGATCCAGCAGCAGAATACTCGGATGCAATTGCTAGTTCAGAACCAGGGCAACAACAACAACAACAACAACAACAACAACAACAACAACAACAACAACAACAACAACAACAACAACAACAACAACCCGCCGCCCGTGGACAACCTAGCCCGTTTTCTAAGGTTACAACCGCCAGTGTTTTCCAGTAGCACCGAGCCCATAATTGCGGACGATTGGCTATGCCGTATTGGAAGGGAGTTGACCACCGCAGGATGCACAGATGCTGAGAGAGTGCGCTTTGCCGCACATTAATTGGATGGACCAGTAGCCTCATGGTGGGAGAATTACACATCCACTTTTCCTATAGCCAATGTCACTTGGGACCAGTTTCAGCAAGCTTTCCACACAGCCCATGTCTCCACTGGAGCTATGCAAATGAAGAAGCGGGAGTTCTGCAACTTACGTCAGGGGAACTGTCGTGGAATTGTCACGGGAGATGTCCTTAGTGTCAGGACTTAGTCGCGAGGCCAATGCATCTATGTGGTAGCTTGAGAGGGGTTGAACGGGACGAGAGACACGATGTTTTACCCAGGTTCGGCCCCTCACGGTGGAGGTAAAAGCCTACATCCTGCTTCATTGACATTGATGATGATGATCACGGTTTCAAGAGTGCTCTATCTCGAGAGCTATTGTCTAAACCTAACTTGTCCAACTTGTGGAACTTGTCCCCCTTTTGGAGAGCCCTGCCCCTCCTTATATATGTTGGAGGGGCGGGTTACATGTGTAGTCCTATTAGGATTAGGACTAGTCTATCTCTAATACAAACCGGATATAAGTCCGGGTCTTAACTCCTTGTAGAACAAATATTCCTCATGCCTTTCCTCTTAAACCGGCCCACCGTTAACGTGAACCGGCCTTCTGGGCCTTGGGCCTTGTCATCCGTCTGTCCCGCACGCCGGATCACCAGTGAGTCATAATGACCAGGTGGGTTGCTTGTAAACCACCAGGTCGGGGCGGGTCGCCAGTAACTCGCCAAGTGTCAGCAGGATCTTCAGATAAACCGCCAAGTGTCAGCGGGGTCTTCAGATAAACCACCAAGTCGGGCCGGGTTAACTTCCGGCCGGTTTACACCGCGGGGTATATCCCCGACATTAGCCCCCAAGTTTAGCTTGGATTTATTCATGGTAAACTTATGTTGCAAAATAAACATAAGAACAAATTTGACAGGTTATGCTCCGGGTTAACAATTTTTGTAAACCGGTACCTGATCATCCTTAAGTCCTTGTTATTTCCTCCTTCTGGGAAATCTGGGTCAACAGACCAGCTTCATAATCAATTTGCCGACATTGGTTTCTCACAGAGAAATATTGTGAAGAATAATCCACTTGAGTCGGCTTCCAAAGCGCCGGTTTAAGAAATATGGGTCTTGAAATACTTATCTGATATTCAGCCGGCTTGAAGATGTAAAACTTGCCGGTTTACTATTACCAAACTGGTCGGTTTATAAATTTTGATGGCACCGGGTCATAATTGTTGTCGACACCGGGTCATGTAATTGATCTTCCTGATTTGCTCAAAACTGATAACGTGAAGATGTTCCTCCTTGTATATGCATAATACATGTAGCCCCCAAGTCTTAAGAGGACAACATAGTGATAACTTAAGACTTGCTCCAATAAGTGTTTCAACCTTGAAGAAATCCGGTTTGTTCATCTCAATCATATAAACTGAATGCTCCATATACGTAGCCCCCAAGTGCTGGGTTGTCATATTTGCAGCAACCTAGGACTTGTAATTGCTTGATGCTCATAAAAACTTCAACCAGTGTAGCCCCCAAGGGCCGGGCCATTATGCAATAATGAGCAGGGACTTTGTAAATATAATCTTGTAAACTTTGAACATCAACATGTAGCCCCCAAGGGCCGGCTTAGTAAGATAATACCGAACCGGGACTTGATATATATACTTTAATGAAAATAACATATTATAATGTAGCTTCCATCATAGGGCTTGAACCCACGTCCACAAGGTTAAGAGCTTTGTGCTTTACCAACTGAGCAATGGATTCTTTAATATTATGGATGAAAACTTGTGTACCTTGAATTGTTGACAGGAGCAATTGGTAGCCCCCAAGGGCCGGCTCATTATAATATGATGAGTCGGGTCTTCAATAAGACTAGTAAAAATGACTTTGCATTAGCCCCCAAGTGTCATGGTGCATGCTTGCAGCGACATGAGACTTGCATGTAATCTCAATTTGAATAATGTAGCCCCCAAGTGCCGGGTTGTAATCCTGCAACGACTCGGGACTATTCCTTCCATTGTAGAATAAATCATATCCTTTGATAAAATAATAGCCATTGCGCTAAAGCGACTTTGAAAACTCGATAATACCGGTTATTAATAACCATAAAAATCCAGCCATGTTGGCTATTCAAGATAATATAATCCGGTGAAAACGTTATTCATTCAATATCATAATGAAAATTCAGCCAAGTTTGGCTATTTGAATAATATAGCCCAATGAATTATAAGCGCATGATTCCAATGGCGCAACCCAAATATATATATATATATATACTGGCGACTTATAGTCCAAAGCTAGGCCGGTTTAACAAACCTGTTTCTGCATACAACAAGTTTAAAGTGTCCTGGTGGTTTACCGCCAGACGGGTCATAATGCCCAACATATAACCCGGGTTTATAACCAAGGCTGCACTTAAGAATAATCAAATATGAAATATATCATACCTGTGACATTGAATCACATTGCTGGCTTTACCAACTTTTTGTAGTAAGGGTGATAACCCAAATCTTGAGTACTGATAACTCCTTCCATATTGTGCCGGTTTATGATAAAACCGTGCCGGGCTGTGATAAACATCGGATTAACCATATATAATACTGGTGACTTGTAGTCAAACCAGACCGGGCTGATAGACTCCGGATTATAACTTGATCGTGTACTGACAACTTGTAGTTGAAAGCCGAGCCGGTTTGATAAGCACCGGTTTACTCCATAATAGGATGGTAACAGAAAAGCAAACCGGGCAGATAGTCTCCGGATTAAGATTTGACCGTGTCCCATCCATTTGTAATTGACAGTCGAACCGGTTTAAGAAATGTTGGTTTAAAACGCAACAAAAAGAAAGAAATATCTATCAAAGAAAATTGTGAAGCAAAGGCAATGATAAAACCGTTTGCAAAAAGAGGCTTATTTGAGCTGATCAGATGGCGTTACCATGGTCGGACATGACCAAGCTCCCGATAGGTGTAGCTATGGTTCAAGTCAGCCAGGTCCCCAAATGAAACCGTGTCATTTATGCCGATCAAGTGGCATGGCAATGGTTCGGGTTCAACCAAGCCCCCAAGTGATTCTGTGGCCTTAGGCCGATCAAGAGGCATGACTGGTTCAGATGTGACCAAGTCCCCAAGTGATCTGGTGGCTCTCGCCCATCAAGAGGCGTGACTATGGTTCAGACGTGACCACAAGTCCCCAAGTGATGCTGTGGCTTTACGCCTATCAAAAGGTGTTGCTATGGTTCGGATACGACCAAGCCCCCAAGTGATCAATAATATGATAAGCCAATAAGGCAGGATACCCATGTTTGAACCGCGCATCATGGCAGCAGGTCCTCTTTGGCACCCTTTAACTTTTTGCAAGAGAAAAATTCTTCTTGAACCGGGATTTCTTAAACCGGATATCGAGAGCTTCAAAGCTTTGTGGGAGACATCTTCCCCTTGAGCCGGATATTAAACCATAATCCTTCTTTTTAAGCCGGAAATTTTCTGACGGCCTGATATATCATGCGAGGGGTTATCCACCGTGGAGTTGATGATCACCATGGTGAAACTGAAACAATCACGGCCGAGTCGGCCGCGGGTGCTGACAGATATTTCGGCTGCGGCGTTTTAAACCGGTGTGGATGAGAGAGTCAGCCGTGGCGTTGTAAACCGGTGCTGTCGCGAGAGATGGCCACGACGTTGTAAGCCGGTGCGGTTGTTCGTTGAATAACGACGACCACCTGGGCCAAAAGATGTTGGCGTGCCTCCATCTCCGCGGTATAATATCACTTTTTGTCGCCCTGCATATCATAATATCCGGTCCGAAGTAATTGTTCCCTTGATAAAAACAATATATACCAAGAAATTAGATTTAGATGGATATCACTTAATGTTTTTTATTCGGACAAAGGATGATCTGTTCGTCGCGACAGAGGCGGTTTACGTGTCTGGCGACTCAATATGGTCCAGGCAGTTCAAGTAGAAACCCTCCGGGTTATTCTCCAGGTCTTTAAACGCCCGGCACGGGCGGTGTAGATGTATATGTTGCCTCCGACGCCGGTGAACGAGGACCGGATCATACCTTGGTCATGAGTCAATTGACCTGTGTACAGCATAACATACCATGAAAAAAGCTTTGGATGATACTTAATTATATCAGTAAAATTTTAGAAAAATAGCACCTGATTTGTTCAGATGACAAATGATCCGTTCAAAACGACAGAAATGACTCAGGCAGACCGGTGACTCAATATAGCCCTGACGTCCCAACATGGCAGAGGCGGCTCAATGTGACCCCGGCGGCTCATCGCGCGGCAGGCGCAACCCAAGCAAGGCAACGGCAAATCATGGCGGAGGTTGGCCGGCTCGCGGGAGGACTCGACCCGCAGGAATGACGGCGCCTCAGAGTAGGCGGCAGCAGGTCAGTTTGACTCGGACGGAGCAATGACGAATCGACCACGGTGGGTCAACCACGGCAGAAGAGGATAAGGGCGCGGGTGCTGGCAGTAAACCGGTGCGCGTGGAAGGTGGCTCGTCCGGTGGAGCAGCCACGAGGAGGAAGGACGCAGTCGACGAGGCACGGAGGCATATGAGCCGGAGGCCGGGTCGGAGATGCGCAGGCCAGAGACCGGGACGGAGGTGGCTTTGCGCAGGCAGGCTCAGAAGTGCTGCGGCAGAGACGGCAGGGCCGAAGTCGGCAGTCGCGGCGCAGATGCCCGATCATGGAGCCCAAGACCAAGGAGTACTACTAATCCCATCAAGAATATGTGCGTACATGCATGCCTCACTTTTCCTTTGATTGATCCTTCACGTGGGGTCATGGTAGCAAGTACTAGTTGATGCCCTCGGGACTTGAACTGTGTCTAATCCGTAAATAGGCTGCAGAAGAATTGATAATCTTGGCTACTTAAACCGGATCTCCTTCTTTCTGTAAACCGGACAAGCGCTATTACCAACAGTAATTGTTCTGATCTACCCCAATTAATCTCAGACTCGGTGGGTTATCATGGCGCTTGTAACGGGCGCTGAACCTGCAACCCTAATTTTGCTTCAACTCAAATCTTGTACGTCCTGATCCAAAATAAATCCTATGTGACTGTCTCGTGCCGGTTCTTCGTCATCCGGCCAAACGCGAGTTTCTCGATCCCTGAAGAAAGATCCCTCCAAGAACTCATCACCACCGTGCGCAAGCCCCACGGTGGGCGCCAACTGTCATGGAATTGTCACGGCAGATGTCCTTAGTGTCAGGACTTAGTCACGAGGCCAACGCATCTATGTGGTAGCTTGAGAGGGGTTGAACGGGACGAGAGACGCGATGTTTTACCCAGGTTCGACCCCTCATGGTGGAGGTAAAAGCCTACATCCTGCTTCATTGATATTGATGATGATGATCACGGTTTCAAGAGTGCTCTATCTCGAGAGCTATTGTCTAAACCTAACTTGTCCAACTTGTGGAACTTGTCCCCCTTTTGGAGAGCCCTGCCCCTCCTTATATATGTTGGAGGGGCGGGTTACATGTGTAGTCCTATTAGGATTAGGACTAGTCTATCTCTAATACAAACCGGATATAAGTCCAGGTCTTAACTCCTTGTAGAACAAATATTCCTCATGCCTTTCCTCTTAAACCGGCCCACCGTTAACATGAACCGGCCTTCTGGGCCTTGGGCCTTGTCATCCGTCTGTCCTGCACACCGGATCACCAGTGAGTCATAATGACCAGGTGTGTTGCTTGTAAATCGCCAGGTCAGGGCGGGTCGCCAGTAACTCGCCAAGTGTTAGCGGGGTCTTCAGATAAACCGCCAAGTGTCAGCGGGGTCTTCAGATAAACCGCCAAGTCCGGCCGGGTTAACTTCCAGCCGGTTTACACCGCGGGGTATATCCCCGACAGGAACCGTACTGTGGCTCAGTACGTGGACGAGTTTAGCAAGTTATCTCGCTATGCCCCTGATGATGTGGCCACAGATGTCGCCAAGAAGGAGAAGTTTATGGAAGGGCTGAATGATGAGATGAGCATGCAGTTGATGGTAGCAACCTTCAACAACTACCAGGAGTTGGTAGACAAGGCTCTTATGATTGAAGGGAGGCAGCAGCAGATTGAGAGCCACAAGAGGGAGTATGGACAGGGGAAGTATAATTCAGGAGCTCAGCAGAAACCCCGCCTAACCCCGAACTCGGGAGGACTTGTTCATAGCCATGGAGGTCACAACCACACTGGAGGAGGATCGCATAACCACAATGGATCTAAGAATGGGAATGGGAACGGAACCAACAATAATCATAACCGCCCCAACCAAGCCACACCCGCCAAAAGGGACTTAAGTCATGTTACTTGTTTCAAGTGCGGGAAGACTGGACACTACGCAATAGATAATAGATAGGAAATAAGGCCTAGGGTTCATACTTTCGGTAGTGTAAGTTTTTGTAATCTGAAAATATAAAAATAGCAAGGTAACAAATGATAAAAGTGAGCGTAAACGGTATTGCAATGATAGGAAATAAGGCTTAGGGTTCATACTTTCGGTAGTGTAAGTTCCCTCAACAATACTAACATAATTGGATCATAAAACTATCCCTCAACATGCAACAAAGAGTCACTCCAAAGTCACTAATAGCGGAGAACGAACGAAGAGATTATGGTAGGGTACGAAACCACCTCAAAGTTATTCTTTCCAATCAATCCGTTGGGCTATTCCTATAAGTGTCACAAACAGCCCTAGAGTTCGTACTAGAATAACACCTTAAGACACAAATCAACCAAAACCCTAATGTCACCTAGATACTCCAATGTCACCTCAAGTATCCGTGGGCATGATTATACGATATGCATCACACAATCTCAGATTCATCTATTCAACTAACACATAGAACCTCAAAGAGTGCCCCAAAGTTCCTACCGGAGAATCACGACGAAAACATGTGCCAACCCCTATGCATAGGTTCATGGGCGGAACCCGCAAGTTGATCACCAAAACATACATCAAGTGAATCACGTGATATCCCATTGTCACCACAGATATCCACGGCAAGACATACATCAAGTGTTCTCAAATCTTTAAAGACTCAATCCGATAAGATAACTTCAAAGGGGAAACTCAATTCATTACAAGAGAGTAGAGGGGGAGAAAACATCATAGGATCCAAATTTAACAGCAAAGCTCACGATACATCAAGATCGTATCATCTCAAAAACACGACGGAGAGAGAGAGAGATCAAACACATAGCTACTGGTACATACCCTTAGCCCGGAGGGAGAACTACTCCCTCCTCGTCATGGAGAGCATCGGGATGATGAAGATGGCCACCGAAGAAGGATTGCCCCCTCCGGCAGGGTGCCGGAACGGGTCTAGATTGGTTTTCGGTGGCTACGGAGGCTTCTGGCGGCGGAACTCCTGATCTAATCTGCGTTTCTGGAAGTTTTAGGGTACGACGATATATATGGGTGCAGGAAGTATGTCGGAGGAGCCACAGAGGCCCCACGAGGCAGGGGGCGCACCCTAGGGGGGGGGCACCCTCGTGAGCACCTCCCGTATCTCCTGACGTGGAGTCCAAGTCTATCTGGTGGCTTTCGTTCCAAAAATAACTTCTCTAGTTGATTTCGTTCTGTTTCGACTCCGTTTGATATTCCTTTTCTTCGAAACACTGAAATAGGCATAAAACAGCAAATCTGGGCTGGGCTTGCGGTTAATAGGTTAGTCCCAAAAGTAATATAGAAGTGGATAATAAAGCCCAATATTGCCCAAAACAGTAGATAATATAGCATGGAGCAATCAAAAATTATAGATACGTTGGAGACGTATCACCCCAACACAGCCAATACAATGGTAAATTGTATAGGTGCACTAGTTCGGCGAAGAGATGGTGATACAAGTGCAATATGGATAGTAGATAATAGTTTTTGTAATCTGAAAATATAAAAACAGCAAGGTAACTAACGATAAAAGTGAGCATAAACGGTATTGCAATGATAGGAAACAAGGCCTAGGGTTCATACTTTCGCTAGTGCAAGTCCTCTCAACAATAATAACATAATTGGATCACATAACTATCCCTCAACATGCAACAAAGAGTCACTCCAAAGTTACTAATAGCGGAGAACAAACGAAGAGATTATGGTAGGGTACAAAACCACCTGAAAGTTATTCTTTCCAATCAATCCGTTGGGCTATTCCTATAAGTGTCACAAACAGCCCTAGAGTTCGTACTAGAATAACACCTTAAGACACAAATCAACCAAAACCCCAATGTCACCTAGATACTCCAATGTCACCTCAAGTATCCGTGGGTATGATTATACGATATGCATCACACAATCTCAGATTCATCTATTCAACCAACACATAGAACCTCAAAGAGTGCCCCAAAGTTTCTACTGGAGAATCACGACGAAAACGTGTGCCAACCCCTATGCATAGGTTCATGGGCGGAACCCGCGAGTTGATCACCAAAACATACATCAAGTGAATCACATGATATCCCATTGTCATCACAGATACGCATGGCAATACATACATCAAGTGTTCTGAAATATTTAAAGACTCAATCTGATAAGATAAATTCAAAGGGGAAACTCAATCCATTACAAGAGAGAGAGGGGGAGGAGAAACATCATAGGATCCAAATATAATAGCAAAGCCCGCGATACATCAAGATTGTATCACCTCAAGAACATGAGAGAGAGAGAGAGAGATCAAACACATAGCTACTGGTACATACCCTCAGCCCCGAGGGAGAACTACCCCCTCCTCGTCGTGGAGAGCACCGGGATGATGAAGATGGCCACCGGAGAGAGATTGCCCCCTCCTGTAGGGTGCCGGAACGGGTCTAGATTGGCTTTCGGTGGCTACGGAGGCTTCTGGCGACGGAACTCCCGATCTATTGTGCTCCCCGGTCGTTTTAGGGTATATGGAGATATATAGGCGGAAGAAGTATGTCAGGGGAGCCACGAGGGGCCGACGAGGGTGGAGGGCGCGCCCAGGGGGGTGGGCGCGCCCCCCTGCCTCGTGGCTTCCTTGTTGCTTCCCTTACGTGGACTCCAAGTCACCCGGGTTGCTTTCCTTCCAAAAATAAGTTCCGTGAAGTTTCATGTCAATTGGACTCCGTTTGATTTTCCTTTTCTGCGATACTCTAAAACAAGGAAAAAACAGAAACTGGCACTGGGCTCTAGGTTAATAGGTTAGTCCCAAAAATCATATAAAATAGCATATAAATGCATATAAAACATCCAAGGTTGATAATATAATAGCATGGAACAATCAAAAATTATAGATACGTTGGAGACATATCAGCGTCCCCAAGCTTAATTCCTGCTCGTCCTCGAGTAGCTAAATGATAAAAACAGAATTTTTGATGTGGAATGCTACCTAACATATTCATCATGTATTTCTCTTTATTGTAGCAAGAATATTCAGATCCATAAGATTCAAGACAAAAGTTTAATATTGACATAAAAATAATAATACTTCAATCATACTAACAAAGCAATCATGTCTTCTCAAAATAACATGGCCAAAGAAAAAGCTATCCCTACAAAATCATATGGTCTGGCTATGATCCATCTTCACCACACAACATATTTAAATCATGCACAACCCCTATGACAAGCCAAGCAATTGTTTCATACTTTTGATGTTCTCAAACCTTTTCAATCTTCACGCAATACATGAGCGTGAGCCATGGACATAGCACTATAGGTGGAATAGAATGGTGGTTGTGGAGAAGACAAAAATGAGAATATAGTCGCACATCAACTAGGCGTATCAACGGGCTATGGAGATGCCCATTAATAGATATCAATGTGAGCGAGTAGGGATTGCCATGCAACGGATGCACTAGAGCTATAAATGTATGAAAGCTCAACAAAAGAAACTAGTGGGTGTGCATCCAACTCGCTTGCTCACGAAGACCTAGGGCATTTTGAGGAATCCCATCATTGGAATATACAAGCCAAGTTCTATAATGAAAATTTCCCACTAGTATATGAAAGTGACAAAACAAGAGACTCTCTATCATGAAGATCATGGTGCTACTTTGAAGCACAAGTGTGGTAAAAGGATAGTAGCATTGCCCTTCTCTCTTTTTCTCTCATTTTTTTATTTGGGCCTTTTCGCTTTTTTATGGCCTCTTTTCTCTTTTTTTATTTGGGCTTCTTTGGACTCTTTTTTTTCATCCGGAGTCTCATCCCGACTTGTGGGGGAATCATAGTCTCCATCATCCTTTCCTCACTGGGACAATGCTCTAATAATGATGATCATCATACTTTATTTACTTACAACTCAAGAATTACAACTCGATACTTAGAACAAGATATGACTCTATATGAATGCCTCTGGCGGTGTACCGGGATGTGCAATGATGCATGAGTGACATGTATGAAAGAATTATGAACGGTGGCTTTGCCACAAATACAATGTCAACTGCATGATCATGCAAAGTAATATGACAATGATGGAGCGTGTCATAATAAACGAAGCAGTGGAAGGTTGCATGGCAATATATCTTGGAATGGCTATGGAAATGCCATGATAGGTAGGTATGGTGGCTGTTTTGAGGAAGGTATATGGTGGGTTTATGGTACCAGCTAAAGTTGCGCGGTACTAGAGAGGCTAGCAATGGTGGAAGGGTGAGAGTGTGTATAATCCATGGGCTCAACATTAGTCATAAAGAACTCACATACTTATCGCAAAAATCTATTAGTTATCGAAACAAAGTACTACGCGCATGCTCCTAGGGGGATAGATTGGTAGGAAAAGACCATCGCTCGTCCCCGACCGCCACTCATAAGGAAGACAATCAATAAATAAATCATGCTCCGACTTCATCACATAACGGTTCACCATACGTGCATGCTACGGGAATCACAAACTTCACCACAAGTATTTCTCAAATTCACAACTACTCAACTAGCATGATTCTAATATCACCATCTTCATATCTCAAAACAATCATCAAGTATCAAAATTCTCATAGTATTCAATGCACTTTATATGAAAGTTTTTATTATATCCCTCTTGGATGCCCATCGTATTAGGACTAAATTCATAACCAAAGCAAATTACCATGCTGTTCTAAATACTCTCAAAATGATATAAGTGAATCATGAGAGTTCATCTATTTATACAAAATAAAACCACCACCGTGCTCTAAAGAGATATAAGTGAAGCACTAGAGCAAATGACAAACTACTCCGAAAGATATAAGTGAAGATCAATGAGTAGTCGAACAATTATGCAACTATATGAAGACTCTAACATTTAATAATTTCAGGTCTTGGTATTTTATTCAAACAGCAAGCAAAACTAAATAAAATAGCATTCTAAGAATGGCAAACATCATGTGAAGAAGCAAAAACTTAGGATCAACCGAAACTAACAGATAGTTGTTGAAGAAGAAAGGTGGGATGCCAACCGGGGTATCCCCAAGCTTAGACACTTGAGACTTCTTGAAATATTATCTTGGTATGCCTTGGTCATCCCCAAGCTTGATCTTTTGTGTCTCCTTAATTCCTCTCATATCACGGTCTCCCTAAATCTCAAAAGCTTTCATCCACACAAAACTCAACAAGGACTCGTGAGATAAGTTAGTATAAACCATTGCCAAACCTTATCATACTCTACTGTACTAAATCACTAAAATTATTATTCTACATTTCATACTAAATTACACTGCATATTTAATAGTCCTATCCTCAAATAGAATCATTAAAGAAGCAAACATATGCAAACATAACAGCAATCTGCCTAAACAGGACAGTCCTGTAAAGAGTGCAGCAAGATCCATACTTCCCTAACTCCAAAAATTATAAAAGAAAATTCCCACTGTAGTAAATTTATCAGAGCTTAATAATCAAAAGGTTTCAACATTTTATCACATTCTGAATTTTCTTGGGAATTATTGCAACAGCGGTAAACTTTCTGTTTTCAAACAGCAACATGTGGACTTGTAAAATAGGCATAGTAAAGGCTATCAATGCCACTTTTATTGAAATAAAATATGCAAAACATTGTTCTAAATAAAAGCAAGCAAATCCTAACAAAATAAATTGACACTCCAAGCAAAACACATATCATGTGGTGAATAAAAATATAGCTCCAAGTTAAGTTACCGATGAACGAAGAAGAAAGAGGGGATGCCTTCCGGGGCATCCCCAAGCTTAGGCTCTTGGTTATCCTTGAATATTACCTTGGGGTGCCTTGGGAATCCCCAATCTTAGGCTCTTGCCACTCCTTATTCCATCATCCATCGAATCTTTACCCAAAACTTGAAAACTTCACAACAGAAAACTTAACAGAAAACTCGTAAGCTCCATTAGTATAAGAAAATAAATCACCACTTCAAGGTACTGTAATTAAACCATTCTTTATTTATATTTGTGTTAAACCTACTGTATTCCAACTTTTCTATGGTTCATAAACTCTATTACTAGCCATAGATTCATCAAAATAAACTCAATTACTAGCCATAGAACAGTTTGTAGTAATCCGGATCGAACGTATACTTCTGGAACTCGTAAAATTCTCAAATAGATTGCTTGACGTGAGTAATTTTTCTATTAATCATCTGCAAAAAGAATTAACTCAATAGCACTTTCCAAATAAAAACGGCAGCAATTCTCGTGAGCGCTAAAGTTTCTGTTTTTTACAGCAAGATCAACAAGACTTTCCCCAAGTCTTCCCAATGGTTCTACTTGGCACAAACACTAATTAAAACATAAAAACTCAATAAAAACAGAGGCTAGATAAATTATTTATTACTAAACAGGAGCAAAAAGCAAGGAATAAAAATAAAATTGGGTTGCCTCCCAACAAGCGCTATCGTTTAACGCCCCTAACTAGGCATGATGATATGCTCACATAAAAGATAAGAATTGTAACATAAATAGAGCATCATGAAGAATATGACTAGCACATTTAAGTCTAACCCACTTCCTATGCATAGGGATTTTGTGAGCAAACAACTTGTGGGAACAATAATCAACTAGCATAGAAGGCAAAACAAGTATAACTTTAAAACTTTAAGCACATAGATAGGGAACTTGATATTATTGCAACTCCTACAAGCATATATTCCTCCCTCATAATAATTTTTAGTAGCATCATGAACGAATTCAACAATATAACCATCAAATAAAGCATTCTTTTCATGATCTACTTGCATAGAAATTTTACTACTCTCCACATAAGCGAATTTCTTCTCATGAGTAGTAGTGGGAGCAAACTCAACAAAATAGCTATCATGGGATTGAAAATTGAAATCAAGATGACAAGTTTCATTGTTATCATTATAATTTAAAACATACGTGTCATCACAATAATCATCATAGATAGGAGGCATGCTTTCATCATAATAAATTTTCTCATCAAAACTTGGGGGACTAAAAATATCATCTTCATCAAACATAGCTTCCCCAAGCTTGTGGCTTTGCATATCATTAGCATCATGGATAATTAAGGAATTCATACTAACAACATTGCAATCATGCTCATCATTCAAATATTTAGTGCCAAACATTTTAATGCATTCTTCTTCTAACACTTTGGCACAATTTTCCTTTCCATCATACTCACGAAAGATATCAAAAAGATGAAGTGTATGAGGTAGACTCAATTACATTTTTTATATAGTTTTCTTTTATAGACTAAACTAGTGATAAAACAAGAAACTAAAAGACTCGATTGCAAGATCTAAAGATATACCTTCAAGCGCTCACCTCCCCGGCAACAGCGCCAGAAAAGAGCTTGATGTCTACTACACAACCTTCTTCTTGTAGACGTTGTTGGGCCTCCAAGTGCAGAGGTTTGTAGAACAGTAGCAAATTTCCCTCAAGTGGATGACCTAAGGTTTATCAATCCGTAGGAGACGTAGGATGAAGATGGTCTCTCTCAAGCAACCCTGCAACCAAATAACAAAGAGTCTCTTGTGTCCCCAACACACCCAATACAATGGTAATTGTATAGGTGCACTAGTTCGGCAAGAGATGGTGATACAAGTGCAATATGGATAGTAGATAATAGTTTTTTTTAATCTAAAAATATATAAACAGCAAGGTAACTAATGATAAAAGTGAGCATAAACGGTATTGCAATGATAGGAAACAAGGCCTAGGGTTCATACTTTCGCTAGTGCAAGTCCTCTCAACAACAATAACATAATTGGATCACATAACTATCCCTCAACATGCAACAAAGAGTCACTCCAAAGTCACTAATAGCAGAGAACAAACGAAGAGATTATGGTAGGGTACGAAACCACCTCAAAGTTATTCTTTCCAATCAATCCGTTGGGCTATTCCTATAAGTGTCACAAACAGCCCTAGAGTTCGTACTAGAATAACACCTTAAGACACAAATCAACCAAAACCCTAATGTCACTTAGATACTCCAATGTCACCTCAAGTATCCGTGGGTATGATTATACGATATGCATCACACAATCTCACATTCATCTATTCAACCAACACATAGAACCTCAAAGAGTGCCCCAAAGTTTCTACCGGAGAATCACGACGAAAATGTGTGCCAACCCCTATGCATAGGTTCATGGACGGAACCCGCAAGTTGATCACCAAAACATACATCAAGTGAATCACGTGATATCCCATTGTCATCACAGATACGCACGGCAAGACATACATCAAGTGTTCTCAAATCTTTAAAGACTCAATCCGATAAGATAACTTCAAAGGGGAAACTCAATCCATTACAAGAGAGAGAAGGGGAGGAGAAACATCATAGGATCCAAATATAATAGCAAAGCTCGCGATACATCAAGATCGTATCACCTCAAGAACACGAGAGAGAGAGATCAAACACATAGCTACTGGTACATACCCTCAGCCCCGAGGGAGAACTACTCCCTCTTTGTCATGGAGAGCACCGGGATGATGAAGATGGCCACCGGAGAGGGATTGCCCCCTCCGGCAGGGTGCCGGAACGGGTCTAGATTGGATTTCGGTGGCTACAGAGGCTTCTGGCGGCGGAACTCCTGATCTATTGTGCTCCCCGGTCGTTTTAGGGTATATGGAGATATATAGGCGGAAGAAGTACGTCAAGGGAGCCACGAGGGGCCCACGAGGGTGGAGGGCGTGCCTAGGGGGGTGGGCGCGGCCCCTGCCTCATGGCTTCCTCGTTGCTTCCCTTACGTGGACTCCAAGTCTCCCGGGTTGCTTTCCTTCCAAAAAATAAGTTCCGTGAAATTTCAGGTCAATTGGACTCCGTTTGATTTTCCTTTTCTGCGATACTCTAAAACAAGGAAAAAACAGAAACTGGCACTGGGCTCTAGGTTAATAGGTTAGTCCCAAAAATCATATAAAATAGCATATAAATGCATATAAAACATCCAAGGTTGATAATATAATAGCATGGAACAATCAAAAATTATAGATACGTTGGAGACGTATCACCTGGTTTTTTCTGGAATAATGTGATTTTATAGTATCACAGGGGGTTCATCAGCAGGGCCACCAGGTGGGTACAACCCACCTGGGCACGCCAGGAGAGGGGGCGCGCCCTGGTGGGTTGTGCCCACCTAGGGGCCCCTCTCCGGTGGGTCTTGGCTCTAGAAATTCTTATTATCACTCTAAAAAGTTTCATTCCATTCCAAGAACTTTCATTTCTGCACAAAACAACACCATGGTAGTTCTGCTGAAAACAGCGTCAGTCTGTGGTTAGTTTCATTCAAATCATGCAAATTAGAGTCCAAAACAAGAGGAAAAGTGTGAGAAAAAGTAGATACGTTGGAGACGTATCAGGCTCTAAGTTAATAGGTTAGTCCCAAAAATCATATAAAATAGCATATTGATGCATATAAAACATCCAAAACAGATAATATAATAGCATGGAACAATCAAAAATTATAGATACGTTGGAGACGTATCAAGCATCCCCAAGCTTAATTCCTGCTCGTCCTTGAGTAGGTAATGATAAAAACAGAATTTTTGATGTGGAATGCTACCTAACATATTTATCCATGTAATTCTCTTTATTGTGGCATGAATGTTCAGATTCGTAAGATTCAAAACAAGAGTTTAATATTGACATAAAAACAATAATACTTAAAGCATACTAACAAAGTAATCATGTCTTCTCAAAATAACATGGCCAAAGAAATCTTATCCCTACAAAATCATATAGTCTGGCTATGCTCCATCTTCATCACATAAAGTATTCAAATCATGCACAACCCCGATGACAAGCCAAGCAATTGTTTCATACTTTTGCCATTCTCAAACTTTTTCAACTTTCACGCAATACATGAGCGTGAGCCATGGACATAGCACTATAGGTGGAATAGACGGTGGTTGTGGAGAAGACAAAAAGAAGGAGATAGTCTCACAACTAGGCATATCAACGGGCTATGGAGATGCCCATTAATAGATATCAATGTGAGTGAGTAGGGATTGCCATGCAACAGATGCACTAGAGCTATAAGTTTATGAAAGCTTAAAAACAAAACTGAGTGGGTGTGCATCCAACTCGCTTGCTCACGAAGACCTAGGGCATTTTGAGGAAGCCCGTCATTGGAATATACAAGCCAAGTTCTATAATGAAAATTTCCACTAGTATATGAAAGTGATATCATAGGAGACTCTCTATCATAAAGATCATGGTGCTACTTTGAGGCACAAGTGTGGCAAAAAGGATGGTAACATTGTCCCTTCTCTCTTTTTCTCTCTTTTTTTGTTTCGGCCTTCTCTCTTTTTTTGGCCTCTTTTATTTTTTTATTTTTCGTCCAGAGTCTCATCCCGACTTGTGGGGGAATCATAGTCTCCATCATCCTTTTCTCACTCGGGACAATGCTCTAATGATGAAGATCATCACACTTTCATTTACTTACAACTCAAAAATTACAATTCGATACTTAGAACAAAATATGACTCTATATGAATGCCTCCGGTGGTATATCGGGATGTGCAATGAATCAAGAGTGACATGTATAAAAATGATGAACGATGGCCTAGCCACAAATACGATGTCAACTACATGATCATGCAAAGCAATATGAAAATGATGATGTATGTCATAATAAACGGAATGGTGGAAAGTTGCATGGCAATATATCTCGGAATGGCTATGGAAATGCCATAATAGGTAGGTATGGTCGCTGTTTTGAGGAAGTATATGTGGTGGGTTTATGGTACCGGCGAAAGTTGTGCGGTACTAGAGAGGCTAGCAATGGCAGAAAGGTGAGAGTGTGTATAATCCATGGACTCAACATTAGTCATAAAGAACTCACATACTTATTGAAAAAAATCTATTACTCATCAAAATAAAGTACTACGTGCATGCTCCTAGTGGGATAGAATGGTAGGAAAAGACCATCGCTCGTCCCCGACCGCCACTCATAAGGAAGACAATCAATAAATAAATCATGCTCCGACTTCATCACATAACGGTTCACTATACCTGCATGCTATGGGAATCATAAACCTCAACATAAGTATTTCTCAAATTCACAACTACTTACTAGAATGAATCTAATATCACCATCATCATATCTCAAAACAATCATAAGGAATCAAACTTCTCATAGTATTCAATGCACTTTATATGGAAGTTTTTATTATATCCTTCTTGGATGCCTATCGTATTAGGACTAATTTTATAACCAAAGAAAATTACCATGATGTTCTAAATGCTCTCAAAATAATATAAGTGAAGTACGAGAGTTCATCAATTTCTATAAAATAAAACCACCGCCATGTTCTAAAAAGATATAAGTGAAGCACTAGAGCAATTTTGCCTAGCTCGAAAGATATAAGTGAAGCACATAGAGTATTCTAATAAATCACGATTCATGTGTGTCTCTCCCAAAAGGTGTGTACAGCAAAGATGATCGTGTCAAATTAAAAAGCAAAGACTCAAATCATACAAGACGCTCCAAGCAAAACACATATCATGTGGTGAATAAAAATATAGCCTCAAGTAAAATTACCGATAGACGATGACGAAAGAGGGGATGCCTTCCCGGGCATCCCCAAGCTTAGGCTTTTTGACATCCTTGAATATTACATTGGTGTGCCTTGGGAATCCCCAAGCTTAGGCTCTTGCCACTCCTTATTCCATAGTCCATCAAATTCTTACCCAAAACTTGAAAACTTCACAACACAAAACTCCAACAGAAAATCACGTAAGCTCCGTTAGTATAAGAAAATAAATCACCACTTTTGGTATAGTTGTGAACTCATTCTTTATTTATATTGGTTTAATATCTACTGTATTCCAACTTTTCCATGGTTCATACCCCCCGATAGTAGCCATAGATGCATCAAAATAAGCAAACAACACGTGAAAAACAGAATCTGTCAAAAACAGAATAGTCTGTAGCAATCTGGAGATTGCGAATACTTCTGTCACTCAAAAAATCCCGAAAAAATAGGAAGTCCTAGAAAATTTCTTTATTAATCCTCTTCAGAAAGAATCAGTATTTTATCATGCTTCTGTTAGAAATGATAATTGTTTTCGTGAGCGCAAAAGTTTCTGTTTTTCAGCAGGATCAAATTAACTATCACCGTAGGCTATCCCAAAGGTCTTACTTGGCACAAACACTAATTAAAACACAAAACCACATCTAACCAGAGGTATGTGAAATATTTATTGCTAAACAGGACCTAAAAAGCAAGAACAAAAATAAAATTGGGTTGCCTCCCAACAAGAGCTATTGTTTAACGCCCCTAGCTAGGCATAAAAACATGGATAGATCTAAGTATTATCATCTTTGACATGCAATCCATAAGTGGCTCTCATAATAGATTCATAAGGCAATTTAATTTTATTTCTAGGGAAGTGTTCCATGCCTTTCCTGAACGGAAATTGAAATCTAATGTTCCCTTCTTTCATATCAATAATTGCACCAATTGTTCTGAGAAAAGGTCTACCAAGGATAATATGACATGTAGGATTGCAATCTATATCAAGAACAATGAAATCTACGGGCATATAATTCCTATTTGCAACAATAAGAACATCATTAATCCTTCCCATAGGTTTCTTAATAGTGGAATCCGCAAGATGCAAATTTAAGGAACAATTATCAAATTCACGGAAACCTAACACATCACATAAAGTTTTAGGAATCGTGGAAACACTAGCACATAAATCACACAAAGCACACACCAGATAAATTGTTGGCCGTGCGCGGCGCCCACCTCCACTGTTGACACCCCCGGTCATATTTTCGTGGTGCTTAGGCGAAGCCCTGCGGAGATCACTTCACCATCACCGTCACCATGCCGTCGTGCTGACAGAACTCATCTACTACCTCGACGTCTTGCTGAAGGAAATATGCCCTAGAGGCAATAATAAAGTTATTATTTATATTTCCTTATATCATGATAAATGTTTATTATTCATGCTAGAATTGTATTAACCGGAAACTTGATACATGTGTGGATGCATAGACAAAACACAGTGTCCCTAGTAAGCCTCTACTAGACTAGCTCATTAATCAAAGATGGTTAAGTTTCCTAACCATAGACATGTGTTTTCATTTGATAAACGGGATCACATCATTAGGATAATGATGTGATGGACAAGACCCATCCGTTAGCTTAGCATGTCGATCATTCAGTTTTATTGCTATAGCTTTCTTCATGTCATATACATATTCCTTTGACTATGAGTTTATGCAACTCCCGGATACCGGAGGAATACCTTGTGTGCTATCAAACGTCACAACGTAACTGGGTGATTATAGAGATGCTCTACAGGTATCTCCAAAGGTGTTTGTTGGGTCGGCATAGATCGAGATTAGGATTTGTCACTCCGAGTATTGATACGTCTCTGTCGTATCTATAATTTTTGATTGTTTCATGCCAATACTATACAACTTTTATAAACTTTTGGCAACATTTTATATGATTTATTTGGACTAACATATTGATCCAGTGCCCAGTGTCAGTTCCTGTTTGTTGCATGTTTTTTGTTTCATAGAAAATCCATATCAAACAAAGTCCAAACGCGATAAAAATGTACGGAGAATTATTTTGGAATATATGTGATTTTGGGGAGTTGGAATCATCGCAATCGGGGGCCCATAGTGCCCACAAGACACCAGGGCGTGCCCTGGGGGCCAGGCGCATGGTGGTGGGTTGGGCTCACCTCGTATGTCGGTTGGGGCTCTACTTCGGGCACAAGGAAGCTTATATCCGGAAAAAATCGTGTTAAAATCTCAGTGCAATCGGAGTTACGGATCTCCAGGAAATATAAGAAACGGTTTTCCGCCAGATCTGGGGAATGCGAAACAGAAGAGAACAGAGAGGGAGATCCAAACTCGGAGGGGCGCCCGCCCCTCCACACCCATGGAGGCCATGGACCAGAGGGGACTCTCCTCCCATCCAGGGGAGGCCAAGGAAGAAGAAGAAGGAGGGGGCTCTCTCCCCCTCTCTCCTGGTGGCGCCGGAACTCTACCGGGGCTAGGATCATGACGGCGATCTACATCAACAATCTTGCTACCGTCAACACCAACTCTCCCCCCTCTATGCAGCGGTGTAACCTCCCTTCTCCCTGCTGTAATCTCTACTTAAACATGGTGCTCAACTCCATATATTATTTCCTAATGATATTTGGCTATCATATGATGTTTGAGTAGATCTGTTTTGTCCTGTGGGTTAATCGTGATCTTGGTTGGTATGATTGTATATTTTATTTATGGTGTTGTCCTACGGTGCCCTCCATATCGCGCAAACGTGAGGGGTCCCTGCTGTAGGGTGTTGCAATACGTTCATGGTTCGCTTATGGTGGGTTGCGAGAGTGACAGAAGCTTAAATCCGAGTAAGTGAGGTATGGCATATGGGAGTGAAGAGGACTTGATACTTAATGCTATGGTTGGGTTTCATGACCTTAATGATCTTTAGTAGTTGCAGATGCTTGCTAGGGGTCCAATCATAAGTGCATATGATCCTAGTAGAGAAAGTATGTTAGCTCATGCCTCTCCCTCATATAAAATTACAAGAATGATTACCGGCACTTGTCATCGATTTCCTAGGGACTAATGACTTTCTTGTTGACAAAATCTATCCACTTTCATTACCTTGCAATTTATTCATAGTTTTATTCTCGCAAAGTACTCGTAGTTTTATCCTTGCAAAATAGTTTCATACTTGTTCTAGGTAAAGCAAACGTCAAGTGTGCGTAGAGTTGTATCGGTGGTCAATAGAACTTGAGGGAATATTTGTTCTACCTTTAGCTCCTCGTTGGGTTCTGTCGTGGAATTGTCACGGCAGATGTCCTAGTGTGAGGACTTAGTTGTGAGGCAAACGCATCTATGTGTTAGCTTGAGAGGGGTTGAGCGGAATCGAGAGATGCAGCGGAAGACAAGGATTTAGACAGCTTCGGGCCCCAGGAAACATCATCCGGTAATAACCCTACATGTTGTTTGAGGCTAGGTCTTATTATCATCACGAGGGAGTCACTGTAAACCGGCTCTCCCAGTTATGTCTAGCCCTAAGATTGTCTCTCCCCTTTACGGGGTGCCCTGCCCCTCCTTATATATGTTGAAGGGGCGGGTTACATGTAGAGTCCTTGTCTGACTAAGACTTAAATTATTCTGACTTCTCTTCATGGACTTCTTAATGTATCGGGCTTCATAACGTCTTGGGCTTCATAACGTCTCGGGCTTCATAACCCCTGGCAACTGAGTTATCATTGTCTGTCGGGTTATGACTGGTGCCGGTTTATGATTATTTGCCGGGTTATGACTGGTGCCGGTTTATGATTGTCTGCCGGGTTATGACTGGTGCCGGTTTATGATTGTCTGCCGGTTTATGACTGGTGCCGGTTTATCACTGTCTGCCTTAACTCCTGCCGGTTTATCATCCGACTAACTCCTACCGGGTTATCATCTGACTTAACTCCTGCCGGGTTATCATCTGACTTAACTCCTGTCGGGTTATCATCTGATTTAACTCCTGCTGGTTTATCAGGTCCCAGCCGGGTTATAACTCTGGCCGGGTCATACCGCGGGGTATATCCCCGACAGGTTCAACACTTTTATTTATCGAAGAAGGCTACAAACGATCCCCTATACTTGTGGGTTATCAAGTATCGAAGAGGTATCTCTGGGCCCCCTCGGTAATACACATCATAATAAGCCTTGCAAGCAATGTGACTAATGAGTTAGTTGTGGGATGATGTATTACGGAATGAGTAAAGAGACTTGTCGGTAACGAGATTGAACTAGGTATGAAGATACCAACGATCGAATCTCGGGCAAGTAACATACTGATGACAAAGGGAATAATGTATGTTGTCATTACGGTACGACCGATAAAGATCTTCATAGAATATGTGGGAACCAATATGAGCATCCAGGTTCCGTTGTTGGTTATTGACCGGAGAGATGTCTCGGTCATGTCTACATAGTTCTCGAACCCGTAGGGTCCGCACGCTTAACGTTCGATGACGGTTTCATATTATATGAGTTATGTGATTTGGTGACTGAATGTTGTTCAGAGTCTCGGATGAGATCACGGACATGACGAGGAGTATCAAACTGGTCGAGAGGTAAATATTGATATATACGACGGTGGTATTCAGACACTGGAAGTGTTCCAGGGGAACTGTGTACATATCGGATCACCGGAGGTGGTTTCGGGCATCCCCCCGGCAACTACATGGGCCTAATGGGACAAGAAGGGGACAAACCAGCCCCTAAGGGGCTGGTGCGCCCCATGTAGGCCGAAATAGGAGGGGAAGGAAAGAGGAGAAGAAAGAAAGGAAGGGGAGGAATTTGGCCTCCCCCTTCCTTTCCTCCTCCCTCCTCCTTCCTTCCCCCTCTGGAAGTTATGGTAAGGGGGGTTACACTAGGGCCCCAAGTAGGATTCCTCCTACTTAGGCGCCCCCTTGGCTGCTCCCTCTCCCTCCATAAACACTATTCTGATCACAGGATTAGAATAATATTCTGATCACAACCTGACCTGCCCCGCTAGTAGTACGTTGAACTTCCGTGTGAACTAGGTTGAACTTCCGCCAACATTGCCCAAATGGGGCTTGCGATATACCGTTGGAAAGCTATGGACCCCAATATCATGACTCAACTTAAATTTTTGGCAAAATATAAGCGATTTAAGAGCAGTTTTGAAAGTCGTTTTTTCTTCGCACAAAAAATGTGAATCGTATTTTCGATCGCATTTCTAAACCGTTTATCGGAATGAGGCATATAATATGGCATTGGAAAGCTGCTGCAAAACCACTCCTTCCACATGTTGAAAGTTTTCTCTAATTCCCTATGGTTAAAGAGTAATTTGAAAAAATGTAAAATTTCATAAATCGAACAGCTGAGTTTGTTTTTTCGATGTCATTTCTAAACGGCTAATCCAATGGAGGCATATGATATGGCGTTGGAAAGCTTATAAAAATGCGCTACTTTTTCATCTTGAAAGTTTTTTTCTAATTTTGAATGGTTTAAGAGTAATTTAGAAAATGGTCCAAGTCCTACCGAGTTCGTATTTTCGAGCTAATTTTTTAACCGTGCATCCGAATGCATATGGCGTTGGAAAGCTTGAACAAATGCAAAACTTTTTGGTATATATTGTTTCTCCCAATTCTTTATGGTTTTAAGTCAGTTTCGAAAATGGCGAAAAACGTATTTCGCTGTAATTTCTACAAAATCTATCTGAATTGGGCAAATAATATACCGTTGAAAAGCTACGGAAAATGCGAAACTTTTTCATGTTGATGGTTTTCCCTGATTCTTAGCTGTTTTCAAGTAATTTCGTAAACGGCGGGATCATTCGTTTTGCCTCTATCGCAAAACAGATTCTTCGAAAATGCAACGCGTGAAGAACCTGAACTTCTCAGCATGTCTACCTGAACTTCACTCTGTTTTCGACGTGCTTTTTTTTGCTCGCAGATCTCCATCCACTACTCGTAGTTCTCCATCCACTCACCGGAATTGAGCAAATGACATACCGTTCGAAAGCTGCTGTAAACATGCAACTTTCCTGTGTTGATCATTTTTTCATACTCGCGACGATTTTAAAAGTTTTTCATCTAAAATTCATCCACTGTAGTAGTTGAACTTCCTGCTGTTTTCAGTTGAACTTCTGTGACGTATTTTCGTTTTCATTTTCTCATCCATCGTCAGTGTTACACAAATGATATTTCTTTTGTACAAATTTCTCTTACAATATTTTTTTTAACTTTCTCCGACAAAGTACTTGAACTTGTAACAACAAAACTTTTAGTCTTTGTTTTTTTATTCTTTTTAATACAAAATGCACACCGTGTAGTACATGAACTTCTGGCAGTTATGAACTTGAACCTCTCTCGGTTACGTGAAAATATTTGAGTTTTTTAATGGATTTTTCATCTGATTTTTCTTAATATTTTTTATGAGTTTTGAAGCGCTCTATTTTTAATATTTGAACTTCTTGTTATTTTATTTTTGAACTTCTTGTTTCCATTCTTTAATAACAAGGAAAATCTGAGTTTTCTATAATAATCGAACTTCTCCATCTTTTTAATATGGCCTTCCTGGTTTTATTTCTTAATCCTTTTTATGAAATTTTGAAGCGTTATATTTTTTAAAAGTTGAAATTCTTGTTTTTTATTTTTGAACTTCTTGTTTCCATTCTTTAATAACGAGGAAAATCTGAGTTTTCTATAATCATCGAACTTCTCCATCTTTTTAATATGGACTTCCTGGTTTTATTTATTAATCTTTTTATGAATTATGAAGCGCTCTATTTTTAAAAGTTGACATTCTTGTTATTTTTTTGAACTTCTTGTTTTCACTCTTTAATAACGAGAAAAATTTGAGTTTTCTATAATCATCGAACTTCTCCATCTTTTTAATATGGACTTCCTGGTTTTATTTTCTTAATCTTTATAATTTGAATTTTTTTTCTTTTTTTTCTTTTTGAAAACAAATTGCTCCCAAATAATAACTGAAGTTCTTTGTGAATTGAGAGAATTATTTTAAAATGCAAAAAACAATTTTTTTTGTTTTTGAACATGGAAATACAAAGTGAACATATCTCGCAAGAATTTTTGAACTTCCCCGGACAGACCGCGTAAATTTTTTGAAACAAACCTTTTAAGCTTTTAGTTTTCTATTCTTATATTCTTATCTAAAACATATTCAGTGTAGTAGTTGAACTTCTCATTGTTTTCACCTTAAACTTCTGTCACTAATTTTTGTTCAACCTCTCTCACAAGAATTTTTGAACTTTATCGGGCCGAGCACTTGAACTTCTAACAACAAAACCTTTAGCCTATGCTTTTTCATTAAAAAAAATCATACAAAATGCACATCATGTAGTATGTGAACTTCTGGCAGTTATCAACCTGAATTTCTATCAGTTACGTGAAAATATCTGAGTTTTTTATGAATATTAATCTGAATTTCTTAATCCTTTTTTATGAATTCTGAAGCGATCTATTTTGAAACTTTGAACTTCTTATTATTTTATTTTTGAACTTCTTGTTTCCATTATTTAATAACTAGGGAAATCTGAGTTTTCTATAATCATCGAACTTCTCCATCTTTTTAATATGGACTTCCTGGTTTTTTATTAAACTTTTTTATAAAATTTTGAAGCACTCTATTTTTAAAAGTTGAACTTCTTGTTGTTTAATTTTTGAACTTCTTGTTTCCATTCTTTAATAACGAGAAAAATCTGAGTTTTCTATAATCATCGAGCTTCTCCATCTTTTTAATATGGACTTCTTGGTTTTATTTCTTAATATTTTTTATGAAATTTTGAAGCACTCTATTATTAAAAGTTTTAGGCATTTTTTGCTGTCGGTGAAATGGCCTAGGCGGTCCTTTTTTTATTGATGAATTTCTTTAGTAAACTTAGAAATTTCTTAAACATGAACTTCGCATACTATTGAAATTCAAGAAAATTACACACAACTATATACATACACTTCGTGTGCTACATGCACGACCAACACATTAGCAAACTTAGTACAAACTCACATAAGTAGCAGCACACTAACATTACATTGTTTTTGTTCTGATCATTCAGAATGTTGTACCTTCCAAGAGGATGGAAAATGATATATCTACAGGAAGACCATCCGTAGAAAAGCAACATCAGAATCTTTAACCATGGACAATAGCAGGTTCAAACACAAAACCAAGGACTATATTAGCTAAACTCTCGCAGAAATCCCTCTAATATTCTAGTTGAACTTCAACAGTAGCGCACCAACATTAGCTAGAGGGCAAGGCAGGCCACGTCAACAACAACTAGCAGCGACCAGCAAATGGAGGTTGGGTTGTGATGGTGGCACCGAGATGGAGGAGGTATCGGGGCATGGCAGGCAAAAATAACTATGATTGAATAGTCTCCATTAGGTAGGTAGTCGTTACAAGAAAAGAAATAGCAAGTACATTAAGTTTTAGTGCCTCTTTTCACACACATGTGCAACAAAATTGGCATTCCTTCTTATATAGATGAACTTGAACCTTTGGAAACTTGTGAGATATGAACGCATCTCTTGAAAGACATCGACCGCCTCATAAAAAGACTTGGAATCCTCTGACATCGTGCATCAAACTTGGCCTTCAGTCTCAATAATATTATTTCATAATCCTTTTTCAATTACGATCAACATGGTTGTCCCTGCAGGCCAACTATGAACTTTACGATTATGAAAGTACTAGCTTTCGGCAAAATGTGTACGAGCTACTAAAGAAACTTAAGATAGTTGCAAACAATATACGAGCTACAGCCTAGCAATTTGCAAGCACTTGAGTGAAGGCAGCACCTTTGTTCTTCTTGAACTTCTCATTTTTCTGATTCTGAACTTGTTGTTGTTACTTATTTTTTACAACTGCCGGTGCTGGGAGGCCGGCTTCACTCCATCAGGTAGCCGCGTCCACCTCCGCAAAAGACAGCGAGTAGGGGAGGAAGGAGAGACAGACCTGGCAGCAAGCGGGGGAGGAGCCGGAGCAGTGCTACGTCAGGGATGGATGGTGAACTTGAACCTGAAGTGCAGAACACACATGAAAAACACTCTTAAGTAATCCAAGCCATATCAGTTAGTAGGCAAGGACTAAGCTAGAAGGGAAAACGAACACACAAAACTAGTACTGGTGCACTGGGACATTTAAGCCAACATTTTGCGTGCACACACAAAAAACTAGAGAAGTGGAGAGTAAAGAAGCAGAGATGAGGCATGGTGGGTAGGGACGGGCCGGGGACGAAGGAGCTTGCTGGAGCAGCACCACCCCATGCGCGCAAAATTGGAGCTAGTTGAGATGAGATGCGTCCTGGAAGAGTTGCCCTACTGCTGTGGCACAACTTGGACTGCAGCGAACCCACACAGTTTTTGTTGATGCATACGCGAGGGAGGAGATGAGCTTCAATCAGCGTCAATTAGCCCGCACACATTTCGCGAGCACAGCAGCCCCGATCCAGGGAGTGGTGGCCCGACGGCTGTGAACAGCCAGCGTCGTGCTTTGCAGGCCGGGTCCCAGTGGTGGCACACATCGTGCGGGAGGATGCAAGGTCGACGGCCTTGTCACAAGGCAGTGGCCTACCGGGAGCCAGATGTTGAGATCCATCTTACCTCGCACGATAGTGGCGAACGGCTGCAACTGGAGTCATTGGACTGCAACGATGGGATTGAGCTGGAGGATGCAATGACGGAGGCAACATGCACATCAGTGCCGAGCAAAATAATGTGCCCATTTTTGTTTGCCTGCATTATAAAATGTTTTTCAAGAGATTCCATATGCTACTGCTAGTTATCAATAAATTGGAGCGATACAAAATCAAATTCCCGATACAATACATATTTAATCTTGAACTCACGAAGGTTACAACAGAGAACAATCCCTGGTTTCTCAAAGTGGAATTCATGCCCTTTTTATGTTTAGCATAGTGAACTTTCTCTTTTGTATTTTAACCAGAACTTTGTAAGGTTTGCATACTAAACTTCCTGTCTTTTTAGCACAAACAACAGCAGCAAGTTTTTGTAAATTGTAAGAATTCAGTGTAGTGCGCACGCACCAGTAGCAGCTAGCAAGCGGCGACTGTAGCAGTAGCTAGCAGCGGCCATTACAAAAGGATTTCTGACAAACATCATCTAGCATATTGTGTGGTACCTGAGGCAGGAGGTTGGGGAGCCGGAGGTGACAAGAGGTAGGGGAGAAGCACACGATAGTCGGGGGACTTCAACGAGGATAGCTAGAGTAGCAGGGCAGAGGCTGGAGAAGAAGTTCAAGCCTGACGATGAAGCTGTCCATGGTGAGATGGAGATGCGTCGATGAGGGACGCATGCAGGAGGGATACGGCAACCGGAGGTCACGAGACCAAGGCATCTGACCCCTACCGTCGGTGTCGGACCCCTGAACGGCAGTTTCGCCGGAGACATGGGCCTGTAACCCGGTCCTTGAGGGGGCGACACGCGTGGTCGGGGTGGGCGACGACGCTCGATTCGATGGATGCGGCGGGCACGCGGGATTGAGATGCCGGCGGCAGCTTCGCGGGAGGAGGCCAGTGGGAGGTTGAGGCGGACCACGATGGTGCATCGAGTAGCTCGGGAGGACGCGCCGCATGGGGATTGGAGGAGGCCCCACCGATGATAGGCGGCAGTGGGGGCTGCGGGGCACTGCGGCCAGCGGCGGTGGGTGGAGGCGTGGCGCCGGTGGCTTGGGGTGGGCGGCACGCCGGTGGCCGACGGAGGTGGGTGGAGACGCGCCAGATCAGGGTGGTGGGGAATCGTGGGTGGTGGTTGGAATTGTTCGTGGGGATGTGTCTTTTTTTCACGGGCTCTAGAGTTCGGAAACATGCCATCGATCCTATATAGACGAGAAGTTATCAGAATAACTATTCTGATCCTAGGATCATAATAGTGTTACTCTCTATATATATATATGAGGGGGGGGGGAGGCACCTAGAACATACAACAACATCTGTTAGCCGTGTGCGGCGCCTCCCTCCACAGTTTACTCTTCTGGTCAAATTGTCGTAGTGCTTAGGCGAAACCCTGCGCGGATCACTTCACCATCACCGTTACCACGTCGTCGTGCTGACGAAACTCTCCCTCGACACTTTGCAGGATCAAGAGTTCGAGGGACGTCATCGAGCTGAATGTGTGCAGAACTCAGAGGTAGCCTACGTTCGGTGCTTGATCGGTCGGAACAAGAAGAAGTTCGACTACATCAACTGCGTTGTCGAACGCTTCCGCTTTCGGTCTACGAGTGTATGTGGACACACTCTCCCCCTCTTGTTGCTATGCATATCCTAGATAGATCTTGCGTGAGCGTAGGAATTTTTTTGAAATTGCATGCTATGTTTCCCAACACTTGTTGGATCAAGAAGGCGAGGGACGTCACCGAGCTGAACGTGTGTAGAACACGGAGGTGCCGTACGTTCGGTACTGGATCGGTTGGATCACGAAGAAAGTTTGACTAGATCATGAAGGAAATATGCCCCAGAGGCAATAATAAAGTTGTTATTTATATTTCCTTATATCATGATAAATGTTTATTATTCATGCTAGAATTGTATTAACTAGAAACTTAGTACATGTGTGAATACATAGACAAAACAGAGTGTCCCTAGTATGCCTCTACTTAACTAGCTCGTTAATCAAAGATGGTTAAGTTTCCTGACCATAGACATGTGTTGTCATTTGATGAACGGGATCACAACATTAGAGAACGATGTGATGGACAAGACCCATCCATTAGCTTAGCATAAATGATCGTTTAGTTTTATTGCTATTTCTTTCATCATGACTTATACATGTTCCTCTGACTATGAGATTATGAAACTCCCGAATACCGGAGGAACACCTTGTGTGATGTCAAACGTCACAACGTAACTGGGTGATTATAAAGATGCTCTACAGGTGTCTCTGATGGTGTTTGTTGAGTTGGCATAAATCGAGATTAGGATTTGTCACTCCGATTGTCGGAGAGGTATCTCTGGGCCCTCTCGGTAATGCACATCACTATAAGCCTTGCAAGCAATGTGATTAATGAGTTAGTTGCGGGATGTTGCATTACGGAACGAGTAAAGAGACTTGCCGGTAACGATATTGAAATAGGTATGATGATACCAACGATCGAATCTCGGGAAAGTAACATACCGATGACAAAGGGAACAACATATGTTGTTATGCGGTTTGACCGATAAAGATCTTCGTAGAATATGTAGGAGCCAATACGAGCATCCAGGTTCCGCTATTGGTTATTGACCGGAGATGTGTCCCGGTCATGTCTACATAGTTCTTGAACCTATAGGGTCCACATGCTTAACGTTCGATGACGATTTGTATTATGAGTTATGTGATTTGATGTACCGAAGGTTGTTCAGAGTCCTGGATGAGATCACAGACATGAAGAGGAGTCTCAAAATAGTCGAGACATAAAGATCGATATATTGGAAGGCTATATTCAAACACCGGAAAGGTTCCGAGTGGTTCGGGTATTTTTTGGTGTACCGGAGAGTTACGGGAATTCGTCCGAGAAGTAGTGGGCCTTAATGGGCCATACGGGAAAGGAGAGAAGGGCCTCAAGGGTTGGCCGCGCGCCCCCCATGGCAAGTCCGAATTGGACTAGGGAGAGGGCGGCTCCCCACTCTCTTTCCTTCTTCCTCTCCTACTCCTTCCCTCTCTCCCCTCTTGGAAAAGGAAGGGGACTCCAACTAGGATTGGGAATCCTAGTTGGACTCCCCCTATAGGCGCGCCCCTCCTAGGCCGGCCTCCTCCTCCCTCCCTCCTTTATATACGTGGGCAGGGGTGATGTCTACTACACAACCTTCTTCTTGTAGACGTTGTTGGGCCTCCAAGTGCAGAGGTTTGTAGGACAGTAGCAAATTTACCTCAAGTGGATGACCTAAGGTTTATCAATCCGTAGGAGGCGTAGGATGAAGATGGTCTCTCTCAAGCAACCCTGCAACCAAATAACAAAGAGTCTCTTGTGTCCCCAACACACCCAATACAATGGTAAATTGTATAGGTGCACTAGTTCGGCGAAGAGAGGGTGATACAAGTACTATATGGATAGTAGATAAAGGTATTTGTAATCTGAAATTAAAAAAACAGCAAGGTAACTAATGATAAAAGTGAGCGTAAACAGTATTGCAATGCTAGGAAACAAGGCCTAGGGTTCATACTTTCACTAGTGCAAGTCCTCTCAACAATAATAGCATAATTGGATCACATAACTATCCCTCAACATGCAACAAAGAGTCACTCCAAAGTCACTAATAGCGGAGAACAAACGAAGAGATTATGGTAGGGTACGAAACCACCTCAAAGTTATTCTTTCCAATCAATCTGTTGGGCTATTCCTATAAGTGTCACAAACAGCCCTAGAGTTCATACTAGAATAACACCTTAAGACACACATCAACCAAAACCCTAATGTCACCTAGATACTCCAATGCCACCTCAAGTATCCATGGGTATGATTATACGATATGCATCACACAATCTCAGATTCATATATTCAACCAACACAAAGGACCTCAAAGACTGCCCCAAAGTTTCTACCGGAGAATCACGACGAAAACGTGTGCCAACCCCTATGCATAGGTTCATGGGCGGAACCCGCAAGTTGATCACCAAAACATACATCAAGTGAATCACGTGATATCCCATTGTCATCACAGATATCCACGGCAAGACATACATCAAGTGTTCTCAAATCTTTAAAGACTCAATCCGATAAGATAACTCCAAAGGGGAAACTCAATTCATTACAAGAGAGTAGAGGGCGGAAGAAACATCATAGGATCCAAATATAATAGCAAAGCTCGTGATACATCAAGATCGTATCATCTCAAGAACACGAGAGAGAGAGATCAAACACATAGCTACTGGTACATACCCTCAGCCCCGAGGGAGAACTACTCCCTCCTCGTCATGGAGAGCAGCGGGATGATGAAGATGGCCACCGGAGAAGGATTGCCCCCTCCGGCAGGGTGCCGGAACGGGTCTAGATTGGCTTTCGGTGGCTACAGAGGCTTCTGGCGGCGGAACTCCCGATCTATTCTCTGTTCTAGAAGTTTTAGGATACGTGGGTATATATGGGTGAAAGGAGTACGCCGGTGGACCGAAGGGGGGGCACGAGGCAGGGGGGCACGCCCTAGGGGGGTGGGCGCGCCCCCTACCCTCGTGAGCTCCTCCCTCATCTTCTGACGTAGGGTCCAAGTCTATTCGGTAGGTTTCCTTCCAAAAATAACTTCTCCAGTTGATTTCGTTCCGTTTCGACTCCATTTGATATTCCTTTTCCTTGAAACACTGAAATGGGCATAAAACAGCAAATCTGGGCTGGGCCTCCGGTTAATAGGTTAGTCCCAAAAATAATATAAAAGTGGAAAATAGAGCCCAATATTGCCTAAAACAGTAGATAATATAGCATGGAGCAATCAAAAATTATAGATACATTGGAGACGTATCAAGCATCCCCAAGCTTAATTCCTGCTCGTCCTCGAGTAGGTAAATGATAAAAAGATAATTTTTGATGTGGAATGCTAGTTGGCATAATTTCAATGTAATTCTTCTTAATTTTGGCATGAATATTCAGATCCATAAGATTCGACACAAAAGTTTAATATTGACATAAAAATAATAATACTTCAAGCATACTAACTAAGCAATTATGTCTTCTCAAAATAACATGGCCAAAGAAAGCTATCCCTACAAAATCATATAGTCTGGCTATGCTCTATCTTCACCACACAAAATATTTAAATCATGCACAACCCCGATGACAAGCGAAGCAATTGTTTCATACTTTTGATGTTCTCAAACTTTTTCAATCTTCACGCAATACATGAGCGTGAGCCATGGACATAGCACTATGTGTGGAATAGAATGGTGGTTGTGGAGAAGACAAAAAGGGAGAAGATAGTCTCACATCGACTAGGCGTATCAATGGGCTATGGAGATGCCCATCATTAGATATCAATGTGAGTGAGTAGGGATTGGCATGCAACAGATGCACTAGAGCTATAAATGTATGAAAGCTCAACAAAAGAAACTAGTGGGTGTGCATCCAACTCGCTTGCTCACGAAGACCTAGGGCATTTTGAGGAAGCCCATCATTGGAATATACAAGCCAAGTTCTATAATGAAAGATTCCCACTAGTATATGTAAGTGACAACATAGGAGACTCTCTATCATGAAGATCATGGTGCTACTTTGAAGCACAAGTGTGGTAAAAGGATAGTAGCATTGTCCCTTCTCCCTTTTTCTCTCATTTTTTATTTTTTTATTTGGGCCTTTTCTCTTTTTTATGGCCTCTTTTTTTTATTTGGGCTTCTTTGGCCTCTTTTAATTTTTTTATTTTCGTCCGGAGTCTCATCCTGACTTATGGGGGAATCATAGTCTCCATCATCCTTTCCTCACTGGGACAATGCTCTAATAATGATGATCATCACACTTTTATTTACTTACAACTCGATACTTAGAACAAGATATGACTCTATATGAATGCCTCCGATGGTGTACCGTGATGTGCAATGATGCATGAGTGACATGTATGAAAGAATTATGAATGGTGGCTTTGCCACAAATACAATGTCAACTACATGATCATGCTAAGCAATATGACAATGATGGAGCTTGTCATAATAAACAGAACGGTGGAAAGTTGCATGGCAATATATCTCGGAATGGCTATGGAAATGCCATAATAGGTAGCTATGGTGGCTGTTTTGAGGAAGGTAAATGGTGGGTTTATGGTACCGGCGAAAGGTGCGCGGTACTAGAGAGGCTAGTAAGGGTGGAAGGGTGAGAATGCGTATAATCCATGGACTCAACATTAGTCATAAAGAACTCATATACTTATTGCAAAAATCTATTAGTTATCGAAACAAAGTACTACGCGCATGCTCCTAGGGGGATAGATTGGTAGGAAAAGACCATCGCTTGTCCCCGACCGCCACTCATAAGGAAGGCAATCAATAAATAAATCATGCTCCGACTTCATCACATAACAGTTCACCATACGTGCATGCTACGGGAATCTCAAACTTCAACACAAGTATTTCTCAAATTCACAACTACTCAACTATCATGACTCTAATATCACCATCTCCATATCTCAAAACAATTATCAAGTATCAAACTTCTCATAGTATTCAACACACTCATAAGAGAATTTTTTTATTCTTGAATACCTGGCATATTAGGATTTTAAGCAAATTACCATGCTATTTAAGACTCTCAAAATAATATAAGTGAAGCATGAGAGTTCATCTATTTCTTCAAAATGAAACTACCACCATGCTCTAAAAGATATAAGTGAATCACTAGAGCAAATGACAAACTACTCCGAAAGATATAAGTGAAGATCAATGAGTAGTCGAATAATTATGCAACTATGTGAAGACTCTCTAACATTTAATAATTTCAGATCTTGGTATTGTTGGGTTTCGTAGTAATTTCAAAAAATTTCCTACGCACACGCAAGATCATGGTGATGCATAGCAACAAGAGGGGAAGAGTGTGATCTACGTACCCTTATATATCGACAGCGGAAGCGTTGTGACAACGCGGTTGATGTAGTCGTACGTCTTCACGATCCGACCGATCCAAGCACCGTTACACCGGCACCTCCGAGTTCTTGGCACACGTTCAACTCGATGACGATCCCCGGGCTCTGATCCAGCAAAGCGTCGGGGAGGAGTTCCGTTAGCACGACGGCGTTGTGACGATCTTGATGTTCTACCATCGCAGGGCTTCGCCTAAGCACCGCTACAATATGACCGAGGTGGAATATGGTGGAGGGGGGCACCGTACACGGTTAAGGAACGATCACAAAGATCAACTTGTGTGTCTAGAGGTGCCCCCCTACCCCCGTATATAAAGGAGCAAGGGGGAGGGGCGGCCGGCCTAGAAGGGGGCGCGCCAAGGGGAGTCCTACTCCCATTGGGAGTAGGACTCCTTCCTTCCTTGTTGGAGTAGGAGAAGGGGAAAGAGGGGGAGAGGAAAAAGGAAAAGGGGGCTGCGCCCCTTGTCCAATTCGGACCAGAGGGGGGGCGCAGGCCTCCTTCCTTTTGGCCTCTCTCCTCTATTCCCGTATGGCCCAATAAGGCCCATATACTCCCCGGCGAATTCCCGTAACTCTCCGGTACTCCGAAAAATACCCGAATCACTCATAACCTTTCCGATGTCCGAATATAGTCGTCCAATATATCGATCTTTACATCTCGACTATTTCGAGACTCCTCGTCATGTCCCCGATCTCATCCGGGACTCCGAACTCCTTCGGTACATCAAAACTCATAAACTCATAATATAACTGTCATCGAAACCTTAAGCGTGTGGACCCTACGGTTCGAGAACAATGTATACATGATCGAGACATGTCTCCGGTCAATAACCAATAGCGGAACCTGGATGCTCATATTGGCTGTAGTGCTCCCACTCACTTTCTAGTAAATACAGGCTTTACCGCAAGTCTGTATAAAACTATATGCTTTGATCAACTTATCAAAGCGTATATTCCGACTCCGAGATGCTTGCACCAGTCCATAGATGGATCGCTGGAGCTTGCATATTTTGTTAGCACCTTTAGGATTGACAAAACCTTCTGGTTGCATCATATACAACTCTTCTTTAATAAATCCATTAAGGAATGCAGTTTTGTTTATCTATTTGCCAGATTTCATAAAATGCGGCAATTGCTAACATGATTCGGACAAACTTAAGCATAGATACGAGTGAGAAACTCTCATCGTAGTCAACACTTTGAATTTTGTCAAAAACCTTTTTCGACAAGTCTAGCTTTGTAGATAGTAACACTACTATCAACGTCCGTCTTCCTCTTGAAGATCCATTTATTGCCGATCATCGGGCAAATCCATCAAAGTCCATACTTTGTTCTCATACATGGATCATATCTCAGATTTTATGGCCTCAAACCATTTCGCGGAATCTGGGCTCACCATCGCTTCTTCATAGTTCGTAGGTTCGTCATGGTCAAGTAGCATGACCTCCAGAACAGGATTACAGTACCACTCTGGTGCGGATCTCACTCTGGTTTACCTACGAGATTCGGTAGTAACTTGATCTGAAGTTACATTAGCTTCCTCACTAATTGGTGTAGTAGTCACAGGAACAGATTTCTGTGATGAACTACTTTCCAATAAGGGAGAAGGTACAATTACCTTATCAAGTTCTACTTCCTCCCACTCACTTCTTTCGAGAGAACCTCCTTCTCTAGAAATGATCCATTCTTAGCAACGAATGTCTTGCCTTTGGATCTGTGATAGAAGGTGTACCCAACAGTAACTTTTTGGGTATCCTATGAAGACACACTTTTCCGATTTGGGTTTGAGCTTATCAGGATGAAACTTTTTCACATAAGCATTGCAACCCCAAACTTTAAGAAACGACAGCTTTGGTTTCTTGCCAAACCACAGTTCATACAGTGTCATCTCAACAGATTTAGATGGTGCCCTTCTAACGTGAATGCAGCTGTCTCTAATGCATAACCCCAAAACGATACTGGTAGATCGGTAAGAGACATCATAGATTGCACTATGTCCAATAAAGTACGGTTATGACATTCGGACACACCATTATGCAGTGGTGTTCCATGTGGCATGAGTTTGTGAAACTATTCCACATTGTTTTAATTGAAGACCAAACTCGTAACTCAAAAATTTGTCTCCGCGATCAGATCGTAGAAACTTTATTTTCTTGTCACGATGTTTTTCCACTTCACTCTGAAATTCTTTGAACTTTTCAAATGTTTCAGACTTATGTTTCATCAAGTAGATATACCCATATCTGCTCAAATCATCTGTGAAGTTCAGAAAATAACGATACTTGCCGTGAGCCTTAACACTCATCGGACCGCATACACCAGTATGTATTATTTCCAATAAGTCAGTTGCTCGCTCCGGAGAACGGAGTCTTAGTCATCTTGCCCATGAGGCATGGTTCGCAAGCATCAAGTGATTCATAATCAAGTGATTCCAAAATCCCATCAGCATGGAGTTTCTTCATGCGCTTTACACCAATATGACCTAAACGGCAGTGCTACAAATAAGTTGCACTATCATTATTAACTTTGCATCTTTTGGTTTCAAATTTATGATTATGTGTATCACTACGATCGAGATCCAACGAACTATTTTCATTGGGTGTGTAACCATATAAGGTTTTATTCATGTAAACAGAACAACAATTTATTCTCTTACTTAAATGAATAACCGTATTACAATAAACATGATCAAATCATATTCATGCTCAACTCAAACACCAAATAACACTTATTCAGGTTCAACACTAATCCCGAAAGTATAGGGAGTGTGTGATGATGATCATATCAATCTTGGAACCACTTCCAACACACATCGTCACTTCACCCTTAACTAGTCTCTGTTTATTCTGCAACTCCCGTTTCGAGTTACTAATCTTAGCAACTGAACTAGTATCAAATACCGAGGGGTTGCTATAAACACTAGTAAAGTACACATCAATAACATGTATATCAAATATACTTATGTTCACTTTGCCATCCTTCTTATCCGCCAATCACTTGGGGTAGTTCCGCTTCCAGTGACCAGTCCCTTTGCAGTAGAAGCACTTAGTCTCAGGCTTAGGACCAGACTTGGGCTTCTTCACTTGAGCAGCAACTTGCTTGCTGTTCTTCTTGAAGTTCCCCTTCTTCCCTCTGCCCTTTTCTTGAAACTAGTGGTCTTGTCTACCATCAACACTTGATGTTTTTCTCGATTTCTACCTTTGTCAATTTCCGCATTACAAAGAGCTTGGGAATCGTTTCCATTATCCCTTGCATATCATAGTTCATCACGAAGTTCTACTAACTTGGTGATGGTGACTAGAGAATTCTGTCAATCACTATCTTATCTGGAAGATTAACTCCCACTTGATTCAAGCGATTGTAGTACTCAGACAATCTGGGCACATGCTCACTAGTTGAGCGATTCTCCTCCATCTTTTAGCTATAGAACTTGTTGGAGACTTCATATCTCTCAACTCGGGTATTTGCTTGAAATATTAACTTCAACTCCTGGAACATCTCATATGCCCCATGACGTTCAAAACGTCTTTGAAGTCCCGATTCTAAGCCATTAAGCATGGTGCACTAAACTATCAAGTAGTCATCATATTGAGCTAGCCAAACGTTCATAACGTCTGCATCTGCTCCTGCAATAGGTCCGTCACCTAGCGGTGCTTCTGTGCAGCAATGAGGATAAACCTCGGATCACGGATCCAATCCGCATCATTGCTACCAACATTTTTCAAGACAATTTTCTCTAGGAACATATCAAAATAAACACAAGGAAGCAACAACGCGAGCTATTGATCTACAACATAGTTTGCAAAATACTACCAGGACTAAGTTCATGATAAATTTAAGTTCAATTAATCATATTACTTAAGAACTCCCACTTAGATAGACATCCCTCTAATCCTCTAAGTGATTACGTGATCCAAATCAACTAAACCATGTCTGATCATCACGTGAGATGGAGTAGTTTCATTGGTGAACATCGCTATGTTGATCATATCTGCTATATGATTCACGCTCGACCTTTCGGTCTCCGTGTTCCGAGGCCATATCTGTATATGATTGGCTCGTCAAGTATAACCTGAGTATTCCGCGTGTGCAACTATTTTTCACCCGTTGTATTTGAACGTAGAGCCTATCACACCCGATCATCACGTGGTGTCTCAGCATGAAGAACTTTCACAACGGTGCATACTCAGGGAGAACACTTCTTGATAATTTAGTGAGAGATCATCTTATAATGCTACCGTCAATCAAAGCAAGATAAGATGCATAAAAGATAAACATCACATGCAATCAATATAAGTGATATGATATGGCCATCATCATCTTGTGCTTGTGATCTCCATCTCCGAAGCACCGTCATGATCACCATCGTCACCGGCGCGACACCTTGATCTCCATCGTAGCATCGTTGTCGTCTCGCCAATCTTATGCTTCCACGACTATCGCTACCGCTTAGTGATAAAGTAAAGCATTACAGCGCGATTGCATTGCATACAATAAAGCGACAACCATATGGCTCCTGCCAGTTGCCGATAACTCGGTTACAAAACATGATCATCTCATACAATAAAATTTAGCATCATGTCTTGACCATATCACATCACAACATGCCTTGCAAAAACAAGTTAGACGTCCTCTACTTTGTTGTTGCATGTTTTACGTGGCTGCTATGGGCTTAAGCAAGAACCAATCTTACCTACGCATCAAAACCACAACGATAGTTTGTCAAGTTGGTGCTGTTTTAACCTTCACAAGGACCGGGCGTAGCCACACTCGGTTCAACTAAAGTTGGAGAAACTTTCACCCGCAAGCCACCTATGTGCAAGGCACGTCGGGAGAACCGGTCTCGCGTAAGCGTACGCGTAATGTCGGTCCGGGCCGCTTCGTCCAACAATACTGCCGAACCAAAGTATGACATGCTGGTAAGCAGTATGACTTATATCGCCCACAACTCACTTGTGTTCTACTCGTGCATATAACATCAACATATAAAACCTAGGCTCTGATACCACTGTTGGGTTTCGTAGTAATTTCAAAAAATTTCCTACGCACACGCAAGATCATGGTGATGCATAGCAACGAGAGGGGGAGAGTGTGATCTACGTACCCTTGTAGATCGACAGCGGAAGCGTTGTGACAACGCGGTTGATGTAGTCATACGTCTTCACGATCCGACCGATCCAAGCACCGTTACTCCGGCACCTCCGAGTTCTTGGCACACGTTCAGCTCGATGACGATCCCCGGGCTTCGATCCAGCAAAGCGTCGGGGAGGAGTTCCGTCAGCACGACGGCGTGGTGACGATCTTGATGTTCTACCGTCGCAGGGCTTCGCCTAAGCACCGCTACAATATGACCAAGGTGGAATATGATGGAGGGGGGCACCGCACACGGCTAAGGAACGATCACAAAGATCAACTTGTGTGTCTAGAGGTGCCCCCATGCCTCCGTATATAAAGGAGCAAGGGAGAGGGGGCGGCCGGCCTAGAAGGGGCGCGCCAAGGGTGGGAGTAGGACTCCTTCCTTCCTTGTTGGAGTAGGAGAAGGGGAAAGAGGGGGAGAGGAAAAAGGAAAAGGGGGCTGCGCCCCTTGTCCAATTCGGACCAGAGGGGGGGGCGCAGGCCTCCTTCCTTTTGGCCTCTCTCCTCTATTCCCGTATGGCCCAATAAGGCCCATATACTCCCCGGCGAATTCCCGTAACTCTCTGGTACTCCGAAAAATACCCGAATCACTCATAACCTTTCCGATGTCCGAATATAGTCGTCCAATATATCGATCTTTACGTCTCGACCATTTCAAGACTCCTCGTCATGTCCCCGATCTCATCCGGGACTCCGAACTCCTTCGGTACATCAAAACTCATAAACTCATAATATAACTGTCATCGAAACCTTAAGCGTGCGGACCCTACGGTTCGAGAACAATGTAGACATGACCGAGACATGTCTCTGGTTAATAACCAATAGTGGAACCTGGATGCTCATATTGGCTCCTACATATTCTACGAAGATCTTTATCGGTCAGACCGCATAACAACATACGTTGTTCCCTTTGTCATCGGTATGTTACTTGCCCGAGATTCGATGGTCGGTATCCTATACCTAGTTCAATCTCGTTACCGGCAAGTCTCTTTACTCGTTCTGTAATACATCATCCCGCAACTAACTCATTAGTTGCAATGCTTGCAAGGCTTCAGTGATGTGCATTACCGAGAGGGCCCAGAGATACCTCTCCGACAATCGGAGTGACAAATCCTAATCTCGAAATACGCCAACCCAACATGTAACTTTGGAGACACCTGTAGAGCTCCTTTATAATCACCCAGTTACGTTGTGACGTTTGGTAGCACACAAAGTGTTCCTCTGGCAAACGGGAGTTGCATAATCTCATAGTCATAGGAACATGTATAAGTCATGAAGAAAGCAATAGCAACATACTAAACGATCGGGTGCTAAGCTAATGGAATGGGTCATGTCAATCAGATCATTCAACTAATGATGTGATCCTGTTAGTCAAATAACAACTCTTTGTCCATGGTTAGGAAACATAACCATCTTTGATCAACAGGCTAGTCAAGTAGAGGCATACTAGTGACACTCTGTTTGTTTATGTATTCACACATGTATTACGTTTCCAGTTAATACAATTCTACCATGAATAATAAACATTTATCATGATATAAGGAAATAAATAATAACTTTATTATTGCCTCTAGGGCATATTTCCTTCAGGTATTCTATTCAAACAGCAAGCAAAGCAAAATAAAATGACATCTAAGAATAGCAAACATCATGTGAAGAAGAAAAAACTTAGGATCAACCGATACTAATCGATAGTTGTTGAAGAAGAAAGGTGGGATGCCAACCGGGGCATCCCCAAGCTTAGACGCTTCAGACTTCTTGAAATATTATCTTGGGGTGCCTTGGGCATCCCCAAGTTTGAGCTTTCGTATCTCCTTAATTCCTCTCATATCACGGTCTCCCTAAATCTCAAAAGCTTCATCCACACAAAACTCAACAAGGACTCGTGAGATAAGTTAGTATAAACCATTGCCAAAACCTTATCATACTCTACTGTAGCATACCACTAAAATTATTATTCAATATTGCATACTAAATTCCTCTGCATATTTAATAGTCCTATCCTCAAATAGAATCATTAAAAAAGCAAACATATGCAAACAATGCAAACATAACAGCAATCTGCCTAAACAGGATAGTCTGTAAAGAATGCATCAACCTCCATACTTCCCTAGCTCCAAAAATTATGAAAGAAAATTACCACTGTAGTAAATTTATCAGAGCTTAATATTCAAAATGTTTCAACATTTTATCACATTCTGACTTTTCTAGGGAATTATTGCAACAGCGGTAAACTTTCTGTTTTCAAACAGCAACATGTATACTTGTAACATAGGCATAGTAAAGGCTATAAGTGCCACTTTTATTGAAATAAAAGATGCAAAACATTGTTATAAATAACGGCAAGCAAATCCTAACAAAATAAATTGACGCTCCAAGCAAAACACATATCATGTAGTAAATAAAAATATAGCTCCAAGTAAAGTTACCGATGAACGAAGACGAAAGAGGGGATGCCTTCCGGGGCATCCCCAAGCTTAGGCTCTTGGCTATCCTTGAATATTACCTTGGGGTGCCTTGGGAATCCCCAAGCTTAGGCTCTTGCCACTCCTTATTCCATAGTCCATTGAATCCTTACCCAAAACTTGAAAACTTCACAACACAAAACTTAAAGTAGAAAACCTCGTGAGCTCCGTTAGCCAAACAAAACAAAAGACCACTTCAAGGTACTGTAATGAACTCATTATTTATTTATATTGGTGTTAAACCTACTGTATTCCAACTTCTCTATGGTTTATAAACTATTTTACTATCCATAGATTCATCAAAATAAGCAAACAACACACGAAAAACAGAATCTGTCAAAAACAGAATAGTCTGTAGTAATCTCTAGCTAGCGCAAGATCTGGAACCCCAAAAATTTTAAAATAAATTTCTGGACCTGAGGAATTTATCTATTAATCATCTACAAAAATAATTATCTCAATAGCACTCCCCAATAAAAAATGGCAGCAATTCTCGTGAGCGCTAAAGTTTCTGTTTTTTACAGCATGATCAACAAGACTTCTCCCAAGTCTTCCCAACGGTTCTACTTGGCACAAACACTAATTAAAAACATAAAACCACATCTAAACAGAGTCTAGATGAATTATTTATTACTAAACAGGAACAAAAATAAAGTTGGGTTGCCTCCCAACAAGCGCTATCGTTTAACGCCCCTAGCTAGGCATGATGATTTCAGTGATGCTCACATAAAAGATACGAATTGAAACATAAAGAGAGCATCAAGAATAATATGACTAGCATATTTAAGTCTAACATACTTCCTATGCATAGGGATTTTGTGAGCAAACAACTTATGGGAACAATAATCAACCAGCATAGGAAAGGAAAACATGCATAACTTCAAAACTTTAAGCACATAGAGAGGAAACTTGATATTATTGCAATTCCTACAAGCATATATTCCTCCCTAATAATAATTTTCAGTAGCATCATGAATTAATTCAATAATATAAACAGCACCTAAAGCATTCTTTTCATGATCTACAAGCATAGAAAATTTATTACTCTCCACACAAGCAAAATTCTTCTCACGAATAATAGTGGGAGCAAACTCAACAAAATAACTATCATGTGATTGAAAATTAAGATCAAGATGACAAGTTTCATGGTTATCATTATTATTTAAAGCATACGTGTCATCACAATAATCATCATATATAGGGGGCATGCTTTCATCATAATAAATTTGCTCATCAAAACTTGGGGGACAAAAAATATCATCTTCATCAAACATAGCTTCCCCAAGCTTGTGGCTTTGCATATCATTAGCATCATAGATATTCAAGGAATTCATACTAACAACATTGCAATCATGCTCATCATTCAAATATTTAGTGCCAAACATTTTATAGATTTCTTCTTCTAGCACTTGAGCACAATTATCCTTTCCATCATACTCACGAAAGATATTAAAAAGGTGAAGCATATGAGACAAACTCAATTCCATTTTTTTATAGTTTTCTTTTATAAACTAAACTAGTGATAAAACAAGAAACTAAAAGACTCGATTGCAAGATCTAAAGATATACCTTCAAGCACTCACCTCCCCGGCAACGACGCCAGAAAAGAGCTTGATGTCTACTACACAACCTTCTTCTTGTAGACGTTGTTGGGCCTCCAAGTGCAGAGGTTTGTAGGACAGTAGCAAATTTCCCTCAAGTGGATGACCTAAGGTTTATCAATACGTAGGAGGCGTAGGATGAAGATGGTCTCTCTCAAGCAACCCTGCAACCAAATAACAAAGAGTCTCTTGTGTCCCCAACACACCCAATACAATGGTAAATTGTATAGGTGCACTAGTTCGGCGAAGAGAGGGTGATACAACTGGTATATGGATAGTAGATAAAGGTATTTGTAATCTGAAATTATAAAAACAGCAAGGTAACTAATGATAAAAGTGAGCGTAAACGGTATTGCAATGCTAGGGAACAAGGCCTAGGGTTCATACTTTCACTAGTGCAAGTCCTCTCAACAATAATAGCATAATTGGATCACATAACTATCCTCAACATGCAACAAAGAGTCACTCAAAAGTCACTAATAGCGGAGAACAAACGAAGAGATTATGGTAGGGTACGAAACCACCACAAAGTTATTCTTTCCAATCAATCCGTTGGGCTATTCCTATAAGTATCACAAACAGCCCTAGAGTTCGTACTAGAATAACACCTTAAGACACACATCATCCAAAACCCTAATGTCACCTAGATACTCCAATGTCACCTCAAGTATCTGTGGGTATGATTATACGATATGCATCACACAATCTCAGATTCATCTATTCAACCAACACAAAGGACCTCAAAGAGTGCCCCAAAGTTTCTACCGAAGAATCACGACGAAAACGTGTGCCAACCCCTATGCATAGGTTCATGGGCGGAACCCGCAAGTTGATCACCAAAACATACATCAAGTGAACCACGTGATATCCCATTGTCACCACAGATATCCACGGCAAGACATACATCAAGTGTTCTCAAATCTTTAAAGACTCAATCCGATAAGATAACTCCAAAGGGGAAACTCAATTCATTACAAGAGAGTAGAGGGGGGAAGAAACATCATAGGATCCAAATATAATAGCAAAGCTCGCGATACATCAAGATTGTATCATCTCAAGAACACGAGAGAGAGAGAGAGAGAGATCAAACACATAGCTACTGGTACATACCCTCAGCCCCGAGGAAGAACTACTCCCTCCTCGTCATGGAGAGCACCGGGATGATGAAGATGGCCACCGGAGAAGGATTGCCCCCTCCGGCAGGGTGCCGGAACGGGTCTAGATTGGCTTTCGGTGGCTACGGAGGCTTCTGGCGGCGGAACTCCTGATCTATTCTTTGTTCTGGAAGTTCTAGAATACGTGGGTATATATGGGTGAAAGGAGTACGTCGGTGGACCGAAGGGGGGGCCACGAGGCAGGGGGTGCACCCCAAGGGGGTGGGCGCGCCCCTACCCTCGTGAGCTCCTCCTTCATCTTCTGACATAGGGTCCAAGTCTATCCGGTAGGTTTCCTTCCAAAAATAACTTCTCCAGTTGATTTCGTTCCGTTTCGACTCCGTTTGATATTCCTTTTCCTCGAAACACTGAAATAGGCATAAAACAACAAATCTGGGCTGGGCCTCCGGTTAATAGGTTAGTCCCAAAAATAATATAAAAGTGGAAAATAAAGTCTAAAATTGCCTAAAATAGTAGATAATATAGCATGGAGCAATCAAAAATTATAGATACGATGGAGACGTATCAAGGGGTCACCCCAAAGGCACTACAAGATTTGTCTTAGCTGTGTGCGGTGCCCCCCCTCCATAGTTAAACACCTCGGTCATATCGTCGTAGTGCTTAGGCGAAGCCCTACGCCGCTAACTTCATCATAACCGTCGCCACGCCGTCGTGCTGATGGAAATCTCCTTCAGCCTCTACTGGATCAAGAGCCCGAGGGACGTCATCAAGATGAACGTGTGCTGAACGCAGAAGTGTCGTACGTTCGGTACTTGGATCGGTTGGATCGCAAAGATGTTCGACTACATCAACCGCGTTACTAAACGCTTCCGCTTTCGGTCTACGAGGGTACGTAGACACATTCTCCCCTCTCGTTGTTGTACATATCCTAGATAGATCTTGCGTGATCGTAGGTAAATTTTTTGAAATACTGCGTTCCCGAACAGTGGCATCCGAGCCAGGTCTTTGCTTAGATGTTTTACGCATGAGTAGAACACAAAGAAGTTGTGGGTGTGGGTATATACATATTGCTTGTCGTCACTAGCTGATTCTTGATTCAGCGGTATTGTTGGATGAAGCGGCTCAGACCGACATTAGGCGTACGCTTACGCGAGACTGGTTCTACCGACGTGCTTCGCACACAGGTGGCTAGTGGGTGTCTGTTTCTCCAACTTTAGTTGAATCGTTTCAATGAACAGGGTTCTTTCTGAAGATCAAAAAGCAATCACTATACTACGTGGTGGTTTTGATGCGTAGGTAAGAACGGTTCTTGCTAGAAGCCCGTAGCAGCCACGTAAAACTTGCAACAACAAAGTAGAGGACATCTAACTTGTTTTTGCAGGGCATGTTATGATGTGATATGGTCAAGACGTGATGAGATATAAATTGTTTTATGAGATTACCATGTTTTGTTAAAGTTTTCAGCAACTGGCAGAAGCCTTATGGTTGTCTCTTTATTGCATAAGATGCAAGCGCCATATAATTGCTTTACTTTATCGCTATGCGATAGCAATAGTTGCAAAAGCAATAGTTGGTGAGACGACCATGTGACAACACGTTAATAGGGATCAAGATGATGGAGATCATGGTGTCATGCCGATGACGATGGAGATCATGATGGTACTTTGAAGATGGAGATCAAAGGCACAAGATGATAGTGGCCATATCATATCACTTATTTGATTGCATGTGATGTTTATCCTTTATGCATCTTATTTTACTTAGTATGGCGGTAGCATCATAAGATGATCTCTCACTAAATTTCAAGGTATAAGTGTTCTCCCTGAGTATGCACCATTGCTACAGTTCGTCGTGCCAAGACACCACGTGATGATCGGGTGTGATAAGCTCTACACTCACATACAACGGGTGCAAGCCAGTTTTGCACATGCAGAATACTCGGGTTAAACTTGATGAGCCTAGCATATGCAGATATGGCCTCAGAACATTGAGATCGAAAGGTCGAGCGTGAATCATATAGCAAATATGACCAGCGTAGTGATGTTCACCATTGAAAACTACTCCATCTCACGTGATGATCGGACATGGTTTAGTTTATATGGATCACATGATCACTTAGATGATTAGAGGGATGTCTATCTAAGTGGGAGTTCTTAAGTAATATGATTAATTGAACTTTAATTTATCATGAACTTAGTCCTGGTAGTTTTTTCATATCTATGTTGTAGATCAATAGCTCGCGTATAGCTCCCCTATTTTATTTTTAATATGTTCCTAGAGAAAAATAAGTTGAAATATGATAATAGCAATGATGCGGACTGGGTCTGTGATCTGAGGATTATCCTCATTGCTGCACAGAAGAATTATGTCCTTGATGCACTGCTAGGTGACGGACCTATTGCAGGAGCAGATGCAGACATTATGAACGTTTGGCAAGCTCGGTATGATACTACTTGATAGTTTAGTGCGCCATGCTTTACGGCTTAGAACCGGGACTTCAAAAACCGCTTTGAACGCCACGGCGCATATAAGATGTTCCAAGAGCTAAAAATGGTATTTCAGATTCATGCCCGAGTCAAGAGGTATGAGACCTCTGACAAGTACTTTACCTACAAGATGGAGGAGAATAGCTCAACCAGTGAGCATGTGCTTAGAATGTCTGAGTACTACAATCGCTTGAATCAAGTGGAAGTTAATCTTCCAGATAAGATAGTGATTGACAGAGTTCTCTAGTCACTATCACCAAGTTACTGGAACTTCGTGATGAACTATAATATGTAAGGGATGACGAAAACGATTCCCGAGCTCTTCGCGATGCTAAAATCAGCGAAGGTAGAAATCAAGAAAAGCATCAAGTGTTGATGGTTGACAAGACCACTAGTTTCAAGTAAAAGGGCAAGGGAAAAGAAAGGGAACTTCAAGAAGAATGGCAAGCAAGTTGCCACTACCATGAAGAATCCCAAAGCTAGACCCAAGCCTAATAATTAGTGTTTCTACTGCAAAGGAAATGGTCACTGGAAGTGGAACTGCCCTAGATAGTTGGCGGATAAGAAGGATGACAAAGTGAACAAAGGTATATTTGATATACATGTTATTGATGTGTACTTTACTAGTGTTTATAGCAACCCCTCGGTATTTGATACTGGTTTAGTTGCAAAGAGTAGTAACTCGAAACAGAAGTTGCAAAATAAATAGAAACTAGTTAAGGGCGAGGTGATGATGTGAGTTGGAAGTGATTCCAAGGTTGATAAGATCACCATCACACACTCCCTTTACCTTCGGGATTAGTGTTGAACCTAAAATAAATGTTATTTGGTGTTTGCGTTGAGCATAAATTTGATTGGATCATGTTTATTGCAATACGGTTATTCATTTAAGTCATTGAATAATTGTTGTTCTATTTACATCAATAAAACCTTCTATGGGCATACACTCAATGTAAATGGTTTATTGAATCTCGATCATAGTGATACACATATTCATAATATTGAAGCCAAAAGATGCAAAGTTAATAATGATAGTGCAACTTATTTGTGGCACTGCCGTTTAGGTCATATTGGTGTAAAGCGCATGAAGAAACTCCATGCTGATGGACTTTTGGAATCACTTGATTATGAATCACTTGATGCTTGTGAACCATGCCTCATGGGCAAGATGACTAAGACTCCGTTCTTCGGAACAATGGAGCAAGCAACAGACTTGTTGGAAATAATACATACTGATGTGTGCGGTTCAATGAGTGTTGAGGCTAGCGGCGGGTATCATTATTTTCTGACCTTCACAGATGATTTGAGCAGATATGGGTATATCTACTTGATGAAACATAAGTCTGAAACATTTGAAAAGTTCAAAGAATTTCAGAGTGAAGTGGAAAATCATCGTAACAAGAAAATAAAGTTTCTACGATCTGATCGCGGAAACAAATATTTGAGTTACGAGTTTGGTCTTCATTTGAAACAATGTGGAATAGTTTCGCAACTCACGCCACCTGGAACACCACAATGTAATGGTGTGTCCGAACGTCATAACCGTACTTTATTAGATATGGTGCAATCTATGATGTCTCTTACCGAATTACCACTATCATTTTGGGGTTATGCATTAGAGATAGCTGCATTCACGTTAAATAGGGCACCATCTAAAAATCCGTTGAGACGACACCGTATGAATTGTGGTTTAGCAAGAAACCTAAGCTGTCGTTTCTTAAAGTTTGGGGTTGCGACGCTTATGAAAAAAGTTTCAACCTGAAGCTCAAACCCAAATCGGAGAAGTGCGTCTTCATAGGATACCCAAAAGAAATTGTTGGGTACACCTTCTATCACAGATCTGAAGGCAAGATCTTTATTGCTAAGAGTGGATCCTTTGTAGAGAAGGAGTTTCTCTCGAAAGAAGTGAGTGGGAGGAAAGTAGAACTTGATGAGGAAATTATACCTGCTCCCTTATTGGAAATTAGTTCATCACGGAAATCAGTTCCAGTGATTCCTACACCAATTAGTGAGGAACCTAATGATGATGATCATGAAAACTTCTGATCAAGTTACTACCGAACCTCGTAGGTCAACCAGAGTAAGATCCGCACCAGAGTGGTACGGTAATCATGTTCTGGAGGTCATGTTACTTTACCATGATGAACCTATGAACTATGAAGAAGCGATGATGAGCCCAGATTCCGCAAAATGGCTTGAGGCCATGAAATCTGAGATAGAATCCATGTATGAGAACAAAGTGTGGACTTTGGTGGACTTGCCCGTTGATCAGTAAGCCATTGAGAATAAATGGATCTTCAAGAGGAAGACGGACGCTGATAGTAGTGTTACTATCTACAAAGCTAGAATTGTCGCAAAAAGTTTTTCGACAAGTTCAAGGTGTTGACTACGATGAAATTTTCTCACTCGTAGCGATGCTTAAGTCTGCTCGAATCATGTTAGCAATTGCCACATTTTATGAAATCTGGCAAATGGATGTCAAAACTGCATTCCTTAATAGATTTCTTAAAGGAGAGTTGTATATGATACAACAAGAAAGTTTTGTCAATCCTAAAGGTGCTAACAAAGTGTACAATCTCCATCGATCCATCTATGGACTGGTGCAAACATCTTGGAGTTGGAATATACGCTTTGATGAGTTGATCAAAGCATATAGTTTTATACAGACTTGCGGTGAAGCCTGTATTTACAAGAAAGTGAGTGGGAGCACTACATCATTTCTGATAAGTATATGTGAATGACATACTGTTGATCGGAAATAATGTAGAATTTTCTAGAAAGCATAAAGGAGTGTTTGAAAGGAGTTTTTCAAAGAAAGACCTTGGTGAAGCTGCTTACATATTTAGAATCAAGATCTACAGAGATAGAGCAAGACGCTTGATAAAAAAATTCAATGAGTACATACCTTGACAAGTTTTTGAAGAAGTTCAAAATGGAACAATCAAAGAAGGAGTTCTTGCCTATGTTGCAAGGTGTGAAGTTGAGTAAAGACTCAAAACCTGACCACGATAGAATATAGAAAGAGAATGAAAAGTCATTCCCTATGCCTCAGTCATAGGTTCTACAAAGTATGCTATGCTGTGTACCAGACCTATTGTGTACCTCACCATGAGTTTGGCAAGAGGGTAGAATAGTGATCCAGGAGTGGATCACTGGATAGCGGTCAAAATTATCCTTAGTGGAATAAGGAAATGTTTCTCAGTTATGACGATGACAAAGAGTTTGCTATAAGGAGTTATGTCGATGCAACCTTTGACACCGATCTGGATGACTCTAAGTCCCGATCTAGATACATATTGAAAGTGGGAGTGATTAGCTAGAGTAGCTACATGCAGAGCGTTGTAGACATATAAAATTTGCAAAATACATACGGCTCTGAATGTGGCAGACCCGTTGACTAAACTTCTCTCACAAGCAAAACATGATCACTCTTTGGGTGTTAATCACATAGCGATGTGAACTAGATTATTGACTCTAGTAAACCCTTTGGGTATTAGTCACATGGAGATGTGAACTAATCATATAAAGATTTGAACTATTGGTGTTAAATCACATGGCAATGTGAACTAGATTATTGACTCTAGTGCAAGTGGGAGATTGAAGGAAATATGCCCTACAGGCAATAATAAAGTTGTGATTTATATTTCCTTATATCATGATAAATGTTTATTATTCATGCTAGAATTGTATTAACCAGAAACTTAGTACATGTGTGAATACATAGACAAAACAGAGTGTCCCTAGTATGCCTCTACTTGACTAGCTCATTAATCAAAGATGGTTAAGTTTCCTGACCATAGACATGTGTTGTCATTTGATGAATAGGATCACATCATTAGAGAATGATGTGATAGACAAGACCCATCCGTTAGCTTAGCATAAATGATCGTTTAGTTTTATTGCTTTTGCTTTCATCATGACTTATACATGTTCCTATGACTATGAGATTATGAAACTCCCGAATACGAGAGGAACACCTTGTGTTCTATCAAATGTCACAACGTAACTGGGTGATTATAAAGATGCTCTACAGGTGTCTCCGATGGTGTTTGTTGAGTTGACATAGATCGATATTAGGATTTTCACTCCGATTGTCGGAGAGGTATCTCTAGGCCCTCTCGGTAATGCACATCACTATAAGCCTTGCAAGCAATGTGACTAATGAGTTAGTTGTAGGATGTTGCATTACGGGACGAGTAAAGAGACTTGCCGGTAACGAGATTGAAATAGGTATGATGATACCTATGGTCGAATCTCGGGCAAGTAACATACCGATAACAAAGGGAACAACGTATGTTGTTATGTGGTTTGACCGATAAAGGTGTTCGTAGAATATGCAGGAGCCAATATGAGCATCCAGGTTCTGCTATTGGTTATTGACCGGAGATGTGTCTTTGTCATGTCTACATAGTTCTCGAACCCGTAGGGTCCGCATGCTTAACGTTCTATGACGATTTGTATTATGAGTTATGTGATTTGATGTACCAAAGGTTATTTGGAGTCCGGGATGAGATCACGGACATGACGAGGAGTCTCGAAATGGTCGAGACGTAAATATTGATATATTGGAAGGCTATATTCAGACATCGAAAAGGTTCTGAGTGATTCGGGTATTTTTCGGAGTACCGGAGAGTCACGAGAATTCACCGGGGGAAGTAGTGGGCCTTAATGGGCCATACGAGAAAGGAGAGAAGGGCCTCAAGGGTTGGCCACACGCCCCCCCCATGGCAAGTCCGAATTGGACTAGGGAGGGGGCGGCGACCCCTCTCTTTCCTTCTCCCTCTCCTACTCCTTCCCTCTCTCCCCTCTTGGAAAAGGAAGGGGACTCCAACTAGGATTGGGAATCCTAGTTGGACTCCCCCTATAGGTGCGCCCCTCCTAGGTCGGCCTCCTCCTCCCTCCTTTATATACCTGGGCAGGGGTCACCCCAAAGGCACTACAAGATTTGTCTTAGCCGTGTGCGGTGCCCCCCTCCACAGTTACACACCTCGGTCATATCGTCGTAGTGCTTAGGCGAAGCCCTGCACCGGTAACTTCATCATCACCGTCGCCATGCCGTCGTGCTGAGGAACTCTCCTTCAGCCTCTACTGGATCAAGAGCCCGAGGGATGTCATCGAGCTGAATGTGTGCTAAACGCAGAGGTGTCATACGTTCGATAGTTGGATCGGTTGGATCGCGAAGACGTTCGACTACATCAACCGCGTTACTAAACTCTTCCGCTTTCGGTCTACGAGGGTACATAGACACACTTTCCCCTCTCATTGCTATGCATATCCTAGATATATCTTGTGTGATCGTAGGTAAATTTTTTGAAATACTGCATTCCCCAACACATCAACCGCATTGTGAAACGCTTCCGTTTATGGTCTACAAGGGTACGTGGACACATCTCCCCCTCGTTGCTATGCATCTCCATGGATAGATCATTGCGTATGTGTAGAATTTTTTGTTTTCCATGCAACGATTCCCAACAGTTCGAGCCTCTAGAGAGTTATACCCCACGTCCCGCTAGATTTGATGATTCATAGTGGAGGGGTACCTCATTGAAAGTGTAACTATCCCTAGGTGGTTTTGGTAATTCATAACAACATATAGCTCATTGAGCTAATACTATTCCAAGATGACTATTTCAAGAAAGCTCAATGATTGGCATGGCATGGATGTGAAAGTGGAACCCTCAAAATGCTAAGGACAAAGGATTGGCTCAAGCTCAAAAGCTCAAGACTCTTCATTTTATATTTTAGTGATCCAAGATCACATTGAGTCATTAGGAAAAGCCAATACTATCAAGGAGGGATGAGGTGTTGCTTAATGAGCCTTTTGCTTCATCTGCTTAGTGATATGCTCCAAAACCCTCAACTACTTTCCCATATCCACATATGACCTAAACCCTAAGCCAAACTCGGTCCTACCATTTCTTTCTATCCGGTGCCACCGAGTTTCACTTGTCATAAGCCACTGCCAAAGCCTAGCAATTCGGTTCTACCGATAGGGATCTCGGTCTCACCGAGATGGGAATGCAAACTCTCTGTTTCCCTTTCGTAACTTTTCGGTCTCACCGAAAGAGCGAATCGGTCCCACCGAGATTGCAATGTAAACTCTCTATTTCCCTTTTGTAACTTTTCGGTCTCACTGAAAGAGCAAATCGGTCCCACCGAGTTTACCTGACCAACTCTCTGGTTAGCTTATTACCAAACTCGGTCTCACCGAGTTTGTGTAATCGGTCTCACCGAGATTACGTTATGCCCAAACCCTAACCATATCAGTCCTACCGAGTTGCATGTCAGTCCGACCGAAAATCTCTAACGGTCACTAGGTTTACCTTTTCGGTCCGACCGAGTTTGTTGATTCGGTCCCACCGAGATTGGAAAACTGTGTGTAACGGTTGGATTTTGTGTGGAGGCTATATATACCCCTCCACCTCCTCTTCATTTGTGGAGAGATCCATCAGAACACATACACAATTCCAACTCATATGTTGTGAGAGAGAACCACCTACTCATGTGTTGAGACCAAGATATTCCATTCCTACCATATGAATCTTGATCTCTAGCCTTCCCCAAGTTGCTTTCCACTCAAATCTTCTTTCCACAAAATCCAAATCCTATGAGAGAGAGTTGAGTGTTGGGGAGACTATCATTTGAAGCACAAGAGCAAGGAGTTCATCATCAACACACCATTTGTTACTTCTTGGAGAGTGGTGTCTCCTAGATTGGCTAGGTGTCACTTGGGAGCCTCCGACAAGATTGTGGAGTTGAACCAAGGAGTTTGTAAGGGCAAGGAGATCGCCTACTTCGTGAAGATCTACCGCTAGTGAGGCAAGTCCTTCGTGGGCGATGGCCATGGTGGGATAGACAAGGTTGCTACTTCGTGGACCCTTCGTGGGTGGAGCCCTCCGTGGACTCGCGCGACCGTTACCCTTCGTGGGTTGAAGTCTCCATCAACGTGGATGTAGGATAGCACCACCTATCCGAACCACGGGAAAAACATCCGTGTCTCCAATTGCGTTTGAATTCTCCAAACCCTTCCCTTTACATTCTTGCAAGTTGCATGCTTTACTTTCCGCTGCCAATATACTCTTTGCATGCTTGCTTGAATTGTGTGATGATTGCTTGACTTGTCCTACAATAGCTAAAATCTGCCAAGAACTAAAATCGGGAAAAGGTTAAGTATTTATTTGGTCAAGTAGTCTAATCACCCCTCCTCTAGACATACTTTCGATCCTACAGGTGGTATCAGAGCTTTGGTATCCATTTGCTTTGATCTCCATAGATTTTGGTGGTCATAGCCTTGGTTTCACAACCTAGGAGAGTATGGCGTCTAGCGAGGGAAATTATCACCGTAGAGGTCCTTACTTTGATGGTACTAATTTTGCTAGTTGGAAGCATAAAATGAAAATGCATATTCTTGGACATAACCCCGCCGTTTGGGCTATTGTGTGTGTTGGTTTGCAAGGTGACTTCTTTGATGGGAAAGAACCAAACCGTGAAGCTACCGCGGATGAGTTGAAGATGTTGCAATACAATGCTCAAGCTTGTGATATTCTCTTCAACAGATTGTGCCCCGAAGAATTCAACAAAATCAGCCGTCTTGAGAATACAAAGGAAATTTGGGACACTTTGGATGTGCTTCAAAGTCAACTTGACAAGTTCAAAATGAAGGATGGTGAAGGTGTCGCTGAAATGTACTCTAGGCTTGCTCTCATCACAAATGAGATTGCCGGCTTAGGAAGTGAAGAGATGACCGATAGATTCATCATCAAGAAGATTCTAAGAGCCTTGGATGGAAAATATGATACCGTGTGCACATTGATCCAAATGATGCCCAATTACAAGATCTCAAGCCAATGGAGGTGATTGGAAGAATTGTTGCTCATGAGATGTCACTTAAGGATAAAGAGGAACTTCACAACAAATCAAGTGGTGCCTACAAAGCCTCATGTGAAGCCCCTACATCATCAAGTGAGAAACAAAACTTCAATGAAGAATTGAGCTTAATGGTGAAGAACTTCAACAAGTTCTACAAGAGTAGAAGCAAAGATAGAAGCTTCAAGTCAAGGTCCTACAATGACAAAAGATCTTCTAGTCGAGAGCGAAACTGCTATAGTTGTGGAAGACCCCAACACTATTCCAATGAGTGTACGGCTCCCTACAAGAGAAGAGAAGATTCTCCAAAAAGAAGAAGCAAAGAATCACCACCAAGAGAGAGAAGGAGTAGATATGATCGTTATGAACAAAGATACTCACGGAGAAGCAAGGATTCGGAAAGGAAGGAAAAATCTTCAAGGAGCTACACAAAACTAAGACATCAAGCTCATGTTGGTGAATGGGTATCCGGCTTCGACTCCGACAGCCACTTCGAGAGAAGTTATCACTCTGACTCCGAAGATACTCAATATGAAGGTGTTGCCGGTCTAGCACTTGTGTCAACCAACTCCTACGACATATTTGACTCACCAAATGAAGGAATTGGAAGATGCTTCATGGCCAAAGGTCCTAAGGTAACACACCCCGAGTATGTTGATTTCAATAGTGATGAAGATGACTTGTTAGGTGATGATTTGCTTGTTGACAACTCTAGTGATGAATACTATGATGAAATGTCAATTAATCATGCTAATCAAGATAAAACGAATGACAATGATAAGGAGAAGATTGAGGCTCTAACTAAAGAACTAAACACTCTTAAGTTAGCTCATGAAACTATCTTCGAAGATCATCGAGAACTTTTAAGAGCTCATGAGAAATTACGCTTTAAAAAGCTCAATCTTGAGCAAGAGCATGAGTTCTTAAAAGCAATAAATGATGATCTCCGCAAGAAAAGTTCTTCTTACATCGCCAAGCGTTTACTCTTATCCACTTACATGCCTCAAGTCAAGTCTAGTAACAAGAACAAGAAAGATTCTTCCTCTAGCAGTAACAATGATCATGCTAAATCCAATATTGTTGCTTCTAGTAGTTCTCTTGATTCCACTAATGATTCTCTTAGCCAAGTTACACTTGAGCAAGAAAATAGCTTATTGAAGGGAATTATAGAGAAAGGAGTGTACAAAAGCCTTGCCGGGAGTAAGCAATTCGAGGAAATTGTGCGCAAGCAAGGAATGCACCGGAAGAATCAAGGTGTTGGTTTTGAACTAAAGTTCAATGCCAATGGAGTTGAGTGGGAAGAAGATCAATACCCCAAGACAAAGTTTGTTCCTCAACAAGAGAAGTATGATACTTATTTCAAGGGGACACAAGCTCAAGATGATCTTCCACCACAAGACTACAAGCAAAAAGGCAAGGACAAGCTTCAAGAGGAAATTGATGCATTTGAAGAAGCTCCTAAGACCTTAGTCAAGTGGATTCCCAAGACTACTTCAAGTTCCACTTCATCAAGTACGACTACAACTCCAAGGATTCCCATCAAGATGGTGTGGATCCAAAAGAAGAAGAACTAGAGAGTTCTTGAGGGTGACTCCGCCAACATACTTCACTCTTATCATTTTGGCAAGAACAAGTGCAATCAACTTCCACATCTTGCACTAGTTCAAGGAGTCACAAACCCTCTTGTTGGTAAGACAAGGGACAAGGTAACCTAAAAGTTTTCATGGACATCATCTTGTGTGTGCATCACTCTATGTCTATGGATATCCTTGTTTGTTCCTTGTGGGACTAACCCATGTAGGTATTGAAAGTGCAATTCACTCAAATGGATAGCTCCAAGTGATCTACATCAACATTGAGCATCCACATCTTCAACATCTACATGAAGTCATCATCGACAAAACCCGAGGTTAGTTCATCCCTCTAAGGGGGGATATCACATCTAGGGGGAGCTTTACTCTAAGACTTGAGCTAAAGCAACTCTAAAGATGTGAACACAACAATGCTTTATGTAAAAGTGGTAACCCCACTTGAGCTTAAACAATGAGTATGACCTATGATCAAGTGTTCTCACTTGACTCCTAAGTCAATATACTCATATATAGATGACCTTGTCATCGCAAATTGCTTGATAGATGCTAGAATTGGTTGTGCATGCCTTGTCACATATTTCATTTGCCATCTTATTGTGTGAGCATGTTGGTTGCATATTTTACTCATTCGAGGACATCCACTTGTTGTTTTGATTGTTTGGTTTTATTTCCTTTTGCCAAGTGGATGGACAAGAATGCCTAAGAACCTCCTCTAGCTATCTATGCTTTTCTCGTCTCAAACTCTATTCATGCTACATCACAAAATTTGATCAAGTCAGATTCGAACCACTCTGTGTGAGGAGCGCTCGGAGTCCCCGATTCGTCATAGACTTAAACTTCCAAAACCTCTTTATGATTCTCGGTCTGACCGATACCCCACTTTCGGTCCTACCGAGATCATTAAGTTGATCTAGGTTTTCGATCTCGGTGCAACCGATTTGAACCATTCGGTCACACCGAGTTGCAACAACTGTATACAGTTTTGCATCTCGGTGCCACCGAGTTGTTCCACTCGGTCACACCGACAGGGTTGGGCTATATATAGTCACGGGCAAAAATTTGGAAATTTCTCTGAACCCCTTTGCCCGCGCGATAGCCTGCTCTGCCAACTTGGTCTCCGGATTGTCTCCTCGCCGCCAGCCGCCTCCAGTCGCTGGTCTCCGTCACCATCAATGGAAATTCAACCCCGCCGTTGCCGCCGTAGCGAGTCTCCGCCGAACTAGGGTATGGACTCGATCTTTGTGCTATTCCCCAATCCGATTCTTAGCACATTGTGATCATCATGATTCTTGCCATGTTTGCTAAACTTATATCCAGTCAATGAACTCGTAGATTAGGTTTAATTCGAAAATTTTAGGGTTAGGTTTCCGCCGAAACCATCTCGGACCCACCGAGTTGAAAAACTCGGTCCCACCGATTTGGCTTATGCCATTGCACAAGTGAGACTCGGTCTGACTGAGAATTACTTATCGGTGTGACCGATTTTGGAACTCTGTGAAACCCTAGCAGTCTCGGTGCCACCGAACTGTGACTCGGTCTGACCGAGTTCACTAGTTTAGGTGCCAAAACTGCTTCGGTATCACTGAGTTTAGAAATCGGTAGATCCAAGATGCTTTCAGTGGGAAACTAAAACTAAGTTTTTGAATTATTCTTTTGCAAAAATCTCTGCATTTTGTGATGCTTATCCACTCTATCTCATCTATAACCTATTCACAGGGTCAGCAATCACAGTTTGCATCATGTCAGACCAAAGTGATAGCCAGAACTTGTCAGAGCAGCAAGTGCAGATGAGTGAGGGCACTAGTCCCTCAAGTTCCTCAGATGATGGCAGCAGGAGCACCCCTAGCAATCTGCCTAAAGCTGCCACAAGACAGAGAAAGAAGAAAACCTCAGACTCAGAAGATGAGGATTATGTGGCAGAAGAGGAAGCAACTTCCAAGAGAGTTGAGCCAGCACAGGGCATAAAACCAGGGATGAAGATCAAAAGGCCAGCAGGCAGGCAGCCTATGTCAAAGGCCAGAGCTTCAACTGAGAAGCCCACTCCCATTGAGCCAGTTGCTGCTGAAGGCAAGAAGAGGAAAGAAAGGGTGAAGAAAACTGTAGCCAGAGTGCTTGGCAAGGCTTCCATCATGGAAGATGAGGAGGAAGAAGAAGAGGTAGCTGCACCAGCACCTAAGGCACCCAAGCTGATGGGTGATGCCATAAGAATAGGGGCAGCTGCTTCCAAGGCCAAGCCAGCTCCAAAGCCAAAGCCAAAGAGGAACACAAGAAGCATCCCAGCTACTGAGAAGAACAAGGTCCCAGTGCCTGAAGCTGCAGAAGAAGAAGAAGAGAATGTTCTTAGAAAGCACAAGCCAAGAAGGAGAAGGCGAGGAAGGAGAAAGCTGCCAAGATGCCTACTCAAGAGGAGGCATCTGAATATTTCCTGAAAACCAAACAAGAGCAGCTTGGTTACTTGATTGCATCCACCCTGCGGAGTGAGCAAGGACTAGCCACCCTAACTCAAAACCAGGCAAGCTTAGAGAGGATCATGGAACAGAAGTTCTATGACTTGGATGTCAAAGTGACAGAGATTCAGACTGCAGTGGAGTAGCTCCAGGATGACATGCAGGAGAGGAGAGGCAAGACTAAAACTGATTCCTTTGCTAGAGTGCCACGAGGTCCAAGGTCGTCTGCAGTGCCAGTTGCTGACCCCAGAGCCGCCATGTCTGCACCAGCTACAACCTCAGTTCCACCAGCTCCAGCGTCCACTTCAGCCTCGACTCCGACCACGTCTATAGAAGGCTTCGTCCTTGGAGTGCTCCGGACTCCACCACCTGAAGATCAAGCCTGAGTGTCGACTTAGCACTATGCATTTTCTAGGAACTTTTTGGTAACTTGTTGCCAAAGGGGGAGAAAATGTATAGATCATAGGCTTCGAGAGAGAGTGTTGCTTTTATTCTCTCTTGTTTTATTTGGTGGTTTTTCGAACTTTGTTTGCTTTTGTGTGAGATACTATGTCATTGCTCATGAGACATTAATGATCATGTGTTTGATCATAAGCTACACTTAATGTTTTCTTAATATTATCATCTTATCTATCTTATGTGATCATTCACTATTCTTGGTGATGAGTGCATGTATTTCATTCTTATCATTTTAAGCGCTCCACCAAGATGTATGTGACATGGAAGAGTAACCCATGACTCTAACTCTTTGTGCATTTGCAGTCCAAATTTTAAATATGCACAAATTTAGGGGGAGCTCTTACTTGTCACATACTTCTCAAAGCGGCAATATATTTCATGCTTATTATCATTTCTCGAAGCTTTGATCTATATGTTGTCATCAATTACCAAAAAGGGGGAGATTGAAAGTGCAACTATCCCTAGGTGGTTTTGGTAATTCATAACAACATATAGCTCATTGAGCTAATACTATTCCAAGATGACTATTTCAGGAAAGCTCAATGATTGGCATGGCATGGATGTGAAAGTGGAACCCTCAAAATGCTAAGGACAAAGGATTGGCTCAAGCTCAAAAGCTCAAGAGTCTTCATTTTATATTTTAGTGATCCAAGATCACATTGAGTCTTTAGGAAAAGCCAATACTATCAAGGAGGGATGAGGTGTTGCTTAATGAGCTTTTTGCTTCATGTGCTTAGTGATATGCTCCAAAACCCTCAACTACTTTCCCATATCCACATATGACCTAAACCCTAAGCCAAACTTGGTCCTACTGATTCTTTCTATCCGGCGCCACCGAGTTTCACTTGTCATAAGCCACTGCCAAACCCTAGCAATTCGGTTCTACCGATAGGGATCTCGGTCTCACCGAGATGGGATTGCAAACTCTCTGTTTCCCTTTCGTAACTTTTTGGTCTCACCGAAAGAGCGAATCGGTCCCACCGAGATTGCAATGTAAACTCTCTATTTCCCTTTTGTAACTTTTCGGTCTCACTGAAAGAGCAAATCGGTCCCACCGAGTTTACCTGACCAACTCTCTGGTTAGCTTATTACCAAACTCGGTCTCACCAAGTTTGTGTAATCGGTCTCACCGAGATTACGTTATGCCCAAACCTAACCATATCGGTCCTACCGAGTTGCATGTCAGTCCCACCGAAAATCTCTAACGGTCACTAGGTTTACCTTTTCGGTCCGACTGAGTTTGTTGATTCGGTCCCACCGAGATTGGAAAACTGTGTGTAACGGTTGGATTTTGTGTGCACCTCCTCTCCATTTGTGGAGAGAGCCATCAGAACACATACACAATTCCAACTCATATGTTGTGAGAGAGAACCACCTACTCATGTGTTGAGACCAAGATATTCCATTCCTACCATATGAATCTTGATCTCTAGCCTTCCCCAAGTTGCTTTCCACTCAAATCTTCTTTCCACAAAATCCAAATCCTATGAGAGAGAGTTGAGTGTTGGGGAGACTATCATTTGAAGCACAAGAGCAAGGAGTTCATCATCAACACACCATTTATTACTTCTTGGAGAGTGGTGTCTCCTAGATTGGCTAGGTGTCACTTGGGAGCCTCCGACAAGATTGTGGAGTTGAACCAAGGAGTTTGTAAGGGCAAGGAGATCGCCTACTTCGTGAAGATCTACCGCTAGTGAGGCAAGTCCTTCGTGGGCGATGGCCATGGTGGGATAGACAAGGTTGCTACTTCGTGGACCCTTCGTGGGTGGAGCCCTCCGTGGACTCGCGCGACCGTTACCCTTCGTGGGTTGAAGTCTCCATCAACGTGGATGTAGGATAGCACCACCTATCCGAACCACGGGAAAAACATCTGTGTCTCCAATTGCGTTTGAATTCTCCAAACCCTTCCCTTTACATTCTTGCAAGTTGCATGCTTTACTTTCCGCTGCCAATATACTCTCTGCATGCTTGCTTGAATTGTGTGATGATTGCTTGACTTGTCCTACAATAGCTAAAATCTACCAAGAACTAAAATTGGGAAAAGGTTAAGTTTTTATTTGGTCAAGTAGTCTAATCACCCCCCTCTAGACATACTTTTGATCCTACACTCATGCGTGGGATTACAATGATGAATGAGGCTGCTACCGAGAGTTTTCCCATCTGTGGATCGATGATCAATGGGTACCCTAGACCTCCCTTTTTATAGGCGGGAGAGTCTGGGGTTTTACAAGGCAGTTGCGATCTGGGGCGCTGCCACCCTCTAGTCTTGGGGATCATGAATGTCGTCCTCGCCTCATAGGGTTTGCTCCAGTCTTTGGGCTTGGTGGGCCCCATGTCTTGAATGAGGCTGAGCTCCTGGACATTAGCCACCCCCGGTACGGGACCCTGTCAGTAGCCCCCAAGCGTGGCGAAGGTTGCAAGAAAGGTTGTGAGACCTCCGGTGGGCTCTCATATCTTCTTGCCTTCCGGGAGCCCGAGGTCATCTTGAGTCCGATTTGGCTGGGAGGTCGGATGACGGCTTGCCTGAGCTTCTGGCTTGTCTGGGTGGACGGGTCCTCCTTAGGTTCCCGCGGATCTTAGGGACGGTGATGCCGCTGTGACTATCGCCCCAGTTTTTCTGCAAAAAAGGAATCCTTCCGAAACGGAAAAGAAATGCCCATTCTGCCCTAGGCGGGTGACGCCTCGGGTTTGGTTTCTTATAAAAAGAGAGAAGGGAAGGGTTTCAAACCCTACCCTATTTTGTTTCATTCCATCCTCTCCATCCACCTCGAACCCTTTGACGCGTCGCCACCCTACTTAGCTCACCCTACCCCTTCGACGCTGATGGCTAAGACAAGGAGTGAGTCCCTCGTCAGGAGCCATCGTCAAGTGCCGCCGGTGGGAAATGGAAGCGGGCCTCTCCCACGGGGAGGTGAAGCCGGTGCGCACCACACTCAAATCCACCAAGAAGTGGTTTCCGTCTGCGACCATGGAGGGCGAGATCAAGGGGCACAAGGATTACTTTCTTATGCCGGCGCATCTGAGCGCCCGACTCCCGACCGGGGAGGTCCCGCCGGAGCCCGTGTAGGTGAGCATGTCTTGTGTTTGGGCTACTTCGGGTGAGGGCTTGGCTTCCCGCTCCATCCCTTTGTGCGTGGCCTCCTACACTTCCTTGGCTATCAACTGCACCATATTCCACCTAATGGGGTGCTCCATATTGCTAATTTCATCACTTTCTACAAGTGCTATCTAGGGATAGCTTCACATTTCGAGTTGTTCCACTATTTTTTGGGTCTACGTCCAGTCAAACGAAGGCCCCGTTTGCGACATTGGAGGTGCCATCCTGAAGCTCTGACCCAATTCCACGTTCTTCTCTTTTGACCTCCCGAAGTCCGCTCCGGAGTGGCACAAGTCTTGGTTCTACACGAAGGGTCTTGGTGATGACCTGCCGGCCCTCGTGGACGAGCCTCCGCAGAAGTTGCTTTCATGGGGTAAAAACTTTATTTCTGATGCATATAACTATTCTTCAACATGTTCAACTTCCAGATTGCTCTGAGACACCTTTGATCCAGATTGACACTGGCACATAGGTACGGTACCCCATATTAATGTTTTGGTGGCCTGGGTTGGCTCTTGGTGTGGCTAATTTTGACAACTTCCTTTAAGATGAAAAATTCACAAACTAACTTCAACGGTATCCTTAGTATTTTGGGTTACTAGACCTCTTCCATCTTGATACCAATTTTCATTTACTATCTTACACATGGTCAACATGTATTTTCTCGTTGTAAATATTATTGATTTTCAATGTGCCTCTTGAATTAACTACTTGTGCTACTTGTGCTAGTACAATATAATTTATTGTGTTGAATCTATAGGTTTGACAAAGCACTAAGTAGGAGCATAACAACAATAGTGGTCACAATATGGACATTTAGCGTTCACGGTAGAAGATCGATGAGTACAATGATTAAAGTTTCAACCTTTTGGATGGAGGTGCGGACATCTACTTATGTGGTTTGAAAGGAACGAAGTCAGTGATTAGTGATTTTGGATACTTTCAAGAAGTTAGCAAATATAAAAATGAGAGTTGGGATTGGAAGATATCACAGCTCAAGAAGAACAAACAATGTAGGTTTACTATGAGTTGAATGTTTGGCTGTCTATGGTAACTCTATTGTGAGACAATGTTAAGTAAAGATGGAAAACACACATCGAATGATTCTTGTGATTGTGTAATACTATCTAAGATTACTTTAAGAGAACCATAAGATCATTTATGTAATTTACAAGCTTCTATGTGAAATGAAGCATGTAACTCCTACATGAAACGTGCCACGACCATGCTTTATGTTGTCATTTTCATATTTATGTGTTATATTATTCTGCAAATTCAACCTATTTCGTAGCTCCATCGCTATAGAAAAAGGGTGATATTAATGCAATTTCAATATCAAACTGAAATATATTTTCCCAACAAGAGTACATGCCTAGTGCTAGTTTCCATGGCCTTCTTTTGTGGGATTCATGATGGAATTCCTTTTGTCATGTTCATTTGCCCCCCATCTCATGGTTGTAGTTTATTTGGTCCTAATTAGAGTTTCTTTGGTTTGAGTTAGTAATTGGGAGCAAATACTAAGATGTTAATTAAGAGATGGGAGGAAAAGAACTGTTATAGATGTTTAGATATTAGTGGTTAGGTGCTCCTCCACTGTCATAACTGAAGCTGTTGGTTCTATCCCGGAAAAAAAAACAGTAGGGCTCTAGACTTCTGGTGCATATTAGAGCAAATATAATGTTTCAATTTTTAAATGCAACTTGCTGAAATTCAGTATATGAACATTTAGATTTAGATGAAATTGGCTACCTCTATCAATGTAATAATATGTTTGGCAGTAGCCCTACAGCTAGCTGTTTATAATTCCAGTAACTTCAACTAGTACTTATGTTTTGGTCTAATTTGATCATGTAGCTTATAGTCTATTTGTTGTTTGCTGGAATCCAGAGACAAAAATCGCCCAACTACCTTAATTCAAGTTCATTCTAAAGACACATAATTTTGAATGTACATAGAAACAAGTTCCAAATTATTGCTAGAAAAAACTGATTATCCATAGCCCTTTGTGTCGTAGGGATGTGAGTGACATTTTCTAATTTTAGGGCCCCATTTAGCATTTCGCATCGGGGCCTCAAATTTTTAAAGACGGCCATGACAATACACAGTTAGGATATTGATTAGGGTATGATACAAAGTATGGTTGTTATAAGATAATAACACACGGATCATGCCATGTTTGTCAACGCGTACGGTGGGTCGAATGCTAACTACCGAAGCCAACACTTCAACCTGTCTACAACATGTTTAACACATCACCTATTCTTCTTCTTTTTAGAGTATATAAAGTGTTTTAACATGTGTCCCTCTAAGCTCTAAACTGTACTAGGCACTCCACAGTCTGCACCCCAACGAACGACAGAATAGCATGTGGTGTTTTTATGAGCTCAGGCTAATGCACACCCGCATGAGCAGTAAAAGAAGGGTGAATAAAATAAATATATCTATTTTTGTTGGACAATAAGCTTGTCTGTGTATTCTAAGTTTCTAACTGGTGAAATTTAATGAATAAAAGACATGTGTGGTGATCTCAGCAAAAATAAATAAATATAGATGCTATAAAAAAAAGCCTTTTAGGGTCTGTTTGGGATCCCTCTACTCCTTAAAATCCGGAGCAGCTTCGGTGCCTTAAGGTATCTACCTTTGTGTCTATGACATGTGGGTCCTGACTGACCCACATGTTATAGACACAAAGGTAGATACCTTAAGGCACCGAAGCATCGTCCTTAAAATCCACCTCCACTCTAAAAAATGCAAACCAAACGGGTTAGCTCCATTATATGCCGTTTTGAAAAAAATCAGAATATGAGGTACAACTCTTTGTTTTTTATGGAGCTCTTCATGGGGGTGCTTCAAAAACTCTTAAGCTGGAGATGGGGGAAAATAACCCACCACTGCCACCGATAAGTGGATACTTCTTCGATTCACCCCATGTCATCCAATCAAATAGATCATTTCCATCGAATTTCTCATTATTGAAGTTGGAGCTAGCTGAAAGCCAAACATTGCTCATTGGCGGAGCAACAACTTCTGTATAAAACTGCTCCAAAGTGAATTTGATACCCTGAAGCTAATTTTGGTGGAGCGGAGTAATACCAAACAGGTCATTAGAGTACTTTTTTGCCTAGGTTACCGCGCAAGTATTTTCACTGCCAAAAATTGAGTGCAATTAGAGTATCTCCAACCGCCGCGCTATCTTAGCCGTGCGCTAGAAAAAACTGCCATTTTTTGTGTGCACGGAACCGAAAGGGGCGGTCCAGCAGCCACGCAATAATCACGCTCGCGGTATAACGGGTTTAGCGTGTGGAGTAAAACAGCATCGCGCGCCGCTTATTTCGTGCGCCCGCTCCCTCGCGCTGGACAATCGAGCGCCCGCGACCAAGTGCCGCCAACCTCTCCGGCAGCCCCACCTTCGCCTCGCCCCGCGCCGCCGCTGGCGAATTTCGACCGATGGAAGGTCGTGTCGATATCCTCCCAACCCCTCCCTACACCCGCGATCCCTCCGCTGTTGCCACCGCTACCGCCGCAAACCCTAGTGCGGGGTTGAGCTTCGGCTTCGCCGTCGGCAATTGAACTATGCTATGTTGCTCCAACTCTTATTTTTGCATATTTGTTTAATATTTGAAACATCATCATATTGTCAAATGGACATGTAAAATCATGCTATTTGCAAGTGTCGGCTGCTCGCGCGCTGGAAATTTAGCGTGCCTGCTGAAGCTACTCGCGCGCGCCATATTTTGCAGCGGCCGCTAGAGCCAGCGCCCTGCTGCGCGCAAAAAAAACTATTTTGGAGATGCTCTTAGAATACACGAAAATCTCCGCTCTGGAAAATATTTAGTTTTTTCTTTTTGTTTACTATATTTCTTGATATTACCTTTTCTTGGCGCAATAAAGATAAATCATCAGACCTCACAACCACATGCACACCAGTACAAAACCATATACACTAATTATCGTAAAGTTTTGCAAAACACCATTAAAGTGTCTTTAGTCGAACACAAATAAAATAGCTAAAACAAAGCAAATGAGCAGCAGCCCGATGAAGTGCACGATCACGACGCTACAGAATTAATGGAGGAGTACGCGGCATATCACACAACAGATTACGCACTTACACATCGGTGCACGTACACAGGAGCTGAGGTTATTTTCCGAAATCATGCGCGTCCGTATCGTCCCGTCGCCGCCGATTGATTTGATTATTAAGAGCGATCCTTGTTCGCCACCATGACGTCACAGTAGCTCCCCTGGAGCTCCTCCACCAGCTTCAGCAACGCGACGCGCGAGGTGCCACCGTCGCTCACCGCTGACCTCGCCGCCTTCTGCGTCCAGGCCGCCTTCGCGCGCATTTTCTGCCCGTCCGCGTCGCCGGCGTCCATCAGCCTCCTCACCTTGCGCTCCACCTCCGCCCTGCCCACCACGCCCCCGGCGGCCGTTATCCTGACCCCGGCGCCGATGATGTGCGTGACGTGGTGCGCGTTCAGGTGCTGCTCGGCCATCTGCGGCCACGCCAGCACGGGCTTCCCCGCCGCCAGGCTCTCCATCACCGAGTTCCACCCGCAGTGGCTCACGAACCCTCCCACCGCGGGGTGGGCTAGCACGCTCCTCTGCGGGATCCACCCGCGGACGATCCTCCCGTGCGGCCCCACGTCCACCGGCGGCGACCACGTGCCGGACCGGACGGCCCAGAGGAAGGGGTGGCCGGACCGCACCAGCCCGCGCGCCAGCTCGTCGAGCTGCTCGTCGGAGATATGGGCCTGCGTGCCGAACGACACGTAGATCACCGACTCCGACCGCTCCGCCATCTCGTCGAGCCACGCGAGGCACCCCTCGGGGTCCTGCTCCCCCACGCGCTCCGGCACGTCGCCGGCGGCGAGAAACAGAGGGCCCACCAGCCAGGCTCGCGCGTCCGGCTGGTAGAACGAGATGAAGGCTGATACGTAGTCCTCGTCCAACATGGCGAAGCTGTTGACGAGGACGCCCCAGCTGCGCGGGTCGGACTCGCCGATGTCATCGATAAGGAACCGAGACACTGGGTCCTCGGCGTCGCCGATCTTGGCGATCGTGTCCGGGACATCCGCCGGCGTGATCCTTACGTGCTCCGGCATACGGGACAGGTGGAAACTGGCGCCGGGCGGCGGCGGGCTCGTGACGAGCGATTTGCAGGCGGCCATCGAGAAGCAGGACATGCCGTGGAACACGACGCGGCGGACGCCTGCGTCGGCCGCGACGCGGTGCGTGAACCCGAGGAAGAAGTCGGAGACGAGCACGAGCGGCGGGGCCGGGAGCGACGCCATGAAGTCCGCGAAGGGCTCCCGCAGGAGCGCCGTGGCGCGCAGGAACGTCGGGTAGAGGTCCGGGCCGGGCAGGGTGTCCGTGGACTCCACGCCGGATGGCAGCGGCGGCAGCGACGGGAACGGGAGCACCGCGAGCCGCACCGACGCCGGGAGGCGGCTGCGGGCGAAGGCAAAGTTGGCGGGCGTGACGACCATGGTGACGCGGAGGTCCTTTTGGTGCACGGTGAGCGCCGTGGCGAAGTGCAGCAGTGGGAGGGTGTGGCCCTTGGCCATGAACGGGAACACGACCACGTGGTCGCGGCCGGCCTGGTTGCCCGCGCCGTTCGCGGCATGGGTCGGCGCAGCGGCACCGTTGGTGGTGGCGGTGATGGCCATGGCAGGGCGGTGCCGTGTATGGTTTGCAAGCTGGGTTCTGACTTGCGAAGGGTGGAAGTCTATGGCGAGGCGTTGAGCTCCTTTATAGAGAAACTCAATGCTCGGATCGTCTGTATCCCTTTGTGCTATACTATATTTTTTGGATATATGCGGAATCAATGCTATTCTAGAAATGATCTCTGTATTATTGCAGACACTTTATTTTTCCAAGTTCAGTTTCGGTGCATACACTTGTCAGGTAGTAGTCTGAATTCAATTATATTATACTCCACTAGTTCTTGTCACATACAGCGTCTTTAAATGTGGGAAAGTTAAGGTTGAGTGCACCTGTCTATCCAGCTATCTCAAAATTTCTGAAATCGTGTGACAGCAAAGAGTGCTACTGGTTCGTTATGGCAATAGCAACGGTTCATTATTGCAATAGCAATGCTTCATTACCAGAGTAGTAGTGTTGCAGTAGAGTCAATTTCAGTTCACACGGGGCAAGTTTCTTGCTGCCACCCTACTCGTTGCTTCTTTTCATGGCTCTGTGCAAGTGTGCATGACGAGACAATGCACTTCTCTTAGCGTACACCTTTCACGTAAGAGTTAATTATACACCTACAATATATGAATTTGCGTGGTAGGTACAGATTCATACACAAAGTTGAAAAATGATACAAACGGTCACTGAACTACTACTATAATTTAAGGGTATATGCAATTGAACGGTCATCTTCACGAAAATCAAAATGCTTCAACAGGCTCTATTGTCCAAAGCAGAGGAAAGATCATCGCCTGCCACCTCATGAGAGACAGACTCATAGGCCACGATGATGTCTGCTCGCGCTGCCAAACTCACACCGATTCTTCAGTGCATATGTTTGCAATCGATCCGGACTGACGCCTGTAATAAATGTTAAAAATATAGTTAGTAACTTGTCCCTTTGGGCCTATCGGCTAAAACCCTGATTGTAAGGTGGTCACCTCGTCTTCGTGTGACTATCTCTCCTTGTGTTTACCGTTGCCTATATGATCTTTTCGTAGTTTCGCTAATGATATTTAAGTAGCAAACCCCCCCCCCCCCTTCAAAAAAACACCGCTCCATTTCAAGTAAGCTCACCATAGTATATTTCATAAACATATATATACTTGGGGGGTGCTAGCACTTTTCATTATTTTTGCCATAAACATGTATATGTAGCAAATTATTTTTCCAAAATGTCACCCTTTTGGATCCGTAAAAATAATGGCAAAGACTAGTAATCTTATCCTATACACCTAAATAGTTTATCCCCACTACTTCTATTATCTTTAACATGCACCCATGCCACATCATCAAAGGCCCGCCAAAGCATGCATGAGAATTATTTTTCATTATTAGTTGATCCCCATTAGTTCTATTTTATTTTGACATGCACACATGTCACTTCATCAAAGACCCACCCAGCATACATGGGAAAATTTCAATGATTATACTACTGCCTATATTCAATAAATATTTTTAACTACACAATAATCCAATGTAATACATAATATGTATTTTTTAGTTTTTTCTTATATTATTAATTCAGGTGTTTCATATAATCAAATCTTATTGAAATATATTGCAACATATTCCCGCCGTAACATGCGGGGTATCATATAGTATACCTAAATAGTTCATCTCCACTACCTCTATTATCTTAACATGCACACACGTCACCTAATCAAAGGCCCACCATACCATGCATGAGAAAAATGTTTTCATTATTAGTTGATCCCATGCACATGTCTAATCTCAACACACATGTCACCTCATCAAAGGTCCACTCAACATGCATGCACATAAGTTTTTCATTACATTATGTCACTTATGTTCAAATCTTTTGACTACACAATAATCAAATATAATATTTATAATATTTATTTTAGTTTTAGTTCATATATTATTAATTCAACTATGCATGTTTCATGCAATCAAATCACTGAAATATGTTGCTGTCGATTGCTGCAACAACGCGCGGGGGGTATTCTCTAGTTAGCATAACAAGTATGCAAGGGGAAAAGTTGTACTTCCCGGAGCTGATCTTGGCACAGATTTTTCATGGTAGTTATAGATTGAACAATCTTTAAGTTGCTTGACAAATTTCCTAAAAATTCACACATGCACGTGACCAAGTATTGTATGTAGACTTCATTTGTGGTGCAAAAGACATGCATTCCATTGCCCTGTCTAAAAGGGTCTACCCAAGGGACGCGGACTTTTGGAACATGGCTCTATGGGAACCCCTTATGAATATATATAGCAAATTAAAAAGAACTATGAAAAAAATAAGAAAATCTGTGTTTTTATAACATATGTAATCCATGGGTATACTCGTATTTGAAGTTTCACGAAAAATGACGTCCGTGGTATTCTGGAAAAAATGACAAAATTGAAGCTTAAAAAACACGGTTTGAATGAATAGTAAGATCCCGGTCGTATTTTCTTTACTAAGAATACCATGAGTGTCATTCCTTCACGAAACTTCAGACACGAGTAGAATGGTTTACCCAGTTTGATACCCCCAAAATTCAGATTTTTTTGGAATTTTTCTATTAGTTTCCCTGACTTTACTATTCATGTGAGTATTCTAGACAAAAAAGTTATTATTATATCTACTTAATAGTCTTTTATTATGAAGAACACATACAAATATGTTTTCCCACAGAAATTTGGAGGCACATACTATAGGACCATAGGTACATGACTGCATATTTTCATTATTTTTTGAAGCTTACCAGTTACCAGAACACATTTTAAATTTTCCTAAAGTAAAAGGTGGAAGAGAGCAGTGAAATATCTTATGGAAGGGTTACTTATGTTGTTTAACATTCAACTGACAGTTTAATAAGCAACATGGCGCACTGATTTTTTTTCTACTGCCACACCAGGACAAAACAACACGAATGTCAACGAACAAGTTGCTCAATGGATATTCCCTCAAAAAGAAAAGTTGCTCAATGGATAGAGGAGATACGTGTGATTACATGCAAAACAGAGCCGGGAGCATACTCCTGAAAAGAAAAACCAACTGTATTTGCGCAAATAGCCTATTGATTAACTGTATCTATGCTGTGACATCAAATCCCAATGGGCTAGCTGTGGCAACTCTTTAGCCCCACTGTCTGGCTGTTTCTATGTGCTCGTGGCCTTCTTTGATGCAGAGAGGATCGCAGCTACCAGATAAGAAGCTAGCACGCATTATATCTTTTTTTTTGTTACAGAGATATCATTACCTCATAATCAAATATGTAATATAATGGGTGATAACATAATTAAAGATGTCAATATCGGTTTTCTAAATCTTGCATACGCATCAGATATACTTCTTTGTAACACACGGAATGTGCAAATTTCTGTAATCATGTTAATCTCAGGGAAAAAAAATCTCTTCTGCTATTTAGCATTCACGGTCTCCATTGCTTGAATTGGCATGTACAGATTTATTTTGTACTCCCTCTGTGAAGTAATATAAAACCATTTATTAGATCACTAAAGCGTTTAATCTAAAAGTACGAACTAGTGGCTTACAAAGTTGGCCGGTTTGGGATGTTCCCCAACAAACGAAAATTGTGAGAGAACACGTAGAGAATGTGAGAAAGGCACTACTAAACGCGACAAATTCAAAAATGGATAACACTGTTCAATCCTCCTCCCCCCATCGTGCTGAGTTCGGCCGGCAACGGTCATGCGCACAGTAGTACTTTCGACGTGAGAATTCCCGCCAACCTGTTGTCGAGTTCGACAACGCTAAGAACGAACCGGAACGCATTTCATGGAAAAAGGTAGTTATGAAAAAAAAATAAGACAGACGAATTGGAAAAGGTTGATGTAAGTGATTTAAGTAATGCTTGTCAGGAACGCGAGATGTGAGCTCGAGAGTTGAATCTCGTGACATGCCGTCGCTCGTGGGCGGCCATGATAAGACAAATATTATGTTTGACAGTGGAAGGATGAGGAAGATGTAACTAGGACAAACTAATCACAAGAGTCGGCGAAAGTATATGTTAATCTGTTGTACATAGTACGATGCTTGTGAGCAAGATGCAATTAGCACAAACTAATCAGGGGAGTCAACGGGAGTATGTGTTAATCTGTTGTACATACGATGCTCCATCGCGGACATTGCGTGAATTATTAGCAACCACTGAGCATCATCTCTCTATCATATTAGTACAGTGCTCCCTCTCTGACCTTTTATAAGATGCTTCTAAAGTCCATGACAGTGTTAAAACGTCTTATATTTAATATATATGATACACACGCTGTGCGTATTCAAGAAAAAAACGTCTTACATTGCGTCACTGAAGGAGTAATTATCGTTTTTGTTATTGTTCAGCTGCCTGTTTTTCTTTTTTCTTCAGTCGGTTTTCTTTCAGCTGGTTTGACCTTGATGTTTATCTGGGGAGAGGACGCACGCCGGGCGGCCGGGGGCAGGCAGTTAACCAATCCTGAGTTCATTGATTAATTACAGCTAGTTCAATCTGTGTGCGTTTGTGTGTGCACGGGTCACGTGCGTGTGCGTGTATGGACATGAGAATGCAAAAGTAAAGCTTAAAAACCTTATAACTTCCTCTGTAAAGAAATCTAAAAAAATTCACAAATGATAAGTGACACATGTATGACGAAGCACTTCGGGTCTGATGTTTTTACAACTAAAATTACTATAAAAAACACAAAAAATTAAACTTGCCATCCGAAATAAATTTGTCATGATGACAACTAAGTTGTCATCCTCATATCATTAAACTTGCTATTAAAATAGCTCAGAGTTGTCAGGTATTCGTGCCATATGTATGACAATTATCAGAGTCACTAAAGTAGTTGATCCTCACAATCTTAAGACTACCGATAACGGGAGTAACATAGATGGTAACATCACATATGTCTAGATAAAATAGATGATGTGGTAACTAATTAATGAATAAAGAGAAACATGTGGTAACATAGCTAGATACTCATAGTATGAGTAACATCACACGTACCAAGAAAACATGAGTCTATAATCTAATAAATAAAGTGTTGCATGACACCACACATATGTTATTCTCTATTATAGAGATAGTAACATAAACTAGTAACATAAGTTACTCCCCACTGTGGCTAGTTTAATTATCTCAACATGCACACATGTCATTTCATCAAACATGCCACATCATCATCCCATTAATTATTTCTCTTTAACATGTATGAAAAATACTATTTATATTCTCTCTCAACATACACATGTATTTACTCTTCACACATGCCATCTCATCAATCACACTAATTATATTTCTCTCAACATGCATGAGAAATATTACTACCTCCGTCTCGATAAATAAGTCACTCGCGTAGTTCTAGGTCAACGATTTAACTATCTAAATATGTATTATACGTGATACAAAATATATATTTAGAAACTGCATCCGTGTAGAAATCTAGTGATATACTTTTCATGACATATAACACATATTTAATTACTCAAATTAATAACCTAGAACTATGTGAATGACTTATTCACCTAAAACTTCTTGCTTGTATTCACAACTATATACTAATTAATTACAATTTATCATATGTACTTTAAATTTCATCAGAAAAATATTGCAAGAACGCATAGGATTATCATCTATCTACTACCCCTATTAAAAGACGAGAGACGAAGATCCAAACAATCTCGACCGCTTATCTATGAGATCTAAAGGTCTAACCCTCCGATGTTTAACACAACCGGCCACAAATCCTACTAATCCCATCAATCACCTACTAATCCCTCCATAACCCTTCGTTGTCATCAAACTTCCCTTCCCTCGGCTAAAAGAAAAACTGCCCTTCCTTGAGCACACTACACACCACGTCTTAGAGCATCTCTAACAGTCGCCCAATGCGCGGCGTGCTAAAAAAAGTTTGCAGCGTGCCGATCACCTAGTTTGACGCTGCGGGTAGCGCTGGCTCTAGCAGCCGCGGTAAAATGCAGCGCGCACGCTCTCTCACACAAACAACATATGCGCTCCAAACACAAGCAAAAAGATCAAACACAAACAAAATAGATCAACAATAAATAGTTCAATTTCATTATTAAAACTCAAACAAATAGTTTATCTTTCAATTCAACAAATAATTCAACAATACAACATCAAATGCACAAATCATGATGCTCTTTGTCGGCCATTCCATGGCCACCACTCTTCAATGAGATCCTTCTGAAGATCATCATGTGCTTGGGGACGTCGAATGGCATGATAGGAGGCAACAAAATGGGCCACCCTTTCAGTCCTCCGCCGCACTCGCACGGGATGTCCCAAGAGCTCATAGTGAGAGTAATCTACATCTTGGCCACGCTCATTCTCAATGATCATGTTGTGCATGATCACACAAGCATGCATGAAGTACCAAAGCATATTTTGATCCCAAAATCTAGCCGGTCCCCTCACAATAGTAAATTGGGCTTGCGAAATCCCAAAAGCTCTCTTCACATCTTTTCTAGCCGCCTCCTGAGCATTGTGGAAATCAAGATTTTTCTTACCTTCCGATTTTTTCAACGGCTTCACAAATGTTTGCCATTTTGGGTAGATGCCATCCGCAAGATAGTAGCCATAGTTGTATGTACGGTCATTTGCTACAAACTGCACCGGTGGCAGTTCACCATTTGCAATCTTATTCATCAGTGGTGACCGGTTGACAACGTTGATGTCATTCAAAGATCCAGCCATTCCAAAAAAAGTATGCCAAATCCCAGTCTCTTGATCGGCCACCGCTTCAAGGATTATAGTGAAACCCTTTTTTGGCTGTGGAATTGCACATGCCATGCCTTAGGACAATTCTTCCAACTCCAATGCATGCAATTTATTGATCCAAGCATACCTAGGAAGCCGCGAGCTTTGTTCATCTCCAATAGCCTTGCGGCGTCTTCAACATTGGGAGATCTCAAATACTCCCGGGCAAACACTTGCACAATTCTGACTGCGAAGCGCTTGACACGCATGATGACTTGGCTCTCACCCATGGCTAAGTGATCATCAACTAGATCAGCGGGGATACCGTATGCCAACATAATCAAAGTGGCTGTCACCTTCTGAAAGGTGTTATGCCCGAGCTCTCCGGCGGCATTCCTCCTTTGCTGAAAAAACTGGTCATGACTCGCTAGTTTCTCTGCAACGCGCCTGAACAACTTGGTGCTCATCCTAAACCGACGACCAAAGTACGACTCGGGGTATGTGGGACTCTCCGCAAAATAATGCCTGATCAATCTGTTGTGGGCATCGATCCTATCCCTCCAAAATTTTTGCCGACCCATAACCGAACCACCGTGCTTCGGTTTTTTTATTAATGTGTATAGGTAGGATCATTGCAAGATCCTCCTCCTCTTCCATATCAAATTCTTCTTCGGAAGAATCATACGATGAACTCATCTAAAATGTTCAATTTAAACTAGGCTATAAAAACTACAAATAGCATGCGCCAAATTCATGTAAAAAATGTGAAGTTGAAGCAATACATACCTTGCGAGCGTTTTGTTGAACACCTTGCGGGCGCTGTTCGTCGGAGAAGTCGCGGCGGTGACTAGAAGGAGATGGGGGAAGCCGTGGCGGCACGGGGATAGGCCGGGGAAGCGCCGAAACGGTCGCCGGAAGAAATGAGATGGCGTGGGCGGCGGCGGCGCCAGCGACTGGATGGGGTAGGTGGAGTTGCGAGCGAGCGCTCGAGAGTTCAGCACGCTGGAGTGGGCGCAGCAAATAAGCGACACGCGATGGCGTTTCGACCGGCGCGCTGAACTCGATATGCCGCGCATGTGGTTTTTACGTCTTCGCTGGAGCGCTCGGAGCGATAGCGCACGCAAAAAACATTAATTTTTCAGTGCGGCTGTTGGAGATGCTCTTATACACCTTGCTGCTGCCCCCGCCGCTCCACATCTGCTGCTCAATGGACGCGGCTGTGGGTCGCCGTCGCTGCCCGTCGCTCCTCCTCTGCTGCCTGACGGACGTGAGCACGGGTCTCCGTCCGACGTGCGGCACCACGGACACGAGCGAGGACTGAAGCTGAATGCTCGGGCCAGTGGTTTGGGCATGAGGACGAGGCTCTGATTTCTGGGGCACATTTTAGTAGGCCGACTGTAATTGTATATTCAATCAGTGTTGTATTCGTTTATTCAGTGCCCCCTGCAAACTCTGACTTTCGCCTGCGTGATGCTGCCAGCGTGCTGTGCGTGTTAGATGGATCAGTGAGGGGCACGCGCGGCCGGCCGGCCGGCCGGCATGTGTGCTGTGCGTGTGTGTTCACTCAGATAATCAGATGTGTTGTATGTGTGTCCGACAAGTGTTTGCGTCAATGCCCAACTGAAAACTGTTGTTTCAACTTTTGCATTTTAGTTCAGAAACAAGAAAGGACTAGCACCTTCTATTTTTAATCATTAGCTCCTTCTTATCCTGGCAGTGTTCAAGTTTTTTATCAGGACCATGTCTTGAATATAACTGTATTGTAGGAATTGCACACTTTGTTATACTAGCCGGTTGTGGCCTCTTGGCATTTGTGTTTGGCGTTGTGGCTCTCCGTGAGCATGCCATTATTTTGATTTCAGACTATAAGACCTTGTTGAACCTCTTTATTTATCTATAAAGGTGGCCGTATGCATCATTCTGATGCAGAGGCCGGGGAGTCCCCCCTTTTCAAAAAAAAAAAAGAAAAGAATTGCACACTTACATGAGCCATTGTCTAACTCTGATATCCATGTAGCTCCTAAAAGTGTTCCCTTCGATAAGTCCTCTCTTCAAAACATATCTTTCAGCGCGAACCTTCCCTACCTTACATGAACCCGGCTTCCATTTCAACCAATGATCTTTTTGCTTTCTTTATCTATAAATTAGGGATGAACCAACATACACTTATATTATGATGTACCTATTGACATATGTGGTAAATATGCTCTTATCAACTTTGAACCAAATTTCTAATGATGACATCCCAATGATTGCGGTGTCATGGTCGGGGATTATGACTTCTTTTGTTGATGCAATTTAAAGGTTTTGTGTGTGAGTCATTAACATGTAATGTCTTAGATCTGGATAGTAATGGAGTCATGTAAATTTGAGTTGTGGTTCTTATGTAATGGAGTACTGCTATGCATCGCTTATGCAGGTGAAAGTGCGATAGAAACAAAATCTTTTGTAGTGCCTGGTCATTTTACCCTGCACATTTTACATATGGTTTCATAAACATCGTGCTTTTCTCCATGTCAGCTACCTGGTCAGCTTAACAGAGTCAATGGCTGTAAACAGATTTTGGTGATGATTCTGGTGAATGACTGAATGCCCAGTTTATCTCTATCTTGCGCTCAACCAGATTCACACTTATCCATCAAGGTAAACCCTTCACCCCCCTCCTGTCTTTGTTCAAGTGTCGTTCACAGTTTTTTACAGTTTATAGTCCATGCCTTCAGATTATGTACTTTTTTTTGACATGCAAATCATATACTTTTAGCCGTACAGTTTACAGTTAGAGAATAATGAGCACTCATATTTGGATTATGTTCCTTGATCCGCCTATGTAAAACATTTGTATGTACTTGAATTGCAGTTTGGGATCTAGATAGATTGGCTCATAGCTTTATGCTCTTTATAGTTGCTAAGCAATGGACGTGGGCATCTTAATTCTTAAACACAACATTTCCAGTCATTTTTATGACTCTCGAATTAGGAATTACACATACTTTGCATGAGATTTAAATTTTTCAAAAAAGTAGGTCTATTAAATGATATTCCTTTCGTCCCTAAATAAGTGTTTCAGCTTTATACTAAATTTAGTACAAAGTTGTACTAACATTGAGATACTTATTTTGGAACGGAGAGAGTAGAACTAAGGACCAAGCTAGGCACCGACAAACCGGCCCAACCGCGCAGCCGCCTGATTTCAGTGATTGCAACCGTTGGATTTCATGTGCTTGTTTTGTCCACCTCCCCCGTGTTGGAAATATGCCCTAGAGGCAATAATAAAATGGTTATTATTATATTTCCTTGTTCATGGTAATTGTCTATTGTCATGCTATAATTGTGTTATCCGGAAATCATAATACATGTGTGAATACATAGACCACAACATGTCCCTAGTGAGCCTCTAGTTAACTAGCTCGTTGATCAATAGATAGTCATGGTTTCCTGACTATGGACATTGGATGTCATTGATAACGGGATCACATCATTAGGAGAATCATGTGATGGACAAGACCCAATCCTAAGCATAGCACAAGATCGTGTAGTTCGTTTGCTAGAGCTTTTCCAATGTCAAGTATCATTTCCTTAGATCATGAGATCGTGTAACTCCCGGATGCCGTAGGAGTGCTTTGGGTGTACCAAACGTCACAACGTAACTGGGTGACTATAAACGTATACTACAGGTATCCCCGAAAGTATCTGTTGGGTTAACACGGATCGAGACTGGGATTTGTCACTCCGTATGACGGAGAGGTATCTCTGGGCCCACTCGGTAATGCATCATCATAATGAGCTCAATGTGACCAAGTGTTTGGTCACGGGATCATGTATTACGGTACGAGTAAAGTGACTTGCCGGTAACGAGATTGAACGAGGTATTGGGATACCGACGATCGAATCTCGGGCAAGTAACGTACCGATTGACAAAGGGAATTGAATACGGGATTGATTGAATCCTCGACATCGTGGTTCATCCGATGAGATCATCGTGGAACATGTGGGAGCCAACATGGGTATCCAGATCCCCCTGTTGGTTATTGACCGGAGAGTCATCTCGGTCATGTCTGCGTGTCTCCCGAACCCGTAGGGTCTACACACTTAAGGTTCGGTGATGCTAGGGTTGTAGAGATATTAGTATGCGGTAACCCGAAAGTTGTTCGGAGTCCTGGATGAGATCCCGGACGTCACGAGGAGTTCCGGAATGGTCTGGAGGTGAAGATTTATATATAGGAAGTCCAGTTTCGGCCATCGGGAAAGTTTCAGGGGTAATCAGTATTGTACCGGGACCACCGGAAGGGTCCCGGGGGTCCACCGGGTTGGGCCACCTATCCCGGAGGGCCTCCTGAGCTGAAGTGGGAGGGTAACCAGCCCCTGATGGGCTGGTGCGCCCCCATGGGCCTCCCCCCGCGCCTAGGGTTGGAAACCCTAGGGGTGGGGAGCACCCCACTTGGCTTGGGGGGCAAGTCCCCTTGGCCGCCGCCCCCCCTTGGAGATCCCATCTCCTAGGGCCGGCGCCCCCTTAGGGGCCCTATATATAGTGGGGGGAGGGAGGTCAGCCGTACCCAAGTCCCTAGCGCCTCCCTCTCCCCTCGTAACACCTCTCTCTCTCTCTCTCTCTCTCTCTCGTTGGAGGTTGGCGAAGCCCTGCCGAGATCACCGCTGCTTCCACCACCACGCCGTCGTGCTGCTGGATCTCCATCAACCTCTCCTTCCCCTTGCTGGATCAAGACGGAGGAGACGTCTTCCCAACCGTACGTGTGTTGAAGCGGAGGTGCCGTTCGTTCGGCGCTCGGTCATCGGTGATTTGGATCACGACGAGTACGACTCCATCAACCCCGTTCTCTTGAACGCTTCCGCTCGCGATCTACAAGGGTATGTAGATGCACTCCCCTCTCCCTCGTTGCTAGATGACTCCATAGATTGATCTTGGTGATGCGTAGAATATTTTAAAATTCTGCTACGTTCCCCAACAGTGGTATCAGAGCTAGGTCTATGCGTAGTTTCTATGCACGAGTAGAACACAAGTTATTGTGGGCGTTGATTTTGTCATTTTACTTGCCGTTACTAGTCTTATCTTGATTCGGCGGCGTCGTGGGATGAAGCGCCCCGGACCGATCTTACACGTACGCTTACGTGAGACTGGTTCCACCGACTGACATGCACTAGTTGCATAAGGTGGCCAGCGGGTGTCTGTCTCTCCCACTTTAGTCGGATTGGATTCGATGAAAAGGGTCCTTATGAAGGGTAAATATAAATTGGCATATCACATTGTGGTTTTGACGTAGGTAAGAAACGTTCTTGCTAGAAACCTATAGCAGCCACGTAAAAACATGCAACAACAATTAGAGGACGTCTAACTTGTTTTTGCAGTATATGCCATGTGATGTGATATGGCAAAAAGGATGTGGTGAATGATATATGTGATGTATGAGATTGATCATGTTCTTGTAATAGGAATCATGACTTGCATGTCGATGAGTATGACAACCGGCAGGAGCCATAGGAGTTGTCTTAATTTATTTATGACCCGCGTGTCAATATAAATGTCATGTAATTACTTTACTTTATTGCTAAACCGTTAGCCATAGTAGTAGAAGTAATAGATGACGAGACAACTTCATGAAGACACGATGATGGAGATCATGGTGTCATGCCGGTGACGATGATGATCATGGCGCCCTGAAGATGGAGATCAAAAGGAGCAAATGATATTGGCCATATCATGTCACTATTTGATTGCATGTGATGTTTATCATGTTTTTGCTTCTTATTTGCTTAGAACGACGGTAGTAAATAAGATGATCCCTCACAATAATTTCAAGAAAGTGTTCCCCCCTAACTGTGCGTCGTGGCGAAAGTTCGTTGTCTCGAAGCACCACGTGATGATCAGGTGTGATAGATTCTAACGTTCACATACAATGGATGTAAGCTAGATTTACACATGCAAAACACTTAGGTTGACTTGACGAGCCTAGCATGTACAGACATGGCCTCGGAACACAAGAGACCGAAAGGTCGAACATGAGTCGTATGGAAGATACGATCAACATGGAGATGTTCACCGATGATGACTAGTCTGTCTCACGTGATGATCGGACACGGTCTAGTTGAGTCGGATCATGTATCACTTAGATGACTAGAGGGATGTCTAATCTGAGTGGGAGTTCATTAAATAATTTGATTAGATGAACTTAATTATCATGAACTTAGTCTAAAAACCTTTGCAAAATGTCTTGTAGATCAAATGGCCAACGCTCATGTCAACCTCAACTTCAACGCGTTCCTAGAGAAAACCAAGCTGAAAGATGATGGCAGCAACTATACGGACTGGGTCCGGAACCTGAGGATCATCCTCATAGCTGCCAGGAAAGCATATGTCCTAGAAGCACCGCTAGGTGATGCACCCATCCCAGAGAACCAAGACGTTATGAACGCTTGGCAGTCACGTGCTGATGATTACTCCCTCGTTCAGTGCGGCATGCTTTACAGCTTAGAACCGGGGCTCCAAAAGCGTTTTGAGCGACACGGAGCATATGAGATGTTCGAAGAGCTGAAAATGGTTTTCCAAGCTCATGCCCGGGTCGAGAGATATGAAGTCTCCGACAAGTTCTACAGTTGTAAGATGGAGGAAAATAGTTCTGTCAGTGAGCACATACTCAAAATGTCTGGGTTGCACAATCGCTTGTCCCAGCTGGACATTAACCTCCCGGACGAGGCGGTCATTGACAGAATCCTTCAGTCGCTCCCACCTAGCTACAAGAGCTTTGTGATGAACTACAATATGCAGGGGATGGTGAAAACTATTCCTGAAGTATTTTCAATGCTGAAATCAGCGGAGGTGGAAATCAAAAAGGAACATCAAGTGTTGATGGTCAATAAAACCACTAGTTTCAAGAAAGGCAAGGGTAAGAAGAACTTCAAGAAGGACGGCAAGGGAGTTGCCGCGCCCGGTAAACCAGTTGCCGGGAAGAAGTCAAAGAATGGACCCAAACCTGAGACTGAGTGCTTTTATTGCAAGGGAAAGGGACACTGGAAGCGGAACTGCCCCAAATACTTAGCGGACAAGAAGGCCGGCAACACTAAAGGTATATGTGATATACATGTAATTGATGTGTACCTTACCAGTACTCGTAGTAGCTCCTGGGTATTTGATACCGGTGCGGTTGCTCATATTTGTAACTCAAAACAGGAGCTGCGGAATAAGCGGAGACTGGCGAAGGACGAGGTGACGATGCGCGTCGGGAATGGTTCCAAGGTCGATGTGATCGCCGTCGGCACGCTACCTCTACATTTACCTACGGGATTAGTTTTAAACCTCAATAATTGTTATTTAGTGCCAGCTTTGAGCATGAACATTGTATCTGGATCTCGTTTAATACGAGATGGCTACTCATTTAAATCCGAGAATAATGGTTGTTCTATTTATATGAGAGATATGTTTTATGGTCATGCTCCGCTGGTCAATGGTTTATTCTTAATGAATCTCGAACGTGATGTTACACATATTCATAGTGTGAATACCAAAAGATGTAAGATTGATAATGATAGTCCCACATATCTGTGGCACTGCCGCCTTGGTCACATCGGTGTCAAACGCATGAAGAAGCTCCATACAGATGGACTTTTGGAGTCTCTTGATTTCGAATCATTTGACACGTGCGAACCATGCCTCATGGGTAAAATGACCAAGACTCCGTTCTCCGGAACAATGGAGCGAGCAACCAACTTATTGGAAATTATACATACTGATGTGTGCGGTCCAATGAGCGTTGAGGCTCGCGGTGGCTATCGTTATGTTCTCACTCTCACTGATGACTTAAGTAGATATGGGTATGTCTATTTGATGAAACACAAGTCTGAGACCTTTGAAAAGTTCAAGGAATTTCAGAATGAGGTAGAGAATCAACGTGACCGAAAGATAAAATTCTTACGATCAGATCGTGGGGGAGAATATTTAAGTCACGAATTTGGTACGCACTTAAGGAAATGTGGAATCGTTTCACAACTCACGCCGCCTGGAACACCTCAGCGTAACGGTGTGTCCGAACGTCGTAATCGCACTCTATTGGATATGGTGCGATCTATGATGTCACTCACTGATTTACCGCTATCATTTTGGGGATACGCTCTAGAGACAGCTACATTCACTTTAAATAGGGCACCGTCTAAATCCGTTGAGACGACACCGTATGAATTATGGTTTGGGAAGAAACCTAAGCTGTCGTTTCTAAAAGTTTGGGGATGCGATGCTTATGTCAAGAAACTTCAACCTGAAAAGCTCGAACCCAAGTCGGAAAAATGCGTCTTCATAGGATACCCTAAGGAAACCATTGGGTATACCTTCTACCTCAGATCCGAAGGCAAGATCTTTGTTGCCAAGAACGGGTCCTTTCTGGAGAAAGAGTTTCTCTCGAGAGAAGTAAGTGGGAGGAAAGTAGAACTCGATGAAGTACTGCCTCTTGAACCGGAAAGTAGCGCAGCTCAGGAAGATGTTCCTGTGGTGCCTGCACCGACTAGAGAGGAAGTTAATGATAATGATCAAGGTACTTCGGATCAAGTTGCTACTGAACTTCGAAGGTCCACAAGGACACGTTCCACACCAGAATGGTATGGCAACCCTGTCCTGGAAATCATGTTGTTAGACAACGGTGAACCTTCGAACTATGAAGAAGCAATGGCGGGCCCAGATTCCAACAAATGGCTTGAAGCCATGCAATCCGAGATAGGATCCATGTATGAAAACAAAGTATGGACTTTGACAGACTTGCCCGATGATCGGCGAGCGATAGAGAATAAATGGATCTTTAAGAAGAAGACGGACGCGGATGGTAATGTTACCATCTATAAGGCTCGACTTGTCGCTAAGGGTTATCGACAAGTTCAAGGGGTTGACTACGATGAGACCTTCTCACCCGTAGCGAAGCTGAAGTCCGTCCGAATCATGTTAGCAATTGCCGCATACTATGATTATGAGATATGGCAAATGGACGTCAAAACGGCATTCCTTAACGGCTTTCTTAAGGAAGAATTGTATATGATGCAGCCGGAAGGTTTTGTCGATCCTAAGAATGCTAACAAGGTATGCAAGCTCCAGCGCTCCATCTATGGGCTGGTGCAAGCATCTCGGAGTTGGAACATTCGCTTTAATGAAATGATCAAAGCGTTTGGGTTTATGCAGACTTATGGAGAAGCCTGCGTTTACAAGAAAGTGAGTGGGAGCTCTGTAGCATTTCTCATATTATATGTGGATGACATACTTTTGATGGGAAATGATATAGAACTTTTGGACAGTATTAAGGCCTACTTGAATAAGTGTTTTTCAATGAAGGACCTTGGAGAAGCTGCTTACATATTAGGCATCAAGATCTATAGAGATAGATCGAGACGCCTCATAGGTCTTTCACAAAGCACATACCTTGATAAGATATTGAAGAAGTTCAATATGGATCAGTCCAAGAAGGGGTTCTTGCCTGTGTTGCAAGGTGTGAAATTGAGCTCAGCTCAATGTCCGACCACGGCAGAAGATAGAGAAAAGATGAGTGTCGTCCCCTATGCCTCAGCCATAGGGTCTATCATGTATGCCATGCTGTGTACCAGACCTGATGTAAACCTTGCCGTGAGTTTGGTAGGAAGGTACCAAAGTAATCCCGGCATGGAACACTGGACAGCGGTCAAGAACATCCTAAAGTACCTGAAAAGGACTAAGGATATGTTTCTCGTATATGGAGGTGACGAGGAGCTCGTCGTAAAGGGTTACGTTGACGCTAGCTTCGACACAGATCTGGATGACTCTAAGTCACAAACCGGATACGTGTATATTTTAAATGGTGGGGCAGTTAGCTGGTGCAGTTGCAAGCAAAGCGTCGTGGCGGGATCTACATGTGAAGCGGAGTACATGGCAGCCTCGGAGGCAGCGCATGAAACAATCTGGATGAAGGAGTTCATCACTGACCTAGGAGTCATACCCAATGCGTCGGGGCTGATCATTCTCTTCTGTGACAACACTGGAGCTATTGCCCTTGCCAAGGAGCCCAGGTTTCACAAGAAGACCAGGCACATCAAGCGTCGCTTCAACTCCATTCGTGAAAATGTTCAAGATGGAGACATAGATATTTGCAAAGTACATACGGATCTGAATGTCGCAGATCCGTTGACTAAACCTCTTCCGCGAGCAAAACATGATCAACACCAGAACTCTATGGGTGTTCGATTCATCACAATGTAACTAGATTATTGACTCTAGTGCAAGTGGGAGACTGTTGGAAATATGCCCTAGAGGCAATAATAAAATGATTATTATTATATTTCCTTGTTCATGGTATTTGTCTATTGTTCATGCTATAATTGTGTTATTCGGAAATCGTAATACATGTGTGAGTACATAGACCACAACATGTCCCTAGTGAGCCTCTAGTTAACTAGCTCGTTGATCAATAGATAGTCATGGTTTCCTGACTATGGACATTGGATGTCATTGATAACGGGATCACATCATTAGGAGAATGATGTGATGGACAAGACCCAATCCTAAGCATAGCACAAGATCGTGTAGTTCGTTTGCTAGAGCTTTTCCAATGTCAAGTATCATTTCCTTAGACCATGAGATCGTGTAACTCCCGGATGCCGTAGGAGTGCTTTGGGTGTACCAAACGTCACAACGTAACTGGGTGACTATAAAGGTATACTACAGGTATCCCCGAAAGTATCTGTTGGGTTGACACGGATCGAGACTGGGATTTGTCACTCCGTATGACGGAGAGGTATCTCTGGGCCCACTCGGTAATGCATCATCATAATGAGCTCAATGTGACCAAGTGTTTGGTCACGGGATCATGCATTACGGTACGAGTAAAGTGACTTGCCGGTAACGAGATTGAACGAGGTATTGGGATACCGACGATCGAATCTCGGGCAAGTAACGTACCGATTGACAAAGGGAATTGAATACGGGATTGATTGAATCCTCGACATCGTGGTTCATCCGATGAGATCATCGTGGAACATGTGGGAGCCAACATGGGTATCCAGATCCCGCTGTTGGTTATTGACCGGAGAGTCGTCTCGGTCATGTCTGCGTGTCTCCCGAACCCGTAGGGTCTACACACTTAAGGTTCGGTGACGCTAGGGTTGTAGAGATATTAGTATGCGGTAACCCGAAAGTTGTTCGGAGTCCCGGATGAGATCCCGGATGTCACGAGGAGTTCCGGAATGGTCCGGAGGTGAAGATTTATATATAGGAATTCCAGTTTCGGCCATCGGGAAAGTTTCAAGGGTAATCGGTATTGTACCGGGACCACCGGAAGGGTCCCGGGGGTCCACCGGGTGGGGCCACCTATCCCGGAGGGCCCCATGGGCTGAAGTGGGAGGGGAACCAGCCCCTGATGGGCTGGTGCGCCCCCATGGGCCTCCCCCTGCGCCTAGGGTTGGAAACCCTAGGGGTGGGGGGCGCCCCACTTGGCTTGGGGGGCAAGTCCCCCTTGGCCGCCGCCCCCCTTGGAGATCCCATCTCCTAGGGCCGGCGCCTCCCTAGGGGCCCTATATATAGTGGGGGGAGGAAGGGAAGCCGTACCCAAGTCCCTGGCGCCTCCCTCTCCCCTCGTAACACCTCTCTCTCTCTCTCTCGTTGGAGCTTGGCGAAGCCCTGCCGAGATCACCGCTGCTTCCACCACCACGCCGTCGTGCTGCTGGATCTCCATAAACCTCTCCTTCCCCTTGCTGGATCAAGAAGGAGGAGACGTCTTCCCAACCGTACGTGTGTTGAACACGGAGGTGCCGTCCGTTCGGCGCTCGGTCATCGGTGATTTGGATCAGGACGAGTACGACTCCATCAACCCCGTTCTCTTGAACGCTTCCGCTCGCGATCTACAAGGGTATGTAGATGCACTCCCCTCTCCCTCGTTGCTAGATGACTCCATAGATTGATCTTGGTGATGCGTAGAAAATTTTAAAATTCTGCTACGTTCCCCAACACCCCGCGCATGGGATTGACTCTGCCCTTGCCTCCGGATCCACCTCTCCATGCCCCCTCCCCCGTAAACGTCGCCCCTGCCTGCTTGTAGCTCCGGTGGACACCACTCACCATCGACGCTATCGTGCCCGGGCGCAGCGGTGTCGTGCCAATTCCAGCATTTGCGGCACATGGTTGAAGCATCATCTCCCGCCGGCCACATCATTTTGGGACGCGCGCACCTACTACTCCCTGTCATGGAAGCACCGCTAGCTAACAGTTCTAGAAAAAACATGGCGGACACCGTGTGTTGCCGCCCAAACACTATCCTCTCAATTTGCAGCAAAATCGAAAGTTGGTTCCAACAAAAATCAAAAGCGGTTCCAACAATAATGTAAAAAATCATGGACAACTATCCTCTGAATTTGCAGAAAATTCGAAAGCTGGTTCCAGCAAAAAATTAATGTGTAGGCGACGGCACCACCATCCCTCTCAATTTGTAGCAAAATCGAAAGCTGGTTCCAGGAGAAATCAAAAGTGGTTCCAACAAAAAAAGACCAGTTGTCATTCCCATGCTCTGGCTCGCAACCTCGTCATGTTGCGCGACGTGCGATAGTCCACAACCTCGCGATCGCCAGTCACGCATAGGCCATGACTTCAGCCTTTTACAGGACAATTTTGCAGCAGCCAACTTCTACTTGTAGCAGAAACCATCGCTGATGAGGGATAGGCTGAGGAGGTGGAGAAGTGCATGGATAAGAGGAGCTTCTTCCCGACATGGAGACGATGGAGGGAGGGAGTAGGGTCCACATAGGGTGGAGCAGCGGCCGCCTCACCGGAGTAAATCCAAGGGAGGCATGGAGCGAGGGGAAGGAAACAAGTGAATGGGGAGCATAAGATGGTGAGAGAGAGCAAATCAAGAGGACCATAGAGATGATGAATTGGGAGACGACATGAGGCGCATGATCCCCCAGGATCCATCGACCCCGCACAGCCGGGTAGAAATCATTTGCCCAGAATTAATGTATTGTAGCTAAGACGTGCGTTGCACGTGCAAGCTTACTAGTTAGTTAAAAGTAAATAACATGCTACCAGGAAGAAGATAGCCATGGTTCTGGACGCAGTCACGCAACTGCGTTGCCCAATGCACATCCAGTTCTTTTCGGCGATTCTTTCAGAATCGGCCCCCTCTCCAGCTTTTTTTAGAATCGGCACTCTATATATTTTTTACAATCCTATCAAGTTAAGGTTTAATTAGTTGGAATTGTAAAAAAATGAAGTGATGATTCTGAATGAAGCTGGGAAAGAGGCCGATTCTAGAAGAATCGCTCGAAAGAACTGGACTGGTGTTGCTAGGTAATAGTTAGTTCATGCTACCGGAAAGAAGACAACCATGATTCTGGATGCAGTCACGCAGCTGCGTTCAATCCTGCGGCCGTGCTGGGCTGCTATAGCTATCGTGCTGACACATTACGTAGTGCAAAGGTATGCACACCGTATCCATATTCCCTGATTCCAATGTACTACATACATGCTGATGAATACCGAGTACACGTGTCTGCATGCTGGCATTTCATAGGAAGAGTTTGTGACTTGGTGTAACCAAAATAGACTGGACGTTCTCTATCAATGACAAGCGCTATCCAAACCTCGCCGTCATCCTGATCTCCTCGTGATCACTGATGTTGACTTCGTGTCTTCATCCTACAGCGTATGACCATGACAGTCCGTTCTGGCAGGCCCCTCAGCGTGCCCATCCAAAAACATCATTTTAATGTATATGCTTATTAAGGGCATCTCCAACACCGACCTTCAAATCTCCTGTAACCGTCCGAACCGCTAAAGTTCAACGCCGACCTGTATCGGTCTATGGTGCGGTTCGGACACGTTTTTTCCTCATAAATCAAAGACAAAAGTGGAGAGGTTTACGAGAGTCTGGAACAATCTCAATCCTGTTTCTGACCGTCCTGACCCATCAAACCCCCCCTCCCACGCGCTTCTTGCCTGGCGCCAACTGTCCGCATTCATTCCGCTGTACAGCGCCGCTCCGCATTGAAGGCGGCTCAAGGCGGACGTCGCCTCTCACTGCCACCACCATAGAAGTGGCGCGCCGGCCGAAGGCGCCGCCCATTGCACACCGGCTGAAGATGACTCCTCGCTGCATTCATACGTCTCCATTAACCCCGTGTGGAAGCTGAGAAACATACTCTGGCCACACGTCCGTTTATGAGCGGGCCCGCATTAAACACAACGCCGGCCGAGCTCCTCCCGCCCGTCCTCTATTTAAACGAGGCCAGACGCCGGACAAGAATCGCACCCCTCCGCCGCTCCCCCATCTCCTCGTTCACCATTTTCTTCACTCTTATGATGGTATTCGAAAAGCAGTTCTCCGACATACAAACAGGCTGCCGCCAACTACAAGCGAGACAGCTTGCTACTCCACCTCCCTCGCTTAAGCCTACGGAGCCAGTTGTCGCCCAAGCCAGCGCATGTTTTAGCAACTCGCCGCTCCAGGCCAACTCGATGAGGAGTGGCGAGTTGCTCCAGGCGGGCAGCACGGCGGCACGGGCGTCGCTGCATCCAGCGCCTGCGACCGTGCCATCCATCGTCGACGCGCGCGTAGCTGCGTCATGCACGCAGAGAAAGAAGCCGAAGTTGGCTGCATAGATGTCGACGAGGTGGTGGCCAGCACGTCTGTGCCCTGCGCCATCATCGAGGACAAGTAGAACACGGAGGCCGCCACCGCTTGTATCCCATGGAGGCCGCCGTCGGTGCCCTAGCCGGTTTTCCTTTATCACATATCATCCTGGGCCCCCGCCTGAGCTCCACGGATGCACCTTCGCCTCCGGCTGAAGCACCCTCTTTGCTCTTAGTGGTCCGGTTAGCGGGCTGCCGGACATGGGGAAGACAAAGGGTTCTGTCGTGGCAGGCCGTAGACTAGTGTAGTGTATCCGTGTCGTGGAGTGGAACTCCGCGAGACCGTACATGCACATAGTTTTAGCTTTTTAGTTGAAAATATGTCCAAAATGTAACCGTTTTGTCCGGTTTGTATGAAATCCAGCTATGTTTGCATGAATTTCATCCGATTTGTTGAAAAAGAGTTTGAAATGTATGCGGCTAGCGTTGGATGTCGACCTCCCATGTGACGCCCCCAATTCGACCGTACACTAATCATATACGCAAATGTGTACGATCAAGATCAAGGACTCACGGTAAGATATCACAACACAACTCTAGACACAAATTAAAATAATACAAGCTTTATATTACAAGCCAGGGGCCTCGAGGGCTTGAATACATAAGCTCGAATACACAAGAGTCAGCGGACGCAACAAAATCTGAGTATAGACATAAGTTAAACAAGTTTGCCTTAAGAAGGCTAGCATAAAAGCAACAACGATCGAAAAGGCAAGGCCTCCTGCCTGGGAGCCTCCTAACTACTCCAATTCGTCAGCGGCCATCACGTAGTAGTAGGCACCCTCAGGGTAGCAGTAGTCATCAGTGGTGTTGTCTGGCTCCTGGGATCCGTCATCTGGTCGCAATAAACGGGTATATGGGAAAAAGAGGTAGCAAAGCAACCGTGAGTACTCATCCAAAGTACTCACAAAACTTACATCAGATCTAAACTAAGTATGCATCTGTATCAAAGGGAAATGGGCTGTATCTGTGGACTAAATTGCAGAATGCCAGAAGAGAAGGGGAAAACCTAGCCTATCGAAGACTAGCATCTTCAAGCATCTTGCAGCATATAGAAGAGTATAGATCAACATAATGTAAAGTAGTAGTAGTGTTATCAACCTCGGCTAGAGATCCTTTCTCGACTCCCTGTGAGAAAGAAATCCCAGAGCCATACTATTCGTTTCTCATATCCATTTCTCATCTCAAGTATCCAGTTCAAGTTGTATCGATCGGGATACAACTCCAAGTGTCCGTTACTGTAGGACAGGCTATCGATAGATGTTTTTCCCTGCAAGGGTGCACCAACTTACCCACCACGCTCGATTAACTCCGGCCGGACACAGTTTCCTGGGTCATGCCCGGCCTCGGGCAAACAATACGCCGCAACCTGACCTAGGCTTAATAGAGAGGTTAGCACGCCGAACTAAACCTATGCCCCCAGGGGTCATGGGCCATCGCCCCGGGAACTCATGCACGTTGCAAGGGCGGCCGGTGAGCAGACCTAGCTACCTCCTTAAACAAGGCAGGAGCTTACGCAGTCCAACCCGGCGCGCGCCGCTCAGTCACTGACGTCTAATAAGCTTCGGCTGATGCATACAACGCAGAACGCCCATACAATGCCCACGTGATGGTTAGTGCTATCAGGCCAGAGGCCCCTTGGATCAAATATCCAAACTGTTAGTGCATTGCTAGTGCGGTCACGAGCAGAGACTCACGAAAAATGTGACCCCATCGCCCCATCTCGAGTACTTGCGACAAGGGCTAAGAATGCCCGGCCACGCCTCGTAAGTATCTCGCGGGCACCTTCCAGGTCAACCCGACTACACATCACTTGCCATTAAGCTCGCGCGGGTACCCCTCAGGGCCGACCCGTCTTTAGTAACATGGTTCAGTGTAAAGTCATAGCAACCATAGTAACTGTGTGTCTAACACCAAGGGGAAAACCCGAGGAATCACCCCCTGTGAATTCCACTCGATGTAATCGTCAAGGTGAACGTAAGAGGATCCACCCTTGAGGTTCACACTTGAGGGGTTGCACGACAGAGCCGTATCGGAAGTGGTTAAGGAGGAAATCACCCTCGATGACCACGACCGAATAGCTACACTACAGAGGTCTCATCAGGAGTGATGTAAGAGGTTCCACCCTCGGCACTCGATGGTAACTCAGCAGAGTCGTACAACTAGGGGGTGATGTGCGGTGTCGGGGCCTGGACGTCGATCACGTTGATCGAGTCATCAAACATAAAGTGGGGCAACTGGGACAAGGTGGGGGTCACTGATGGATCACTAACCAACCTATACTAAGCAGTTTAGGATAAGCAGATAAGGTAACAATAAGCAGGTAACAAAAACAAGCTATGCATCAGAGTAGGATCATACAGAAAGCAGTAACAGTTCTAATGCAAGCATGAGAGAGAAAGAAATGGGCGATATCGGAATGCTCAAGGGGGGTTTGCTTGCGTGGAAGCTCTGCTGAAAAAGAAGAAGTGTCGTTGACGTAGTCGATCACAGGGGCGGCATCGGTCTCGGGATCTACCGGAGAGAAGAGGGGGAAGAAACATTAAATATAAGCAAATAGATGAAACACTAAGCATAACATAGGAATATGGTGTGCCGGGTGTGACCTAACGTATGGCTACACAATATGGGTGAAGGGGCATTGCAACCGGGAATGCTTTCCCGGTTCTGGACATGTGTCAGACAGATGACCGGAGGGGGAATGTTGCATGTTCGCTACACTAGGGATGTGTGGCGGGCTAACGGACCCCGTATTCGGATTCTTCTCGTCGTTCTGAGCAACTTTCATATAGAAAACTTTTTCATCCGAGTTATGGATAATTTTCTATGATTTTCTAAAGTTTTTAATAATGTCCTAAAATTATTATTGATTCGAAAATGGGCTTATTGCGCCAGTAGGACGCATGCTGATGTCAGCAGGGTCAACAGTCAACTCTGACTGGATTGACTGGTCAAAAGGGGCTGTGGGGTGCTACCTCTTGAGCATTGTGTTGGTTTTCCACGAAGAGGAAGGGATGATGCAGCAAAGTAGCGTAAGTATTTCCCTCAGTTTTGAGAACCAAGGTATCAATCCAGTAGGAGGCTACGCGCGAGTCCCTCGCACCTGCACAAAACAAATAAATCCTCGCAACTAATGCGATAAGGGGTTGTCAATCCCTACATGGCCACTTATGAGAGTGAGATCTGATAGATATGATAAGATAATATTTTTTGGTATTTTTATGATAAAGATGCAAAGTAAAATAAAAGAAAAGTAAAAAAGCAAAGGAAATAACTAAGTATTGAAAGATTAATATGATGAAGATAGGCCCGGGGGCCATAGGTTTCACTAGTGGCTTCTCTCAAGAGCATAAGTATTTTACGGTGGGTGAACGAATTACTGTTGAGCAATTGACAGAATTGAGCATAGTTATGAGAATATCTAGGTATGATCATATGTATATAGGTATCATGTCTGAGACAAGTAGACCGACTCCTGCCTGCATCTACTACTATTATTCCACTCATCGATCGCTATCCAGCATGCATCTAGAGTATTAAGTTCATGAAAACAGAGTAACGCCTTAAGCAAGATGACATGATGTAGAGGGATAAACTCATGCAATATGATGAAAACCCCATCTTGTTATCCTCGATGGCAACAATACAATACGTGCCTTGCTGCCCCTACTGTCACTGGGAAAGGACACTGCAAGATTGAACCCAAAGCTAAGCACTTCCCCCATTGCAAGAAAGATCAATCTAGTAGGTCAAACCAAACTGATAATTTGAAGAGACTTGCAAAGATAACCAATCATACATAAAAGAATTCAGAGAAGATTCAAATATTGTTCATAGATAGACTTGATCTTAAACCCACAATTCATCGGTCTCAACAAACACACCACAAAAAGAAGATTACATCGAATAGATCTCCACAAGAGAGGGGGAGAACATTGTATTGAGATCCAAAAAGAGAGAAGAAGCCATCTAGCTAATAACTATTGACCCAAAGGTTTGAGGTAAACTACTCACATTTCATCGGAGGGGCTATGGTGATGATGTAGAAGCCCTCCATGATGGATACCCCCTCCGGTGGAGCTCCAGAATAGGGCCCAAGAAGGGATCTCATGGATACAGAAAGTTGCGGCGGTGGAATTAGGGTTTTGGCTCCGTATCTGATCGTTTGGGGGTACGTAGGTATATATAGGAGGAAGGAGTACGTCGGTGGAGCAACAGGGGGCCCACGAGGGTGGAGGGCACGCCTGGGGGCGGGGGTAGGCGCGCGCCCCTACCTCGTGGCCTCCTCCTTTGTTTCTTGACGTAGGGTCCAAGTCTCCTGGATCATGTTCGGTGAGAAAATCACATTCCCAAAGGTTTCATTCCGTTTGGACTCCGTTTGATATTCCTTTTCTTCGAAACCCTAAAATAGGCAAAAAAACAGCAATTCTGGGCTGGGCCTCCGGTTAATAGGTTAGTCCCAAAATAATATAAAAGTGGATAATAAAGCCCAATAATGTCCAAAATAGTAGATAATATAGCATGGAGCAATCAAAAATTATAGATACGTTGGAGACGTATGAAGCATCCCCAAACTTAATTCCTACTCGTCCTCGAGTAGGTAAATGATAAAAATAGAATTTTTGATGCGGAGTGCTACTTGGCATAATTTTAATGTAATTCTTCTTAATTGTGGTATGAATATTCAGATCCGAAAGATTCAAGATAACAGTTCATATTGACATAAATATAATAATACTTCAAGCATACTAACTAAGCAATTATGTCCTCTCAAAATAACATGGCCAAAGAAAGTTCATCCCTACAAAATCATATAGTTTAGTCATGCTCCATTTTGGTCACACAAGAATGCTCTCATCATGCACAACCCCGATGACAAGCCAAGCAATCGTTTCATACTTTAGTAAACTCAAACCTATAAACTTTCACGCAATATATGAGCGCGAGCCATGGATATAGCACTATGGGTGGAATAGAATATGATGGGGATTATGTGGAGAAGACAAAAAAGGAGAAAGTCTCACATCAACGAGGCTAATCAATGGGCTATGGATATTCCAATCGATAGATGTTAATGCAAGGAGTAGGGATTGCCATGCAACAGATGCACTAGAGCTATAAATGTATGAAATCTCAACAAAAGAAACTAAGTGGGTCTGCATCCAACTTGCTTGCTCATGAAGACCTAGGGCATTTGAGGAGGCCCATTGTTGGAATATACAAGCCAAGTTCTATAATGAAAATTTCCCAGTATATGAAAGTGACAAAACAAAAAGACTCTCTATCATGAAGATCATGGTGCTACTTTGAAGCACAAGTGTGGCAAAGGATAGTAGCATTGTCCCTTTTATATTTTTTTATTTGGCCTTCCTCTTTTTTTGGCCTTTCTCTTTTTTAGGACAATGCTCTATGAATGATGGTCATCACACTTCTATTTATTTACAACTCAAGAATTACAACTCGATACTTAGAACAAGATATGACTCTATATCAATGCCTCCGGTGGTGTACCGGGATATGCAATGATCCAAGAGTGACATGTATGAAAGAATTATGAATGGTGGCTTTGCCACAAATACTATGTCAACTACATGATCATCCTAAGCAATATGACAATGATGAATGTGTCATGATAAACGGAATGGTGGAAATTTGCATGGCAATATATCTCGGAATGGCTATGGAATTGCCATAATAGGTAGGTATGGTGGCTGTTTTGAGGAAGATATAAGGAGGTTTCTGTGTGAAAGAGCGTATCATATCACGTGGTTTGTATGCACCGGCGAAGTTTGCACCAACTCTCAATGTGAGAAAGGGCAATGCACGGTACCGAAGAGGCTAGCTGTAACACCCTCGATGCGGCTATATCTCCCACGTGTCAAAGCACGACTTAGAGGCATAACCGCATTGAAAGCAATGTCGCAAGTGACGTAATCTTCACACAACCCATGTAATACATAAGGGAAAGAGATACATAGCTGGCTTACACTCGCCACTTCACACAATTACATGAATAAAGCATTACATCAACCAGTTACAAACAAGGTTCGGCTACGGAACCAAAATAGAAGAAGACTACCCCAAATGCTACACAGATCCCTGATCGACCCCAACTGGGCTCCACTACTGATCAACTAGAACGAAACAACTCAAAGGACAAGATCTTCATCGAGCTCCTCCTTGAGCTTGGTTGCGTCACCTGCTTGGTAACATCGGCACCTGCAAACTGGTTTTGGAAGTATCTGTGAGTCACGGGGACTCAGCAATCTCACACCCTCACGATCAAGACTATTTAAGCTTATGGGTAAGGTAAAAGGTATGAGGTGGAGTTGCAGCAAGCGACTAGCATATATGGTGGATAACATGTACGCAAAAGAGAGTGAGAAGAGAAGGCAAAGCACGATCGTGAAACTATGATCAAGAAGTGATCCTAGAACAACCTACGTCAAGCATAACTCCAACACCGTGTTCACTTCCCGGACTCCGCCGGAAAGAGACCATCACGGTAACACACGCGGTTGATGTATTTTAATTAAGGTTAACTTCAGGTTTTCTACAACCGGACATTAACAAATTCCCATCTGCCCATAACCGCGGGCATGGCTTTCGAAAGTTCAAAACCATACAGGGGTGTCCCAACTTAGCCCATCACAAGCTCTCACGGTCAACGAACGATATTCCTTCTAGCGGGAAGACCCGATCAGACTCGGAATCCCGGTTACAAGACATTTCGACAATGGTAAAACAAGACCAGCAAAGCCACCCGAATGTGCCGACAAATCCTGATAGGAGCTGCACATATCTCGTTCTCAGGGCACACCGGATTGTCCAAACTTCCGGTAGGCCAGCCCAGAGTTGCCCCTGGTGGCCACCGGCGGCTGACAAGGTGGGCCAACACTCAGAGGAGCACTGGCCCGGGGGGGGGGGTTAAAATAATGATGACCCTCGAGAGCGTGACTCCCAATGGAAAAGAAAAGGCTAGGTGGCGAATGGTAAAACCAAGGGTGGGCCTTGCTGGAGGAGTTTTATTCAAAGCGAACTGTCAAGGGGTTCCCATTATAACCCAACCGCGTAAGGAACGCAGAATCCGGGAACGTAACGCCGATATGACGGAAACTAGGGCGGCAAGAGTGGAACAAAACACCAGGCATAAGGCCGAGCCTTCCACCCTTTACCAAGTATATAGATGCATTAATTAGATAAGAGATATTGTGATATCCCAACAAGTAAAGATGTTCCAACAAGGAACAACATCTCCATGTTCCAACAAGGAACAAACTTCAATCTTCACCTGCAACTAACAACGCTATAAGAGGGGCTGAGCAAAGCGGTAACATAGCCAAACAACGGTTTGCTAGGACAAGGTGGGTTAGAGGCTTGGTTTAACAATATGGGAGGCATGATAAGCAAGTGGTTGGTATCGCAACATAGGCATAGAAAAAGAGCGAGCATCTAGCAAGCAAAGATAGAAGTGATTTCGAGGGTATGGTCATCTTGCCTGAAATCCCGCAAGGAAGAAGAACGAGTCCATGAAGAAGACAAATGGACGTAGTCGACCGGATCCTCACACACACGACATTATCAGAACCAATCTGAAGAAGCAACACCGGAAAGAAGCAAACAACATAGTAAACGACCACGACATGAACATGGCATGATGCACAATCAAGTATGATGCATGTCCGGTTTAATGAAGCATGGCATGGTAAAGTGCACACGCAATTCTACAAATTAAGTGGAGCTCACTATGCAACGAGTTGCATATTGACGAAACACCACGACAAGTTATTTAGTTCGATCTCGTTTATGTACCCAACAATATTAAATGTTGTTAAACATGGCAAGAGGGTGAAGCAAAGTAAAACTACCTATCTAGTCAAGGTTAAATGAGGACGGAAGCAACGAACAACAATTCTAGTAAATCCCCATATGCATATATTAGGTTTGGCACTGTTCTTCCCTAAACACAATTTTAGGGTTGTTAAACATGCAAAGTGAGGTCACCGTGTTAAACTAGGCATTTTTTACCCCATGTACATATAAAGTTTGTTACAAACCGACTTACGGTTATTTAGTTATGAATTAAAGCATTTTAACATGGCATAGGAGCAAATTTAAACAAACAGCATTTTAAATATTTTAAACATGGATGAAAATGACATATTATTAAACTAGATGAAAAACTAAGCAAGTTTCATGTTAAGCTTGTTTTAATCCGATGCACGGTTTGTGAGATATTAAATGCATGAAGTTGAAGGTCTTTTCTGCAATTCTGTCTTTACTGGATTAATTAGCAAATTCCCAGGGCTGAAAAAAACATACGCGGGCCGAATCAGAGGCCGGCCCAACAATACACAGGGGCGGGGACTGCTCACCCATGGGCTTCAGCCCATTGGTGGAGGAGGCTGGCTGGATCGAACGGGCACGCAGGGCCTTGCGCGACGGGGGAGCAGCTGGGCCTGGGCGCGGTTAACGTCGGCAGGCGACGCGCGGTCGTTCTCCTCGCTCGAACGAAGCAGAGCAAGCTAGCAGGGCAAAGGGGTGGCGAGGATCCAAGGGAAAGGAGGCGTCTCCAGCCGGATCTGAGGCGGGGAAGGGCGCAGAGGGTCCATGGCGGCGGCGCTGTGAAGAAAAACACCGAGAGGCGGACATGAGAGAAAGAGAGAGATGGGAAAAAGGAGGGAAAAGGAGAGGCGACGGGGTCCTGGATCGATCGAGCTGGGGAAGGGCGCCGGTGCTGTTGTGGAGACTGGTTCGCTGGAGTGGCACGGAGACCCAGCCAAGGCTGACCTCCATCGTTCCCTGCGAGAAGACACAGAGGAAGAGAGAGATGAAATGATGGAGATGAAACAGAGGGAAGAAGGAAAGGGAAAAGGCGAGGGAGTCTTGGCCTGGCGCTCCGATGGCGTGGAGCTGCAGCCGGAGATGCTGCCCTGTGGGCGCGCTATCGCGAGGAGCGGCGGGCGCTGGACGCGTTCGGAAGCGCAGGAGCGAGGGGATCGAGGAACGGAGCGCAGTGGTTGGTCGGGCATGGAAATAGAGAAGAGACAGTGGGGTGGCGGCGGCTAGGAGGATCCCTAGGAAAAAGGGTTAGGTTTAAAATGGACTAGGGGTAGACTAAATATATACATCACGGATTAGGTTAGGGGCTATTCGGTCCATCCGATCGGACGATCCCGGATAATTAGGTTAGGGGGGCCAACTAACAAAACAAAGATGTTTTGTAGATGTCTGGGGTTGATTCGGATCCAACGGTGACGACTGTCCGGGTCGGGTCCGGGACAACTTTCGGACGCGCGCGAGAGGAGGGCTGTGGGCTGACGAGAGAGCTTAGGCTAGGCCCGGCGGTAGGTAGTGGACTATGCAGAAGGCCTCAGGCTGAGAGAAGAGAAGAGAGAGAGAGGCCCGACGACTGTTTCCAGAGACCGAAAACGTCCGATGATTTGACCGACTATATTGTCGCTATAGTTTAACGGTTGGGCTATCAAACGAACTCCGAATGCGATGAAACTTGACAGGCGGTCTACCTACACTATAATAAGACCACACGCCAACTTTCAACCCAATCCGAGAACATTTTCCGTCCACCTATAAAATAATATTTCGGACATGCCGCGGGCGCGTGCAAGTGTGTCTGGGCTCAGAACGGACAACGGGCGGAACCCGGACGGATGCAAGTTTTGAAAACATGATGATGGAATGCGGATGATGACATGATAAAATGCAACACGCAAGCAAATGACATGGCAGTGTCGGCGAATAACAGGAAGACACCTTCCACATCGGTCTCGGGGCGTTACAACACTCCACCACTACGAGAGGATCTCGTCCCGAGATCTAGAATGGCACCGAAGGGAGAAAGAAGAGGAAGAGGTGAGGTGAAACTAAGTTGCTTCTTTGACAAACGAGTGATACCGAAGAACCTTGAAAAGGTTAAGCCATTGAAAGAAAGAATTCAATGAAGAAGAACAAAGTTGAAAGCACTCCTGTAGGGAAGATGAATAAGGAAGAACAAATTTGGGCAGTACTGCGAATGAAAAGAAATACAAGGCTTGATAAGGCGAAAAGAACTTGAGCAAAAAGGACAAAACACTCCGGTTAAATGGATAAGCAAAAGAAAGAAGCATGATCTTGACAAAACAAAATGATGGGTTGAAAAGAGCAACATTGCAATGCCTCCGGAACAAAAGAATAGAAGATAGATAATTGAAATAGGAGAATGGAGAAGAAAATGTCAACTTCTGTCACAAAAGAACTTGAAAAGGCATCTTTAGGAGAAGGGTCGAACGGAATTGTGGTAAAAACCAACAACGAAAAGGATAAGCTTGTTGTGGGCTTATGGAAAACATCTCATAACTATGAGGTTAAATTCCGCCACTAACAGAAACAATGGATTTTGAATTGATATCAATAAGGAGGAGACAAAACTATTTCACCGGGAGGATAGAAGAACTTGGGTCATTTATAAGCACCATAATAGCAACAATCCTTAGAGAAGACTTTAGGTGAAATATAACCCAAGGTAACTCCAATGACGAGATTGGTGGATTTAAAATACCTCATCTTAATAACTTGTGAAACACGAAGCACAAAGGGAAATTATCAAGAATGACATAACACCACCTCAAAAGATATGCGTGAAAGAATTGCACTCCGGATTGCAAGATGAAGAAAACTTGAGCTCCTCTGAAAAAATCTTGATGAACACTTCGAGAAGGAATTAAATCATTGGTGAACCATCATGTACAACCTTCATGAAGAACTCCGGTAGTAAAAGAATGATCAAACGAAAGGAAAGAGAAGTTGAAAACACAAGGTGAAACCTTGTAATGATTTAGATGGATCTCCGTGACAATTAAAGCTTGGAACTCCGCGAAAGTAAGACGAGCACTTGAAACCAAGAATTTAATCATCGTGAACAAACTCCGGAAGAAAAGATTAACATATGGATGAAACAAGAATAAGAATTATATTATGCTTAACCTTCACCAATTAAATTGATGACAAACAACGGATTTGGCATATTACTTATTCTCGTAGAAAAGATTAAGGGAGATATAACATACACTTGGAAAGGTCTTCGACAAACCACCGATAGAATTGAAACAATGAATGAATTGATATGATTAGCAAGGAAGAGAAATCTTGAACGAACCACCGTAAGAATTAAAAAAATGAACGAAGAGAAGATAAAGAAAACACCAGGAAGAATTAGCAAATGAATGAAGATGCTTGAGAGAATCTAGACACATGAGAACGAAGGGATCACGACTGATTAGAGATCACTTGAACGATGCACCGGTAAGATTATAGAAAAAGAACTGAGAGCTGCAATGAATAATATTTGAAAAGATGGCCTCCGGAAAATCAAACTGAAAAGACTCCTGAATTGCACCGGATGGGTGAAAAGAATTCCCACAATTGAAAATAATTATGAGAGGATGGCAACAAGATAGAATCATGAATCTTTGGAAGAACCGATAAGATTTGGAGGAAAACTCTTCTTCGGTCTTCAAATGTTGAGAATGACGATGCGAAACATCAACATGAGTTGTTGAGATACTCCGGGATGAATATTAGAAAGGTTGAACCCACGATGAAAAGAAATTGAGAGATCTTTGAGAAACACATCTTACTGATGAAAATTCATTCTTACGTTAAACTTCAAAAAGAAATGTGAGGATAGCTCCGGGAAAATAAGAAGAGTCAGGTAAGATCCTGGGAAATGACCTGTGGGTTATGGGCCCACTCAAAAGAAACACCGTAGAACGATTTAAAAGATAGATTGCGCCGGTTGAATTAAATGGTTTGAATGAGGTAACATCCTTGAAAGATCTAGAACGAAAGCAGAGTGGAAACACGAATCTTCGAGATATCTTGAGCACTTTAGAACAATAAATAGCGAGAAGTGGAATGATAATGACGTGCACCGGTATAAGAAAAGCATTTGAAACGAGGAAAAGGATGTGATCACCATCGAAAGATTGCATAGAACACACCGGGGAAGATAAAAGAACAAATAATTATAAACTTGAGGCTCCGTTAGAATCTTCCTGAGAATCACCGGGTAAGAACATGAAGCAAAAGAACTGAGAGACTTCACATGAATAAAAAAATACTTGATTAAGAAATCTGAGTCCTTGAAGAAACAAGGGTGGGAGGGTGGGAAAACAAACACAACTTGGGATGGATGAGCGAACACCGTTGAGAAGAAACTGATGCTTGATCTTGCAGATGTTGAAATGATCGGATCCACTTGAAGAGAGACACACCGGTTGAAAAGAATTGACATGACAATCTCGATTATCATGGATTGGTATTCACATAGAAATATGGGAAACACCGCTTAGGAGAAGGTATGGAATCAACTCTTGACTTCGAAGCAACTCGAATACCACTACTCAAAACAAAACCAAGGATTGGCTTGCAGAATAAACCGGAACGAACATATGATAGAGATTTTGTCCGAAGTTTTCATGGTGGGGCCTACACGGGCTCGATCGTACAACACCATCATGTACAAGGCAGTGCACATGACATACGAAGCGTCCCAGAGTCGGCATAGCCAAGGACTCTTTAAGACACAACAAGACCACTGTAAAACCAACCGTGGAATAGGCGGACCACTAGACGCCGAACCCCAATTTCATATCATACATCTGTCGAAAGATATCCTAAGAGCTACTTGAATTCCCACTTATAAACTCCCGAAACTTTTCAGTTATGCAATCAGGTGTTGGGGATACAGGGGAAGCATAATATCTCACCCAAACTAGCAAATCCTACATCCAGCTGTATCCATCCTTCAACACATAACCAAGAAACCTTCGGAAATCGTCTACCTCAACCTTCGAAAAGCATCCGTTATACGAGTTATGGCAATACTCCCGAACTCCCGCCCCAGTACTGGGTGGCGTCGAGGTTATCTCACCAACAACTGCATAAAAGAGATTTTCGATGTCGGCGAAACTAAACTCAGGTATTCCAGAACTGCAACGATAAAATTGTGACGACAACACCTCGGAGCTCAACTCCCCGGGACACTGCCACAACCCCTAAATGACAGGAGGCACCAAGAACAATGTTCTCGTCACAAAACCATCGGAACGATTCCAAGATACCCGCGTGATCCTAAATTTTTTTAGTGAAATTTGAGAAGAGAAGAGTCAAAACTCTACGTCAGGATGCCTCACCAGAGCGATGAAGGGACTGAGGAGTAAAAAGAATTCCTAACTCTCCGATATATATAATCCTAAATGACTCAAAACATTTTTCTAGACTCAACAACGCCAGCTATTCGATCAAGCAGGGGGCTCCTAAGGTCGGGGAAGGCTCTGATTACCAACTTGTAACGCCCTCGATGCGGCTATATCTCCCACGTGTCGAAGCACGACTTAGAGGCATAACCGCATTGAAAGCAATGTCGCAAGTGAGGTAATCTTCACACAACCCATGTAATACATAAGGGAAAGAGATACATAGTTGGCTTACACTCGCCACTTCACACAATTACATGAATAAAGCATTACATCAACCAGATACAATCAAGGTCCGGCTACGGAACCAAAATAAAAGAAGACTACCCCAAATGCTACACAGATCCCCGATCGACCCCAACTGGGCTCCACTACTGATCAACTAGAATGAAACAACTCAAAGGACAAGATCTTCATCGAGCTCCTCCTTGAGCTTGGTTGCGTCACCTGCTCAGTAACATCGGCACCTGCAAACTGGTTTTGGAAGTATCTGTGAGTCACGGGGACTCAGCAATCTCACACCCTCGCGATCAAGACTATTTAAGCTTATGGGTAAGGTAAAAGGTATGAGGTGGAGCTGCAGCAAGCGACTAGCATATATGGTGGCTAACATGTACGCAAAAGAGAGCGAGAAGAGAAGGCAAAAGCACGATCGTGAAACTATGATCAAGAAGTGATCCTAGAACAACCTACGTCAAGCATAACTCCAACACCGTGTTCACTTCCCGGACTCCGCCGGAAAGAGACCATCACGGTAACACACGCGGTTGATGTATTTTAATTAAGGTCAACTTCAGGTTTTCTACAACCGGACATTAACAAATTCCCATCTGCCCATAACCGCTGGGCACGGCTTTTGAAAGTTCAAAACCCTGCAGGGGTGTCCCAACTTAGCCCATCACAAGCTCTCACGGTCAACGAAGGATATTCCTTCTAGCGGGAAGACCCGATCAGACTCGGAATCCCGGTTACAAGACATTTCGACAATGGTAAAACAAGACCAGCAAAGCCACCCGAATGTGCCGACAAATCCTGATAGGAGCTGCACATATCTCGTTCTCAGGGCACACCGGATTGTCCAAACTTCCGGTAGGCCAGCCCAGAGTTGCCCCTGGTGGCCACCAGCGGCTGACAAGGTGGACCAACACTCAGAGGAGCACTGGCCCCCGGGGGGGGGGGGGTTAAAATAATGATGACCCTCGAGAGCACGACTCTCAAGGGAAAAGAAAAGGCTAGGTGGCGAATGGTAAAACCAAGGTTGGGCCTCGCCGAAGGAGTTTTATTCAAAGCAAACTGTCAAGGGGTTCCTATTATAACCCAACCGCGTAAGGAACACAAAATCCGGGAACATAATGCCGATATGACGGAAACTAGGGCGGCAAGATTGGAACAAAACACCAGGCATAAGGCTGAGCCTTCCACCCTTTACCAAGTATATAGATGCATTAATTAGATAAGAGATATCGTGATATCCCAACAAGTAAACATGTTCCAACAAGGAACAACATCTCCATGTTCCAACAAGGAACAAACTTCAATCTTCACCTGTAACTAACAACACTATAAGAGGGGCTGAGCAAAGCGGTAACATAGCCAAACAACGGTTTGCTAGGACAAGGTGGGTTAGAGGCTTGGTTTAACAATATGGGAGGCATGATAAGCAAGTGGTAGGTATCACAGCATAGGCATAGAAAAAGAGCGAGCATCTAGCAAGCAAAGATAGAAGTGATTTCGAGGGTATGGTCATCTTGCCTGAAATCCCGCAAGGAAGAAGAACGAGTCCATGAAGAAGACAAACAGACATAGTTGACCGGATCCTCACACACACGACGTTATCGGAACCAATCCGAAGAAGCAACACCGGAAAGAAGCAAACAACATAGTAAACGACCACGACATGAACATGGCATGATGCAAAATCAAGTATGATGCATGTCCGGTTTAATGAAGCATGGCATGGTAAAGTGCACAAGCAATTCTACAAATTAAGTGGAGCTCACTATGCAACGAGTTGCATATTGACGAAACACCACGACAAGTTATTTAGTTCGATCTCGTTTATGTACCCAACAATATTAAATGTTGTTAAACATGGCAAGAGGGTGAAGCAAAGTAAAACTACCTATCTAGTCAAGGTTAAATGAGGCCAGAAGCAACGAACAACAATTCCAGTAAATCCCCATATGCATATATTAGGTTTGGCACTGTTCTTCCCTAAACACAATTTTAGGATTGTTAAACATGCAAAGTGAGGTCACCATGTTAAACTAGGCATTTTTTCACCCCATTTACATATAAAGTTTGTTACAAACCAAGTTACGGTTATTTAGTTATGAATTAAAGCATTTTAACATGGCATAGGAGCAAATTTAAACAAACATCATTTTAAATATTTTAAACATGGATGAAAACGACATATTATTAAACTAGATGAAAAACTAAGCAAGTTTCATGTTAAGTTTGTTTTAATCCGATGCACAGTTTGTGAGATATTAAATCATGAAGTTGAAGGTCTTTTCTGCAATTCTGTCTTTACTGGATTAATTAGCAAATTCCCAGGCGCTGAAAAAAAACATACGCGGGCCGAATCAGAGGCCGGCCCAACAATACACAGGGGCGGGGACTGCTCACCCATGGGCTTCAGCCCATTGGTGGAGGAGGCTGGCTGGATCGAACGGGCACGCATGCCTCGCGCGATGGGGGAGCAGCTGGGCCTGGGCGCGGTCAACGCCAGCAGGCGACGCGCGGTCGTTCTCCTCGCTCGAACGAAGCTGAGCAGGCGAGCAGGGAAAAGGGGCTGCGAGGATCCAAGGGAAAGGAGGCGGCTCCAACCGGATCTGAGGCGGGGAAGGGCGTATAGGGTCCATGGCGGCGGCGTTGTGAAGAAAAACACCGAGAGGCGGACATGAGAGAAAGAGAGAGATGGGAAAAAGGAGGGAAAATGAGAGGCGACGGGGCCCTGGATCGATCGAGTTGGGGAAGGGCGGCCGGTGCTGTTGTGGAGACTGGTTCGCTGGAGTGGCACGGAGACCCAGCCAAGGCTGACCTCCATCGTTCCCTGCGAGAAGACACAAGGAAGAGAGAGATGAAATGATGGAGATGAAATAGAGGGAAGAAGGAAAGGGAAAAGACGAGGGAGTCTTGGCCTGGCGCTCCGGTGGTGTGGAGCTGCGGTCGGGGATGCTGCCCTGTGGGCGCGCTGTCGCGAGGAGCGGCGGGCGCTGGACGCGTTCGGAAGCACAGAAGCGAGGGGATCGAGATACGGAGCGCAGTGGTTGGTCGGGCATGGAAATAGAGAAGAGACAGTGGGGTGGCGGCGGCTAGGAGGATCCCTAGGAAAAAGGGTTAGGTTTAAAATGGACTAGGGTAGACTAAATATATACATCACGGATTAGGTTAGGGGCTATTCGGTCCATCTGATCGTAATCGGACGATCCCGGATAATTAGGTTAGGCGGCCCAACTAACAAAACGAAGATGTTTTGTAGATGTTTGGGGTTGATCCGGATCCAACGGTGACGACTGTCCGGGTCGGGTCCGGGACAACTTTCGGACGTGCGCGAGAGGAGGGCCGCGGGCTGACGAGAGAGCTTAGGCTAGGCCCGGTGGTAGGTAGTGGACTGTGCAGAAGGCCTCAGGCTGAGAGAAGAGAAGAGAGAGAGGCCCGACGACTGTTTCCGGAGATCGAAAATGTCCGACGATTTGACCGACTATATTGTCGCTATAGTTTAACGGTTGGGCTATCAAACGAAATCCGAATGCGATGAAACTTGACAGGCGGTCTATCTACACTATAATAAGACCACACGCCATCTTTCAACCCAATCCGAGAACATTTTCCGGCCACTTATAAAATAATATTTCGGACGTGCCGCGGGCGCGTGCAAGTGTGTCTGGGCTCAGAACGGACAACGGGCGGAACTGGGGGAACCCGGACGGATGCAAGTTTTGAAAACATGATGATGCAATGCGGATGATGACATGATAAAATGCAACACGCAAGCAAATGACATGGCAGCGTCGGCGAATAACAGGAAGACACCTGGCACATCGGTCTCGGGGCGTTACACTAGCAATGATGGAAGGGTGAGAGTGCGTATAATCCATGGACTCAACATTAGTCATAAAGAACTCACATACTTATTGCAAAAATCTACAAGTCATCAAAAACCAAGCACTACGCACATGCTCCTAGGGGGATAGATTGGTAGGAAAAGACCATCGCTCGTCCCCGACCGCCACTCATAAGGAAGACAATCAAATAACACCTCATGTTTCAAATTTGTTACATAATGTTTACCATACATGCACGCTACGGGATTTGCAAACTTCAACACAAGCATTTCTCAAATTCACAACTACTCAACTAGCATGACTTTGATATTATTACCTCCATATCTCAAAACAATCATCAAGCATCAAACTTCTCTTAGTATTCAAAACACTCATAAGAATTTTTTTACTAATCTTGAATACCTAGCATATTAGGATTATTTAAGAAAATTACCATGCTATTTAAGACTCTCAAAATAATCTAAGTGAAGCATGAGAGATCAATAGTTTCTATAAAACAAATCCACCACTATGCTCCAAAAGATATAAGTGAAGTACTAGAGAAAAACTATATTACTCAAAAAGATATAAGTGAAGCACATAGAGTATTCTAACAAATTCCAAATCATGTATGGCTCTCTAAAAAGGTGTGTACAGCAAGCATGATTGTGGTAAACTAAAAATCAAAGACTCTAATCATACAAGACGCTCCAAGCAAAACACATATCTTGTGGTGAATAAAAACATAGCTCCAAGTAAAGTTACCGATAGAAGTAGACGAAAAGAGGGGATGCCTTCCGGGGCATCCCAAAGATTTGGCTTTTAGGTGTCCTTAGATTATCTTGGGGGTGCCATGGGCATCCCCAAGCTTAGGATCTTGCCACTCCTTGTTCCATAATCCATCAAATCTTTACCCAAAACTTGAAAACTTCACAACACAAAACTTAAAGTAGAAAATCTTGTGAGCTCCGTTAGTGAAAGAAAACAAAAGACCACTTCAAGGTACTGTAATGAAATCATTCTTTATTTATATTTGTGTTAAACCTACTGTATTCCAACTTCTCTATGGTTTATAAACTATTTTACTAGCCATAGATTCATCAAAATAAGCAAACAACACACGAAAAACAGAATCTGTCAAAAACAGAACAGTCTGTAGTAATCTGTAGCTAGTGCAAGATCTGTAACCCCAAAAATTCTAAAATAAATTGCTGGACGTGAGGAATTTATCTATTAATCATCTGAAAAAATAATTAACTAAATAGCGCTTTCCAAATAAAAATGGCAGCAGTTCTCGTGAGCGCTAAAGTTTCTGTTTTTTACAGCAAGATATCAAGACTTTCCCCAAGTCTTCCCAACGGTTCTACTTGGCACAAACACTAATTAAACAAAAAAACACAACCTAAACAGAGGATAGATAAATTATTTATTACTAAACATGAGCAAAAAGCAAGGAATAAAAATAAAATTGTGTTGCCTCCCAACAAGCGCTATCGTTTAATGCCCCTAGCTAGGCATAAACAGCAAGGATAGATCTAGGTATTGCCATAATAGTAAGATAGATCATTAAAACTCATTTCGTATTCTCTATGTTCGGCAGCAAGTTTTCTTTGAGACAAGCAAAAATAATCAAAAGGGCTAAATTTAATGGGGCAAAAGTCCCCAAGATCAACCTTGGGAGGTATAGGTTCCTCCTTTGGTCCTTCGTATTGCACAACCAATTCATCATTATAAGCATTCTTTTGACAGAACTTTGTGAGCCAATATTCAAGAGAATATCCTAGTTCATTATTTCGAATGGACAAATCATCATTAAGCTTAGAAATTCTATCAACTAAAACATTGGTAGGAACCCTTTTTCTAAGATTTTCATTGAAAGCAATATAGTCTAGAGATTGAAAACGCATTATTTCTTCTTGATCAAAAAGGATAGCCTCTATGGGAGGACGGCATGCATCCACCCTATAATGCGCAAAGATTTCTTTGGCCTCTTTTATTATGAATCTAAACTCATGAGCCAAAAAGATAGTAGCGGCACGCTTAACAGAAGAATGCTCAATATTAGAAAATTCTAGGAAAATCCTTTGTATGCAAGGATGCATGTGCATGAATTGTCTTTCAAGTTCGACTACAAGCATGGCAATAGCATCCGCAAAACTACTAGTTCTCTGAAGGATAGAACTACCCATAGAAGGTAAAGCACCGGCACAAGTAAAGAAATCTTGAATAACTCCTTTTCCAATAATATTACCACTACCAACACGGAATTTTTTTGTATGTAAGATGGGGGGTTCTTTAGCAGGAGCATCATAATTTTTTATGATATTATTATTGTCCATGTCGACAATAATTTCCCCAATTTCAGACATAACGGCAGAAGGTGCAAAGGGAAAAAAGAGGCAAATGGAAAAAGAGAGGGAGGATAGAGAGAGAGGGCGAATAAAATGGCAAGGATGAAGTGGGGGAGAGGAAAATGAGAGGCAAATGGCAAATAATGTAATGCGGGAGATAAGGATTGTGATGGGTACTTGGTATATTGACTTTTGCGTAGACTCTTCGGCAACGGCGCCAGAAATCCTTCTTGCTACCTCTTGAGCACTGCGTTGGTTTTCCCTGAAGAGGAAGGGATGATGCAGCAAATTAGCGTAAGTATTTCCCTCAGTTTTTGAGAACCAAGGTATCAATCCATTAGGAGGCTACGCGCGAGTCCCTCGCACCTGCACAAAACAAATAAATCCTCGCAACCAACACGATAAGGGGTTGTCAATCCCGACACGGCCACTTACGAGAGTGAGATTTGATAGATATGATAAGATAATATTTTTTTGGTATTTTTATGATAAATATGCAAAGTAAAATATAAGCAAAGTAAAAAGCAAAGGAAATAACTAAGTATTGGAAGATTAATATGATGAAGATAGACCCGGGGGCCATAGTTTTCACTAGTGGCTTCTCTCAAGAGCATAAGTATTTTACGGTGGGTAAACGAATTATTGTTGAGCAATTGACAGAACTGAGCATAGTTATGAGAATATCTAGGTATGATCATGTATATAGGCATCATGTCCGAGACAAGTACACCGACTCCTGCCTGAATCTATTACTACTACTCCACTCATCGACCGCTCTCCAGCATGCATCTAGAGTATTAAGTTCATGAAAACAGAGTAACACCTTAAGCAAGATGACATGATGTAGAGGGATAAACTCATGCAATATGATGAAAACCCCATCTTGTTATCCACGATGGCAACAATACAATATGTGCCTTGCTGCCTCTGCTGTCACTGGGAAAGGACACCGCAAGATTGAACCCAAAGCTAAGCACTTCTCCCATTGCAAGAAAGATCAATCTAGTAGGCCAACCCAAACTGATAATTCGAAGGACTTGCAAAGATAACCAATCATACATAAAAGAATTCAAAGAATATTCAAATATTGTTCATAGATAGACTTGATCATGAACCCACAATTGATCGATCTCAACAAACACACCACAAAAAGAAGATTACATCGAATAGATCTCCACAAGAGAGGGGGAGAACATTGTATTGAGATCCAAAAAGAGAGAAGAAGCCATTTAGATAATAAATATGGACCCGAAGGTCTGAGGTAAACTACTCACACTTCATCAGAGGGGCTATGGTGATGATGTAGCAGCCCTCCGTGATGGATACCCCCTCCGGCGGAGTTCCGGAACAGGTCCCAAGATGGGATCTCGTGGATACAGAAAGTTGCGGTGGTGGAATTAGGTTTTTGGCTCCGTATCTGATTGTTTGGGGGTACGTAGGTATATATAGGAGGAAGGAGTACATCGGTGGAGCAACAGAGGGCCCACGAGGGTGGAGGGCGCGCCTAGGGGGGGTAGGCGCGCCCCCTACCTCGTGGCCTCCTCCTTTGTTTCTTGACGTAGGGTCCAAGTCTCCTGGATCATGTTCGGTGAGAAAATCACGTTCCCGAAGGTTTCATTCCATTTGGACTCCGTTTGATATTCCTTTTCTTCGAAACCCAAAAATAGGAAAAAACAGCAATTCTGGGCTGGGCCTCCGGTTAATATGTTAGTCCCAAAAATAATCTAAAAGTGGATAATAAAGCCCAATAATGTCCAAAACAGTAGATAATATAGCATGGAGCAATCAAAAATTATAGATATGTTGGAGACGTATCATGGGGCCTACCTGTCATTGACACCACAGCTAACCTAACAGTTTAGTTAAGACTAGTTGTATGGTTAGGTTAATTAAGCAAGGTTATTTTAAGTTAATTAATTAACTATTTAATTAATTAATTGTTTTTATATTTATTATTTTATTTTATTATTTTTAATTAAATTCTTCTTTCTTCTTTTTTTTGAAAAAATAGGAGGGGCATGGGGCCCCGCTGGCAGTGACCCATCTGGCGCGGGCGGGGGAGTGGGCGCCCGTGGGGGAGGACGGGGTAGTGGGCGCCCGTGGGGGCGGACCTGGCCGACGGCCATGGCCACGGCGGGGCGCGGCTGGGGTCAGCGGTGGCCGGAGATGGGTGATGCGGGGCGATGCGGGGCCAGGCGCGGTGGTGCAGTAGCGAGCGGGGCGAGCGCGCAGGGATGGGGGCCGGCGAGCTGCGGCGACAGTCGCGGGAGCAGCGGGCAGCGCGAAGGCGGGCGGCCAACGGGGTGGCTCGCAGTGGCAAGTGAGGGCAGCACAGCGAGGTCGGGTCGGAGGGCGTGCCGGACATGGCGGTGCCGCAGCAGGCAGCCGTGGGCCGCGCGATCCTACAGGTTGCAGCGGGGGCGGACTCGACGGCGGGGCGGGCTGTGGAGTAGGCTGCAGCGGTGGTGATGGAGCAGCGCAGCAGCAGCGATAGAAGGCAGGCAACATCGGGAGCAATGCAGCAGCAAGCAGGCGCGGGCCAGCGAGGAGTGGTGGCGCTAGGCATGCGAGCAGCAGGCCAACACGCAGCAGCGAGCAGGCAGAGTGCAGCAGCATGGCGCGGTCGCCACAAGGGCGTTCAGCAGGGAGCAGGATGACCGCGAGCAGGGATGGTGCGCGCGGCTGGGGCGACGCAGCTGGACGCGGCCGGAGCACGATAGGGGAAAGGTGAGCGCGCGCACACAACGAGCTTCGGGCGCGGCCACTGGAGATAGCTGGCGGCGGCTTATGGCGACCTATGGCGGGGATTTGAGGCGGGAAAGAGGAGGAGAAGGAAAGGAACGAGGAGGCTCACGTTGAGGCACACAGTGGCCGGCGGGAGCTTAGGAGGGCAGGGGAGGCCGGAGCTGTTGGGGAGGCGGCGACGTCCCGACGAGGAAGATGGGGTGGATCCGGTGCTGTGAGGCTCCTTGGCTCACGCGCGTCGACGTAGAGGTAGCAGAGGATGCCGACGGAGTGGTTGGACCATTCGGAGGAGCACGGGGGAAGGTGGTTGCCGCGGTGGTGGGTGACAAACGGCGACGGAGGCGCTCGGGAGGAGGAGATCTAGACGAGGGGGAGAGAGGAGGAGTGGGGAAGTGGAGAGGGGGAAAGTGGGAGAGGGGAGACGATGGGATCCCGAGGCGTTGCCCTTATCCCCTCCCAGCGTCGGCGCCGACGAGGTGGTCCGGGGCGACCTGCCCTTGTAGCGACCCGGTGATACGTCTCCAACGTATCTATAATTTTTGATTGCTCCATGCTATATTATCTACTATTTTGGACATTGTTGGGCTTTATTATCCACTTTTATATTATTTTTGGGACTAACCTATTAACCGGAGGCCCAACCCAGAATTGCTGTTTTTTTTGCCTATTTTAGGGTTTCGAAGAAAAAGGAATATCAAACGGAGTCCAAACGGAATGAAACCTTCAGGAACGTGATTTTCTCACCGAACATGATCCAGGAGACTTGGACCCTACTTCAAGAAACAAAGGAGGAGGCCACGAGGTAGGGGGCGAGCCTACCCCCCTAGGCACACCCTCCACCCTCATGGGCCCCCTGTTGCTCCACCGACGTACTCCTTCCTCCTATATATACCTACGTACCCCCAAACGATCAGACACAGAGCCAAAACCCTAATTCCACCGTCACAACTTTCTGTATCCACGAGATCCCATCTTGGGGCCTGTTCCGAAGCTCTGCCGGAGGGGGTATCCATCACAGAGGGCTTCTACATCATCACCATAGCCCCTCCGATGAAGTGTGAGTAGTTTACCTCAGACCTTCGGGTCCATAGTTATTAGCTAGATGGCTTCTTCTCTCTTTTTGGATCTCAATACAATGTTCTCCCCCTCTCTTGTGGAGATCTATTCGATGTAATCTTCTTTTTGCGGTGTGTTTGTTGAGACCGATGAATTGTGGGTTTATGAGCAAGTCGTGAAATATTGTCTGGTTATCTCAACCAAGTACACTCCAACCACGATTTGGAAATTGGGATGGTGAAGCAGATGTGATCCGGCTTACATAAGTTATGTACATCTTGCCAGCCCCCCAAGTCTTCTGATTATGATAAGATTGAATAATCTGTAGACCTAGAAGAATCACAAGCTTCTGTCCTAGACTCCTTCCAAGTCCGGTTTAAAACTAAACCGGATGCTGAAATAGTGTAATTTTGCATCCGTAGTCCCCAAGGGCCGGTTCAATCAGCATGAATGAGCCGGTCCTATTTATCACTGTGTAAGAAAGTAGAGCTTAACTGCATAGCCCCCATGAGTCGGCTGAGATTGTTTACAGCACACCCGGCTCAACATTACTAAGATACAAACAATATGCATTAGCCCCCAAGTGCCAAGTAGTGTTGCTTGCAAAGTGCTTGGGACTTTATTCATAAGAGCCATTTCTTTGAAAAATTGTTTTGACAGACATTAGCCCCCAAGTGCCAAGTGTTGTTGCTTGTAAAGGACTTGGGACTTTTTATTGTTGTAATCCAGATATAAATGTGTTGGTAACTCTGTGCTTCATACAGGTTGCTACTGCTGAACTGGAGTCTCAATTGAACGATGCAAAGACCCGGCTGGCGGCTCAGGAAACGGAGACCCGGAAAGCTGAGTCAAAATTCCAGTTTAGCGTAGCTGAGTCAGAAAAACTGAAGACCCATTTTTTGGCGGAGAAAAAGACGTGGGCTAAAGAGAAGACTGCTTTAATGCAACGAGCTGAAAAAGCAGAAGCAGCTCTTCAGGAGGTAACCACTGAGCTCACTAGCTTAAAACACCGTGTATCTCAGATGGTTTCCGCTATCTTCAGTGAGTCGCCTTGCTATTCATTCAAAGTGAGTATTTGTCGTAGTAATGTAAACCGCCATTTAACCGATCTGTGTTTTCCTCAGGTCCGAGGAGTAGCAACCTTAATCAGGATATGCTTGTTAAGCTCAAGGCGGTTTATACCCTTGTCGAGAAATTGTACACCGAAACTTAGCGTACTCTTGCTACTATCTCCCCAACCAATCAAGGACCCAACCTGTTGAGCGATGTGTTGAAGAAATTGTCCATCTTGCCCACTAGACTTCAAGAAATTAAACGGTCTTGTGCAAGAGCCAGAGCTGTGACAGCCTTGAGCCGTGCCAAGGCATGGGTACTGGAATTAGACCCGGCAGATGTGGCCAGTGGGTATCCGAGCTTAAAGGAGGATGGGACATCTTTTGATCAGCAAGACTTCGCCGCCTGTGATAAAGAAATTCGTCCTCATGCAACAGTCGTTGCTGAAGAGACCAACCTCTCCATATAAGCCGGCTTACGATGCAGATAATCAAAAGATGTCTACCCCAGCGTATAAAGTGATGGACCTGATCCCTCTAATTCATAAGCACACCTTCACCTCTGAAATTGACCCCTCCGATCTTATCGATGACGAAGCTGAATTCTACACCTTGCATGGCTTTGATTGGTCAAAACCAAACTTCCAGACGACGGAGGAGGATGAAGAACCGACAAGGGATGAACCAGAGGCCTCCCATCAGCAAGGCCAGGAAGATTGAACCGCCAGGTGGTTTAGATACTTGATCTTTGAAAAACACTTGATCTCATTTTGGCTCATGGAGCCATGTAATAGGGTAGTTAAAACTTAGATCTGCCGTGCCATCGTGCACGTTTCTGTTTTGCATAATCCTACTAATCCACCCGTGTTTAAAACCCATAATGAGTATGATAGTCTTTGATAAATGCAGATTTGAATGATTATTATCCTGAACACAAAGAAAACACAAGTGCCCTAGCGGCTTACCACCGGGCGGGTCATGATACCCAATTAAAGCCGTTGGGGATGAATAGTCCATAACCAGAGCTGGTCTGATGATTGCTAAGTAAAATGGCATACATGTGGTATATACTTAAACTGCCGACTTATCAGCTTTGTGCAGTCTAGAGGTGTTAGAGATATAACTCCGACCATAGGATTCATTACGCTCTGGTGGCTTAGAGTCTGCCCTCCTTACGGGTTGTATAAAACCCAAAGTATGCTTCAAATATGAGCCATAAACGGGGCAGCTAGGCCCGACTTACAAAAACCAGAAAACAACGAATAAACCAAACACAAATAAGAAATCAAAAGAGTTTCGAGGCTTTTGTAGGCTGCCAAGCCTAAGTGTCTTCTTCAATGAAAGTAGCCGGAGCCACTGGATTGTTCGTGCATTCCGTGAGCCTGCACAGTGTGCCCAATCGACATTTGAACCCTAGATAAAGTCTGGTCTTTCTCAAAGACTTATCAGGAGTACGCGGGGCCAGAGTAACAGCATACATCACGGGCCGATTTATCCAAGTTCCAAGGAAGACGGCTTATGAAGCCTGAGTTTAGCCTGACTATCTGTAAACCGTGCTCTCGCATGACAAGCCGCCGTTTGAACCTTAATCGAGATCAAATCTTGGTCGAATACACCATAAAAACTGATCGTTAAGAGTTCGGCGGGTCAATCAGGAAGACCTGATGGAGTTGAAGCAGCTGGTTACAGGTAGGATGACCCAGTCATAGTTTGTTCTCTTTGGTCGAATATGCCTATGTTTGAACAAACCTGGTCAAGAGGGTAGTAACGCTATGTTCTCTTTGGTCGAATACGCCTATGTTTGAACAGGAAGCCCCCAAGTGACATACTTACAAATGTGGCGTTGAGCCGATCAAGAGGGTACCGACAACTATGTTCGCTTTGGTGAATACACCTATGTTTGAATAGGAAGCCCCCAAGTGACCATATAAGCTTTGGCATTGCGCCGATCAAGAGGGTGCTAACAGCTATGCTCAATGAGCAGGTGAGGGAGTCCTGGATTAGGGGGTCCTCGGATAGCCGGACTATATACTTTGGCCGAACTGTTGGACTATGAAGATACAAGATTGAAGACTTCGTCCCATGTCCGGGTGGGACTCTCCTTTGCGTGGAAGGCAAGCTTGGCAATTCGGATATGTAGATCTCCTCCCTTGTAACTGACTCTGTGTAACCCTAGCCCCCTCCGATGTCTATATAAACTGGAGGGTTTAGTCCATAGGACAACAACAATCATAATCATAGGCTAGCTTTTAGGGTTTAGCCTCTATGATCTAGTGGTAGATCAACTCTTGTAATACTCGTGTCATCAAGATCAATCAAGCAGGAAGTAGGGTATTACCTCCATCGTGAGGGCCTGAACCTGGGTAAGCATTATGTCCCCCGCCTCCTGTTACCATTAGCCGAGATCCGCCGGTTCGGGACCCCCTACCCGAGATCCGCCGGTATTGACACTGACATTAGTGCTTTCATTGAGAGTTCCATTGTGCCGTCATCATAAAGGCTTGATGGCTCCTTCGATCATCGACAACGATGCGATCCAGGGTGAGGTTTTTCTCCCCGGACAGATCTTCGTATTCAGCGGCTTCGTACTATGGGCCAACTCGCTTGGCCATCTAGAGCAGATCGAGAGCTACGACCCTGGCCATCAGGTCAAGTTTGGAAGCTTGAACTATACTGCTGACATCTGCGGAGACTTGATCTTTGATGGATTCGAGCCCATGTCAGGTGCGCCACACAGTCACTACGAGCATGAATTAGCTTTGCCGTCGGACGGTGTTCGGGAGATCACACCTGTGGCTACTCCGGCCCTCAATCCGGAGCAGATCGTGTCGTCCGAGGATGGGTGGTTGGACCCCGCCACGGAAGCCGCACACTCAGCGGCGATAGAGCCGAACACTGACTTCACCTCCTATGAGACCTGTGTTATCGGACCCTTGGATTCGTCCCCGGCCACAGGCTCCGTACCGCCCGCGTCCGTGCCTATCCAATCTGATTGGGCATCGATCATGGAGTTTACCTCCGCAGATATTTTTCAGCACTCACCCTTGGTCGATGTGCTAGATTCATTGAGGTCTCTCTCCTTATCAGGAGACCCTCGGCCGAACTATGTCCGGCTCAAGTGGGAAGCAGACGACGAAGGAATTTGTTCCCCACCCACCACCCACTTAATAGCCACTGTCGACGACTTAACCGACATGCTTGATTTCGACTCCGATGACATCGACGGTATGGACGATGATGCAGGAGAGAAACAGGAACCACCGCCCACAGGGCGCTGGACAACCACTTCATCACACGATATATACATGGTGGATACACCCATAGAAAACAACAACGAGGAACGGGAGGATGCAGCGAAGGATAGTCCCCTCGAGAAGCAACCAAAGCGACGACGTAGGTGCTGCTCCAAATCCCGCCTCAGCAAAAATAGCGATAACAGCGCAAGAAATAATAATACCCCAGTCGACTCCAAAGGAAACGACGACCACACGGACCCAGCGATAGAGCAGGATGAGCCAGCGGACGGCGAACATAGTACAGAGCCGCTGTCCAATCACGGCGATGCCGAGGGTAAAGCTCATCAACCTGTCTCCGGAGAGGAGAACAGTCCGGACAATGATGCACACATCATCCCGGAAAAGCACTTGGAACAAGACAACCTCCATAGAAGGCTTATCGCCACCGCGAGGAGCCTGAAGAAGCAAAAGCAAAGGCTTAAGGCCGCGTAGAATACGCTCAACAGCAGATGGAACAAAGTGCTTGACACTGAAGCAAAGAGCTATCCAAAGTGCAAGCTGCTGCCTGAATTCGACGACGAGGCATTAGAGCCCATTCAGCCGAAAAATACAACGACCGATCAGCCAGATCGACCACCCCGTGGCCACGACAGGGTGGCTAACGACGTCGCACACAAGTCAGCACACGATTTACGTGAAGACCTGAACAAAAAAGCCGGTATGGCTAGGTCCATCTACGGATCTAGGAAGCGCGCTCCGGCAGAGAATCATGGCCGCCTAAATGACTATACTTACCGAATAACAGCTCAAAATAAAACCAAACGCTACAACCGTCCGAAGAATGCCATGACACATCCAAATACAGGGGTGCCGTGCACCCCCTATGCTTCACCGATGAGGTGCTGGACCATGAATTTCCAGAGGGATTCAAACCCGTGAACATAGAGGCATGCGACGGAACGACAGACCCTGGGTATGGATTGAGGACTTTATCCTTCACATCCACATGGCTCATGGAGATGATCTCCACGCCATCAAATACCTGCCCCTCAAGTTGAAAGGATCAGCTCGACACTGGCTGAAAAGCCTCCTCGAAAACTCAATTGGAAGCTGGGAAGAGCTTGATGATGCTTTTAGGGCCAATTTTCAAGGGACCTATGTCCGACCTCCGGACGCAGACGATTTATGTCACATAACTCAACAGCCCGGAGAGTCAGCCCGAAAGCTTTGGAATAGATTTCTCACGAAGAAGAATCAAATCGTCGACTGCCGGATGCCGAAGCCTTAGCAACTTTCAAGCACAGTGTCCGGGACGAATGGCTCATCCAGACACCTTGGCCAAGAAAAACCGAGGACAATGACAGCCCTAACAAGCCTTATGACCTGCTTTTGCGTGGGTGAAGACAGTTGGCTGGCCCATAGCGGTACAAGCAACCCAGGCACATCCAAAGTCAGGGATGGCAACGGGAAACCGCAACGCAATAAAAGCAAGCGTCAAAACAACAAAGACAGCTCAGGAAGCACGATGGAAAATGCCGGATTCAGGGGCTCTCAACCCGGTCAACGGAAAAAGCCATTTAAAGGCAGCAGAGATGGACCGTCCAGCCTAAACAAGATTCTAGATAGATTATGTCAGATTCATGGCACCTCCGACAAACCTGCAAATCACATCAACGGAGAATGCTGGGTCTTCAAGCAGGCCGGCAAGCTAAACGCCGAACACAAGGGGAGGGAGACACCAAGCGAAGATGAGGATGAGCCTCGCCAGCCGAACACTGGGGGACAGAAAAAAATCCCACCAGAAGTCAAAACAGTGAACATGATTTACGCAACTCACATACCGAAAAGGAGGCGCCAGCATGCACCCCGAGACATATACGCTATGGAGACCGTCACCCCCAAATTCAACCCTTGGTCGGCCTGCCCGATCACTTTTGATCGCAGGGATCACCCGACCAGTATCCGGCATGGAGGATCGGCTGCCTTGGTGCTAGACCCAATAATTGACGGATACCATCTCACCCGAGTCCTTATGGACGGCGGCTGTAGTCTTAATATGATATATCAGGACACCGTCCGCCAAATGGGGATATACCCAACAAGAATCAGCCAAAGCAATACTACCTTTAAAGGAGTAATACCAGGCCCAAAGGCCCGCTGCACGGGCTCTCTAGTTTTAGAGGTTGTATTCGGTTCTCCCGACAACTTCCAAAGCGAAGAATTAACCTTCGACATCGCTCCATTCCGAAGCGCCTATCACGCACTACTCGGAAGAACGGCCTTCGCCCGTTTCAACACCGTACCGCATCACTTATCTTAAGTACAAGATGCCCGGTCCACGTGGCATCATCATAGTTAGCAGAAACACAGAGCGTTCCTCATGTACGGAGGAATATGTGGCGTCTCTAGCAGCCAATCACTGAATGGGCTCTACAACCAGAAGAAATGATCGGTCGTCAAGACCACAGACACAGTTAGACGAGTCCGGCGCACCACTAGCTGTAACAGCTCAGATAAACCTGAGATTGGGTCGGTAGATATACCCCCATAGGTGGTGCTAGGGGCTTCCCGCACGTAAAATGGGCTATAGTTCGGCCTGACCCTATTTAAAATTGCATTTTAATGGTTCATTAAGAATAACCAATTTTTCACACGAAGACTTTCACCTGGGTTTTTCTCTCTTACAGATGATCATCGTGCTACACCCTTTCAGGATACGGCACAACGGAGACACATGCACAGATGTGCAGCAGGGCCCCGCTCAAAGGTTTCTTTTTAGATTAAGACCCTCTGTAAATCTTTTTTTTATTGTCTCTTGTTGCTTCACTCCCTCCGGATACTCAACACAACCGAAAGGGATGCTGCGTTATGGGCATTTCATCATGTCAGACTAATGCCAGTACCTGGAAATTCAGGGCTCATTATCGAGGGTGTTACTCAGCCCAGTATTTGTTGTAAAGTCCGAATACCTTAGGGAGTGTTCGGCGTCGCGAGTTTGACCTTATATGCATTAGCTCCGAATCATGTCTTTGGTCAATAGTTGGGGTTTCCCGACTCCCATGTTTTGCTACCTTACGTTCCGCTCTATCGGCTAAGGTGGCACTAGGAGAACTACTGCGATTGTGCCCTGGTTCATCTAGATGAGCACCTCAGTAGAGAAAGCTGAAAACTGACTGTCATGATAAAGCGTGAGACTGGTCAACCACTCGATGACTCAGCGGAATCTTCATGATTCCTCCGCATTAACGAAGGACCGGTTTCCCGGTCATGTATGTACGCGCACCGTGCTCGGATTAGCCGGAAGTACCAGGGGCTACATCGTAGTCCCACCGTCAAACTCCTATGGCTAAGTGAAAGTGTTAAAGCTATATAGTTCGATTGCCTTGTTCGCCGCGCTGTCACCTCCTTAATGGACCAAGACATTGGGTTAAGTGTGAATACACACTTTTCCGAACACCCCTGCATTATGTGCGTGGGGGCTGAAGCCGACGACTGCAAACTTTCAGGTTCTATACATACATAAACGGCCGCACAGGAGGCATCATAATACTTTCAGGCAAAAGTATAAACACGGCCTTTATAATCCAAATAGCATTGCTTTTACAATTGGGATTCATGTCACTCGAACATAATACTCTTCGAGCACTAAGCCTCTATGAAACGAGCACCTTCTAGGATGTCTTCAAAATAGTGCTTAGCCAAGGCCGGGCCTACGGCCAGACCTACGGCCGGACCCCGGGTTGCAACAGCAGTGGCCTCTATCTCTGCCCAGTATGTCTTAACACGGGCAATCGCCATCCGCGCACCCTCTACGCACACCGAACTCTTCATAGCGTCGATATACGGCACTAAACCAAAATAACTATTCGGCCTTGGTCCCTTTGGCCAAAGATGATCCACGACAGACCTCATGGCAAGTCTGGAGAACCTATGGAGCTCGGCCCACTCGGCCATTTGTTCATTTAACAGCAGCGGACGCGTTAGAACACTGAACTGTGACCAGAACAACCTCTCCACTTCATGATGTTTCTGATCTTTGAAAAACTTAGTCGCATTAGCAACACTCATTGCCAAGTCCGAATACGCATCTGCAGCACTCCATAATTGATCCAGAGGGGCATATTTCGGATCTCCGAACATCGACCGCAACAAAAAGGGCTTCCCAGCCGTGATATCTCCGGCTTGACGGAGCTCCTCCTTTGCCGCTCTGATTTTAGAGCGGGTTTCCTTGGCTGATTCCATGGCTTTCTTCAGGTCAGCCGCTTTCCCTTGGCTTTCCTTTTCAAGAAGCTCATATGGGCCGGTGGCATCTTTACATGTTCGGCTCTTAAGTCTTCGACCGCCTTTAGGGCGGCCGCATCACTTCTCCTTGCTTGTTCCTTGGTTTGGGCAAGTTCTGCCCAAAGGGTCTCCACGGCCGTAGCTCCATCTGCAGTCACATCATATTATAGATACTAGCATCATGCTCCTCTTAATATTTGTTAACCACCCGAAAATACATACCCTGTGTCTCATCATGCCGCTTGTTCACAAGCGCAATGTCGGCATCTGCTGCATCAATTTGCCGCCTCAGTCCGGCAAACTTAGCAGTCCAACCAGCCACCGGACCCTCAGCCACCTGCACATGCAAGCAGCGTGATAATTACCTGGGACTATGATCCTCTGTTTGCCGCCTCTGGATAGCAACCAGAGTCTCAGGGGCTACTATCTGTATAGAGCACACCTAGCGTATCGTCAAAAAATTTATATATTACTTTGCGTACCTCAAAGCCTCTTAGTAGGCTTGTAAAAGCCTCATGCAACCCACTTTTGGCGGATGAAACCCTCTCAGCCATCATACTCATTAAAGTACGATACGCCTCTAAAATAGCCGCTTGCTCCAAAAGACCCATCAGTGCGTCCGGTTGTGCACCAGATAATCCCAGACTCTTTCTGTTGCTCTCCTTAGGAGCCGAATACTCCGGACTTTGGGTGGCCGAAGGGTCACCTTCTGTCCTTGGCGGATCAGGAGAAATCCTCCATGATGACACCTCAGGGTCGTCCGCCCCAGGTGGCGGGGAGGCAGGGGGAGGCATTTCGCTCTCCATCATCTCCGGAAGAAGATCCCCCGAAGACGAACTCTGTCGAGAAGGGCTACGAGCCGTACTGCAAGATATATGTCACGGTTATTGTCCTCAGAGATAAAGCAGGATATATTTACCAAAATTACTCTTGTTCACTTACAACTCGATGGAGGGCTGGCCCCCTTGCGGGCACTGTGCGGTAAGGACGCCCTCCGGGGCAAGGCCCCCTCGCGAAGGTTTCTTCCCTCGTTTGGAAACCTTCATTTCCAAGTCTTCAGAGGCGGTCCTTTTCCTTCCTTGGGGAGAGGGGATTCTGGATTCTTCTCCCCGATTATCCTCCTTCGCGGAGACGCTAATTCCCCCGGTTTGGATGAGTAATGCATGAAGCCCGCTTTAAGCTTCTTTATTCCTCCCTTTATCTTCCCCTGACGGCACTTGATAAGGTGCACGCTCAAGCATCCTGGCTAGCACAGGATCCGGTGAGCCTTCGGGAAGGGGGGCCGAACACCTGATCATCTTCGCCTTTCTTATCCAGTCCTGGCCGAGAGCAATTTTTTCAGAATGATGTTGTGACAAATAAAAAGACAACATGTTCGGCCGCAGAATTACTTACGTGGGTATCTGGATGGTTGCAGTTGAGACCCGCATCCTCGGTGGTGTCCGGACACTTTATTCATGATCCGAAGAACAATCCGTACATCTCTTCGAGCGTCACGCCAAAGAATTGCTGAATAGTTTGTGGTCCTTCTGGGTTGAACTCCCACGTACGGAGAGATCGACGTTGGCATGGCAGGACCTGATGAACTACCATAACTTGCATTACCTTGACAAGACTGACATCCCTCTTGAGGAGATCTCGGATGCGACTTTGCAATGTCAGCACGTCATTAACTGTCCCCCAGTCCAGCCCCTTGTTGACCCATGAAGCCAGTTGTGGCAGGGGGCCTGAGCGAAAGGCGGGGGCAGCTGCCCACTTTTTACTTCGGGGAGCTGTGATGTAAAACCACTTCCGCTGCCATAAGTTGGACACCTCCAGGAAGGAGCCCTTAGGCCATGGAGCATCGGCACCTTTGCTTATTATGGAACCTCCACATTCTGCGTGTCGCCCGTCGATCGTCTTCGGCTTCACATTGAAGGTCTTGAGCCATAAGCCGAAGTGTGGGGTGATGCGGAGGAAGGCCTCACACACGACGATAAACGACGAGATGTGAAGGATGGAATCTGGAGCTAGATCATGGAAATCGAGCTTGTAATAGAACATAAGCCCTCTAACAAAGGGATCAAGACTAAATCCTAGCTCTCAGAGGAAGTGGGAAACAAATACGACACTCTCATTAGGTTCGGGAGTGGGGATGACCTGCCCTTGAGCAGGCAGCCCGTGCGAGATTTCGGCGGTCAGATACCAGGCTTCCCTTAGCTTCTTGATGTCCTCCTCTGTGACAGTGGAGGCCATCCACCGACCTTGAAGGTTGGATCCGGACATGGTTGAAGGTCCGAAGCGCTTAGCCTAAGCCATGGGTGTTGGAGCTCGAGGTGGGGGAGGGGAAGGATTGGGCACGAGAAGAAAAGGACAGGCCTTGGCCCCTTTATAAAGAGGGTGAATATCAAGCGTCCTCTGCGTGGCCGTTTGGAACTTGCCTAAAATTGAGGAGTCATACTAACAAAAATGATTGGGTTACCCACACCCGTATTGATGGGAATCCCATGATAAGGGGAACATGATCTCTGCTTCGACAAGACGTGGCAATAAAACCGCCTTGCAACACGTGCAGTGACAGGCTGGGAAAAATGGTTCGTAATGACGGGACCACGGTAGGATGTCACATTATAAAAAGTTGTCAGCAGATTAGATTTGTGGAATATTACACTCTCTACGGTGGTATGTGGAATTTATTTTGCAGAGCCGGACACGATCCTTGTGTTCAAAATCTTCTATGGAGTATTCGGAGAAGGAACCCGCCTTGCAATGCCGAAGACAATCTACGCGCCGGACTCATCGTCATTGAAGCCTGGTTCAGGGGCTACTGAGGGAGTCCTGGATTAGGGGGTCCTTGGACAACCGGACTATATACTTTGGCCAGACTGTTGGACTATGAAGATACAAGATTGAAGACTTCGTCCCGTGTCCGGGTGGGACTCTCCTTGGCGTGGAAGGCAAGCTTGGCAATTCAGATATGTAGATCTCCTCCCTTGTAACCGACTCTGTGTAACCCTAGCCCCCTCCGGTGTCTATATAAACCAGAGGGTTTAGTCCGTAGGAAAACAACAATCATAATCATAGGCTAGCTTTTAGGGTTTAGCCTCTACTATCTCATGGTAGATCAACTCTTGTAATACTTGTATCATCAAGATAAATCAAGAAGGAAGTAGAGTATTACCTCCATCGTGAGTGCCCGAACCTGGGTAAACATTGTGTCCCCCGCCTCCTGTTACCATCGGCCTTAGACGCACAGTTCGGGACCCCCTACCCGAGATCCGCCGGTTTTGACACTGACAGCAGGAATCCCCCAAGTGATCATATAAGCTTTGGCATTGCGCCGATCAAGAGGGTACCGACAGCTATCCTCGATGAGCAGGAAGCCCCCAAGTGATACACTGATGAATCATGCTCATCAGGGACCTATGTTTGAGCTGTGTTGTGCATTCAACTCTCTTTGGTCCCTGAAATTGTGGGCATCAAGCCTCTTAAATGATGATAAAGACTCAACTTCGAGGAAGTGGAACGATAGAAGCCCTGAATTGTCAAGGATGCCGGCTTTATTATACTGCTTATAATATATACATTAGGTAACTTTGTACATCATGAGAGCCGGAGGCTCAAGTATAGTAGGGACGAAGATGAGAAATGTTCCACGGCCGACGGGTCTCCTCCTCCGATGTGCGTGAGTCCTTGTTGTCTCGAACGTCGATAAGGTAGTATGACCCATTGTGTAAATTCTTGCTGACCACAAAAGGTCATTCCCAAGGTGGTGATAACTTATGCATATCTGTCTGATCTTGGATGAGCCAGAGCACTAAGCCGCCTTCTTGAAAGGTTCTGGTTTTGACCCGGCGGCTGTGATAATGCCGTAGGTCTTGCTAGTAAATCGCCGAACGAGCCACCGTAAGATCACACTATTCATCCAATAGGTCAAGTGCGTCTTGACGCGCCTTTTCATTGTCAGCTTCAACATAAGCCGCCACCCGAGGTGAGTCGTGACGGATGTCACTAGGGAGAACCGCCTCTGCCCCATAAACCATGAAGAACGGTGTGTAACCCATAGATCTGTTGAGGGTTGTGTTGATGCTCCATAACACTGAGGGTAACTCCTCCACCCAACAACCCGGCATTCTCTGCAAAGGAACCATAAGCCGGGCTTGATGCCTCGCAGAATCTCCTGATTTGCTCGTTCTGCTTGACCATTGGACTGAGGGTGAGCTATAGATAAAACATCAAGCCGGATGTGCTCACGTTGACAAAATTCTTCCATGGCGCCATTAGATAAATTAGTGCCATTATCTGTTATAATGCTGTGTGGAAAGCCAAAATGGAAGATCACCTTCTTCATGAATTGAACCGCCGTTGCCGCATCACATTTACTAACCGGCTCTGCTTCAACCCACTTAGTAAACTTGTCAACTGCCACCAAGAGGTGTGTCTTCTTATCCTTGGACCTTTTAAAAGTCCCAACCATATCAAGCCCCCAAGTTGCAAACGACCAAGTAATTGGAATCATCCTCAATTCTTGAGCCAGCACATGAGCTCGTCGTGAAAATTTCTGATATCCGTCACATCTGCTTACCAAATCCTCAGCATCAGCGTGAGCCATCAACCAATAGAACCCATGACGGAAAGCCTTGGCTACAAGAGATTTAGAGCCAGCATGATGACCACAATCTCCTTCGTGAATCTCTTGTAAAATCTCACAACCTTCTTCAGGAGAGACGCAACATTGAAACGGCCCTGTGACACTGCGATGGTGCAACTCCCCATTGACAATTGTCATTGACTTAGACTGCCGGGTTATCTGTCTGGCCAAGACCTCATCCTCTGGTAACTCACCCCGGGTCATGTAAGTCAAATATGGAACCGTCCAATCAGGAGTATCATGGAGAGCCGCCACCAATTATGCTTTTGGGTCAGGAACAACGAGGTCCTCCTCTGTAGGTAATTTCACCAAGGGGTTGAGTAGAACATCAAAGAACGTGTTAGGTGGCACTGGCTTACGTTGTGACCCTAGCCGGCTTAAATTGTCAGCCGCCTCATTCTTCCTTCGGTCAATATGCTCAACTTGATAACCCTTGAAGTGACCTGCAATGGCATCAACCTCACGTCGATACGCCATAAGCGGATCCATAGAATCCCAAGTACCAGAAACCTGCTGAGCTACCAGATCTGAATCACCAAAACACCTCACCCGGCTCAGATTCATCTCTTTAGCCATCCGAAGACCATGGAGCAAGGCCTCATACTCAGCTGCATTGATAGTACAAGGGAACATCGGCCGGAGAACATAAGAAAATTTATGACCCCGTGGGGAAGTCAAGACAACTCCAGCCCCCGAGCCCTCTAACTATCTGGACCCATCAAAATGAATAGTCCAATATGTGTTATCCGACTTTTCCTTAGGCGCCTGCAGCTCTGTCCAGTCATTGATGAAATCCACAAGTGCTTGAGATTTGATGGCTGTACGAGGCACATATTTTAAATCATGAGATCCAAGCTCAATGGCCCATTTAGCAACCCAGCCTGTGGCTTCCCTGTTTTAAAAGATGTCTCCTAAGGAGCAGAGCTAACCACAGTGATGGGATGACCTTGAAAATATTGCTTAAGCTTCCGGCTTGCCATGAAAACCCCATATACAAGCTTCTGCCAATGTGGATACCTCTGTTTGGATTCGATAAGCACCTCATTGATGTAATAAACTGGCCATTGAACCGGTTACTCCTTGCCTACTTCTTTCTTTTCCACCACAATGGCTACACTGACGGCCCGGCTATTAGCAACCACATATAACAACAGAGGCTCTTTATCAATAGGGGCAGCAAGCACGGGCGGCTCAGCCAACTATTTCTTCAGATCCTCAAACGCTTGATGAGCAGCATCACTCCAAACAAAGTGATCCGTCTTCTTCTTCATCTGATAAAGGGGGATAGCCTTGTCACCCAGCCAGCTTATGAACCGGCTTAAAGCCGCAATACGACCCGCCAGTCGCTGAACATCATTGACACATGCCGGTTTAGCCAATAAAGTAATGGCTTTGATCTTCTCCGGGTTAGCTTCAATGCCTCTGTTAGAAACCAGAAACCCCAAAAGCTTGCCTGCTGGTACACCAAAGACACATTTAGCCAGGTTAAGCATCATCTTGTAGACCCGGAGATTGTCAAACATATCCTTCAAATCATCAATCAGGGTCTTCTTCTCTCTTGACTTCACCACAATGTCATCTACATAAGCATGAACATTGCGCCCAATCTGATTGTGAAGGCAATTTTGTACACACCGCTAATAAGTCGCCTGGGCACTCTTGATCCCAAAAGGCATAGAAACACAGCAGAAGGCTCCAAATGGAGTAATGAAAGCTGTCTTCTCCTGGTCCTTAACTGCCATCTTGATTTGATGATAACTAGAATAAGCATCCAAAAATATTAAACACTCACAACCCGCCGCACCATCAATGATTTGATCAATACGAGGGAGAGCAAACAGATCAGCCGGACAAGCTTTGTTCAAGTCCATGTAATCCACACACATCCACCAAGTGTCATTCTTTTTTAGTACCAGCACTAGATTAGCCAACCACTCAGGATGGAAAACTTCAATGATAAACCCGACTGCTAAGAGCCGGGCCACCTCTTCACCAATGGCCTTTCGCCTTTCTTTGTTAATCCGACAAAGAAATTGCTTAACCGGCTTAAACTTCGGATCAATGTTAAGAGTGTGCTCAGCGAGTTCCCTCGGTACACCCGGCATGTCTGAAGGTTTCCATGCAAAGATGTCCCGGTTCTCATGGATGAACTCGATGAGCACGCTTTCCTATTTCGGATCCAGATTAGCATTGATGCTGAACTGCTTAGATGAGTCGCCAGGGACAAAGTCAATCAATTTGGTATCATATGCCGATTTAAACTTTAACAAAGGATCATGCTCTATGGTTGGCTTTTTCAAGGACGACATGTCTGCCGGGTCAACATTATCCTTGTAAAATTTCAAATCCTCCGTTGCACAAACCGATTCGGCATAAGCCGCATCGCCTTCCTCACACTCTAGGGCCTCCTTGCGACTCCCATGCACTGTGATGGTGCCCTTGTAACCGGCATCTTAAGCTACAAGTAGACATAGTAGGGCCTCGCCATGAACTTAGCATAAGCTGGCCGCCCAAACAGAGCATGATAATGGTTCTTAATCTTGACCACTTCGAAGTTTAAAGCCTCAGACCCGGAATCATGCTCGTCTCCAAAGGTAACTTCCAAAGATATCTTACCCACCGGGTAGGCCGACTTACCTGGCACCACACCATGGAAGACGGTGTTTGACGGCTTAAGATTCTTATTTGTAAGTCCCATGCAACAGAAGGTGTCATAATAAATGATGTTAATGCTGCTACCTCCGTCCACCACCAGAGCCAGGTGACCCGGATTATCAACCCGGGGCGGATGATCCTCACGACTCCACACAATAGGCTGCTCTGACCACCGCATGTAATGTGGGACTGTCGGCTCAACAGCGTTCACAGCTCTCTTGTGAAGCTTCTGATCCCGTTTACTGATAACCCACAAGTATAGGGGATCGCAACAGTTTTCGAGGGTAGAGTATTCAACCCAAATTTATTGATTCGACACAAGGGGAGCCAAAGAATATTCTCAAGTATTAGCAGCTGAGTTGTCAATTCAACCACACCTTGAAAACTTAATATCTGCAGCAAGGTATTTAGTAGAAAAGTAATATGATAGTAGCGATAACGCTAGCAAAAGTAACAGTATTGGTTTTGTACTGATTGTAATAGTGGCAATGGAAAAGTAACTAAGCAAAGAACAATATGTGAAAAGCTCGTAGGCAATGGATCAGTGATGGATAATTATGTCGGATGCGATTCCTCATGGAACAGTTATAACATAGGGTGACAAAGAACTTGCTCCAGTTCATCAATGTAATGTAGGCATGTATTCTGAATATAGTCATACGTGCTTATGGAAAAGAACTTGCATGGCATCTTTTGTCCTACCCTCCCGTGGCAGCGGGGTCCTATTGGAAACTAAGGGATATTAAGGCCTCCTTTTAATAGAGTACCAGACCAAAGAATTAACACTTAGTGAATACATGAACTTGTCGGGGGTTGGCTGCGACATATGCCAATGGATGGCTTATCATGGTGGGGGCGAGTAGAACGTCGCCGATGCCTGGAAATGGGATGAGGCGTAGACACGAACGCCGACGTACTTTACCCAGGTTCGGGGCTCTCCTAGGAGATAACACCCATAGTCCTGCTCTGCGGGGTCTCCGCATGATCACTAAGGCAAAGTGAGTACAAAGACGCTCCTCGAGCTGTATCTGTGGGTAGGAGAAGGCAGGGCTAGCTCTCTCCTTCCTCTAAGGTCTGGTCTAGTTCTAATGAATCAGAACCCTTTGCATGGGTGCCCTGGGGGTTTATATAGGCCTACCCCCAGGGGTACAATGGTAAATTGTATGGGCACATGGCCCAGCTGTCAGTCTCTTCGCCTGCAGGCCCTCCTGCCGACTGCTGGGGCCCGCCGATTGGTGGGCCCAGCTGGCTGGTCTGGTACGGAGCCGACAGGACGCACCCACCGCTAGCGGGTCCTGCCGGCTGCTGATTACTGTAGCCGTGCCTCTAATGACGCATGCTTGGTCATGGGGTCGTGGCTACAGTCCTGCCGCCTAGCGGGAGATTACTGTAGCCACTCCTCGTCTCGTCTGGTTAATGGCGTGTGAGACCAATGGAAGGGTCAGGCGGACTTCCACGGGCCGGCTCCCTACGAGTCCGACTGGTGGCGCCCTTGCCGTCTTCTGGACTCTCACTGACTCGTAGGGCCTGTCATCCATGGACCGTACCGTCAGGCCATCGTGGGTACAGGACTCCGCCCACTGTTGCGGACGTCAGGGGTGGCATGGCAACAGTGCAGCGCCAGGCGGAGATCTCTGCGAGTACAGCGCACTATGCCCTAGCCATCTCCTGGAAAGGGGGAGGGAGTGGGCTTTACTGTCGCCACTCCCTGTCCCATCCCCCCTGATGAGGGCATGGGCTTTGCTGGTGTCGTGGGCCGACTCCCCGTGGCCGGTTTCTCCGGAAGCCGCCAGTCGGAGTCGGCCCGTCTTGATCTCATCTCTAGGGCTCGGACGCATATGGGCAGCCGGCTGTTCCTCCAGTCGCTCTCCTGAAGTTGGCTCTCCGTCTGTTGTCTCGAGGGGCGCAGTCAGCCCCGATGTCTTGAAAGGTTATGGGCCTCAGGTTAGCCTACCCGTGGCCCATTACTCCGACAGTAGTCCCCGAAGCTGATGAGGCGCCCCGGACAACCAGTCGAGGAGCCTCAGTAGCTTCATTCTCCGAGTACTTGAGGTGGAGACTCCGCTTGACTCTGCCGGGCCGACTGGTAGGAGTCGGAGTCACCTGATTTTGACTCGTCCAAAAAATACTTTCGAATGCCCTGGCGGGAACTTAGTGGCGTACAAGCTAAGCTTCCTGACCGCCACCCACTTCGGGCCCGCCACGTGGCAACCAGTGGCCGGGCCAGCCTGCCTACCCATCCACGAGATGGGACATGCCTGCAGGCGGGGCCCGCCACTACCGCGCCTCGACACACGAGCGGATCCGCTGTGGCCGTGGGGGACGGTTGAGGTTCTCATGTAGTTACTGCGCGCAGTAACTTTGCGTGATAAACGTGGGGGGCGTGGGGTAGTGGGTGCAGTAAATCCCATAACCGCCCCCTTGGCTTCGTAGCCCACGGGGCTATAAGTAGGGGGAGGAGGGGAAGCGGCGGAGCACGCGCGTCCCACCTCCCCACTGCTTCCACTCCTTCTTCTCTCTCTCTACACCTCAAGCCTCGTCGAACGTTGCGGCGGTCCGCTCAAGTTTAAGCTCTTCCTCCGTCGTCACGCCCCTGACGGCGCACTCCGGTACCTGGGATGGTTCGGAGGTCCATGAGGATCACATCGATTTCCTCCGCAAGACACGTCGATTACCCAGCGGGGACCTCGTGAGGGTCCGCCTCGCGCGGAGGGGAGAAATTTCGCCGGCACCACAGGAGGGCGAGCGGGTCGTCTTCCACTCGCACTGCCTGCGCAGCCTGGGCCTGCCGTCGAGCAACTTCTTCCGCTCCTTCCTCGAGTTCTACGGACTCCAGCTGCACCACCTCACCCCCAACATGGTGGTGCTACTGTCCGCCTTCGTCACCCTGTGTGAAGGCTTAATCGACGTTCTCCCCACCATCGAGCTCTGGAGGGAGTTCTTCTACTCCAAGCTCGGCACCCAAGCCGCGGGCGTGCCGGCTTAGTGCGGCGCGTTCATCGCCGTGCGGAGGTCGGGGGCTGACAACCCATTTCCCTCCATCAGGCTGATCAAGTCGGTGAAGATTTGGCAGCGGTCGTACTTCTATGTGAAGAACGTCTCCGCGGAGGGTGATTGGGTCAACCTGCCGGCCTACGTAGCCGGCCCGCCGGCTGGGAGGCAGCCCAACTGGTCGCACCGGGCCCGGACATTGACGCCTGCAGGAGCCGGCGCCGTTACGCAGTCGGAGGGCTTGACCGGGCCGGATTTGCTGGCCGCCTTCGTGGCGCGCCGAGTGCTACCCCTCCAAAGTCGTCCCCACATGATCTGTCAGATGAGCGGGCACTGAGACCCAAGCCGGATGTGCACCAAGGAGAAGCCTCATGAGGAGGTAGCCTACATGGTGCACTATCTTGCGAGCTGGGACCTCAACGAAGAGTGGCAGTTCGGCAAGGAGCCGTATTCACATGCTGCCCCTCCGCCTCTGGTGAGTCGTTTTCCTTCTCTCTTTTTCTTTGATTCTTCTGACATCTTTACTGCCGAGTTCGTCTTGTTCATTCTGACCAGTCGGCTTTGGTCAGAACCCCCCTCCAGCCAGCAGCCGGCACCGTGGGGCCGGACCACGTGTTCCTCCCTGACCGAGCGGAGAGCGATGTGCATGACTCCGACTTGGGGGCGGTGGCCCTTGGGGACGATGCCGAGGGAGGAGGCGGCGCAGCAGGTGGCCCGAGACTTGAGGCCAGTCTCGAGGACTAGCCTGATGATGACGAGGAGGTCGCGCCGCGCCACCAGCCAGGAGCCGGCCAGCCAGGCGCGAGCTTGCCAGCCTCGCTGGACGCTCAAGGCGGCGGCAACAAGCGTAGGGCCGGGACAAGCCTGTTCGGTAGCCGGCCGAAGAAGCCCAAGGGCTCAGCCGCGGCTACCAAGCGGGACGAAGCGGCCGCAAAGGCCAACCGCTTCCGCAAGGTGGTGAAGATGCCGCAACTGATTTCAGCGTAAGTACTACCTCCCTTTGTATGTTCACATTTCTTTATTGAGTCTATCTGAAATCCCTTTACTTTATTTTCCCAACTTTAGGTCCCCGCTCTCTCTTGAGAAGTCGGCCGCCGGCTCCGTCGTAAAGTCGGCGGAGACCTCCTCCACCACCCGACGGATTGATCCCACCGCCGACCTCTGGGAGGCGATGGAGCAGAACGCGCGGGAGGCGCATGAGGAGCGGGAAGCCGCCCGCTTGAAGAAGGCGGAAGCCGACAAGGCGGAGGCCGTCGCCCTGAAGAAGCTGGTGGAAGCCGAGGCCACCGATGCGGAGAAAAAGCATGCTGAGGAAGCCGCACACCACCAGTCGGCGGTGTTTCCCCTTGAACTCCGTGCCGCCGCCACCGGAGTTCACGGCACAGACTGGGGAAGTCGGCGACGAGAACCCGGTCATGGAGAGGGACACTGATGTCACCGACACACCGGAAGTCATTGTGCCGCCGCCACCCTCTGGAAGCGCGCCAGGCGGGCAACCAGCGGACCCGCCAGTGCCGTCAACCGGAGGTGCGGCGGCGACGGGCCTGGCCCTCGAGGTCAGCACGCCGACGCGCCGCTGTCTCACGAAGACGGCCTCAACACCGCGTCCTCTGGAGACTGGCGCTGCGAGCTCCACGATCCCGGACACCAAGGTGTCGAGCGCCGCGCCCACCGGGTGGGTGCGGGGAGGCGGGACGGGCCCGTTGAACCGGGCACTCTTGGACGTCCAAGCCAAGCTCCGGGCCGAGGGCGACGCCATCAAGGAGTGCACCAAGGCGTATCTGGCGTCGCGAACAACCATCCGAGTACGCATCCTTCCTTTTTGCTTTGCTTTCCTTGTTTTTCTTTGTGGGGGCGCGCCAGCGCACCCACTGGGTTTAGTCCCCGAGTTTCGGGCTAGCTGCTGAGCAAGCGGCTCGAAACTCCAATCGGTGAGTTCCAAGTACCAACACTTTTTCTGAAATTTGGATGCAGGATTACCACAATCTTCGCGTGACCTCCTTCAACGCCAATGTTGAGGAGCTGGCCAAGTGGACCACCGACTTGTCGGACAGCTGGGGTGAGTCTTCTTCTTTCTCCGCGGGGGCGCGCTGGCGCACCCGCAGACTGTAGTCCCCGAGATTCGGGCCGACTGCTGAGCAGTCAGGCCGGATCTCCCCGGCGACCTTTCTTCTTTGTTGACGACTGACACCCCTCCCCCTCCTTCTTCAGAAGCCAACGCTGCCCTTCAGTAGCAACTGGGCGAATTCAACACCGCGCTGCGCATCAAGGAGGAGGAGTGCGACCGACTGACGGAGGAGCGCGACCGGCTGGCTACGCAGCTGGCGGAGCAGGAGCTGCTCCAGAGGACCCAGAAGGAGGCGGAGGACAAGGAGACCGCCCTTCTCGCTGAATTTGCGTCCGAGCGCTCCTCCTAGACCGACAAGGAGGCGACGCTGGTCTCTGGCTCCCAAGCAATCGAAGATCTTGTCGATGGTGAGCTTCCTCTCGTTTCCTTTTCTGGGCTGCCGACTGCTAGTTGAGTCGGCCTTAAATTTTTAACCTTGTTTCTTCGTTCTTCTTCCTTAGCAGACTTCTTCCCCGGCCATTCGGCCGCCACCAATCAAGCCATCGAGGCTGATCGTGAATCATGGAGGGCGGACGGTGCACAGATCGTCGCCAGCGCCCCCCGAACTCTTGGCGAGCAGATCCTTAGCATCGAGGCCCGCCTTCGGCCCGCCCACCAGATGCTGCGCCGGCTTCAACGTGTCGGCGCCCAGGTGATTGCCGCCCTATGGCCGGATATGCAGGCACCGCGCACCCCCAGTCATACTACCGACTGGCTGGAGGTCGCAGCCAGCCGTCTTGAGGCCTGGAAGGGCTCTTCGGCCCGGGCTGGAGCACGCCGGGCTTTAGAATTTGCCAAGGCGTGGTATCCTGGGCTAAGTTTAGCCTAGTTAGCCACATTCCAGCTGGAAGCTCAGGCGGAGCTGGCAGTGGTGGAAGACGATCTTGTCAAGCGCGCCGCGTCGATCGCCGAGTACACCGACACCAGTGTCTTCGTCCCAGAGCAGGCTGAGAACGGCGAGGAGGCACCGCCGGAGTGGTTCGGGCTGAACCCGGACGACGGCGAGGACTCGACGGAGGTGATCGACTCCAGTGGCGAAGAAGAAGGCGAGGAGGAGGAAGGAGACGAGGAGGAGGCGCCAGAGGTCGAGGCAGACGGCCAGCCCCAGCTCGACCGCGCCTCTAGCAACGAGCCGCACCCAACCGAGCCAGCTGTTGCTAGAGGTGATCAAGCGGAGACCAACCAGCCGGCCGCCCTAGCAACTGGCACCGCCGACCCCTCCGGTCCTCCGGTCCTCCGAGTCTGTCCGCGGCTTCCTAGGCTGCCACTTTATCTTTGTTTTACCTACTTAGCATTCTTAATGAACTTGTTATTTTGCACAATTCCACCCACTGGGTGTATCTTGAACTTGTGTTTGATGATTCAACCAAGGGCCTTTCTATGTAAATATTTATCCGCATTCTATCTCTTCTTGCTTATTGCTCTTTGACTTTTTCCTTTGCCGCCTTCCCTTGGTTGCCATCTTGCCAGTCGGACAGCCGCTCTGCGGACTGCCGCTAGATCAGGTACTTGGCTTCTTTGGGAAGGCAAGTACTTAGCCTTTTAGAGTTTTTAGCAGGTTAATTTAGTAAATGGCAAGCCAACTGCTAAAGAGTCGGTTGTAAAAGGCTGAAAACCGGCTTTAAACTATGAGCGAGCTTTGAGTCCTTAGCCATTTTTCATATGGACACCTATTCTACCTTACTCCTGCTCGCCAGACAGTCGCTTTGCGATCTGCGGCTTCTAACAGGAGACGGCTTAAGTGCCACACATTACTTGTCCGGCTGCAGGAAGTCATTTCATAGCTCAAGTCGGCAAGTCCCCGGGCCGACTAGTCAAACCCGGTGCCAAGTGGCATAACAAAGAATAACATATTCATAGGCATAACTCTTTATCATATAGATAAAAGAAGGCAGTCCCTGAGCTCTCCTCGAGGGGCCCGAGGTCTTCGTACTTTAATACAAAAGGTAGCGTGATACATACTGCATTAACTGTAAAATCTTTGGAGGAGGTTTGCATTCCATGGCCGCTCCGTCTCTTTGCCGGAGTCGTCCCTTTTGCGTGCTCGGGGCTTCTAAGCGTCAATCAGGTAGTAGGAGTCGTTGCCCAACACTTTGCTGATGATGAAAGGGCCTTCCCAGGGTGCTGAGAGCTTGTGCTGGCCAGTTGTTCGCTGAATCAGCCGGAGCACAAGGTCTCCTTCTTGGAAAGATCGCGGCTTGACCGTCCGATTGTAGTATCGGCGTAGGCTCTGCTGGTAGATGCTGGACCAGCTGAGTGCCAACAGCCGGCTCTCTTCCAACAGATCGACCCGTCTTGACGTGCTTCCTCCGCTTCCTCCTCGGTGTACATGGTGATTCGGGGGGAGTCGAACTCTATGTCCGTTGGGATGACGGCTTCGGCACCGTAGACGAGGAAGAAGGGCATGAAGCCGGTTGACTTGTTTGGGGTCGTGCGTAGGCTCCAAAGGATGGCTGGAAAGTCGTCAAGCCAGCAGCCTGCCGAGCGCTCCAGTGGCTCGACCAGCCGAGGCTTGATGCCGGACAGGATTAGGCCGTTTGCTCGCTCTACCTGGCCGTTGGACTGCGGATGGGCAACAGACGCTAAGTCCAGTCGGATGCCCTGCGTCGCGCAGAAACGGGCCAAGGCACCTTTGGCAAAATTGGTGCCGTTGTCAGTGATGATGCTGTGCGGTATGCCGTACCGAGTTGTGATGTCGGAGATGAAGGTCACATCGGTCGGACCATTCAAACTCTTGATTGGTTTTGCTTCTATCCACTTGGTGAACTTCTCCACTACGACAAGTGAGTGAGTAAAACCACCTCGTGCCGTCTTGAATGGTCCGACCATGTCCAGGCCCCAAATAGAAAAGGGCCAGGCAATGGGAATATTCTTGAGTGTAGAAGCCGGCTGATGAGGCTTAGAGCGGAACTTCTGGCACCCCTTGCATTTTTGGACCAAAGACTTGGCGTCTTCAAGAGCAGTTTGTCCAGAAGAAGCCATGGCAGAAAGCTTCGGCGACGAGTGCTCTCGAAGCCGCATGGTGGCCACACTCGCCTTGATGGATGTCCTTGAGGATTGCTTGGCCTTGCTCTGGCTCCACACAGCGCTGGTAAACACCAGTGACACTGCGCCTTACGAGCTCTCTATTGACTATGGTGTATGCTGCCGCCCGATGTTGTACTTGCCGAGCCGAGATCTCATCAGTTGGCTGCTCTTTGTTCACCATGAATTTGAGGATGGGCTGGGCCCATGAAGGTGCTGCAATTTCTGCAACAGCCAAGACTGTGACTTGGACGAGGGCGGCTGGGCCGGGAGGTGGCGGGTTGGAGTCGGCAGCCGCTTGCTGTGTCGATGATGTCCCCGGGTGGATTGGCGCAGTCCCCGGGCCGAGCTCTGAAGTCTCCTGGCAGAGCTCCGAAGTCTCTGGGCCGACCACCGCAGTCCCCGAGCCGGGTGCGACTGCCACGATTCCCGTGCCGCCTGCCGGAATACTCGTGCCGTCTGCCGGGGCTCTTGAGTCGGATCCGACTACTTCAGGAGGAGCCGGCACGAAGATAGAGTCTGATTCCGGCGATGGCTTGATAGACGGCTTGAGGAGGCGCTGGAGGGCGACGCCGGACGGTATCACCTGACGGGTGGAGTCGATTCACGCCAGGGCATCTGCTTGGTCGTTGTCGTTTCTTGGTACACGGAGAAACTCGCACCCCTCAAAATATTCGCCGAGTTGCTGTACGAGGAAGCGGTAGCTCACCATGTTTGCGTCCTTGGTGTCCCAATCGCCCGACGACTGCTGGACCACCAAGTCGGAGTAACCATAGCACAGGATCCAGCGAATGCCGAGCTCTTTGGCTAGCCGGAGCCCGTGAATGAGTGCCTCGTATTCGGCGACGTTGTTGGAGGCGGAAAAATGGATTTGCAGCACATATTTGAGCTTGTCGCCTTTGGGAGAGGTGAGGATGATGCCGACTCCTCAGCCGGTGTGCATCTTGGAACCATCGAAATGCATTCGCCAATGGGTGGAGTCGGGCGCTGGCGGTAGATACTGTGTTTCGGCCCAGTCGACGAGGAAGTCGGCCAGCGCTTGTGACTTGATGGCAGTGCGAGGTTGGTAGTAGATGGTGTAGGGGGGCAAATCTATGGCCCATTTGGCCACTCGACCCGAAGCATCTCGGCTGCCGATGATCTCAGCTAGAGGAGCCGTGCAGACCACCGTGATTGGATGTTCTTGGAAGTAAGGCTTCAATTTCTTGGCGGCAAAGTGCACACCATAGCACATCTTCTGGTAGTGGGGGTAGTTTTGCTTGGTCCAAAGGTATCTTCTTTGTTTCTTTGGCCGGCTTGAACGAGCCCTCAGCTTCCGACTCCCTGGGATCAGGCGACTTCTCTGGCTGTTTGCTTGCCATCGCCACAACCCGGTCTAGCAGTCACTTCTCAGCTGCGATCACGAGGGACTCGGCCAGCCGACTGCTCTCTGATGCGCAGGCGGATGACTTCTTGTAGTCGCCAGTTATGGTCAGGATCCCCTTGGAACTCGGCATCTTCATCTTGAGGTAGGCATAGTGGGGGACGGCCCTGAACTTGGCCAGGGCAGGCCGGCCAAGCAACGCATGGTATGGGCTCTCTAGGTCCACCACCTTGAACCAAATTGACTCTCGGCGGAAATGATCTTTGTCTCCAAAGAGGACGTCGATCAAAATCTTGCCGATTGGTGAACAGGAAAGGCCAGGAACTATGCCGTGGAACACCGTCCGGCTGGACTGTAGTTGCCTCTGCTTGATTCCTAACTTCTCCATGGTGTCTTTGTACAGGATGTTGATGCTGCTGCCGCCGTCTATCAGGACTCTGGAGAAGCGAGCAGCTCGTTTGTCCGTGGCAAAGGTGGCATCCAAAACCAAGGCATAGGAGCCGGGTTTGGGCATTACTTCTGGGTGGTCAGCTCTGCTCCAGCTGATGGGCTTCTCAGACCAATGCATGAACTCTGGGGCGTCAGATGCTACTATTCACCTCCTGCTGCTGCAGCCGCCTACTGTGTCGATTATCGACTACGCTGGTAAACACGACATAGGCTCCCTGCTCTTCTAGGTACTCGTCTTACACTGCACCGGCTGGTCTGACCGTCGGCTGCTAGGGCAGAGGAGGCAGCTACCCCGCGGGTGGGGGAGGAAAAAGTCCATCTCCCTTGGCGATCCTGGTGCGCCAGTGGCACTTCCAAGTAGTGTGGTTGGACGGCTTTGTGCCGCTGTGGAATTTGCAGGGTCCATCCAAAGTCTGCTCATATGAGAAAGCCGGCTGCTAGTTGGGCTTGCCGCCCTTCTGGCGTATGGGCGGGAGCTGCCCTTCCGGCTGCTGGTTTTCGACTGTCACCACCTGCCGACTGGTGGAAGTCGGTGGTGGGGCTTGGCGCTTGTGGTCGTTCTGCTGTTGACGCAAACTAGTGTCTTCGACCGGAGTTCGAGGAGCCTGAGGAGCCACCTTGCCGGTCGCGCTAACTTGAATCTCCTTCTTCATGGAGGAGTCGGTCGTGGCGTACTTGTCCGCTATGATCAGCAACTCGTCGAGGGTTTCCGGCTCATCACAGAGAAGCTTGTGCTTGAGGAGGGTGCCCTCTCGGCATCCTGTGGTGAAGTACTCAATGGCCTGCACCTCGTGCACGCCTTCGCAGGAGTTGCGAAGCTCGGCCCATCGCGCGAGGTAGTCGCGGGTTGACTCGCTGGGGCCCTGTACACATAAGGAGAGCTGGCGAGGCTTGGGAGGCCGCTTGTACATGCTGGTGAAGTTGCGGATGAAGGCATCAGTGAAGTCGACCCAACTGTTGATGTTGCGGGGCCTTAAGCTATTCAGCCAAGTCCGGGTCGTGCCTTGGAGCATGAGTAGAACGTACTTCACGGCAACACGCTTGTTGCCGTTTGCTATGCTGACGGCTGTGGAGTAGTCGACCAGCCAGTCTTCAGGTTTCACAGAGCCAGTGTATTTGGGTGTATCTCTGGGGAGCGTGAACCCTTTGGGGAAGTGCTCGTCTCGGATGCGGGGGCCGAAACACGGCGGTCCCAACTCTTCTTCTTCTTCAAGCGCCAGGGATCGGTGGAGACGGTCGATCCGGTGGCGGGCGTCATTCTCTCCGACTCCCTCTCGGCGGCCAAGGCGGTCGCCGAGCGTCGGGTGGTTAATAGGTGGAGCGGAGACTTGCCTTTCCCTTCGAGGAGGAAGAGGCGGACAGTCGTCCCGTTGTTCCACTGTTCTTGGGCGGCCGTCTCGGTCGCGCTCTATGGTGATGCGAGTCCAACTGCGGCTGGCAGCCGGCTCCTTGTCTTTTCTTCCACGGACGCCACCAGTTGGTGTCCGAGACTCCGCGCCTTGGTCTCTGCATGGAAGCAGGTTATCATTCTGTCGACGCGGCGCACCAGTTTGGCAACCGGCTTCGTTCTTCTCAGCAGCCGTGTCAAGGAGTCGCTGGACGCGCTCAGTCATCAAGCGACGTTCTTCGCCCTCGAACTTGTCCAGCTTGTCCGCTGCCGCCTGGGCGGCTCGAATGTTCTCCGCAGGCGTGGCGTGGACGGGGCGATTCGCCCCGAACAGATCGGCGATAGCCGCGCCGCGCTGCTGGACCATGCCAAGGCGGCTAGGCCCAGCCGCAGTCGGCTTGCCGCCCACAGCGCGGTTCATCTCGCGCTGGTAGGCTTCTGACAGGCATCTCATGCTGGCCAGCTTTTTTGCACCTTCGACTAGCTGAAGGCGGCGTGCCTCCAGCGTCTCGGCGTCGGCATCTTCGGGGATGGGCGCCGCCAGGTCTTGTAGCGCCGTGTTGAGCGGGTCATAATCACCCCGTCCAGAGTGCCCGTCATGATCAATGACAAGCACTTCCATGACGGTGCTTCCGCCGCTCTCCGTGCGAGGAAGCGGTTTGTCGTAGACCACCACGTTGGTGGGGAACGTGTCAAGCGACACGGTGTCGGAGTCGACCAACATCGGATCGGTGGAGCCTACGGACTCCAAGTCCCCAGCTGGCTCGCTGGCGACGTGGAGTTGATCGAGGAGGCCCGCGAGGAGGCTCCCGGGGCCACCCGTGCCTGCGTCAGATGCGGGCTCGTCGGAGAGGCGGACCTTGCCAACAAGATCGGCGAGGCAACTGGCCGCGCAGGTGATTTCAGCACCATGCAGCGCATTAGCGCAGACTCCGTCTGGCGTGCCGGGCTGGCTGCGCTCGCCAAGGAGAAAAAGGGTTCCCGTCCAGAACAGGTCTCCGGACGACGGTGCACCAGGCCCCACGGTGGGTGCCAAATGTCGGGGGTTGGGTGCGACATATGCCAATGGATGGCTTATCATGGTGGGGGCGAGTAGAACGTCGCCGGTGCCTGGAAACGGGATGAGGCATAAACACAAACCCCGACGTACTTTACCCAGGTTCGGGGCTCTCCTAGGAGATAACACCCCTAGTCCTGCTTTGCGGGGTCTCCGCATGATCACTAAGGCAAAGTGAGTATAAAGGCGCTCCTCGAGCTATATCTGTGGGCAGGAGAAGGCAGGGCTAGCTCTCTCCTTCCTCTAAGGTCTGGTCTAGTTCTAATGAATCGAAACCCTTTGCATGGGTGCCCTGGGGGGTTTATATAGGCCTACCCCCCCCAGGGGTACAATGGTAAACTGTATGGGCGCAGGGCCCAGCTATCAGTCTCTTTGCCTGCGGGCCCTCCTGCCGACTACTGGGGCCCGTCGATTGGTGGGCCCGGCCGGCTGGTCTGGTACGGAGCCGACAGGCCGCACCCGCTGCTAGCGGGTCCTTCCGGCTCCTGAATACTGTAGCCGTGCCTCTAATGACGCAGGCTTGGTCATGGGGTCGTGGCAACAGTCCTGCCGCCTGGCGGGCGATTACTGTAGCCACTCCTTGTCTCGTCTGGTTAATGGCCCGTGAGACCCATGGAAGGGGCAGGCCGACTTCCACGGGCTGGCTCCCGTGGGACGGCTCCCTACGAGTCCGACTGGTGGCGCCCTTGCCGTCTTCCGGACTCTCACTGACTGGTAGGGCCCATCATCCGTGGACCGTACCGTCAGGCCATCGTGGGTACAGGACTCCGCCCACTGTTGCGGACATCAGGGGTGGCATGACAACTGTGCCGCGCCAGGCGGAGATCTCCGCGGGTAAGTCGCACTGTGCCCTAGCCTTCTCCTGGAAAGGGGGAGGGAGTGGGCTTTACTGTCGCCACTCCTTGTCCCATCCCCCCTGATGAGGGCATGGGCTTTGCTGGTGTCGTGGGCCGACTCCCCGTGGCCGGCTTCTCCGGAAGCCGCCAGTCGGAGTCAGCCGGTCTTGATCTCATCTCTAGGGCTCGGACGCATATGGGCAGCCGGCTGTTCCTCTAGCCGCTCTCCTAAAGTCGGTTCTCTGTCTGTTGTCTCGAGGGGCGCAGTCAGCCCCGATGTCTTGAAAGGTTATGGGCCTCGGGTTAGCCTACCCGTGGCCCATTACTCCGACAGAACTCCTCAAACTACGGTCATCACCGGTAAGTATCCCGATTATTGTCACTTTGGGGTTAACGGATCATAACACATAATAGGTGACTATAGACTTGCAAGATAGGATCAAGAACACACATATATTCATGAAAATATAATAGGTTCAGATCTAAAATCATGGCACTCGGGCCCGAGTGACAAGCATTAAGCATTGCAAAGTCATAGCAACATCAATCTCAGAACAAAATTGATACTAGGGATCAAACCCTAACAAAACTAACTCGATTACATGATAAATCTCATCCAACCCATCACCGTCCAGCAAGCCTACGATGGAATTACTCATGCACGGCCGCGAGCATCATGAAATTGGTGATGGAGGAAGGTTGATAATGACGATGGCGATGGATTCCCCTCTCCGGAGCCCCGAACGGACTCCAGATCAGCCCTCCCGAGAGAGATTAGGGCTTGGCAGCGGCTCCGTATCTTAAAACATGATGAATCATTTTGTCTAATTTTTTTCTCCCCGAACGTGAATATATAGAGTTGGAGTTGAGGTCGGTGGAGCACCAGGGGCCCACGAGGCAGGGGGGCGCGCCCCCCACCCTCATGGACAGGGTGTGGGCCCCCTGGCCTTGATTCTTTCGCCAGTATTTTTTATATATTACAAAAATATTCTCCGTTGATTTTCAGGTCATTCCGAGAACTTTTATTTCTGCACAAAAATAACACCATGGCAATTCTACTGAAAACAGCGTCAGTCCGGGTTAGTTCTATTCAAATCATGCAAGTTAGAGTCCAAAACAAGGGCAAAAGTGTTTGGAAAAGTAGATACGTTGGAGACGTATCAACTCCCCCAAGCTTAAACCTTTGCTCGTCCTCAAGCAATTCAGTTGATAAACTAAAAGTGATAAAGAAAAACTTTTACGAACTCTGTTTGCTCTTGTTGTTGTAAATATGTAAAGCCAGCATTCAAGTTTTCAGCAAAGATTATGAACTAACCATATTCACAATAACATTTAGGTCTCATGTTTACTCATATAAATGGCATAATCGACTAGCGAGCAATAATAGTAAATCTCGGATGACAACACTTTCTCAAAACAATCATAATATGATATAACAAGATGGTATCTCGCTAGCCATTTCTGAGACCACAAAACACAAAAGCAGAGCACCTCTGAAGATCAAGGGCTAACTAGAAATTGTAATTCATGGCAAAAGAGATCCAGTCAAGTCATACTCAATGTAAACTAATAATAATACATGCAAATGACAGCGGTGCTCTCCAACTGGTGCTTTTTAATAAGAGGGTGATGACTCAACATAAAAGTAAATAGATAGGCCCTTCGCAGAGGGAAGCAAGGATTTGTAGAGGTGCCAGATCTCGATTTTGAAATAGAGATGAATAATATTTTGAGCGGTATACTTTCATTGTCAACATAACAACCGAGAGATCTCGATATCTTCCATGCTACACACATTATAGGAGGTTCCCAAGCAGAATGGTAAAGTTTATACTCCCCCACCACCAACAAGCATCAATCCATGGCTTGCCCGAAACAACGGGTGCCTCCAACTAACAACAATCCTGGGGGAGTTTTTTTTTGCAATTATTTTTATTTGATTTGAGCATGGGACTGGGCATCCCGGTGACCAGCCATTTTCTCGTGAGTGAGGAGCGGAGTCCACTCCTCTTGAGAATAACCCACCTAGCATGCAAGATACAGACATCCCTAGTTGATACATGAGCTATTCAAGCATACAAAACATAATTTTTATTTGAAGGTTTAGAGTTTGGCACATACAAATTTACTTGGAACGGCAGGTAGATACCGCATATAGGAAGGTATGGTGGACTCATATGAAATAACTTTGGGGTTTACGGAAGTGGATGCACAAGCTATTCCCGCTTAGTACAAGTGAAGTCTATAAAGAGACTGGGAAGCGACCATCTAGAGAGCGACAATAGTCATGAACATGCATTAAAATTAATCAACACTGAATGGAAGCATGAGTAGGATATAATTCACCATGAACATAAATATCGTGGAGGCTATGTTGATTTTGTTTCAACTACATGCATGAACATCTGCCAAGTCAAGCCACTCGAATCGTTCAAAGGAGGATACCATCCTATCATACCACCTCACAACCATTTTAATAGCATGTTGGCATGCAAGGTAAACCATTATAAAATCCTAGCAAATTAAGCATGGCATGAGCAACTATAATCTCTAATTGTCATTGCAAACATGTTTCATTCATAATAGGCTGAATTAGGAACAATGAACTAATCATATTTACAAAAACAAGAGAGGTTGAGTTCATACCAGCTTCTCTCATCTCAATCAGTGCATCATATATCGTCATTATTGCCTTTCACTTGCACAACCGAATAGTGCGGATAATAATAATAGTGCACATGCATTCGACTAAGCTGGAATCTGCAAGCATTCAATACATGGGAGAAGACTATTGGCGTTCGGGGAACGGGGGTCCCCAGACTTGCCTACCTGCGGCCCGCGGTGTGGATAAGCCAGCAGGCCGTACGGCCCATCTTCATCAACAAGGCATCCAAGACCCTCGCGAGGGGCAAGCCTCGTGAGGCGGATGACACAAGACCTCCTCTGGAGTGGCCTAGTCGGGCAGGCTCACGAGGAGCGGAGATGTCAAGGCGAGGCAAAGCTCACGAGGCTCTCATGACGTGAGCCGTGACGATCGACACCAGGCGGGCGCCAGGTGGGCGCCAGCGCGCGCAGCATCCTTGTTTCCTCTTTGGTGCTAAGGAGGCCAGCGCAGGCGAGGAGTACCGAGGCATCATGCAAAGGTTGCCATATCGGTGTAACAAGACCAGGACCAGATGGACGGCAAGGTAGAGGTCATCGTGGAGCCCAAGACGGCGTCCCCACTAGAGCCTTTGGTAGACGAAGACCACTTTTGTCAGGATGGCTTGTACTAGCTGCCCCCCTTCGAATTAGCCCGCCGTTGTTGGCTCCCTTCCTGCTCAATATTTGGGAAGAGGACCAGGGCCTCTATAAATAGAGTTAGCCACCACCAGAGAAAAAAAAGAAAGACGACGGCGAGATAGAGAGAGAGGGGGAGAGGATTGAGATCACTCTCATGCACACAAGTTATCCAAGCACAAGAACACCTTAACCTTAGGAGGCTGTTCTTCCCCTTGTATTGTTCATCATTAGCCCTGGAGGCAATCCACCACCACCACACTTGAGTAGGGTATTACACCACAATGGTGGCCCGAACCAGTATAAATCTTGTGTCTTTCTGTGTTGCGAGTTCGTCGAGTTCGTCCGCGAGATCTTAGCGAGCTAGGGCGTAGATCGGTGGGAGGAAAATACTTTGCGCGCACCCTAGTGTTCGAACCTTAAGGGTTTGCTGGAACCCCACATCCGACATCTGGCGCGCCGGGTAGGGGTGCGTCGTAGCCTCCCTTCCATCAGTTCGTCGCTCCATCGTCTCCATGGTGGACGCTCGCCGTGCTCGAGCTGAGCATCAGGCTGCCCTCACCGCCCGCGTTGCTCAGACGGCTCCCATCGACGGGCCACCACGTTGTTCTCCGTAACCCGCCGCCAACGCTGCCACCGGCCCGGTGGGGAACGAGCAGCAAGCGTCTTTGCTGCATTCTTCGGTGCGGCAGGATGGCCGCACCGCCACTCCATCGCTGACCCCGGCCGGTTCTTTGTCCCATGCACGCCACACTCCCATGGAGGCGCGGGCCACACTCTTTGCCGCAAACGAACTCCTACGCTACTGCCCAGTCGACGACCTCTACGAGGAATGGCTCGACCGCATCGCCGAGCTCGTCCGCGCCGCAGGGGGCTCCCCGACGCTATCCGTCTCTCTTCCTAACCCTCAGCCGGCCACGGGCGACGAAGCCCGAGGCACGCCTCCACCACCCCAGCCCAAGGACGGCGCCTTGGCACCAAGGCGCGCGGCCCCGCGGTGTGATCCGCCACGCCCGGTGCCCGTGCGCGAAGAGAGAAGCTGCAAAGAAATCCCTCGGCCGCAAGGAGCGGCACCCGCGCTCCCCGCACTGCCTCGTCAAGACCGCGCGCCGCCCGTGGTGGCGCCACGCGGACCTCACCAAGACAAAGCTCCACCTCCGAGGTGGGCCCCAATAACTACGGCCAGCTATCGCGCCTTCACCCCCGAGCTGCGCAGCGTCGCCTGGCCAGGCTAGTTCAAGTCGGATCTGCCTCCTCGCTACGATGGCACCGCCGACCCCGTGGAGTTCCTGCAGCTCTATGAGTTGAGCATCAATCAGCCAGCGACGATGACAAAGTCATGGCAAACTGGTTTCCCATGGTTCTCAAGGACGGGGCCCGCTCCTGGCTCCTGAACCTGCAACACGGCTCGATATCCTCCTGGGACGAGATGCGCGACCGCTTCGTCGCCAACTTCCAGGGAACTCGCGACCGCCCGCCAGCCGCGGGCGACCTGTGCTGAATCAAGCAACAACCAGGGGATACCCTCCAGAAGTACATCCAGCGCTTCAACAACACCCGCCTCAAGATCCCCAAGGTCACGGATGAGGCCATCATCTCCGCATTCTACGACGGCGTCCGTGACGTCAAGATGAAGGAAGAGCTCGCTATCCATGAGGAGCTCTGCACGTCTCAAGAGTTTTTCAACCTGCGACCAAGTGCGCAAGAGCTGAGGAGGGGCGCCTTTCCCTGCTTGATCTACCAGTCGCGGGCACAAAGGAGAAGAAAGCCGAGGCCAAGGATGTGAAGCGCAAGGAAGCGGCAGTGCTAGTTGCGGAGCCCGACACCAAACAGGGCAGAGATCAGCCCGAGTCATCCAAGAACAGCCGAACGTTCTGCGCCTTCCACAACCTCAACACCCACAACACCAGCGACTGCCAAGAGCTCCGAGCCCTATGAGAGGGACGCTACGGTCGAAAACGCCCCAAGCGCAGCGACCGGGGCTACGACTGTGGAGGAGGATGTGGAGGTGGATGCTGGGACGACCGTGGCCCATGCCAGGAATGGCGTGATAGGCCTCGTGAGGAGCGCTGGCAGGACCATCCTCTTGAGGGGGCCTGGAGGGACCAACCTCGTGAGGATCGCCCCCAGGGCAACGCCGGTCTTCCTCCACTGCCACCACCAAGAAGGAACAACAACCATCATCAGGACAAGGGGGCTGGGGCTTCCAGGAGCCGCGTGCAATCGCCTGCATCTTGGGAGGCGCCCAGGCCCCAGCCTCTTAGCGCATCTTCAAACAGTTTGCTCGTGAGGTGAACGTGGTGCTCCCCAAGCTTGAGGCCACACGCCCGCTCAAGTGGTCCCAGTGCGCCATCACTTTCAACTTGGCAAGTCAGCACAAGTGCGTGGCCACCGCCGGCGTCCTCCCGATGTTGTGATCCCCAGTCATCAGCAATGTGCAGGTCACCAAGGCCCTCATCGATGGCGGTGCAGGGCTCAACGTCCTGTCCGTCGACACTTTCGACAACCGCCAAGTGCCATATGAGCACCTCCAGCCTACCAAACGTTTCTTAGGAGTGACCGACGGCTCCACCACACCAATATGGCAGGTTCGCCTGCCTGTCACCTTTGGCACACGCGACAACTAACGCACCGAGCTCATCGACTTTGATGTCATGCACATCCACCTGCCGTACAACACCATTCTCGGGTGTCCAGCCCTAGCAATGTTCATGGCGGTCACCCACCACGGCTACAACATCCTCAAGATGCCTGGAATTGGCGGGGTCATCACGGTCCCGTGTGAAGAAAGTGATGCGGTGTGCTCCCTCGAGCGCGCCTTCCAAGCTGCAGCAATCGACGACCCCGACAGCAGAAGTGAGGGCCCTCCGGAGGCCATCCCCAAGAAGAAGCAGCTGCGCCGCACAAGACCTCAAGAGGATGGCCTCGCGGCAGGAGCCTCGTCAGGATCAGCATCCGTCCCAGGGGCGCCTGCCTCCATCGCATAGGAAGGCGCGCCCAGCGCCCTCCCCGGGCAGCGCTCGGGGGCTCTCTTCTGGAGGGCCTCATGTCTTGCCAACCTCATGAGGGGGGCGCTTGGGCACCACTTGGAGGTGTGCCTCGCGACACATTTTCCCCGAGAGAACGCAGGGCAAGGGGTGCACACCGCTCAGGAGTTCATCGCCAAGACCACACGGGAACTGCAAGACGCAAGACCCATGCACCGCGAGAGCCGCTCACAAGGCGCGGCTCACCACCCAGGCGAGGGTGCTGAGCTGCGTGTCTGCATCGACATCCCAGGGCTCAACAGGGCCACGTCTCAGGAGAGCTTCTGGCCTTGGCGTGTGGGCCGTTGCGAGGGTCCGCCACACAGCTACGCTCGCATGGCGTTCGGCTTGCCGAGCGTGGCATCGGCCTATCAGCACACCATGCGGCATGACCTGGCGGCTCAAGAGGCCAGGTACCGTGTTGTCCTGGAGGGAACAGAGACGGTCTTCAGGGAGCCTCCTGAGCCCCCAGAGCCTCCAGAGGCTCAGGGCTCCGGTGGCTCATGAGGAGTCATTTCTTCGACGCGCGCCTTCAGCTGCACCAACTCTGCTTCGTCTACAGAACTAGGTGACATCTTCCAAGCTCGTTAAGCTGGGAGCGCCCCTTGGGCTGCATTATTCCCAGGCCGTGTGGGTCCGTCCCTACGGCATGTATCCCATTTGCTTATGTCTTTAGCTCACCTTGCTGGGGGCGCCCCTCGGTCTGCATCATCCCCAAGCCGCTCGGGCCGGACCTAGTGGCATGTATTTTCCTGCATTTACCCAAGCTGATTTGCCTTCCCTGCTTAACCTGCCTACGGTTATCACATGCCCGATCATCGCCTCCCATGGGGCCTCCTCATAGGCACGGCCCTGGTAAATGGGTCCATCCATGCCACGTCGACAAATCCGAGCGGTCGAGCTCTGGCTCGCGGCACGCTCCGCGCACGTCACCTCACGAGGCCCTCAGTGCCTTCACTTCATCCAGACCAACCAGCTGCAGGCTGACGGCTGTAACGGCAAACCATGTTCTTCTTGCGCCTGTTCATAGGGACCCCACAGGAGGATAGCAGGCGGCACCGCGAGTCTCCTTTTCTCTCGTGGAATTTGCTTGCGCGTTAAAAGGGGGGCTCCTGAGCCGTGACTCAGGAGCTCTTACTGGCTCTCCAGCCCTCACCCCCTGGCCTTGACCACGGCATCGCGACCTGGCATACCAGTGGCGGCTGAGCCCGCTCGAGGGTCGGGACCTGAGGACGTAGAGCACTAAGGAGAGCATGGGAGGAGGGAAACTCGTATGGACTGGCCTGGCTATTCCGCACAAGTTGGCGCGCAGCCCCAGCGCAACGTCAGGAATCGTCACGAAGTTCACAAGATAAGTCTCGCCCTCGGATCGGCTAAATGTCTGGGCCTTATGGACACTCACGCCTTGCCGCAATCCTGTTGCGACCACATCAACTCCCTTTCTTCCCTTACCATGGCCGCTTGAGCGCTAAAGGGGACCTCCTGAGCATCGCGCCTTAGGGGCTCTTACTGGACCTCGGGCCGCACACCTCCTGGCCTTGACCATGGCACGCGACCTGGCATACCAGCAACGGTTGTAGCCTGCCTGGGGAGCGGGACCTGTCGGCGTAGAGCAACAAGCTATCGTGAGGAAAGAAAGGGGGGACCGAGCCTTAATGGGACGCGCGTTCATCAAATCTTCATAACATGGAAGATAAGCACAAAAGACATTACAGACCCTTATATGCCCCCACGGGGCGCTTCATGATTCTTTGCAGGGAATGAAAGCTAAGACTAAGAAGGACCCTATCTACACCCTCCTGTGGCAGACGCCAACATCAAAAGTGGGCCGCGACAGGGGACACGGCGTGCTTGCACGGACGGCCACATCCGCGCTTGGGCGCCGGCGAGCCGGGTCCCTCGTGAGGGGCCTTTCCCTTCTCGGCGGCGGACAACTTCCTTCGTGGAGCCATTGGTGGCATAGCGAGCAATGGAGCGAGGAAGAAGAAGCAAGCGAGCAAGGAAGAGATGGGCAACGGGGACTCCGCCCCCCGCCCCATTTATAGCAAGAGAAGGCCAACCGGCACCCCCCACGATCACAGGAAATGATGGTTTCCCTTGCAAGTTGCAGGGACTCAAGTCGTGCAGTCGCTGAGGCAGCGTGGGGAAGCGGAGACACCCACGTCCAATCAACTGCCATGCGTCAACCGAGGTCACAGGCTTTTGGGGGCCCGCGGTGCTCCGTACTTGGCCCTTGGCTTCGCCGCGAAGCCAAGCCCGAGCGCACCTTGGGCCCGGGGGCTACTGTCGGTGTTCTGGGAACGGGGGTCCCCAAACTTGCGTGCATGCGGCACGCGGCGTGGCTAAGCTAGCAGACCGTACGACCCATCTTCATCAACAAGGCATCCAAGACCCTCGCGAGGGGCCAAGCCTCGCGAGGCGGACGACACAAGACCTCCTCTAGAGTGGCCTAGTCGGGCAGGCTCACGAGGAGCAGAGATGTCAAGGCGAGGCAAACCTCATGAGGCTCTCATGATGTGAGCCGTGACGATCGACACCAAGCGGGCGCCAGGTGGGCGCCAGCGCTCACAGCATCCTTGTTTCCTCTTTGGTGCTAAGGAGGCCAGCGCAGGCGAGGAGTACCGAGGCATCAGGCAATGGTTGCCATATCGGTGCAACAAGACCAGGACCAGAAGGACGGCAAGATGGAGGTCATCGTGGAGCCCAAGACGGCGTCACCACCAGAGCCTTTGGCAGGCGAAGACCACTTTTGTCAGGATGGCTTGTACTAGTTGCCCCCCTTCGAATTAGCCCGCCGTTGTTGGCTCCCTTCCCGCTCAATATTTGGAAAGAGGACTAGAACTTCTATAAATAGAGTTAGCCACCACCAAAGAGAAAAAAAGAAAGATGACTGAGAGATAGAGAGAGAGAGAGAGGGGGAGAGGATTGAGATCACTCTCACGCACACAAGTTATCCAAGCACAAGCACACCTCAACCTCAGGAGGCTGTTCTTCCCCTTGTATTGTTCATCATCAGCCCTGGAGGCAATCCACCACCACCACACTGGAGTAGGGTATTACACCACAACGGTGGCCCGGACCAGTATAAATCTTGTGTCTTTTTGTGTTGCGAGTTCGTCGAGGTCATGCGCGAGATCTTAGTGAGCTAGGGCGTAGGTCGGTGGGAGGAAAAGACTTCACGCGCACCCTAGTGTTCAAACCTTAAGGGTTTGCCGGAACCCCACATCCGACATTTGGCGCGCCAGGTAGGGGTGCGCTGTAGCCTCCCTTCCATCAGTTCGTCGCTGCATCGTCTCCATGGCGGACGCTCGCCGTGCTCGAGCTGAGCATCGGGCTGCCCTCACCATCTGCGTTGCTCAGACGGATCCCATCGGCGGGCCACCACGTTGTTCTCTGTCTCCCGCCACCAACGGTGCCACCGCCCCGATGGGGAACAAGCAGCAAGCGTCTTTGTTGCATCCTTCGGTGCGGCAGGACGGCCGCACCGCCACTCCATCGCTGACCCCGGCTGGTTCTTCGTCCCATGCACGCCACACTACCATGGAGGCGCGGACCGCACTCCTCGCTGCAAATGAACTCCTACGCTACCGCCCAGTCGACGACCTCTACGAGGAATGGCTCGACCACGTCGTCGAGCTCATCCGCGCCGCAGGGGGCTCCCCGGCGCTATCCGTCTCTCTGCCTCACCCTCAGCCGGCCACGGGCGACGAAGCCCGAGGCACGCCTCCACCACCCCAGCTCAAGGACGGTGCCTTGGCACCAAGGCGCGCGGCCCCACGGTTTGATCTGCCACGCCCGGTGCCTGCGCGTGAAGAGAGAAGCTACAAAGAAATCCCTCGGCCGCGAGGAGCTGCACCCGCGCTCCCTGCACCGCCTTGTCCAGACTGCGCACCACCCGCGGTTGCGCCGCGCGGACCCCATAAAGACGAAGCTCCACCTCCGAGGTGGGCCCCAATAACTATGGCTGGCTGCCACGCCTTCACCCCCGAGCTGCGCATCATCGCCTGGCCAGGCAAGTTAAAGAAGGATCTGCCTCCTCGCTACGACGGCACCGCCGACCCCGCAGAGTTCCTGCAGCTCTATGAGATGAGCATCGAAGTAGCCAACGACGACAAGAAAGTCATGGCAAAGTGGTTTGCCATGGCTCTCAAGGACGGGGCCCGCTCCTGGCTCCTGAACCTGCAGCATGGCTCAATCTCCTCCTGGGACGAGATGTGCGACCACTTCGTCGCCAACTTCCAGGGCACTCGCGACCGCCCGCTGGCTGCGGGCAACCTGCGCCGCATCAAGCAACAACTAGGGGAGACCCTCCAGAAGTACATCCAGCGCTTCAACAACACCCGCCTCAAGATCCCCAAGGTCACGGATGAGGCCATCATCTCTGCGTTCTCCGACAATGTCCGTGATGTCAAGATGAAGGAAGAGCTCACTATCCACGAGGAGCTCTGCACGTCTTAGGAGCTGTTCAACCTGGCGACCAAGTGCGCAAGAGCTGAGGAGGGGCGCCTTTCCCTCCTTGATCTGCCAGTCGCGGGCACAGAGGAGAAGAAAGCCGAGGCCAAGGACGTGAAGCGCAAGGAAGCGGCAGTGCTAGCTGCGGAGCCTGACACCAAACGGGGCAGAGATCAGCCCGAGTCATCCAAGAACAGCCGACCGTTCGGTGCCTTCCACAACCTGAACACCCACAACACCAGCGACTGCCAAGAGCTCTGAGCCCTACGAGAGGGACGCTACGGTCGACGCCCCGAGTGCAGCGACCGGGGCTACGACGGTGGAGGAGGATGTGGAGGTGGACGCTGGGACGACCGTGGCCCGTGCCAGGAATGGTGCGACAGGCCTCGTGAGGACCGCTGGTAGGACCATCCTCGCGAGGGGGCCTGGAGGGACCAGCCTCGTGAGGATCGCCCCCAGGGCAACGCTGGTCTTCCTTCACCGCCACCACCAAGAAGGAACGACGACCATCATCAGGACGAGAGGCTGGGGGCTTCCATGAGCCGCGTGCAATCACCTGCATCTTGGGAGGCGCCCAGGCCCCAGCCTCTCAGCGCATCTTCAAACGGTTCGCTCGCGAGGTCAACGCGGTGCTCCCCAAGCTTGAGGCTGCGCGCCCGCTCAAGTGGTCCCAGTGCGCCATCACTTTTAGCTCGGCAGATCAGCTCAACTACACGGCCACCGTCGGCGTGCTCCTGATGTTGTGTTCCCCGGTCATCAGCAATGTGTAGGTCACCAAGACCCTCATTGACGGCGGTGCAGGGTTCAAAGTCATGTCCGTCGATACTTTCAACAACCTCCAAGTGCCATATGAGCAGCTCCATCCTACCAAACCTTTCTCAGGAGTGACCGACGGCTCCACCACACCGATAGGGCAGGTTCGCATGCCTATCACCTTTGGCACACGCGACAACTACCACACCGAGCTCATCGACTTTGACGTCACGCACATCTGCCTGCCTTACAATGACATTCTCGGGTATCTGGCCCTGGCAAAGTTCATGGCGGTCACCCACCACGGCTACAACGTCCTCAAGATGCCTGGAAGTGGCGGGGTCGTCATGGTCCCGTGTGAAGAAAGGGATGCGGTGTGCTCCCTCGAGCGCGCCTTCCAAGCTGCAGCAATCAACGACCCCAACAACAGAAGTGAGGGCCCTCCGGAGGCCATCCCCAAGAAGAAGAAGCTGCGCCGCGCAGGACCTCAGGAGGATGGCGTCGTGGCAGGAGCCTCGTCAGGATCAGCGTCCGTCCCAGGGGCGCCTCCCTCCATCGCATAGGAAGGCGCGCCCAGCGCCCTCCCCGGGCAGGGCTCAGGGGCTCTGTTCTGGAGGGCCTCATGCCTTGCCAGCATCACGGGGGAGGCGCTTGGGCACCACTTGGAGGTGTGCCATGCGACACGTTTTCCTCAGGAGAACGCAGGGCAAGGGGTGCCCACCGCTCAGGAGTTCATCGCCAAGACCACACAGGAACTGCAAGACGCAAGAGCCATGCGCGGCGATAGCCGCTCACAGGGTGCGCCTCACCACCCAGGCGAGGGTGCTGAACTGCGCGTCTGCATCGACATCCCAGGGCTCAACAGGGCTGCGTCTCAGGAACGCTTCTGGCCTTCGCTTGTGGGCTGTTGCGAGGGCCCGCCACACAACTACGCTCGCATGCCGTTCGGCTTGCCGAGCGTGATGTCGGCCTATCAGCACGCCATGCAGCGTGACCTGGTGGCTCAAGAGGCCAGGTACCGCGTCGTCCTGCAGGGAACGGAGACGATATTTAGGGAGCTTCCTGAGCCCCCAGAGCCTCCCGAGGCTCAGGGCTCCGGTGGCTCATGAGGAGTCGTTTCTTCGACGCGCGCCTTCAGCAGCACCAACTCTGCTTCGTCTACAGAACCAGGTGACATCTTCCAAGCTCGTTAAGCTAGGAGCACCCCTTGGGCTGCATTATTCCCAAGCCGTGTGGGTCCGTCCCTACGGCATGTATCCCATTTGCTTATGTCTTTAGCTTACCTTGCTGGGGGCGCCCCTCGGGCTGCATCATCCCCAAGCCGCTCGGGCCGGACCCAGTGGCATGTATCTTCCTGCATTTACCCAAGCTGATTTGCCTTCCCTGCTTAACCTGCCTATGGTTATCACCTGCTCGATCATCGCCTCCCACGGGGCCTCCTCACTGGCACGGAGCTGGTGCATGGGTCCGTCCCTGCCATGTCGACAAATCTGAGCGGTAGAGCTCTGGCTCGCGGCACGCCCTGGTTAGGTGACCCTGTTCTTTTGGGGTTTTATTTTTAATTAATACTACTACAAGCATGGAAAGTAAACTAGCTAAAAGCTACAACTATTTTGTGTGTGTTTTTCTTAAGGTTTTCCAAACACACAAGAAGAAAGCTTAAAAAGAAATTAAACTAGCATGGATGATACAATGAAAAAGTATGAGCACCAACAACTGGAATGAGTGTGTGAACATGAATGTAATGTTGGGGAGAACTACGTACTCCCCCAAGCTTAGGATTTTGGCCTAAGTTGGTCTATTCCCATGGAGCAAATCTACCCTCTCCGGTGTACTAAGGAGGATCCTCAGGGTGCCACTGGTTAGTGATCTCCTCCGGATCCAACTGATAAACAGACTGACGGTGAGGACCAAGTGGTGGCTCCGGCTCTGGAGCTGATGTCAGGCTCTGGTATGCCTGAACAGCCTCCGGCAAAACAAGGTACATGCCTGAAAATATGCTGAACAAAGAGGGAGCAGGCAAGGTAATAGTCTCAAAGTAATTCTTATCAAATATCAGTCTATAGTTAAGCACCTTCTTCTTATTCTTAACAATAAAATCATGTGCTACCATACTCTTATAATCTAGAAAAATATGAGGCAGCAACTTTTCCTCTTTCTCATAATTCCTAATAGGTATGTTAAAGTGTGCAGCAAGGCGCGAGGCGAAGATGCCTCCTAAGAAGGGACCCTTTGTACGGTTTAGATTTAACCGTTTAGCAACAATATTGCCTAAACTAAAAGTGGTATCACGAAACAAAGCATGGCGCAAAATAACAATATGGGGCACTAAGATTTCCACAGTTCCCGCGACCAATTAAGCATCTACTAGCAAATATTGCGAAGTAACGTAGGACATGAAAATGTATGCTAGTAATTCTTGCATCGGAAACCTTTCTTGTTTCCCTACAACAATCATATCAATAAATCCTTCCACATCATTACGATGTGGTTCCTCTATGCTTCCCTTAAAGGGTATCCTACAAACCCGGCAAAAATCATAAAGTGACATATCCTATGCTCATCATATAAATAAAATTCCACCGAAGGTGGCGATCTCCTAGCATGGAAATGAAAATTTTGCACAAAAATATTGGTTAGTAGGAGATACTGTTCACGCTGGTCGTGGAGGAAGTCGGTGAGGCCTGCATTCTCAGCCAAATAATAAAAATCTTCATAAATCCCGGCTTCTCTCAAGAACTCATCACAAGGCCATTCACATGGCCGAACCTCCACAATACGAGGGAGATCATACTTAGGCTTCTTATTCTCTTCACTTTGCTTATCCTTCGAGCTTTGGCTCGATGAGCCCCTCAAAAATCTCTTCATCTTTTTCTGAATTTTTTTGAAATTTTTAGTAACTTAGAATAAAAGTGAACCAAACTCAACAAAATTGATAGCAATAACTCCTACAAGTGTCTAAAGGCTATATCATGCATTAAAACTACTTTTGACCACATAAATTTGACATGCAAGCTCAAGAACAGGGTCACCTAAGCAGCAAAAATTTGCAATAAATAAAGCACTAGAACAAAAACTAATTGGACCATTGGAGGAGTCACATACTGAAGAACAATCCCCCAAAGCAGTTTTGTGAATGGAGCTTTGACCAAGGAGATCGAAAATGGCAGCAAGATGAGCTAGAACACGGGTTTGAGCTGGTGGGTGATTTTTTCTAGAGGAAGACGAAGTGTCTGGGTGCAAGAATAAGTGGAGGGGACCCACATGGGGTCCACGAGGCAGGGGGTGCACCCAGGGGGTAGGGTGCGCTCTCCATCCTCGTGGGCACACGGTGGGTCCCCCTGATGTGTTCACAGTGCCAATAATTCTTAAATATTCTAGAAAAAATCATATTAAATTTTTAGGGCATTTGGAGAACTTTTATTTTTGGGGTATTTCTTATTGCAAGGGTAATTCATAAAACAGACAGAAAATACTATTTTTGCTTTATTTAGACTAAATAACAGAAAATAAAAAGAGGGTACAGAAGGTTGTGCTTTCTAACTTCATCCATATCATGCTCATCAAAAGGAATCCACTAACAAGGTTGATCAAGTCTTGTTAACAAACTCATTCCGAATCGCATGAAACCGGAGAAATTTCGAATAACACTAGGTCACCTCAACTGGGATATGCACATCCCCAATAATAAGAATATCATATTTCTTCTTGACAGTAGGAAGAGGAAATTCAAAACCTCCAATAGTAATTTTTGGAATTTTCCAATAAAATTGATACTGTGGACTTGAGGTTGTTTCCTCGGAAAGTGTACCATATGCTCATTACCATTAACATGAAAAGTGATATTGCCTTTGTTGCAATAAATAACACCCCCTGCAGTATTCAAAAAGGGTCTTCCAAGAATAATGGACATACTATCGTCCTCGGGAATATCGAGAATAACAAAGTCCATTAAGATAGTAACGTTTGCAACCACAACAGGCACATCCTCACAAATACCGACAGGTATAGCAGTTGATTTATCAGCCATTTGCAAAGATATTTCAGTAGGTGTCAACTTATTCAAATCAAGTCTACGATATAAAGAGAGAGGCATAGCACTAACACCGGCTCCAAGATCACATAAAGCAATTTTAACATAGTTTCTTTTAATAGAGCATGGTATAGTTGGTACTCCTAGATCTCCAAGTTTCTTTGGTATTCCACCCTTAAAAGTATAATTAGCAAGCATGGTGGAAATTTCAGCTTCTGGTATATTTCTTTTATTAGTAACAATATCCTTCATGTACTTAGCATAAGGATTCATTTTAAGCATATCAGTAAAATGCATATGCAAAAAGATAGGTCTAATCATTTCAGCAAAGCGCTCAAAATCCTCATCATCCTTTTTCTTGGATGGTTTAGGAGGAAAAGGCATGGGTTTCTGAACCCATGGTTCTCTTTCTTTACCGTGCGTCCTAGCAACAAATTCTCTCTTATCATAACATTGATTCTTTGATTGTGGGTTATCAAGATCAACAGCAGGTTCAATTTCTACATCATTGTCATTGCTAGGTTGAGCATCAACATGAACATCATCATTAACGTTATCTCTAGGTTCATGTTCATTACCAGATTGTGTTTCAACATCAGAAATAGAAATATCATTGGGATTCTCAGGTGTGTCTTCAACAGGTTCACTAGAAGCATGCAAAGTCCTATCATTTTTCTTTTTTCTTCCTTTTAGAAGGACTAGGTGCATCAACATTAGTTCTCTAAGAATCTTGCTCAATTCTCTTAGGGTGGCCCTCAGGATACAAAGGTTCCTGAGTCATTTTACCCCGTATAGTCATAACTCTAACATCATTATCATTTTTCTTATTATTTAATTCATTGAGCAAATCATTCCGAGCTTTAAGTACTTGTTCTACTTGAGTGGTAACCATAGAAGCATGTTTACTAATAAGTTTAAGTTCACCTTTAACTCTAGACATATAATCACTCAAGAGTTCAATCATAAAAGCATTATGTTTCAATTGTCTACCAACATAAGCATTGAAGTTTTCTTGTTTAACAATAAAATTATCAAACTCATATAAGCATTGGCTAGCAGACTTATAACGAGGAATATCACCTTCATCAAATCTATAGAAAGAATTTACCTTTACTACCTGTGCTGGGTTATCAAGACCATGTATTTCTTCAATAGGTGGTAAATTCTTAACATCTTCAGCTTTAATACCTTTTTCTTTCATAGATTTCTTTGCCTCTTGCATATCTTCAGGACTGAGAAATAGAATACCCCTTTTCTTCGGAGTTGGCTTAGGAGTTGGTTCAGGAAGTGTCCAATCATTTTCATTACTCAACATATTATTCAATAGCAATTCAGCTTTATCAACAGTTCTTTCCCTGAAAACACAACCAACACAACTATCCAGGTGGTCTCTGGAAGCATCGGTTAGTCCATTATAAAAGATATCAAGTACTTCATTTTTCTTGAGAGGATGATCAGGCAAAGCATTAAGTAATTGGAGAAGCCTCCCCCAAGCTTGTGGGAGATTCTCTTATTCAATTTGCACAAAATTATATATTCCCTTAAGGCAGCTTGTTTCTTATGAGCGGGGAAATATTTAGCAGAAAAGTAATAAATCATATCCTGGGGACTACGCACACAACCAGGATCAAGAGAATTAAACCATGTTTTAGCATCACCCTTTAATGAGAATGGAGACAACTTAAGGATAAAGTAATAGTGAGTTTTCTCATCATTAGTGAATAGGGTGGCTATATCATTTAATTTAGTAAGATGTGCCATGACAGTTTCAGATTCATAGCCATAAAAAGGATCAAATTCAACCAAAGTAATTAACTCAGGATGGACAGAGAAATCATTATCCTTATCGGAGATTAAGATAGGTGAAGTAGCAGGAGCACGGTCATATTTCATTCTAGCATTTAAAGATTTTTCTTTAAGCTTAGCTAATAATTTCTTAAGATCAGATCTATCATTACAAGGTAAAAAGTCCCGAGCAGTTTCTTCATCCATAACATAACCCTCAGGCACAACTGGCAATTCATATCTAGGGGGAGAATCTTCATCATCACTTTCATCAATATTATCTGTTTCAATAATTTCATTCTCTCTATCCTTAGCAAGTTGTTCATCAAGAAATTCACCTAGTGGCACAGTATTATCAAGCATAGAAGTAGTTTCATCATAAGTATCATGCAAAGCAGAAGTGGCATCATCAATAACATGTGACATATCAGAATGAATAGCAGGAGTAGGTGTCGCAAGTTTACTCAAAACAGATGGTGAATCAAGTGCAGAGCTAGACAACAGTTCCTTAGAGCATCTCCAACAGGCGCCGGTCGCGCCGTGTGCAAAAATCAGATATGCCGCGCGCGCATTGCCTGATTTGGCGCGGCGCGCAGCGCTGGCTCCAGCAGCCGCGCTAAAATGCAGCACGTGCGCCGCTCCAGCAGCGTGCCAAAATGCAGCGTGCGCGACTCACAGAAACAACATATGCATTCGAAAACAGAAGCAAAAAGATCAAAACAAACAAAAATAAATAGTTCAATTTTGTTAATTACAACTCAAACAAACAGTTTTTATCGTTCAATACAACAAATAGTGCAATTAAACACAACAAATAGTTCAACAATACAATAACAAACACACAAATCATGATGCTCTTTGTCGTCCATTCCATGCCCACCACTCCTCAATGAGATCCTTCTGAAGATCATTATGCGCTGCGGGACATCGAATGGCATGATAGGAGGCAACAAACTGGGCCACCCTTTCAGCCCTCTGTCGCACTCGCACGGGATGTCCCAAGAGCTCATACTGAGAGTAGTCTACATCTTGGCCACACTCATTCTCGATGATCATGTTGTGCATGATCACACAAGCGTGCATTATTTACCAAAGCATCTTCTGATCCCAAAATCTAGCCGGTCCTCTCACAATAGCAAATTGGGCTTGCAAAATCCCAAAAGCTCTCTCCACATCTTTTCTAGCCGCCGCCTGAGCATTGCGGAAATCAAGATTTTTCTTACCTTCTGGCTTTTTCAATGGCTTGACAAATGTTTGCCACTTTGGATAGATGCCATCCTCTAGATAATAGCCATAGTTGTATGTATGGCCATTTGCTACAAACTGCACCAGTGGCAACTCCCCATTTGCAATCTTACTCATCAGTGGTGACCGGTTGACAACATTGATGTCATTCAAAGATCCAGGCATTCCAAAGAATGCATGCCAAATCCAAGTCTCTTGATTGGCCACCGCTTCAAGGATTATAGTGGACCCTTTTTTTGGCCGTGGAATTGCCCATGTCATGCCTTTCGACAATTCTTCCAAGTCCAATGCATGCAATCTATTGAGCCAAGCATGCCAGGAAAACCGCGAGCTTTGTTCATCGCTAAAAGCCTTGCGACGTCTTCAGCGTTGGGAGATCTCAAATACTCCTCGCCAAACACTTGCACAATTCCGACTGCAAAGCGCTTGACACACATGATGGCTTGGCTCTCACCCATAGCCAAGTGATCATCAACTAGATCAACCGGTATACCGTATGCCAACATACGCAAAGCGGCTGTCACCTTCTGAAAGGTGCTATGCCCGAGCTCTCCGGCGGCATTCCTCCTTTGCTAAAAAAGCGGTCATGGCTCGCTAGGTTCTCTGCAATGCGCCTGAACAACTCGGTGCTCATCCTAAACCGGCGACGAAAATATGACTCGTGGTATGTGGGATTCTTCGCAAAATAATGCCTGATCAATCTGTTGTGGGCATCGATCCTATCCCTCCAAATATTTTGACGACCCATAACCGAAACACCGTGCTTCGGTTTTTTATTAATATGCATAGGTAGGATCATTGCAAGATCCTCCTCCTCTTCCATATCAAATTCTTCTTCGGAAGAATCATACGACGAACTCATCTACAATGTTGAATACTATGTTATAAATACAAAACTACAATCAACATGCACGAAATTCATGGCTTTTGAGCAATACATACCTTCTAGGCGTTTTGTCGAACACCTTGCGGGCGCCGAGCGGCAGTGAGCGCACGGGTGCTGTTTGTCGAAGGACTAGCACGCGCGCGCGGCGGCGGGACTAGAGGGGGGCCGGAGAAAGCGCGCGCGGGGCGGGGATAGGCCGGCAAAGCGCCGGAACGGTCGCCGGGTGGCGCGGTCGGCGGCGGCGGCGCGGCTGGAGGGGGGGTGGGAGGTGCGAGCGAGCGCGCAAGAGTCCAGCGCGCGGGAGCGGGCGCAGCAAATAAGCGGCGCGCGATTGCGTTTCGGCCCGCGCGCTAGACTACATATGCCGCGCGTGCGGTTTTCACGTGCCCGCTGGAGCAACTATTTCGGTTGCGCGTGCGCTAAAAGGGGGGATTTTACGGCGCGACGCTAGTTTGGCACGCCTGTTGGAGATGCTCTTACCTCCCCTCGTAGTTGAGGGAAAATTTAGTTCTTTCATCTTTCAAGTTCTTCATAGTGATCAGCAGATATAAATCCCAAGTGACTCAAAGAATAGAGCTATGCTCCCTGGCAACGGCGCCAGAAAATAGTCTTGATAACCCACAAGTATAGGGGATTGCAACAGTTTTCGAGGTAGAGTATTCAACCCAAATTTACACAAGGGGAGCCTAAGGATATTCTCAAGTATTAGCAGCTGAGTTGTCAATTCAATCACACCTGGAAAACTTAATATCTGCAACAAGGTATTTAGTAACAAAGTAATATGACAGTAGTGATAACGGTAGCAAAAGTAACAGTATTGGTTTTGTAGTGATTGTAACAGTGGCAACGGAAAAGTAACTAAGCAAAGAAGAATATGTGAAAAGCTTGTAGGCAATGGATCAGTGATGGATAATTATGTCGGATGTGATTCCTCATGAAACAGTTATAACATAGGGTGACACAGAACTAGCTCCAGTTCAACAATGTAATGTAGGCATGTATTCCGAATATAGTCATACGTGCTTATGGAAAAGAACTTGCATGGCATCTTTTGTCCTACCCTCCCGTGGCAGCGGGGTCCTATTGGAAACTAAGGGATATTAAGGCCTCCTTTTAATAGAGTACCGGAGCAAAGCATTAACACTTAGTGAATACATGAAGTCCTCAAACTACGGTCATCACCGGTAAGTATCCCGATTATTGTCACTTCGGGCTTAACGAATCATAACTCATAATAGGGGACTATAGACTTGCAAGATAGGATCAAGAACACACATATATTCATGAAAACATAATAGGTTCAGATCTGAAAGCATGACACTCGGGCCCTAGTGACAAGCATTAAGCATAGCAAAGTCATAGAAACATCAATCTCAGAACATAATGGATACTAGGGATCAAACCCTAACAAAACTAACTCTATTACATGATAAATCCCATCCAACCCATCACCGTCCAGCAAGCCTACGATGGAATTACTCACGCATGGCAGTGAGCATCATGAAATTGGTGATGGAGGAAGGTTGATGATGACAATGGCGATGGATTCTCCTCTTCGGAGCCCCGAACGGACTCCAGACCAGCCCTCCCGAGAGAGATTAGGGCTTGGCGGTGGCTCCGTATCGTAAAATGCGATGAATCCTTTTCTCCGTTTTTTCTCCCCGAACATGAATATAGAGAGTTGGAGTTGAGGTTGGTGGAGCACCAGGGGGCCCACGAGGCAGGGGGGCGCGCCCAGGGGGTAGGCACACCCCCACCCTCCTGGACAGGGTGTGGGCCCCCTGGCCTTGATTCTTTCGCCAGTATTTTTTATATATTCCAAAAATATTCTACGTTGATTTTCAGGTCATTCCGAGAACTTTTATTTCTGCACAAAAAGAACACCATGGCAATTCTGCTGAAAACAGCGTCAGTCCGGGTTAGTTCTATTCAAATCATGCAAGTTAGAGTCCAAAACAAGGGAAAAAGTGTTTGGAAAAGTAGATACACTAGAGACATATCATTTACACAAACTGGTGGTGAGAACATGGTACTGCCCACTATTCAACTGCTTTGGATTGCTTTGATAACCAGACTGCTGCTGCTATTGATTCCCCTGATTACTCTGCTGGTTGTAAGCACCCTGGTTACCGTGACCTTGAAACCCAGAACTTGAACCGCCGCCTCCATGACCTAGACCATGAGAACCGGACCCTGATCCGCCGTTTGAGCCATGGTGGCGCTGGATGGACTCCCTAAAGCTTCACATTATGGTGCAATCTTTCAATGAATGAGTAGCCGGCTTCTGATCCGTTCCATGTTTTGGACACGGCTGATTTAACATTGCTTCAAGGTCAAATCCTATCCTCGGAGCCGACTGTCCCTTACGACGCTGGTTATAATTACGTACACCGGTGTTAGCCACAAAATCATCGGCCTTGCGCTTACCGTTGCCGCCCTGATTGGTAGGATTGTACTGTTGTCCCTTAATGTCGTTACTCTTCTTTCCCTTTCCTGATCTTTCATCCTCAGAATCGGGGTCCTTGGTACCATCAGAGTTGGCATACTTTACAAGAGCCGCCATTAGCTCCCCCATGTCATTGCAATGACGCTTGAGCCACCCAAGCTTCTGCTTGAGTGGAATGAACCGGCAATTTTTCTCCAACATCAGAACCGCCGAACCGATGTTGATATTATCTGAAGAATGTATGATGGTCGATACCCGATGCACCCAGCTGTTCGTTGACTGGCCCTCAGCCTGAACACAAGAAACCAAATCTACAATCGACATAGGCTGTTTGCACGTGTCTTTGAAATTCTGGATAACCGGGCCTTTAGCTCCACCCATGACCTGATGGAGTTAGCCGGCAACCCCTTCAACCAGGTGCGAGCTGTCCCCTCTAACATCATGGTGAAATACTTAGCGTACACAACCTCGCTAACATCCAGCATTTCCATAGCCATCTCATAACTTTCCACCCACGCCTCAGGGGTTTGATCGGCCGTGTAATTAGGCACCTTGCGAGGGCCTTTGAAGTCCTTGGGCAGACACTCGTTTCGTATAGCTGCTATTAGACACGACACACCGAACGCCTTGGAAGTCACACCTGCCTCAATTGAAGCTGTCGGGTAAACCGGCGCGTGCTGATGAGGGGCCAGTTGAGCCGCCAGCTCAACATCTCGACGTGCTCTGGCCTGGTCCACGAAATCCTATGCTTTGACTCCATTGCACGCCGGGTCATGTCCGTGAGGTTGGTTATGGCGATGTTCGGTACTTGAGACCACTGGCGAGTCAATGTGCCTACTGTAGCTCCGGCTTGGGCGAGGGGTCGCATGAATCCGATCACGACTATAAGAATAAGCCTACTGCTGCACCAAAGCTGTTTGAAGAAGCTCCCCGGCCCTTCGGGTTTCAACCGCCGCTGGAGTTTCACCCTCGTCTGGCAGAGCCGCCAATCGTGTAGCTGCAGCAATCATGTTGTCCACAGGGGTGGAGTAATGACCCGGTGGTGTCATCACATGCTGAGGCAGAGTGTTGTTCATATGCGACTGGCCGGGCGGTTCAACTATTCGATTCACCACCGGCAGGTTACTGGCTCCAAGGGTGTTGAAGAGGTCCCTAGACTCGTAAACCAAGGGCAAACGACTCTGGTGCTTTCTCCTCAAGACTTCGTGTGAAGTGTTCTTATCTACCCTAAGCCGATATGAATCTGCTTGAATCTGCTGTGCTTGGGCGTCCAAAACGGCTTGTTCTGCAGCCATCCTAGCGTTCTCCGACGCTAAGTCTGCTTTAGCTTGTGCTATTCCATCACGCAATTTTGCCACTTCTACCTTCTGTTGCTCCTGGTTTTCTGGGGTTACCTCAACCTCCATCAGAGTCGCCAGAGCATCCAATAGATGTGTTAAGACTTGAGCCGGCGGGCGAGCTAAACCACCAGCCCCAACTGCCATGACCGCAGCTGCACTAGAAGTCATAACCGCGACGGCTGTCGAGCCAAGAACCGGCTGTGTGCCAGCCATGAAGATCGCCACCCTGTTCGGCGGCTCACGGGGATCCGGAATACTGTCGCCATGGGAACAGCCCCCAAGTCGTCTGTCTTGCAGTTGATACATTGAGCTGGTCTCGCCTGTGGACTCATCATCAGAGCAGATTTCTCTCTCACCGCCAGAGATAGAGCCTTCCAACTCAGCCCCATGGGTGAACCCAACAAAGACATGCCTTACGGCGGGTTGAGCCTGGGCGGGTCGTGCACGCTGAGCCGTCTCGATGATGTCAGTGCAGATGTCCGGCTCAGGGCCCAGCTCGCCAATCTTGCCGATGAAGACGTGGATTCCGCCAAAAGGGACCCAGTACCATACTCAATTAAGCCGGCCTCAGGGTCCCAGCCTGCATCGTTGATGTAGAGCTTGCCGCGACGACTCTTGGTCATCCGGCCCACATCGTATCCCTTGAGCCCTTTGAAGCTGCCCTTTAAGAACTTAAAACCACCGTGCGCTGGCCCCACGGTGGGCGCCAACTGTCATGGAAGTGTCACGGCAGATGTCCTCATGGAAGGACTTATTTGTGGAGCCATTGCGACGAGGTTATCTTAAAGGGGCTAAACGGGACAAAGGACACGGAGAGTTTATACTTGTTCGGCCCCTTCTGGTGAAGGTAAAGGCCTACTCCAGTTTGAGGTGGTATTGCTAGGGTTTCGATTACCAGGGAGCAAACACGCTTTGCCTGGCTTTCGACTTGTTGTTTTCTTGCCCTAAGCTGCTGCCGGGTCGTCCCCTTATATACAGAGGTTGACGCCCTGCAGCCTACAAAGTCCGGGCCGGCTCATACAACGTGTCCGGCTCGGTGACTTATCTTACATGACTTACATTACAAGTCTACATGTACATGGCGGTTTACACTTTACGGGCCGTAAGCCGCCTCTCGGTTTAGGCCTTTTACTAAGCCTATCTATGAACCTCCATCGTTAATATCCTATTGGGCTTTATCTAGATGAACCGCCATAGGGATGACCCGGCCCCTCCTGGGCAGGTAATATCTGATAGTCATATCCCCAACAGTCACCAAATCACATAACTCATATAATACAAAATCGTCATCGAACGTTAAGTGTGCGGACCCTACGGGTTCGAGAACTATGTAGACATGACCGAGACACCTCTCCGGTCAATAACCAACAGCAGAACCTGGATGCTCATATTGTCTCCGACATATTCTACAAAGATCTTTATTGGTTGAACCATAATGACAACATACGTTATTCCCTTTGTCATCGGTATGTTACTTGCCTGAGATTCGATCGTTGGTATCTTCATACCTAGTTCAATCTCATTACAAGAAAGTCTCTTTAATCGATCCGTAATACATCATCCCGCAACTAACTCATTAGTCACATTACTTGCAAGGCTTCTTATGATGGGTATTACCGAGAGGGCCCAGAGATACCTCTCCGATACTCGGAGTGGCAAATCCTAATCTCAATCTATGCCAACCCAACAAACACCTTCAAAGATACCTGTAAAGCATCTTTATAATCACCCAGTTATGTTTTGACGTTTGATAACACACAAGGTATTCCTCCGGTGTCCGGGAGTTGCATAATCTCATAGTCAAAGGAGTGTGTATATGACATGAAGAAAGCAATAGCAATAAAACTGAATGATCAACATGCTAAGCTAACAGATGGGTCTTGTCCATCACATCATTCTCCTAATGATGTGATCCCGTTATCAAATGACAACTCATGTCCATGGTTAGGAAACCTTAACCATCTTTGGTCAACGAGCTAGTCAAGTAAAGGCTCACTAGGGATTCAGTGTTTTGTCTATGTATTCACACATGTATTAAGGTTTCCGGTCAATACAATTCTAGCATGAATAATAAATATTTATGATGATATAAGGAAATATAAAATAACAACTTTATTATTGCCTCTAGGGAATATTTCCTTCAGTTGTTGGTGTCATTGTTCGCTTGTGGAGGTGGAGAAGGAGGTCGAGGTGGATCATCTTGTTGTACTTCCTCATTTCCTTTGTCTTGACATGTTCCACTTGTGGATGCCTCCATGTCAACTTGTGTTTCACCTTGATGTGAAGTTGAGTCTTCCACTTTAATGGATGAACTGCTCTCCTTCACCTATGTTGGATGGATTTTGCCAATAGACAAGTCTTGAATTGCTTCCGAAGGATCTTTCTCTCCTACATCAATTGGCAATTGCTCTACTTGCGAGCCGCTAGATTCATCAAACTTCACATCTACCTTCTCTTCAACTTTTGAGTGAAGTTGTTATAGACATGGTATGTGGAGAGTTCGATTTGTAACCGAGTTGGTGATGTCTACTACACAATTTATTCTTGTAGACTCGTGTTGGGCGTCCAAGCGCAGAGTTTTTTAGGATAGTAGCAATTTTCCCTCAAGTGGATGACCTAAGGTTTATCGATCCGTGGGAGGTGTAGGGTGAAGATGGTCTCTCTCAAACAACCCTGCAACCAAATAATAAAAAGCTCTTGTGTCCCCAACACACCAAATACAATGGTAATTTTTATTGGTGCACTAGTTCGGCGAAGAGATGGTGATACACGCATAGCAATGATAGTAGATATTGATTTTTGTAATAGGAACAATACAAAACAACAAGGTAGAAATTGATAAAATGGAGCACAAACGGTATTGCAATGCTTGAAAATGAGGCCTAGGGTCCGTACTTTCGCTAGTGCAATCTCTCAGCAATGCTAAAATAATTGGATCATATAACCATCTCTCAACACGCGATGAAGAATCACTCCAAAGTTCTTATCTAGCAGAGAACATAAGAATAAATTGTTTGTAGGGTACAAAACCACCTCAAAGTTATCCTTTTCGATCGATCTATCTAAGAGTTCGTACTAAAATAACACAAAGTTATCCTTTCCGACCGATCTATCCAAGAGTTCGTACTAAAATAACACCATATGATACACATCAACCAACTCTAGTGTCACCTAGATACTCCAATGTCACTATGAGTATCCGTGAGTTAATTATACAATATATATCAAACAATTTTAGATTCATAATATACTCAGTCCAACACAAAGAACCTCAAAGAGTGCCCCAAGATTTCTACCGGAGAAACAAGGACGATAAACGTGCATCAACCCCTATGCATAAATTACCCCAATGTCACCTCGGGAATCCACGAGTCGAGTGCCAAAACATATATGAAGTTTATCAATATGATACCCCATTGTCACCATGGGTATTCATAGCAAGATATAGATCAAGTGCTCTCAAATCCATAAAAGTACTCAATCCGATAAAACGAAATCTCAAAGGGAAAAACCAGTTCATCACAACAAGATAGAGGGGCAGAAACATCATATGATCCAACTATATTAACAAATATCGCGATACATCAAGATCGTGTCAAATCAAGAACACGAGAGACAGAGAGAGATTAAACACATAGCTACTGGTACAAACCCTCAGCCTCGAGGGTGGACTACTCCTCGTCATCATGGTGGTCGTCGGGATGATGAAGATGGCCACCGGTGATGATTTCCCCCTTGATGACCCACAAGTATAGGGGATCTATCTTAGTCCTTTCGATAATTAAGAGTGTCAAACCCAACGAGGAGCAGAAGGAAATGACAAGCAATTTCAGTAAGGTATTCTCTGCAAGCACTAAAATTATCGGTAACAGGTAGTTTGGTAATAAGGTAATTCGTAATGGGTAACAAGTAACAAAAGTAAACAAGGTGCAGCAAGGTGGCCCAATCCTTTCTGTCTCAAAGGACAAGCCTGGACAAACTCTTATATAAAGGAAAGCGCTCCCGAGGACACATGGGAATTATCGTCAAGCTAGTTTTCATCATGCTCATATGATTCACGCCCGTTACTTTGATAATTTGTTATGTGGGTGGACCGGTGCTTGGGTACTGCCCTTCCTTGGACAAGCATCCCTCTTATGATTAACCCCCCCCCCCCCCCCCCCCGCCCCCGCAAGCATCCGCAACTACGAAAGAAGAATTAAGGTAAACCTAACCATAGCATGAAACATATGGATCCAAATTAGCCCCTTATGAAGCAACGCATAAACTAGGGTTTGAGCTTCTGTCACTCTAGCAACCCATCATCTACTTATTACTTCCCAATGCCTTCACCTAGGCCCAAACAATGGTGAAGTGTCATGTAGTCAACGTTCACATATCACCACTAGAGGAAAGATAACATACATGTCATCAAAATATTGAACGAATACCAAATTCAGATGACTACTTATAACAAGACTTCTCCCATGTCCTCAGGAACAAACGTAACTACTCACAAATCATATTCATGTTCATAATCAGAGGGGTATTAATGTGCATGAAGGATCTGAATATATAATCTTCCACCAAATAAACCCACTAGCATCAACTACAAGGAGTAATCAACACTACTAGCAACCCACAGGTACCAATCTGAGGTTTTGAGACAAAGGTCGGATACAAGAGATGAACTAGGGTTTGAGAGGAGATGGTGTTGGTGAAGATGTTGATGGAGATTGACCCCCTCCTAATGAGAGGATTGATGGTGATGATGATGGTGAAGATTTCCCCCTCCCGGAGGGATGTTTCCCTGACAGAACAGCTCCGCCGGAGCCCTAGATTGGCTCCACCAAGGTTCCGCCTCGAGACTGTGGCATTTCGTCCTGGAAGCTTCCTTCCATTTTTTTCCAGAGAAAAAGACACCTTATACCAGAAGATGGGCATCGGGGGGCTTCCAGGTGGCCCACGAGGCAGGGGCACGCCCAGGGGGTAGGGCGCGCCCTCCACCCTCGTGGACAGTGGGTGGCCCCCCTCTGGTGCTTCGCCCAATATTTTTAATATATTCCAAAACTGACTTTCGTGGAGTTTCATGACTTTTGGAGTTGTGCAGAATAGGTCTCTAATATTTGCTCCTTTTCCAGCCCAGAATTCCAGCTGTCGGCATTCTCGCTCTTCATGTAAACCTTGTAAAATAAGAGAGAAAAGGCATAAGTATTGTGACATAATGTGTAATTACATCCCATAATGCAATAAATATCGATATGAAAGCATGATGCAAAATGGACGTATCAACTCCCCCAAGCCGATATCGAAAAATATGTCCACATGTTTAGAGATAGAGGTGTTGATAAAATAAAATACGGACATGAGGTCATCATGATTATTCTTAGAATAGCAACATATATATATATATATATATATATTCATACAATTTCTTATGTTGAAGTAACAATCTATTCACAATGTAAAGTATGAATCAGAAACTTCATTGAAAAACTAGCAAATTATAATCTCAGGCATTGAAGCAATTGCAATTTATCATAACATCGGAAAGAGTCAATATAAGAGCTTTTCAGCAAGTTTTAATCGGACATAGAGAATGATAGGGGCTTATAGTTTTTCCTCCCAACCTTTTACCTCAAGGGTAACGTCAACAATAATGCTTTATGAAAAACCACATCCAATTGGATATATATATCAGGATCTTTCCAACACATAGTGCTTGCCAAAGGATAAAGTGTAAAAAGGAAAGGTGAAGATCACCATGACTTTTGTATAAGGTATAAGACAAAAATAAAAGATAGGCTCTTCGGAGAGGGAAGCAGAGGTTGTCATGTGCTTTTATGGTTGGATGCACAAAATCTCAATGCAAAAGAACGTCACTTTATATTGCCACTTGTGATAGGGACCTTTATTATGCAGTCTGTCGCTTTTATTTCTTCCATATCACAAGCTCGTATAAAGCTTATTTTCTCCACACTAATAGATCATACATATTTCGAGAGCAATTTTTATTGCTTGCAACAATGACAACTTACTGGAAGGATCTTACTCGATCCATAGGTAGATATGGTGGACTCTCATGGAAAAATTGGGTTTAAGGATATTTGGAAGCGCAATTAGTATCTCTACTTGCTGCAAAGAATTTGGCTAGCGTGAGGGGGAAAGGCATGCTCAACATGTTGGATGATCCATGACAATATAATTTATTTCGGATATAAGAAAACATAACCCATTACGTTGTCTTCCTTGTCCAACATCAACCTTTTAGCATGTAATATTTTAATGAGTGCTCACAATCATAAAAGATGTCCAAGATAGTATATTTACATGTGAAAACCTCTCTTTCGTTCTTACTTCCTATTAATTGCAACGATGACCAAAACTATGTTTTTCAACTCTCAACAACTTTTATTCATCATACTCTTTATATGTGAAGTCATTACTCTCCATAAGATCAATATGGTCTCTTTATTTATTTTTATTATTTCATTTTTCTTTTATTCCCTCAAGATCATAGCAAGATAACCAAGCCCTCTACTCAAGACTAATCTTTATTATATATAGCTCATAGACTCGATTACATAGATAAGGATCAACACAAAAACTCAAAGCTAGATCATACTAAACTTTATTCTACTAGATCAAGATATAACCAAAAGGATCAAACTAAGAAAAACGGTAAAGATAGAAGTGTGATGGTGATACGATACCGGGGAACCTCCCCCAAGCTTGGCAGTTGCCAAGGGGAGTGCCCATACCCGTGTATTTATGTCTCTTTCTTCGGAGGTGGTGATGATGGAGTTGTTGATGATGTAGGCTTGTCATCCATCTTCCAAGGCATAGGCTCACCATCATAGAAGGATGATCGAGTCTCCGGGATCCTCAAATCTGCAGCCAAACTCATCCTCTTGAATCTATATTCATACTCACAGTTTTGGTTTTGTAGGTCATAGATCTGGGCTTGGAGGTGCTCGATTTTCTCGTGAAGCTTGAAGATGGTCTCCCCAATGTTCTTGGCATCCATCTTGTGGTTGTTGCTCTGCGATCATCATGTGATTGGCGTTGAGTCTGTGTTCCACCATCCCCTGGCACTTGAAAACTTGTTGCTCCATTGCTTCAAGTCTTGTCTGCACGCTTCCGGTCCTACTTGGTCCCTCAACATCGTGGATGTGCAGCACCCCCTCACGCATCTCAATGGTTTGAGGGGGTTGCAGCACCTCTGCGAGGTAGGGGTTGATAACTGAGGGAGTCCTGGATTAGGGGGTATCCGGACAACCGGATTATATCCTTTGGCCGGACTGTTGGACTATGGAGATACAAGATTGAAGACTTCGTCCCATGTCCGGATGGGACTCTCCTTAGCGTGGAAGGAAAGCTTGGAAATATGGATATGTAGATCTCCTCCCTTGTACCCGACTCTGTGTAACCCTATCCCCCTCTGGTGTCTATATAAACCGGAGGGTTTTAGTCCGTAGGACAAGATACAATCATACCATAGGCTAGCTTCTAGGGTTTAGCCTCTCTGATCTCGTGGTAGATCAACTCTTGTACTACTCATATTATCAAGAATAATCAAGCAGGACGTAGGGTTTTACCTCCATCAAGAGGGCCCGAACCTGGGTAAAACATCATGTCCCTTGCCTCATGTTACCATCCGCCTTAGACGCACAGTTCGGGACCCCCTACCCGAGATCCGCCGGTTTTGACACCGACATTGATGCTTTCATTGAGAGTTCCACTATGTCATCGCCGTAAGGAAGGATGCCTCGTCTCGTTGTGAAAAACAACATTACCGCAGGGGGAGCCCTGGCTGTCAGCCAAACTCTCCGGCTAGGCAGTTTCATCATGACTGCCTGTTCGGCCGCTGCACCGACGATGACTTCTCGGGTCATCAAAAATAGCCTCCATGTCGGCTCGGAATTTGCCGAGCAGATGGATCCAATGGAGCTCTCTTCCCTAAACGAGCTCTTAGATCGTATCGCCGAGTTGGGAGTCGCTACAGACTATGATCGGATTGGGCTTAAACCCGATCAAAGGGAGATTAACTCTCCACCGGTCACCCATCATATTGCGGTGGTGGAGGAACAATGCGGCGATTCTTCCTCTATCTTGAGGACTAACTATGTACGGATTCCTGAACTCTCCGTGCCGGACACCCGTTTACGGGAGGACATCACCCAAGCCCTAAACCTAGAGTCAGGTAGCGGGCCAGACTTATCGGGCAACATCCTGGAATCCAAACTTCCAAGATCGAAAACTCCTCGGCCCCTGGGTCTCAGATCGGGTAGGGGTTCGGACTCAAATCTACCCACCCACCCAGACATAAACGATCTTTCCCACATCAGGCAAGAGCCCCATGAAACAGTACATCATTATTGGGCCAGATTCCTCCTTGTGATGAACAAGGTTAAGGACTGTCACGAGGAAGACGCAGTCTCATATTTCTGCAATAATTGCATGGACAAGGGAATCCTTAACGCCTTAAGTTGCCGTGACATATCACGCTTCGCTAACTTGGCATCCATAGTACGAAACTACTATGCGATGGAAAGCGCTTAGAAAACCGAAACGAAATTTTGGGATAATCTGGCTCGGAATATACACCCAGTCCGAAGTAAAAGGGTGCACTATCATAAGACACCCGAGTTAGTTACAAAGAAACAAAAACCCTCTATAGGGCATGGAACCGTATTGGAGGGATGGCTCAACGGCCCCTGCAAAATTCATAGTACAGCGGATACCACACCAACACACAGCCTTAGAGCATGTTGGGTACTCTAGCAGGTGGCCAAAAGTGGTGAGGATGTGCTCATCCCAAATACCACAGAGCATCATCCCGTGGATAACAATACGGTATTAACAGTCTTCAAAACCTTCGCATCAAATAATAGGCGCAAGCGAACACTCCGCAGCCTCGCCGAAATCTGCCACGTGGCAGCAATGAATCCATGGAGTGACATGGCTATTACCTTCAATGCCAGTGACGAACCTAAATTCCGAACAGCCCGAGCACCAGCTGCACTGGTCCTCAGTCCAATTGTGGATGGCTTTCGACTCACCAAAGTACTCATGGACGGCGGCCGTGGATTGAACCTCATCTATGAGGAAACTCTTCAAAAATGGAAATAGACTGGAACCGCATTGAGAAAAGTAGCACAACCTTCAGAGGAATCATCCCCAGTCGGGAAGCACGCTGTGCCGGGAAAATCACACTAGATGTGGTATTCGGCACACCGGAGAACTATAGGTCCAAAGAAATTACATTCCAAGTGGCCCTGTTCAGTAGTGGATACCACGCCCTTTTAGGACGGGAGGCGTTCACGATCTTCCAAGCCATACCCCATTATGGGTACATGAAGCTCAAAATGCCTGGGCCCAACGAAATCATCACTCTCGCTAGTGATCTGGACATAGCACTCCGCGCCGAAAACAAAACAGCCGCATTGGCCCTCGAGGCATTGTCCGAAGCCCTTTTGGACAAGGAGTTAACTGCGCTACACTCCACAGTGGATAGGGACGACATGTTACTCGACAAGTGATCCAAGTCCACCTCTTTTAAACCAGTGGACGAAATAGTCAAATTCCAAGTCCACCCAACGGACCCTACAAAAACTGCCTCCATCGGGGCACACCTAAACCCCGCCGTGGACACCGCACTACGAGAGTTCCTGTGCGAGAGTTGGGACATATTCGCCTGGCACCCCTCAGACATGCCAGGAATCCCACGTGGGCTGGCCGAGCACAGCCTCAATATTCTAAAGGGATTCAAGCCGGTCAAGCAAACTCTTCGGCGTTTCTCTGAACCTAAGAGACAAGCTATGGGAGAAGAACTAGCCAAGTTATTAGAGGCCGGATTCATTAGAGAAATAAAACACCCGGACTGGCTAGAAAACCTGGTGATGGTACCAAAGAAGGACAAATCCTGGCGCCTGTGTGTCGATTTTAAGGTCCTCAACAAGGCCTTCCCAAAGGATCCCTTCCCCCTCCCCGCATTGATCAAATTATCGATGCTACCGCAGGACACGAGTCATTGTGTTTCCTCGATGCATACTCCGGCTACCACCAAATCAAGATGGCGGAGTCCGACCAAGCCGCAACGACATTTATCACACCATACGACCCCTTCTGTTTCAACACAATGCCTTTCGGGCTCAAAAATGCCAGCGCAACATATCAGCGCATGATTCAGACATGTGTGGAGAAACAGATCGGCAAAACAGTAGAGGCATACGTAGATGATGTGGTCGTCAAAACCAAGCATGTCGACTCTCTAATAGACGACTTGAGGCTCACATTCGACAACCTCCGAAAATACGACATCAAGCTCAATCCGGAAAAATGTGATTCCGGCGTACCAGCCGGAAAGCTCCTGGGCTTCATTGTCTCCAGTAGAGGAATTGAAGTTAATCCGGCCAAAATCCAAGCTCTGTCACAGTTGGCTACCCCAACAGACCTCAAACAAATCCAGAAATTAACTGGATGTGTGGCGGCTCTAAGCTGCTTTATCTCCCGCTTAGGAGAAAAGGCATTACCCCTTTATCACCTCCTTCGGCGCACCGAAAACTTCGAGTGGACGGACGCTGCCACAGCTGGATTGGAAGAAATAAAAGCCATACTGGAAACCAACCCAATCCTGGCCGTGCCAAACATCGGCGAACCAATGTTGTTGTACATTGCGGCAACTCATCAGATTGTAAGCGCGGTGCTTGGCGTCGAACGAGAAGCGGACGGACATAAATTCCCCCTTCAAAAGCCGGTATATTATGTATCCACTGTCCTCACTCCATGCAAGTCACGGTACCCACATTATCAAAAGATAGCCTATGCGGTATTCATGGCATCCCGGAAGCTGCGACACTACTTTCAAGAGTGTTCGATTACAGTAGCCTCGGAAGTGTCACTTAATGATATTATAAACAACCGCGACGCCACGGGCCGGATTGCTAAATGGGCCATTGAGCTCCTCCCGTTCGACATAACATACAAACCCCGGCGAGCCATTAAATCACAAGTATTGGCCGACTTTGTCGCCAAATGGACGGAAGCCGAACTACCTAAAGAGTACGGCGCATACTCCAATTGGATCATGCACTTCGACGGCTCCAAAATGCTGGCTGGTCTGGGGGCTGGCGTCGTCCTGACGTCCCCAACCGGAGATACAGTCCAATACGTACTGTAGATACTGTATATAGACTCCAACAACGCAGCCGAATACGAAGCCCTGTTACATGGTCTTCGGATGGCAGTTTCCATGGGCACTGAATGCCTGGAGGTGCATGGGGATTCGAACCTCGTAATATCCCAAATAAATGGAGACTTCGATGCCAAGGATCCAAAGATGGCGGCCTATCGAAACGCCGTCCTAAAGATGTCAGCTCGGTTCGAGGGGCTCGAATTTCACCATGTGGCTCGGGAAAACAATCAGGCGGCGGATATCCTCGCCCGCATCGGCGCAAAACGCGATGCGATCCCCCCTACATCTTTTTCGAGAGGTTGTTTAAGCCATCCGTGGTATGGGAAGGGGACACCGGTAACAATAGTCCGGACCCGGCCAAAATACCCGATACCGAACACTCTGACATAATCGGAGGCTCTGCCACCAAAATAACACCTTCAGCCCGCGTAATAATGGCCATCATCTCCCCGTGGACAGAACCATTCCTGGCGTACCTAACTAGGCAGAAACTTCCCGAGGTCCAAAATGAGGCACGCTGCATAGTGCGGCGATCTAAAGCCTACAGGGTCCACGAGGGAGAGCTGTATAAAAAAAGTACTACCAGAATCCTTCAAAGGTGCATCTCCGGAGAGGAAGGGCGGAAGCTTTTGGCAGAAATTCACGCCGGACTCGGCATCCACCACGCCGCAGCCCGGGCCTTTGTAAGCAAGGCCTTCCATACAGGTTTTTATTGGCCGACCTCTCGAGCAGACGCACAGGACTTGGTCCAACGGTGTGTCAGTTGCCAGCTTTTTGCAAACCAAAGCCACATGCCACCCACCGCCCTCCAAACAATCCCCATTACCTGGCCCTTTGCGGTCTGGGGGCTTGACATGGTTGGACCCCTTAAAGGGGGAACCCATAAGAAAAAATACTTACTAGTCATGGTGGATAAATTCACCAAATGGATAGAAGCCAAACCTGTTAAAATGGCCAAATCTGGACCGGTGATAGACTTCATATCCGGGGTTGTACACCGTTATGGCGTCCCCCACAGCATCATCACTGACAATGGCATGAACTTCACGGACGACGAGGTAAAACTCTGGTGCATCAACATGGGCATCAAGCTCAATTATACTTCTGTCTATCACCCACAAACCAATGGCCAAGTTGAGCGAGCAAATGGTCTTATCATGAGCGGCATTAAACCTAGACTAGTGCGGCCCTTAAAGGGGTCTAACACGCACTGGGTAGAGGAGCTCGACTCCGTACTCTGGGGGCTACGGACCATGCTGAATCGTACTACCGGATACACACCCTTCTTTATGGTGTACGGCACAGAGGCGGTTCTGCCCTGCGACATAATTCATGACTCACCTCAAGTGCGCATGTACGAAGAAGGAGAAGTCGAGCTCGATCGGCAGGACAGTCTGGACACCCTGGAGGAGGAGCGCGGTGTGGCAAAAGCCCGTTCCGCATTCTATCAGCAACGGGCTCGCAGGTACCAAAGCAGAGTAGTACGGGCCAAAACTTATAACATTGGCGAGTTAGTTCTATGCGTGCCAGAGAAGAAAAAAACCAAGCTCGAGCCCAAATGGGAAGGTCTCTTCATTATTGACCAAGTTCTGACCGGTGGAGCGTACCGTCTGCGGGATGCATCGAATAATCGACTTGAGCCGAACCCATGGAACGCAGCCAGACTCCGAAGATTCTACGCCTAGCGTCGGACTCTATGTTCGTCTCTTTCCTCTATCCATTTTTTGCATATACATTATCTGATTTTTTCTCTTTCTTTCTTTTATTCTTTCTCTAGGCCTTCAAGGGCCACCTTGTGCCCCGCTTGCACACTATTGACGCGCTAACCGCGCCCATTATACCTGGGGGCTTCTTAGACAGAAGCTTAATTATTTATCTGGGCTTCATGCCCCGCACATGTGTTATTCTTCCGCATGTACCTTTTATTCACCATTATATGCATCGATATGACTTAAGTTTTGGCCAAGCTGGATTGCCTGGCTCTTGTATTTATGCCCTACGTTCCCGTTAATTCGGCTAGGGCATAAGGGGAGCACCTCTGCGATTGTTACTGTCGGGTCAGCCGGATGTGTACCTCAGACTGGGTGAAGCGGAAAGCTAGCGTTCTTAAGGGAATACTCGGTCGGTGAACAAAAGTTGATTTTTATTTATTTTCCATATGTGCCCCAGATGTTTTTGCCTGCGTTTCCTCTCGCAGTCCGAACACGCACTTTAGGGCATGCGTACCCAGGGAAAGGAACCCCTAACGGAACTATTCTCCCTGGAAGATGTTTCTTACTACCCATGTAATATAACATAACTAGTTGGATACTTGTCTGTTCAAGCACTAATGACCCCTACGCCTGGTTTCCACGCATACCCCAGTTCTTATATAACTGAGCGGGTATTCGGACACACTCTGGACTATTGGGTCCTAAGGTTGAAGCGAAAAGGTCCGCCATGACAAATGATTTACAATCCGGCTAGAAGGCATTATACATGTCACTCTAATTACATAGTCATGTAGACTGACTAAATTCCTCTTCTATACCATCCAACAGGCTGTCTATCCTACAATCCTGTTGGGAACACTTTGCGGCTAATTCTACTTGCCCATACACTAAGCTAACGGGGATGTCTTTCCCATCAGGCCCCATAGGTCCAACCTCGGCCATGTGGTTTGGGTCAGCCTTGGTGTACCGCGTCTTCACCATGGCCCAGGCTTCTTGGCACCTTGACGGCAGGCCGATATCTTCCATAATCAGAAGCACCACCGTGCTCCCTTGAGCTTCTCCGCAAGCTCTCCAATGCCTTCTGGCAGGGAGACGGATGGCCACAAGGCCTGGGCAATACCTTGCATCACCTGTCGAACTTGTTCGTGCAGTCATGAGATCTCGGGTAGAAGATCACCCGCAGACCCGGGCATCTCCTCCGCGGGACGACCTGTCAGCATACCTGCAGACATAATTCTGTTAGCCAGCTTCTCTGCCGCCCCCCTTTTAAGGGTTCATCCAAGCACTTACTAAAAATGCTGTGTCGAAGCCGCTTATTCTCCTTCTCGGAGTCCGCAAGCTGGGCTCGAACATCCTTCAGTTCCACGCTCAACTTGGTATTGGCGTCTTGGAGATTGTTTTTCTCCCGCCTGACCTCAGTCAGCACGCGTTCGCCAGCCTTTAGCTGTCATACGACATGCTGGTCCTCCGGATTATATCTGGATTCATCTGCAATAACTATCGTTAGATCTGCAGCCACACCGCACGCTATATGGTACCTATCATTCTTTGAAAGAAATGTTACCAGCTGGGGACTTTTTAGGTTCCTTCAATGCGGCAACGGTGGCCCGAAGTTGGGTCTTGCATTCCTCCAGCTCCTGTGACAGTCGAGTATTCTTCTTTATAAGAACCTGCACAATAGATGATCCTTAAATCAGTTCTGCTAACTGTTTCAAGTCTCAGGGCCTACTGATACATATAATCATCATATTTTCTTACCCGTACATCCCTTACATACTGGTCCGTGGCTCTGGCTAGACCATTTTGAGCAGCACAGAGGTACGCGTCTCCAGAATTGAAGGCATCAAATGCCTCTGGTGAGAAGCAAGCGTCACGGAGTACGGCCCGGCGACACCTATGATTCATGGCGCTCTCCACTTCTAAATTGATAGCAGATAGTCTATCCGCATCCTCTGTAGGGGGAGTATCCGGTGTCCGCCCCATGTCGGCTTCCGCCTCTATGTCCGGTCCTGGAGCCCGACTAGTGGAAGCATGATCGGGAGCCTCACCCGACATATTCCGGTGAGCGTTTTTTCTGTTAAAGAAACATGGACGTCATTACATTTTGAGAAAGACGACAACCACGGAGCGGGGTTTTTGTCATACCTCTGCGGCGGCATCTCCGTCCTGACCGCCTTCCTTTTGGCCTACCCGGCCTCGTTGTTGCGGGTTCGGCACGGCGTCCCGAATGCCTTCCCTGTAAAACACCATATGTATATGGTAGGTGAAGTATCTAAAAGGGTATCCTAGTTTTTGGAGTTGGGATTTTGGTTTTTCTTATGAGCGGCGCAGGGAGCAGTCCGGGATAGTCGGCCATAATGGCCACCATGGCGTCATCACAGCTCAATTGATAGAACTGCCGGTCTATCAGCTCCACGAATATGTCTGGATCTTCTTCGAGTCCAGGACCGAGGGCCCGGTCGGGGTCCTCCAGTTGTGGGGACGGGCTGTTGACCTCCCTTATGGCTTTTCGTAGTTCCTGCCGTAAAATGGCAAGGTGAGTACCTACGACAAAGAATGTGGGAAGAATGGGAGTAAGGAGATATAACTCACCCAGCTCGGAGGGTTGTACATGGAGAATCCATCCCGTGGTTTGATGCCGATGAACTCCTCTTCCTCTCCCTTGAACAGCTCGGACATGATTTTTGCTAAAGCAGCAGCGTTGTCCGGACCCTTGCGCCCACAACGGGTGGCATCGTCTTCCCCGTTAAAACACCACAGGGGGTGTCGTCGATATTGAAGTGGCTGCACTCCCCGCATTATGCATATTGACATAACCTCGATTACTGTCAATCCTGATTGAGCCAGCGCTTTAATCTGGTTCATCAAGTAAAGGACTTCTCCGTTGTCTTCCTCCTGGGGGCTTCGTGGGCGCCAGCTTCAGTGTTTCTTCAGAGGAGCATTGTTGAACTCAGGAAGACCCCGCCAAACAAGGTCCGGAAGGGGGACGTCCTCCATATAAAACCATTCCGAAGGCCAGTCCTCGGACGTCTTCTTCGGAGTACCGGACAGGTATCCGGTTTCGGCGATGTGCCATATTTCGGCTCCGCCCACTTGATAAAGTGACCCCTCCTGTGTGCGGGGGACGAGGAAAAATAACCTTTTCCACAGCTCAAAATGAGCCTCGCAGCCCAGGAATAACTCGCAGAGGGCAACATAGCCGGCGATGTGTAATATGGAAGCAGGGGTGAAATTATGCAGTTGGAGGCCGTAAAACTCCAGGAGCCCGTGGAGGAACGGATGAATTGGAAATCTGAGTCCCCTTAATAAGTAAGGAACAAGGCATACCCGCTCCCCCATAGAGGGGCTGGGGAAGCTCTCCGCTTGCTCCCCGCCATTGTAGGTGGTGAGCCCGGCTCGGACAGGAACCATATACGCTGGAGGGAGAAATCCCTTAGTCTGCAGTTCGACTAATCAACTGTGTGGGACAGAACTCCTCTCCTAATCACCGAGCTTAGGGCTACGGGGGCGGGAGGAGGAGTTGCGGAGGTTGGCCATGCTGGAGTGGATTTTTCCGAAGCGCGCTCCGATGGATTCTCGCTGGGGGAGGATGATGTGGATTGGATCTAAGAATCCTCATCCCTTTAATAGACAATTTATTTATCTGGCTAGGGGGGCGAATGTAAAAATGCCCTGGCTCCTCATATTCATTCGACGCGTGGAAGATAGCCCTTATTGGGCGCAGAAGCTAAGAGGTCCAACATTTATGGGGCTGGACACTGCTTAACAAACATTCAAAATTTGGGGAAGAACCCGCCTTGCAATGCCGAAGACAATACTATGTGTCGGACTTGACGTCATTGAAGCCTGGTTCGGGGGCTACTGAGGGAGTCCTGGATTAGGGGGTATCCGGACAGCCTGATTATATCCTTTGGCCGGACTCTTGGACTATGGAGATACAAGATTGAAGACTTCATCCCGTGTCCGGATGGGACTCTCCTTGGCGTGGAAGGCAAGCTTGGCAATACGGATATGTAGATCTCCTTCCTTGTAACCGACTCTGTGTAACCCTAGCCCCCTCCGGTGTCTATATAAACCGGAGGGTTTTAGTCGGTAGGACAAGATACAATTATACCATAGGCTAGCTTCTAGGGTTTAGCCTCTCTGATCTCGTGGTAGATCAACTCTTGTAGTACTCATATTATCAAGAATAATCAAGCAGGACGTAGGGTTTACCTCCATCAAGAGGGCCCGAACCTGGGTAAAACATCATGTCCCCTGCCTCCTGTTACCATCTGCCTTAGACGCACAGTTCGGGACCCCCTACCCGAGATCCGCCGGTTTTGACACCGACAATGACCTTCTTGAAAAATTTGTTCTTGGGGGCGCTTGAAGACGTCATGGTGATCTAGATCTGTCAGAAAAATAGCTCGAACAAAAGCAGAGGATTTTGTCGTGGTACCGTGGTCAAAGCCTTCGGGAGATTATATAACGAATTTTTACCAACCAAAAGAAGTATCATGCAAGAAAACGGAGTCCGGAGGGCCACGAGGTGCCCACGAGGTAGGGGGCGCGCCCAGGGGGTTAGGGCGCGCCCTCCACCCTCGTGGATGCCTCGTGTCCCTTTCGGACTACTTCTTATTTTCCTTTTTTTAAATATTCCAAGATGGAGAAAAACTGCTATTAGAACTAAGCAAAATAAGATGCGTAAAAGATAAACATCACATGCAATCAAAATATGTGACATGATATGGCCATCATCGTCTTGTGCCTTTGATCTCCATCTCCAAAGCACCGTCATGATCTCCATCATCACTGGCTTGACACTTTGATCTCCATCGTAGCATCATGGTCGCCTTGCCAACTATTGCTTCTACAACTATCGCCTCGTATACTGATAAAGTAAAGCAATTACATGGCGTTTGCATTTCATACAATAAAGAGACAACCATAAGGCTCCTACCGGTTGCCAGTAACTTTTACAAAACATGAACATCTCATACAATAATGTATATCACATCATGTCTTGACCATATGACATCACAACATACCCTGCAAAAACAAGTTGGACGTCCTCTACTTTGTTGTTGCGAGTTTTACATGGCTCCTACGGGCTTCTAGCAAGAACCGCTCTTAACTACGCATCAAAACCACCACGGTGATTTATCACGTTTGATGTTTTAACCTTCAACAAGGACCGGCCGCAGAAAAATTTGATTCAACTAAAGTTGGAGAAACAGACACCCTCCAGCCACCTTTATGCAAAACTAGTTGCATGTCTATCGATGGAACCGGTCTCATGAACGTGGTCACGTAAGGTTGGTCCGGGCCGCTTCATCCAACAATACCATCGAATCAAAATAAGACATTGGTGGTAAGCGGTATGACGACCACCGCCCACAATACTTTGTGTTCTACTCGTGCATATCATCTATGCATAGACTTGGCTCGGATGCCACTGTTGGGAAATGTAGCATGCCATTTCAAAAAAAATCCTACGCACATGCAAGATCTATCTAGGAGATGCATAGCAACGAGAGGGGGAGGGTGTGTCCATGTACCGTCATAGACCGAAAGCGGAAGCATTTGACAACGCGGTTGATGTAGTCGAACTTCTTCTCATTCTGACCGATCAAGCACCGAACGTACGTCACCTCCGAGTTCTGCACACGTTCATCTTGATGACGTCCCTCAAACTCTTGATCCAGCAAAGTGTCGAGGGAGAGTTTCGTCAGCATGACGGCGTGGTGATGGTGATGGTGAAGTGATCCGTGCAGGGCTTCGCCTAAGCACTACAACAATATGACCGGAGGCGTAAACTGTGGAGGGGCGCCACACACGGCTAACAATTGTTGGTGTGTCTTCTAGCGGTGCCCCCATAAATATAGGTTGGAGGGTAGGATAGGCAGCCAAGGGGACGCTCCAAGTAGGAGGAATCCTACTTGGGGTCCTCCCAATTCGGCCTCCTGCTACCTCTTGAGCATGCGTTGGTTTTCCCTTGAAGAGGAAACGGTGATGCAACAAAGTAGCATAAGTATTTCCCTTAGTTTTGAGAACCAAGTTATCAATCCAGTAGGAGATTACACGCAAGTCCCTCGTACCTGCACAAACAAACAAGAACCTCGCAACCAACACAATAAAGGGGTTTTCAATTGTCAGTGTCAAAACCGGCAGATCTTGGGTAGGGGGTCCCTAACTGTGCGCCTAAGGCGGATTGTAACAGGAGGTAGGGGACATGATGTTTACCCAAGTTCGGGCCCTCTTGATGGAGGTAATACCCTACGTCCTGCTTGATTGTTCTTGATGATATGAGTAGTACAAGAGTTGATCTACTATGAGATCAAAGAGGCTAAACCCTAGAATCTAGCCTATGGTATGATTGTATGTTGTCCTATGGACTAAAACCCACCAGTTTATATAGACGCCGGAGGGGGATAGGGTTACACAAGGTTGGTTACAGAGGAGGAGATATACATATCCGTCTTGCCTAACTTGCCTTCCACGCCATGTAGAGCCCCATCCGGACACGGGACGAAGTTTTCAATCTCGTATCTTCATAGTCCAACAGTCTGGCCAAAGGATATAGTCCGGGTGTTCGGAGACCCCCTAATCCAGGACTCCCTCTGTAGCCCTTGAACCAGGATTCAATGACGATGAGTCCGGCGCGCAGTGTTGTCTTCGACATTGCAAGGTGGGTTCCTCCTCCGAATACACCATGGAAGAGCTTGAATACAAGGATAGTGTCCGACCCTGCAAAATAAGTTCCACATACCACTGTAGAGAGAATAATATTTCAACGAATCTAATCTGCTGACATGTATTGACAGCATGACATCACGCCATGGCCCGGTCATTATTCGAGCCATTTTTCTCAACCAGCTCCGCACATAATGCGAGGCGGTTTTCTTGACACGTCTTGTCAAAGAAGAGATCGTGTCCCCCTTATCACGGGATTCTCATCAATACAAACATGGGTAACCCAACCGTGCCTATTGGTATGACTCCTAGATCTTAGGCAAGTCCCACACAGCCACGAGGAGGATGCCTGATATTCACCCTCTTTATAAAGGGGACGGGGCTTTTTCTTTTTTCCCTCTCGTGCTCAATCGAATCCTTCCCCCGCCTCGAGTTCTAACACCCAAAGCTCAGGTCAGGTGCTTCGGACCTTCAACTATGTCCGGATCCAACCTTCAAGGTCGATGGATGCCTTCCTCCGTCACAGAGGAGGACATCAAGAAGTTGAGGGAGGCCAGATATCTGACCGCCGAAATTTCGCATAGGCTGCCCGCCCGAGGGCAGGTCGTCCCAACTCCCGAACCCAACGAGAGCGTTGTGTTCATCTCCCACTTCCTCCGAGGACTAGGCCTCACTCTGGATCCCTTTGTTAGGGGTCTTATGTTCTATTACAGGCTGGATTTTCAGGATCTGGCCCTGGATTCCCTTCTTCACATCTCGTCATTTGTTGTCGTTTGTGAGGCCTTCCTCCGCATTACCCCTCACTTCGGTCTGTGGCTCAAGACCTTCGATGTGAAGCCGAAGATGATCGAGGGGCAGCACGCAGCATGCGGAGTTGCTTTAATAAGCAAAATCGCTGACGCTCCATGGCCAGAGGGTTCCTTCCAAGAGGTGTCCGGATTGTGGCAGCGGGAGTGGTTTTACATCACAGCTCCCGAAGTGCCAAGTGGGTAGCTCCCCCACCTTTCGCTCGGCCCCCCCACCACAACTGATGTCATGGATCAGGAGGGGGCTGAGCCGGGGTCCAGCCAAGGACGTGCCAATACTACAGAGCCATATCCGAGATCTCTTCGAGGGAGATTTTAGTCTGGTTATGGTAATGCAAGTTATGCTGGTTCGTCGAGTCCAACCTTGCATACGCCGTCCCCTCCGCATGTGGGAATTCAACCCGGAAGGACCGCGAGTTATTCATCATTTCCTCGGCATGACGCACGAAGAGATGTACAAATCGTTCTTCGCACCCCAAATAGTGTCCGGACACCATCGAGGACGTGGGCCTGAGCTGCAACCGCCCCGCTGCCCAAGTAAGTAATCCCATGCAGAACCTGTTGTCCTTTTATTTATCATGGCATCATTCTAAAGAGCCGCTCTTTGACCAGGACTGGATAACAAAGGCGATGATGATCAGGTGTTCGACCCCCTTCCTGAGGGCTTGGACAATCCGGTACTGGACAAGATGCTCGAGCCGGCGCCTTATCCAGTGCCCTCGAAGGAAGATGATGGGGGGAATAAAGAGGGCGAAAGCGGGCCTCACTCGCTACTCATTCCAGCCGGGGGAATAAGCACCTCCGCGAGGGAGGACATCAAAGGGAAGAATATGGCATTCTCTCTCCCCGGGGAAGGAGAAGGACTACCTCTGAAGATCCGGAAACTAAGGTTTCCAAACGGGAGAAGAAATCTTCATCAGAGGGTCCTGCGTCGGAGGGTATTCTTGCCGCACAATGTCCACGCGGAGATCAGCCCTCTACCGAGCAGTAAGTAATCGAAAAGTACTTTAATAGTGGAAATATCCTACCTTACTTCCAAAGACAAAAACCAGTGCTTATAAATTGTAGTCCGGATCGTAGCCCTTCTCGACAGAGTTCGTCTTCGGGGGATCTTCTTCCGGAAATGATGGAGAGTGAAACGCCTCCCCCCAACACCCCGCCTCATGAAGCGGGCGACCTTGAAGTGTCGTCGCGAAGGGTATCTCCAGATCCACTAAGGCTGGAGGATAACCCTTTGGCTACCCGGGATCCCCAGCATCCGGCTCCTAAGGAGAGCGACAGCAAGGGTCCGTACAGTGTGTGGTCGGACGTGCTGAAGGATCTTCTGGGGCAAGCAGCCGTCTCGGAAGCGCATCGTACGCTAATGGGTATGGTAATTGAAAGGATTTCATCCGCTGAAAGCAGTTTGCAGGAAGCCTTTATGAGTCTGCTGAAAGGCTTCGAGGTACGTGAAATAGTGTATGCTTTTGATAATACCGCATACATTAGGTGTGCCCTATGTAGATAGTAGCCCCTGAGACTCTGGTTGTTGTCGAAAATGGTGGCAAACAGAGGATCATAGTCCTTGTTAATAACCAGACTGCCTTTATGTGCAGGTGGCTGAAGCTCCGGTGGCTAGCCGGGCTGATGGGTTTGCCGAGCTAAAGCGGCAACTTGATGCGGCATATGCCGGGATCGTGCTTGTCAACAAGCGGCTTGACAAGGCACAAGGTGAGTGATTTCTCTGGTAATCGTCACATAATAAGAGTAGCATGATGCCAGTATCTTTAATATGTTGTGACTGCAGATGGAGCTGCCACCGTGGAGACCCTTCGGGCGGAGCTTGCCCGAGCCAAGGAGCAAGCAAGGAGTAGAAATGTGGTCGCTCTAAAGGCGGCCGAAGAGTTAAGGGCCGAACAGGCTGCGCATTGCGAGAGCAAGGAAAAAATAGCCAAGATGGCTGTAGAGTTAAAAGATGTCGCTGACCGTTACCAGCTTCTTGAAGAAGAAAACCGGGCGAAGGCGACGGGCCTGGAGAAGGCCCTGGTGGCTGCCAAGGAAGCCTGCTCTAAAATTAGAGCGACAAAGGAGGAGCTGAATCAAGCTGCAGATATTGTGTCTCGGAAGCCCTTCTTGTTGCAGACTAAGTTCGAAGATCCGAAGTATGCTCCTCTGGACCAGCTATGGAGTTCTGCGGACGCGTACATGGATTTGGCTGCAAGTGCTGCTGATGCGGCCAAGTACTTCAAGGATCAGAAAGGTCCCGAAGTGGAAAAGCAGTTCTGGTCATAGTTTCACGCTCCAGTCCGTCCGCTACTGTTGAATGAACGATTGGTCGAGTGGGTCGAGCTCCATAGGTTGTCCAGACTTGCCATGAGGTCCGTTGTGGATCACCTATGGCCGGGAGGGCCAAGGCCGAATAGCTACTTTAGCTTAGTGCAGCAATTCCTTGGTGTTGTGCCACGCATCGATACTGTAAAGAGATCAGTGTGCATAGAGGGTGCGAGGATGGCCCTTGCCCGTGTCAAGACATACTGGGCGGAGATGGAACCACTGTTGCGACACAGGGTTCGATTGTAGGCCGAGTGGCTGCCGAGCACTACGTTGAAGAAGTTCTTGAAGGCGCTCGTTCGATAGAGGCTCAGTGCTCGAAGAATATTATGTTCTAGTGACATGTATTCCGATTGTACAAACAATGTTTTAATGAATTATCAAGGTTGTATTTATACTTTTGCCCGAAAGTACTATGATGCCTCCTGTGCGGCCGTTTATGTACATATGTATATAACCTGAAAGTTTGCAGTCGTCGGCTTCCGCCCCCACGCATATAATGCGGGGGTGTTCGCAAAAAATGCATATCCACACTTGATCCAACGTCTTGGTCCGTTAAGGAGGTGGTAGTGCAGCGAACGAGGCAATCAGACTATATTGCTTTAACACTTTCACTTAGCCATAGGAGTTTGACGGTGGGGCTACTATATAGCCCCTGGTACTTCTGCGCTCATCCGAATATGGGGCGCGTACGTACCTGACCTGGAAATGACCCTTCGTTAATGCGGAGGAATCCCGAAGATTCCGCTGAGTCATCGAGTGGTTGACCAGTCTCTCACTATATCATGACTGTCAGTTTTCGGCTTTCTCTACTGAGGTGCTCGTCCGGATGAACCAGGGCACAATCGCAGTAGTTCTCCCAGTGCGACCTTAGCCGATATAATGGAACGTAAGGTACCAAAACATTGGAGCCGGGCCAACCCAACATTTGACCAAAGACATGATTCGGAGCTGATGCATATAGGGCCAAACTCGCGACGTCGAACACTCCCTAAGGTGTTCGGTATTTATAACATACTAGTTGACCCGTTGCGCCAAATGGCGCAGAGACCTGCTGAAGACATGTTGTCGATGAAAATAGTTTCATGCTGCAAGAACCTTCAACTAAATCTATGTTCGCGATGAAAATATTTTCCTTTACTAAGGACAGGCCATGTATATATAGTCAATTTAGTTCTGGTCTGCTAAATCCATATGCGCCTTGAAAAAAACATGGTTTAACTTGCAGAGCCTCATGTGTTTCAAGTATGAATAAGAACTACGAATCTTTTTGTGCGATTCAAACACATTTCTAGAGAGAGAGAGAGAGAGAGAAGCATACCCCTCTCTCATTATGATTATTATTAAAATGTATTAAATTGGAAATAGACAATTTCATTTACTTGAAGCACTCGAAGAAAGAGAACTTAGACATACTTTTGCGCAATGCTCATTTAACCTGTGAAGGACTACGCAATGCTCATTTAACCTGTGAAGGACAAAAATATTTCACCGTCTCTGAATGATGAACTAAACTAAATAAGAAATATATACAGTAAATTCATTCAAAGTAGAAAAGGGATACATGGTGTTATCTTAGTAAAAGAAATTACATCATTAGAAGAGAAAAGGGAAGAAAACCAAACATGGGATTGAGTTTTGAAAATATTTGACTGTGCTAGTAGAAGTAGGTTTTAGCAACATTAGGGTAGCATGCATATTTTGTTATCTTATTTAGGTAACATAGAGCCAAATGGCGCAAGGTATATGACATACAACTTTCCCGCGAAGATGCGATGTGATATCTTCCTTGACCTAATGTCCAAACATATTTGGAGATCAAACCCATAATTGGTGTCACCTGTCTTAATTAAAACCCAAAACACCTACATTGTGCAACATGGCCTTTTACAATGGGAACAATTATTAGCACAAACAGAGTTCGGATATTACATGTTACATAAGACTTTAGCTTGAGAAACTGTCCTGTTATAGGTGTATAAATTTTCTACTTTTAATCACAGCAGCAAACAAGAACCTTCTTAAATGGCAAACTCCCTTATGCATATTTGTTTCAAAATTCAACTTGTGAACAAAGGCAAAACATTTTATCAATGCACAATAAAATATTGAACACACATAATAGTCTAGTTGGGAATCCAAATGATTGACCTTGACACATCAGCATACACTCAAATCATAGAAAATTTGTTCTTTCCGGAAATGGAAACTAACATCAACAAGTTACATGCTCCATCCGCCCTTTGGATTACTCTCTCCTCATGCCTCCCCTTCAATCACTCACCATATTAATAACACCTGAATACGAAAAACCACTTATGAATTATACAGGCATGCAAAATATTGTATATTGTGAAGCATAGCAATGCCACTAAGTAAGATGGGCACTCTCATATTTAAAAACAGAAAATATAATAAACTATGTATTAAAGAGATATGGTCTAGAATGGTCTAATATAAACCCATATATTTTCTGTAAAAAGTTTCCTTTTGTGAACTATACTGTCTTTAAAAGATAGGTCAAATTGTTAAAAACTGACATGTAAACAACAAACACAAACTATAGCCAATCACCAGTCAGCAAAGCCCTATTTTTCTGCAAGGCCAACATCACGACAACCATCACTCATGGTCTTCCTTGGAGGCACGACGTGAAGGTTGCCAAAGGTCAGCGCTACTACATGTGTTTCTATTCACATCATCAATAGTTCATGTATGCACCTATTAGGTAATTCCAAGTTTTCATTCAGATTTATCCTCTTCAAAGGATATGGGGTACACGGTAGCTGGACGAGGAGCTGCAACCTAAGACAACCTGAATCGGCAAATATAGAAACTACCTTGTAGTTCTAAAGATCTGAAATACAACTGCATGGACAAAGTTTTGCTGCGAAAGAATCGTATGTGTATATACAGGAGCGTGTTGTTGATTCCACAGAGAAAATTTACCATCAGCTAAGTTAGTCCTTTCGTTGTGCATGAACTCATACACAAGTATGTTCTTCCTGTCTTGCTGACTATAACCAGTGAATGTTACCAGGTTCCAATGACGTATTCCAGAAAGCAATGCTACCTAAAACAAGTAGACCTTCACAGCAGACTACTCCCTTAGCCCCAAAATAAGTGTCTCAACTCTAGTACAACTTTGTAACAGAGTTGAGACACTTATTTTAGGACGGAGGGCGCACATGTAAGCCAGCCAACTCATCAGGACAACATTGGTAAGAAAAGAAATGCATGAGCATATGGTACATTGTCATGCAACGATGCAATCATAGCATGATATGGCTGTTCAGTAGACCATTACAACAGACCACAAGAGGGGATGTGCAGATACAGAATGCAAAGGAAATTTCAAAAGGCAGGAACTGAAATTGCAGAAACATAAAAGAAGGATTACTACTAATCTAAGATAGTGAGGAAACAATTGTCATATGCTCAAAGCACATTAATAGGTCATTGGATAAAGAAAAAAACAGAATAGTCAAACATATCAGGATCTTTTTTCACAACAGGACCAAGCCATACTATAAAAGCAGAAACAAGTAAACACATGAGAAGGTGCACACGAATTTAACTACTTGGCATAAAATAACATAAGTTCATCATCTAACAACAAGAGCCTACACCGGTATATAATTACAGAGGATATTATGTATGCAGATATGATGATATATAACCCTATTTGATTATTCAATTTGATGTGATGCTAAGAAGCACACATCTGAGCCGTCAATTTCTTTTCTCAAAGAAAATAACACCAGGATTATTTTTAGTAAGAAGTGCAACAATAATCATGCCTCAGTTGATAAATAATAAAGGAGTACTCGGAATATATACAAACTTGACTCAAAGAGCATTGTATTGTCCATTTTGAACATAAATCAAGCAAACCAACATGGGCTCTCCACAAAAACTGCACTATAATTCTTGAGATGGGCTGAAAGAAGAAGGCAAGTAACCTGCAACCAAATAAGAGGATGCCATAATTGCTAGTGAGGCCTGCCCCAAAACCTAAGTTGCGCTCTTCCCTACCCCTATTCTGTACATATAGTGAAAAAAGTGTCCAACCAGGAGCATATTCAAAATCTACAGCTCCTTGGAAGAAGGCCCTTCTCCATAGTAACTAAGCAAGCTTACAAAGGTCTTGTGATTTTATTTGAACAAGGCTATTATGTGGAAGTAAAACCATTCTAATAACTATGGAGCTGCAAAGGTATACTCCAAACAATGATGAGATAGAGTGACAATTTTGGTACAGAGCATAATGATAATGTTCATGAGATACATACAGTGAAAACTGTGGTATGGGAATGGCTAATTAGGATCCCTGGTCTTTAACAAATACCTAATATCCAAACTTCCAATTATTATGGAATGATGCATATGTGTATGTAATTAGCTGCACGTACACTATATTCCTTCATTTGAAAACACTTGTCCTTAACCTCTCAAGTTTTAGTTAATTAATCAGTCACATATAATTGTCAGCATATATTATAGGCAGATAGAAGTACGTGAACAAACTCTAGGACATGGCATTGTGCTTCTGTCAGGAGGATTCCCGGAGCAGGTGAGCAGCTACGGCAAGCTCCTCTGTAGTCGCCTTCACCTCCTCCATGTACACCTATATGAAGAACAAGAGGCACAAATCATAAGCTTAACTAACATTGGGCATCTCGTACTGCTAAGAAACCACACCTGAAAGCTATCATCCTCCGCTAAGCACTCCTCCTTGTGCATTTATACAAACAACTGTCGTCCTCCCCTGAGCACTCCTCCTTGTGCATTTATACAAACATCAAGCATAATTGTCTACTGATTCATTTCTAAAATAGAAGTGCACCAAAAAATAACTATTTGAAATTACAAATAGGGATAGGCCAATAGATGACTTCTTAATTCCATAGGAATCACAAAATCCCAAAAAACGGTACAATTATCATTTTATAAATGTTCGCACCTTAAAGTTAACAATCTCCTCAAATTAGCATACAGGGCTAACATAAACTTAAGCAAGACTATTCAAATGATCATGGTACATGGTGGATTTATCATAATTGATATTTGCCTCGAAGTGCGCTACGTTCTACAAATATTCTGAAGCTCATTTTCAGTAGTCAGATAAATCGACCTGCTACAGCCGCCTCCAGCCGCCCACTAACACCCACGACAGGCCACCATGGACGACACGCACCTGATTCCACCAGGAAGCCAATCCTATACCATCGCTAGTGTGCGCGCGCCTGAAGTGCACAGTGAGGCAGATCTTCCCTTCGTGGTATATCTGCATCAATATCCCAACCACAACAAGAATCACTGCCAAGAATGATTATCACCCGACAGCACTATTTTCAACAAGTTTCATGGTGGCAATTCACAGAACAGTCCAACATAAATAAAGAAGCCACAACCATAGTGTGAGAATTGGAAGGGAATACTGAAGTGAACATGGGCGCAAAGAAATACACAACTGAACCGGAGACAATGAAAGTAGACCACTCCAAAACATTAAGAAACCTATAGTCGTTAATGTGGAAACTAAATCTCATTGAGGTGGAGATGACTCATAACCTGCAGATGAAAAGAAGAGCTTGCCTGCAGATTGGGACCCTCGATGTAGCCATGGAAGGCTAGCCATACAAAGTGGTGCTTCGATGCGAAAACTCAAGGCAACCGTGGCAAGGCCCCATCGAACAACGCCTCATTTCCTCTTACTCCACCTATTTCCCATAACTTAGATTCATAATCAAATATTCAGGTGCAATAACAATTTCTGTCTGGTTATAAGTTAAAACTAAGGAAATTAAATACGAATTAGAATCTAAGACACATCAAACCAAGGAAATCGATCTGCAAGATGCCCTTGCAGCACAAGACAACTCCTCCCTTAGCCAATCCATAGACGATAGCTCATTGGTCGCTACTTGTTGGCGCATTCAGACTTCTCCTTTCCCTCTATGACAAAAAATCAACATGTGAACATAAGAATCAAAATAAGAGAAGGAACAAGCAGTACTCGAGATGTACAAAAAGCATGCGCTTATAAGCTATTATATGTCCGTATGAATGTGCAAAAAACATGGGGCTCTAAACTATAAATCAATTATTAACTAATAATGTTACTTTGGTGACTTCATTGCTTCACACATCCTTATTTCAGCACAACATGTCATGCATATTTAGAAACCGCGACATATATATCAACCGCACTAATATGGCAAACAATTAGCTAACCCTGGCATATTTACCTTTCGCCCATGGTTGTGATCTTTTCGCATTAATCTCCAATACTGAATCATCCACGATCATGGTGGGTCCTTTAAAGGGGCCATGAGTGGATTCATACTTGAACATATGGGCCAATAAATGGGAGGAGGGGTGTTAACTTGAGTAGTGAAGGGAAGAATATAATGGCAGAATTAAATTTGTCAAATTCCGATGCAGTAGAACATCCCACTGGATGATCTCTGTCATTGCACCTAATAACAGAAAAATGTAGGAACCCAATTGCGCAAAATTAGGTGTTAAGTAATTTTTCTATGCTCGAAATACAGTGCAACATGGTCTGATGCAATTTTGATACAAAGTAGTACAAAACTAACTACTGCAAAACTATGAGTTCAACACCTAAACTTTGAGTTTCAGTTGCAGAAGTTCTCATAGCAAAAGATATGCAAATCATATAGCATTATTTCCTTACCATGTACTTAGCATGAATAAAAGGACTATTGATAGCCACAACTTCAATAACACCTCTACTGGAGCATTGATGGCTCTTCTCAAATCCTCAATGACTGAATGATCATTAATTTCTTCAATCCTCATAACTGAATATTTCTTGTGTCTGTATGTCACTTGACTCACTCCCTGGCCAGCACAGTAGCAACATCAGCAGGTCAACCGCAGCAAGCAACAAAGTCAGTATACAACAAAACATAGCTTTGTAGCTTCATAGAATATACACACATTATACAAATATTACAACAAAGCATCAACATCAGGCCATCAGCAGCCAACACCCGGACAAAGCACCGAGCAACAAGCCAGCAAGTACGCACACAACAAGCAAGCACACACGCAGCACAACAACAGCAAGCACGCACACATCACACGTGTAATAAGCAAGGCAAGAAGACCAGGAAGAGCAGTGATTCAGAGGAAGTTACCTCGCTGGGGACGGGATTCCTGGCAGCAGTGGTGGAGTTGACTCGGGGTGGCGATGGAGGTCACTCGAGGCGGCGCCCAAGGCGACTCCGGGCGGCAGCGGTGGTGTGGCCATGCAGGCACCCTCGATCCAATCCGCTGCCCTGCTCTTGTCAATGGGGCGACACATCATCACCTCCTACTGGCCGCAGCTCTTGTAATGGTGTGGCACCTGCGGCTACTCTTCGATGGTGAGCCTCCTCCCATGATGGCCGAGCAAGGTGGGTGCAGAGGCAGCGGCTATGCTCACGGTGCAGTAGAGGCAAGCCGATCTGCCTCCTTGGCTGGCATCCGTGCCTCTCCTCCTTCTCCGGCCTGTAACACCAAGCTATTCTCCTCCTTCCGTGGCTTCCTCGCGACCTGGGGTGGATAAGGACCTCAGGGAGGTGGTGGATCTCGTCAAATGCGGTGGCGGAGCTCTTGGGGCTGCGGGAAGGAGGGAAAGGGGAGGGGCGCGAGCGCCTGTGTTGATGAGGAAGTGAGGAGGGAGGATTGTGGCAGCTGCGGGTTGGGGGCTAGCCGGCTCGGGTTCATTCGGTCGTGCGCTCCCTCCATCGCCTCCTGACCTTCTTGATTTCCTCTGCTCCGCCTTTGCCTTCCTCTGACTCGCCACGGCTCTCTGGCCCTGCCCTTTGAACTGATGTGTGAACGGACGAGGCGAAGTCCGGGTGGGCTGGAAGAGGTGGGGCTCGGGGTGGAGCATGTGAGGACGGAGGAGGAAGAGCTCGGGGCAGAGCTCATACCAGGGATGGAGGAAGGATGCGGGTGGGGCAGCGGCTAGGGTTCGTGCGGCTGAGATGAGTGAGGGAGGAAGGAGGCGGGGGCGTGCGGCTGTGGGGTTTGGGCGACCAATGGGCTTTCTGGAATGAATGACCAATCGTACTGTTTCACCCCGCACCCAGCCAACACATCGCGACCCCATCGGTGAAGCGGCCCACTTGTCATACACGCGTGAAAGAAACAGCAAGGTGAAACACACAGTGAATATCTAACGGATGAGGAGAGCCGAGGTGTGATTTTTACCCTGATCTGACGGCCACGAATGGCCCAATCGGGGGAGCCTCCTGGAGGTGAGTTGGCTAGCCTCTGTTATGTTTTAAATACCGGGTGAAACAATGCCCTTAATAAGAAACCCCATGTGTCTAGGTACGCGCAATATCCTGACGTGGCCACATGCCAAGAACGTCAGCATTCTTCTCGGTTATGTGGAGTATCCGGAGGATGTGAGCAACAAGAGACAATAAAAAAGGTTTACGCAGGGTCTTAATCTAAAAGGAAACATTTGGGCGGGTCCCTGCTGCACGTCTACACCTGTGTCTCCGTTGTGCTGTGTCCAGGACGGGTGTAGCATGATTATTATCTGTAAAAGGAAATAACTTGGGTGAAAGTTGTCGTGCCAAAAAAAGAAGAATTGGTTATTATGAATGAACTATCAAAATGCAGGAGGAGTCAAGTTGAGCCGGGCTGGCCCTGATTACACGCGGGAAGCCCCTGGTATCGTTTATGAGGGTTTGATCATCAAACCCATCTCATGTATATGTGATGGAACGCCGGACTCGTCTAACCGTGTCTGTGGTCTTGATGACCTGCCATTTTTTCTGGTTAGTGGGGCCTTCTAGTTTGCGGCTGTTAGAGCCGCTGCATCCTCTTCCGCACGTAAAAAACGTTTGGTATTTACGCTAACTGTGATGATGCCACGTGGACCGGGCATCTTAAGCTTGAGAAAAGCATAATGCGATATTGCGTTAAAACAAGCGAAGGTCGTTCTTCCGAGTAGTGTTTGATAGCCACTTTGGAATGGGGCAATGTGAAAAGTTAACCTTTCGCTTCAGAAGTTATCGGGAGAACCGAATACCACCTCTAGTAATAGAGAGCCCATACAGAGGGCCTCTTGGCCTAGTATTACTCCCTTGAAGGTAGTATTACTGTGGCTTATCTATGTCGGGTCTATCCCCATTTTGTGGACTGTGTCCTGATATATCAGATTTAGATCACTGCCGCCGTCCATGAGGACTCGTGTGAAATGGTACCCATTTATGATTGGGTCTAACACCAAGGCCGTCAGTCCTTCGCGCTAGATATTTGTATCGTGATCCCCACGATCAAAACTGATCGGGCAGGCCAGCCAGGGGTTGAACCTAGGGGTGACGGGCTCTATGGCGCGTGTGCATCGGAGTGCATGCTTACTTCTCCTCTTTGTCACATGGATCACGTTTTCTGTTTTAATCTCCGGTGGGAACTTTTTCTGTCCTCCAGCGCTTTGCTGGCGAGGTTCATCCTCGTCTTCGCTTGGTGTCTCTTCCCCTTTGTGTTCGGCGTTTAGCTTACGGGCCTTCTTGAAGACCCAACATTCTCTGTGGGTATGATTTGCAAGTTTGTCTAGGGTGCCGTGAATTTGACAGAGTTTGTCAAGAATTTTTTTTAGGCCAGATTGTCCTTCTCTGCTGCCTTTCAAAGGCTTTTTCTGCTGACTTGGTCGGGCGCCCCTGAATCCGGCATTTACCGCCGTGTTATCTGGGCTACCTTCTTTATTTTGACGCTTGTTTTTGTTGCGTCGTGGTTTACCATTGCCATCCCTAACTTCGGATGTGCTTGGGTCGCTGGTGCTGCTACGGGCCAACCAGCTGTCCTCGCCCGCACAAAAGCGGGTCATGAGGCTTGTTAGGGCTGCCATTGTTCTCGGTTTTTCTTTGCCGAGGTGTCTGGCGAGCCATTCGTCTCAGACGCTGTGTTTAAAAGCTGCTAAGGCTTCGGCGTCCGGACAGTCGATGATTTGGTTCTTCTTGGCGAGGAACCTGTTCCAAAGCTTTCGGGCGGACTCTCCAGACTGTTGGATTATATGACTTAAATCGTCTACATCTGGAGGTCAGACATAAGTCCCTTGAAAAGTGGCCCGGAAAGCGTCCTAGAGCTCGTCCCAACTTCCAATTGAGTTTTTGGGGAGGCTTTTCAGCCAGTCCCGAGTTGGCCCTTTAAGCTTGCGCGGCAAGTATTTAATGGCATGGAGATTGTCTCCACGAGCCATATGAATATGGAGGATAAAATCCTCTATCCAGACTCCAGGGTATTGGTCCCATCGTACGCCTCTATGTTCATCGGTTTGAATCCCTCTGGGAATTCGTGATCCAGCACCTCATCAGTGAAACATAGGGGGTGTGCGGCACCCCTGTATTGGGATGTGCCATGGTGTTCGGACGGTTGTAGTATTCGGTTTTGGTTTTGTACCAGAGCGCGCTTCCTAGATCCGTAGATGGATCTGGTCGCGCCGGATTTTTGGCGCAAGTTCTCACGTAGATCGTGTGTTGACTTATGTGCGACCTTGTTAGCCGCTCTATCACACTCACAAGGTGGTGGATCCGGCCGGTTGGCCGTACCATTCTTCGGTTGTGTGGGCTCTAAGGCGTCATCGTCGAATTCCGGTAATAGCTTGCGCTTTGGATAGCTATTTGTGTGGTAACTTCCACCATACTTTGTTCCTTTGTTCCACCTGCTGTTGAGTGTATCTTGTGCGGCCTTAAGCCTTTGCTTCTGTTTCTTTAGGCTCCTCACTGTGGCAATAAGCCTTCTGCGGAGGTTCTCTTGCTCCAGGTGCGTTTCCGGGATGATGTGTGCATCTTCGTCCGGACTGCTTTCTTCCCCAGACGTGGTTTGATGAGGCTTATCCTTGGCGTCGTCGTGTTCGGACATCGGATCCGTACTATGTTTGCAGTTTGCATCTTGATCGTTTTCTATCACCGGGGTGGTGCAGTTGTCATTTCTTCCAGAGTCGAGTGGACTATTATTTCCTCTTGCGTTGTTATCGCTGTTTTTGCTATGGCGGGACTTAGAGCGGCGCTGCTGACGTCGGCGCTTGGGTTGCTTGGAGGGTGCATCCCCCGCTGTCTCTTCTCCATTGCACTCTCTAGGTGTATCCACCATGTATACGTCATGTGATGAAGTGGTGGTCGGGCGCCCTGTGGGCGGTGGTTCCTGTTCGTCTCCGGCATCGTCGTCCATACCGTCAATGTCTTCGGAGTCAGAGTCGAGCATGTCGGTTAAGTCGTCGACAGTGGCTACTAAGTGGGTGGTGGGTGGGCAGCAAATTTCTTCATCATCCGCATCCCATTCTAGCTGGACATAGTTCGACCAAGGTTCTCCTGACAGGGAGAGAGACCTTAATGAATTTAGCACATCTCCGAAAGGTGAGTGCTGAAAGATATCTGCGGAGGTGAACTCCATGATCGGCGCCCAGTCGGATTCGACAGGCATGGATGTAGGCGGCTCGGAGTCCGTGGCCGGGGATAAATCCAGTGGTTCGGCGACACGGCTCTTGAAAGGGGCGAAGTCAATATCTAGCTCTACCACCACCAAGAGTGCGGCCTCCATGGCGGGGTCTATCCATCCGCTCTCGGATGGCGCGATTTGCTCCGGATTAACAACCGGAGTAGCTGCGGATGCGATCTCCCGAACACTGTCCGACTGCATAGTTACGTCTTGCTCATCGCGACTGTGCGGCGCGTCCGGCATGGGCTCGAATCCGTCGAATATCAAGTCTCCGCGGATGTTAGCCGTGTAGTTCAAGTTTCCAAATCTGACCTGATGGCCAGGGGCGTAGCTTTTGATCTGCTCTAGATGGCCAAGCGAATTGGCCCGCAGTGCGAAGCCGCCGAATACGAAGATCTGTCCGGGGAGGAAAGCCTCACCCTGAACCGCATCGCTAGCGATGATCGAAGGAGCCATCAAGCCTTATTGTGATGACACAATGGAACTCTCAATGAAAGCACCAATGTCGGTGTCAAAACCGGCGGATCTCGGGTAGGGGTCCCGAACTGTGCGTCTAAGGCGGATGGTAACAGGAGGCAGGGGACACGATGTTTACCCAGGTTCGGGCCCTCTTGATGGAGGTAATACCCTACGTCCTGCTTGATTGTTCTTGATGATATGAGTAGTACAAGAGTTGATCTACCACGAGATCAAAGAGGCTAAACCGTAGAAGCTAGCCTATGGTATGATTGTATGTTGTCCTACGGACTAAAACCCTCCGGTTTATATAGACACCGGAGGGGGCTAGGGTTACACAAGGTTGGTTACAAACAAGGAGATATACATATCCGTCTTGCCTAACTTGCCTTCCACGCCAAGTAGAGTCCCATCCGGACACGGGACGAAGTCTTCAATCTCGTATCTTGATAGTCCAACAGTCCGGCCAAAGGATATAGTCCGGCTGTCCGGAGACCCCCTAATCCAGGACTCCCTCATCAATCCCTTCACGACCACTTACGAAAGTGAGATCTGATAGAGATAATAAGATGGTATTTTTGTTGTATAGATTGGAAAGTAAGGATTGCAAAATAAACGGCGACAGAAATGGCTTGTTGATAGGAGAATAATATAATGGAGAATAGACCCAGGGGCCATAGGTTTCACTAGTGGCTTCTCTCAAGATAGCAAATTCTACGGTGGGTGAACAAATTACTGTTGAGCAATTGATAGAAAAGCGCATAGTTATGAGAATATCTAGGCATGATCATGTATATAGGCATCACGTCCGCGACAAGTAGACCGAAACAATTCTGCATCTACTACTATTACTCCACACATTGACTGCTATCTAGCATGCATCTAGAGTATTAAGTTCATAAGAACGAAGTAACACATTAGGCAAGGTGGCATGATGTAGAGGGATAAACTCAAGCAATATGATATAAACCCCATCTTTTTATCCTCGATGGCAAAAATACAATATGTGCCTTGCTGCCACTACTGTCACTGGGAAAGGACACCGCAAGATTGAACTCAAAGCTAAGCACTTCTCCCATTGCAAGAAAGATCAATCTAGTAGGCCAAACCAAACTGACAATTCGAAGAGAATTGCAAAGATATTAAATCATGCATAAAATAATTCAGAGAAGATTCAAATATTGTTCATAGATAATCTTGATCATAAGCCCACAATTCATCGGATCTCGACAAACACACCGCAAAAAGAATTACATCGAATAGATCTCCAAGAGAATCAATGAGAACTTTGTATTGAGATCCAAAGATAGAGAAGAAGCCATCTAGCTAATAACTACGGACCCGAAGGTCTACGGTAAAGGACTCACACATCATTGGAGAGGCTATGGTGTTGATGTAGAAACCCTCCGTGATCGAGTCCGCCTCCGGTGGAGCGCCGGAAAAGGCCCCAAGATGGGATCTCATGGGTACAAAAGGTTGCGGCAGTGGAAATAGGATTTCGTGGTGCTCCTGGATGTTTTCAGGGTATATGGGTATATATATAGGAGGAAGAAGTAGGTCGGTGGAGCCGCGAGGGGCCCACGAGGGTGGGGGCGCGCCTGGCCCCCTTGGGCGCGCCCTCCTTCCTCATGGGCTCCTCGCTTCTTTCTTGACGTCCACTCTAAGTCTCCTGGATCACGTTTGTTCCAAAAATAACTCTCCCGAAGGTTTCATTCCGTTTGGATTCCATTTGATATTCATTTTCTGCGAAACACTGAAATAGGCAAAAAAAACAGCAATTTGCACTGGGCCTTCGGTTAGTAGGTTAGTCCCAAAAATAATATAAAAACTTATATTAAAGCCCATTAAACATCCAAAACCGATAATATAATAGCATGGAACAATCAAAAATTATAGATACGTTGGAGACGTATCAAGCATCCCCAAGCTTAATTCCTGCTCGTCCTCGAGTAGGTAAATGATAAAAACAGAATTTTTGATGTGGAATGCTACCTAGCATAATTCTCAATGTAATTTTCTTTATTGTGGCATGAATGTTCAGATCCGAAAGATTCAAGACAAAAGTTTAATATTGACATAAAAATAATAATACTTCAAGCATACTAACAAAGCAATCATGTCTCCTCAAAATAACATGGCCAAAGAAAGTTATCCCTACAAAATCATATAGTTTGTGTTGGGGATATTACTGCTGGACATAAACCGGCCAGGAGGGGCCGGGCTATCCCCATAATGAGTTATTATATTTGAAGCCCATGAAGACAAAGACGGTGGCGCTTTATGAAGGCCCAGGGCCCAAAGGTGGATTAAGGCATGTAGACATAAACGACATTGATATGTAAACTTGTGATGTAAGATAGAAAGAGTAGAGACCGAGCCGAACACGTTTATGAGCCGGCCTCGGGATTCTGTAAACCGACGGGCGTCAACCTACGTATATAAAGGGACGACCCAGTGGCGGTTTAGGGACAACAAACAATAAGTCGAGAGCCAGGTAAAGCAGATTCGCTCCCTATTCATCGAAACCCTAGCAATTCCATCACAACTGGAGTAGGCTTTTACCTTCATCGTAAGGGGCAGAACCAATATAACTCTTTGCGTCCCTTGTCCGCTTTAACCCCTATAAGCTAACCCGTTGCGATGGCTCCACGACTAAGTCCTTTCATGAGGACATCTATCATGACGAAACCACAACAGTTGGCCCCCATCGTGGGGCTATCGCTGGATGGTTTTGAGTTCTTGAAGGGCAGCTTAGAAGGACTCAAGGGATACACTATGGGCTGGATGACCAAGAGTCATCGCGGAAAGCTCTACATCGATGACGCAGGCTGGGGCCCCGAGGCCGGCTCGATCGAGTATGGGTATCGGGTCCCCTTTGCCGGAATACACGTCTTCATTGGCAAGATCAGTGAACCGGGCCCTGAGCCGGACGTCTGCACCGACATCATCGAGACGGCTTAGTGTGCAAGACCTGCCCGCGTTCAGCATGCCGTGAAGCGTGCCTTCGTGTGAGTCATCCACGGGGCGGAATTTGAGGATAGATCAGTATCTAACGGCGAAACTGTCATTTACTCTGACGACGAGTCTTCAACCGGAGAAACTGAGTCGCTGTATCAGCTACAGTATGGCCGGATTAGCGGTGGTACCGATGGCGACAGTATTCCGAACCTCCTCGAACCACCGAGCCGAGTTGCGATCTTCATGGCCGGTACACAATCGGTGCAGCATTCTTCTACCGCCGCAGTGATGATTTCCGGTTCAACAGCGGCAACACTAGCTGGAGCAGGGGGCTCTGCACAACCACCACCGACTCAGGTTTTGTCCGATTTGTTCGACACTTTGGCAACGTTGGTAGCAGCGAGGTTGACGCGGCAAACCGGGATCAGCATAACGCAGAGATTGCAAAGGTGAAAGATCAGATAGCTCAAGCTACGGTGGATCTAGCAGCGGAGAACACCAGGATGGCCGCTGAGCGGGCCAAATTAGATCGTCTTATGCTGGACCAAAGTGCGTCGGATGATGTCATGAGGAGAAGGTACCGTTCTCACCTATCGCCGGTTTACGAGGGAAGAAACCTCTTTAACATGCCAGGAGCAGGCACCAACAACCAGCCAGTGGTAAACCGGGCGGAGGCACCTGTGACAGGGGTGCCAGTTCAGCCGCGCGCGATGGATCCGCCCCCTCAGCCTCGTCAGAACGATGCCCCATCACAACGCGTCTCAACGCCTCCGGGTCATTACTCTAACCCGTTGGATAACATTATTGCCGCCGCTTCGCGATTGGCAGCTCTCCCAATCGATGGCGAGTCCCCAGTAGTAGTTGAGACACGACGAGCTAGGGAGCTCCTTTAGACATCCTTGACTCAGCAGCAAGCCTATTCATATAGCCGCGAAATGATTCATTCTACTCCCCGCCCGAGCGGGAGTTACAACAGGCATACGGATGAACTGGCCGTATCAAGCAGTGCGTGGAACCGTAATCCGCCCCATGGCCATAACCCGGTAGGTGACGGTGGCGATGCTTAGGATGTGGTGGATCGCGCTAGGGCACGTCGAGAGGCCGAGTTAACGGCGTAGCATGAAGCTCGCCAACTTACTCCAGTCCGTCCAACAACGTCGGTGGAACCAGGGGTTACCTCCAGTTCTTTGGGGGTACCATGTCTCGTCCCAGCACTGCGCAATGTATGGCTGCCCAAGGATTTCAAAGGCCCACGTAAGGTGCCGAATTACACTGCCAATTTATCCCCTGAGTCATGGGTAGAAAGCTATGAGATGGCAATGGAGATGCTGGATGTGGATGATGCGGCATGTGCCAAATACTTTACCATGATGTTGGAGGGAACAACTCACACATGGCTGAAAAACCTGCCGGCTAACTCCATTGGGTCATGGGCTGAGTTAAGGGCCCGGTTTATCCAGAATTTCAAGGATACGTGCAAGCAGCCCATGTCAATTGTGGACTTAGCTGCCTGTGTCCAGGAGGAAGGAGAGTCAACAACCCATTGGGTGCACCAGGTTTCGGAGATTTTGCATTCATCAGACTACATCAACACTGATATAGCAGTTTTAACATTAGAAGCCAATTGCCAGTTTGCACCTCTAAAGTTGAACTTGGGATGGCTCAAACGTCATTGCAATGACATGGGAACACTTATGGCAGCTCTGGTGAAGTATGCCGACTCTGATAGTACCAAGGACCCCGAGTCTGACGATGACAAGACAAGAAAGGGAAAGAAGAGAGGCAGCACCAAAGGGCAGCAGTATAACCCGGTGGGTCACGGAAACAGCAGTAAGCGTAAAGCGGATAGCAGTTTAGATTTTGTGGCTAATACCGACGCGCATGACAAAGGCCAGCGTCGTAAGGGTAAACCTCCCCTGCGTGGTGGAGTACCAAGTCCCAATCCGGAGTGCCTGTCTCACCTGTTAAACCAGCCTTTCCCGAAGCACGGGTCGTGGGATAAGCCAGCCACGCACCTCTGGAAGGATTGTTATATTATGCAGGAATTCAAAAATTCAGATTTTTTTCGGTATGATCATGGACCGGGCGGCGGTTCAGGCCCAGGGTCTCATGGGCTGGGTTACGATGGAGGCAGTTCCGGTTCAGGTTTTCATGGTAATCAGAGTGGACATGGAAATCAGGGCAATCATGGCAACCAAGGTGGTTATAATCATCAGGGGAGTCAGCAGCAACAGCTGCAGTCGGGTTACCAGAGCAACCTGAAGCAATTGAATAGTGGGCAGTACCATGTCTTCACCACAAGTCTGTGCAAGCGCGATTAGAAGCTTCATAAAAGGGTAGTGAACTCCGATGAACCGGCGGTGCCCCGTTACTTGCGCTGGTCTGAACAGCCCATTGTGTGTAGTCGAGAGGATCAGCCACCTTGGGTAGATAACCCGGGTCATTTGGCATTAGTGGTGGCACCTCAGGTTGGAGGATACAAGTTCACTAAGGTAACCATGGATGGAGGAAGTAGTATCAATATCCTTTATTATGAAGCCTTCTATCGCATGGGGTTAACAGATAAGCATCTTAAACCATCAAACACCGTTTTTCATGGTGTGGTGCCTGGTAAATTGGCGTATCATGTTGGGAAGATAGCTCTGGAGGTGGCTTTTGGAGATGAGCATAACTCGAGATCGGAAACATTGACTATTGGTGTCAAAACCAGCAGATCTCGGGTAGGGGGTCCTGAACTATGCGTCTAAGGCGGATGGTAACAGGAGGCAGGGGACACGATGTTTACCCAGGTTCGGGCCCTCTTGATGGAGGTAATACCCTACGTCCTGCTTGATTGTTCTTGATGATATGAGTATTACAAGAGTTGATCTACCACGAGATCAAAGAGGCTAAACCCTAGAAGCTAGCCTATGGTATGATTGTCTGTTGTCCTACGGACTAAAATCCTCCGGTTTATATAGATACCGGAGGGGGCTAGGGCTACACAAGGTCGGTTACAAAGGAGGATATATACATATCCGCATTGCCTAGCTTGGCTGCCACGCCAAGTAGAGTCCCATCCGGACACGTGACGAAGTCTTCAATCTCGTGTCTTCATAGTCCAACAGTCCGGCCAAAGGATATAGTCCGGCTGTCCGGAGACCCCCTAATCCAGGACTCCCTCAGTAGCCCCTAAACCAGGCTTCAACGACGATGAGTCCAGTGCACAGTATTGTCTTCGGCATTGCAAGGCGGGTTCCTCCTTCGAATACACCGTGGAAGAGTTTGAATACAAGGACAGTGTCCGACCCTGCAAAATAAGTTCCACATACCACCGTAGAGAGAATAATATTTCCACAAATCTAATCTGCTGAAACATTTTGACAGCATGACATCACGCCATGGCCCGGTCATTATTCGAACCGTTTTTCTCAACCAGCTCCGCACATAAGGCGAGGCGGTTTTCTTGACACGTCTTGTCAAAGCAGAGATCGTGTCCCCCTTATCATGGGATTCTCATCAATACAAACATGGGTAACCCAACCGTGCCTGTTGGTATGACTCCTAGATCTTAGGCAAGTCCCAAACGGCCGCGAGGAGAACGCCTAATATTCACCCTTTTATAAAGGGGACAAGGCTTTTTCTTTTTTCCCTCCCGCGCTCAAATGAATCCTTCCCCCGCCTCGAGTTCTAACACCCAAAGTTCAGGTCAGGTGCTTCGGACCTTCAACTATTTCCGGATCCAACCTTCAAGGTCGATGGATGCCTTCCTCTGTCATAGAGGAGGACATCAAGAAATTGAGAGAGGCCAGATATATGACCGCCGAAATTTCGCATAGGCTGCCCGCCCGAGGGCAGGTTGTCCCTACTGCCGAACCCAACGAGAGCATTGTGTTCGTCTCCCACTTCCTCCGAGGACTAGGCCTCGCCCTGGATCCCTTTGTTAGGGGTCTTATGTTTTATTACGGGATGGATTTTCATGATCTGGCCCCGGATTCCCTTCTTCACATCTCGTCATTTATTGTCATATGTGAGGCCTTTCTCCGCATTACCCCTCACTTCGGCATGTGGCTGAAGACCTTCGATGTGAAGCCGAAGATGATCGAGGGGCAGGACGCAGCGTGCGGAAGTGCTTTAATAAGCAAAATTGCTGACGCTCCATGGCCAGAGGGTTCCATCCCAGAGGTGTCCGGATTGTGGCAGCGGGAGTGGTTTTACGTCACAGCTCCCCGAAGTGCCAAGTGGGTAGCTTCCCCCACCTTTCGCTCGGGCCCCCACCGCAACTGATGTCATGGATCAGCAGGGGGCTGAGCTAGGGTCCAGCAAAGGACGTGCCTATAATGCAGAGTCGCATCCGAGATCTCTTTGAGAGAGATTTTAGTCTGGTTATGGTAATGCAAGTTATGCTAGTTCGTCGAATCCAGCCTTGCAAATGCCGGCCCCTCCGCATGTGGGAATTCAGCCCAGAAGGACCGTGAGCTATTCAGCATTTCCTCGGTATAACGTTCGAAGATATGTACAAATCGTTCTTTGGACCCCAAATAGAGTGTCCGGACACCACCGAGGACGTGGGTCTGAGCTGCAACCGCCCGCTGCCCAAGTAAGCAATCCCATGTCGAACCTACTATCGTTTTATTTATCATGGCATCATTCCAAAGAGCCGCTTTGTGACCAGGACTGGATAACAAAGGCGGTGATGATCAGGTGTTTGGCCCCCCTTCCTAAGGGCTTGGACAATCCAGTACTGGACCAGATGCTCGAGCCGGCGCCTTATCCAGTGCCCTCGAAGGAAGATGATGGGGGTAATAAAGAGGGAGAAAGCAGGCCTCGCTCGCTACTCATTCCAGCCGGGGGAATAAGCACCTCCGCGAGGGAGGACAATCAAAGGGAAGAATCTGGCATTCTCTCTCCCCGGGGAAGGAAAAGGACTACCTCTGAAGATCCAGAAACTACGGTTTCCAAACGGGAGAAGAAATCTTCATCAGAGGGTCCTACCTCGGAGGGTATTCTTGCCGCACAATGTCCGCGCAGGATCAGCCCTCTACCGAGCTGTAAGTAATCAAAAATTACTTAATAGTGGAAACATCGTACCTTACTTCCGAAGACAATAACCGATGCTTATAAATTGTAGTCCGGATCATAGCCCTTCTCGCCAGAGTTCATATTCGGGGGATCTTCTTCCGGACATGGTGGAGAGCGAAATGCCTCCCCCGGACACCCCGCCTCATGAAGCGGGCAACCTTGAGGTGTCGTCGCGAAGGGTATCTCCGGATCCACTAAGGCCAGAGGATAACCCTTTGGCTACCCGGAATCCCCAGTATCCGGCTCCTAAGGAGAGTGACAACAAGGGTCCGTACAGTGTGCGGTCGGACGCGCTGAAGGATCTTCTGGGGCAAGAGGCCGTCTCGGAAGTGCATCGTACGCTAATGGGTACGGTAATTGAAAGGATTTCATCCGCTGAAAGCGGTTTGCATGAAGCCTTTATGAGTCTGCTGAAAGGCTTCGAGGTACATGAAATAATGTATGTTTTTAACAGTACCCCAATCGTTAGGTATACCCTATGCAGATAGTAGCCCCTGAGACTCTGGTTGTCATCGAAAACGGCGGCAAACATAGGATCATAGTCCCAGGTAATAACCAGACGGCCTTTATGCGCAGGTGGCTAGCCGGACTGATGGGTTTGCGAGCTAAAGCGGCAACTTGATGCGGCAGATGTCGACATCGTGCTTGTCAACAAGCCGCTTGACGAGGCACAGGGTGAGTGATTTCTCTGGTGATCGTCACATAATAAGAGTAGCATGATGCCGGTATCTTTAATATATTGTGACTGCAGATGGAGCTGCCACCGTTGAGACCTTTCGGGCGGAGCCTGTCCGACCCAAGGAGCAAGCAAGGCGTAGCAATGCGGCCGCTCTAAAGGCGGCCGAAGAGTTAAGGGCCGAATAGGCCGTGCATTGCAAGAGCAAGGAAAAAATAGCCAAGATGGTTGTAGAGTTAAAAGATGCCGCTGACCGTGACCAGCTTCTTGAAGAAGAAAACTGGGCGAAGGCGATGGACCTGGAGAAGGCCCTGGTGGCTGCCAAGGAAGCCCGCTCCAAAAATTAGAGCTACGAAGGAGGAGCTGAATCAAGCTGCAGATATCATGTCTGGGAAGCCCTTCTTGTTGCGGACTAAGTTCGGAGATCCGAAGTATGCTCCTCTGGACCGGCTATGGAGTTCTGCGGACGCCTACATGGATTTGGCTGCAAGTGCTGCTGATGCGGCCGAGTACTTCAAGGTTCAGAAAGGTCCCGAAGTGGAAAAGCTGTTCTGGTCACTGTTTCACGCTCCAGTCCATCCGCTGCTGTTGAATGAGCGATTGGCCGAGTGGGCCGAGCTCCATAGGTTGTCCGGACTTTCCATGAGGTACGTTGTGGATCACCTGTGGCCGGGAGGGCCAAGGCTGAATAGCTACTTTAGTTTAGTGCAACAATTCCTTTGTGTTGTGCCACGCATCGATGTTGTAAAGAGATCGGCATGCATAGAGGGTGCGCAGATGGCCCTTGCCCGTGTCAAGACATACTGGGCGGATATGGAGGCCACCACTGTTGCGACACAGGGTTCGACCGTAGGCCGAGTGGCTACTGAGGGAGTCCTGGAATAGGGGGTGTCGGTGTCAAAACCGGCGGATCTCGGGTAGGGGGTCCCGAACTGTGCGTCTAGGCCGGATGATAAGAGGAGGCAGGGGACACAATGTTTTACCCAGGTTCGGGCCCTCTTGATGGAGGTAAAACCCTACGTCCTACTTGATTAATATTGATTATATGGGTAGTACAAGAGTAAATCTACCACGAGATCGAAGAGGCTAAACCCTAGAAGCTAGCCTATCGTATGATTGTATGTTGTGGTTGTTGTGCCCTACGGACTAAAACCCTCCGATTTATATAGACACCAGAGAGGGTTAGGGTTACACAAGGTCGGTTACAAAGGAGGAGATATCCATATCCGTATTGCCTAGCTTGCCTTCCACACCAAGTAGAGTCCTATCCGGACATGTGACGAAGTCTTCAATCTTGTATCTTCATAGTCCAACAGTCCGGCCAAAGGATATAGTCCGGCTGTCCAGAGACCCCCTAATCCCGGACTCCCTCAGTAGCCCCTGAACCAGGCTTCAATGGCGATGAGTCCAGCGCGCAGTACTGTCTTCGGCATTGCAAGGCGGGCTCCTCTCCGAATACACCATGGAAGAATTTGAATACAAGGATAGTGTCCGACCCTGCAAAATAAGTTCCACATACCACCATAGAGAGAATAATATTTACACAAATCTTAATCTGCTGACATGTTTTGGCAACATGACATTATGCCATGGCCCGGTGCTTATTCGAACCATTTTTCTTCAACCATCTCCAGACATAACGCGAGGTGGTTTCTTGACACGTCTTGTCAAAGCAGAGATCGTGTTCCCCCAATTACGGGATTCTCATTAATACGGTCATGGGTAACCCAACCGTGTCTAGGACTCCTAGATTATAGGCAAGTCCCAAACGGCCACGGAGAGGACACTCGATATTCACCCTCTTTATAAAGGGACAAGGTTTGCGCTTTTTCCCTCTCGTGCTCAATCGAACCCCTCCCCCGCCTCGAGTTCTAACACCCAAAGCCCAGGTCAGGTGCTCCAGATTTTCAATCATGTCCGGATCCAGCCTTCAAGGCCGATGGATGCCCTCCTCAGTCACGGAAGAGAATATCAAGAAGTTGAGGGAGGCCAGATACCTGACCGTCAAGGTTTCGCATCGGCTACCTGCTCGAGGGCAGGTCGTCCCTACTCCTAAACCCAACGAGAACGTCGTGTTCGTCTCCCACTTCCTCCGAGGCCTAGGCCTCACTCTGGATCCCTTCGTCAGGGGTTTGATGTTCTATTACGGGCTAGATTTCGACGATCTAGCTCCGGACTCCCTTCTCCACATCTCAACATTTATTGTCGTGTGTGAGGCCTTCCTTCGCATTACCCCTCACTTCGGCCTATGGCTCAAGACATTTGAAGTCAAGCCGAAGATGATCGAGGGGCAACATGCAGCGTGCGGAGGCGCATCAATAAGCAAGATGGCAGGAGCTTCGTTGCCGAAAGGTTCCTTTCCAGAGGTGTCTGGATTATAGCAACGGGAGTGGTTTTACATCACGGCTCCCAGAAGTGCCAAGTGGGCGGCTGCCCCCGCTTTTTGCTCGAGCCCCCCACCACAACTGATGTCATGGATTAGCAGAGGGCTGAGCTGGGGTCCAGCCAAGGACGTGCCTATACTACAAAGCCGCATTCAAGATCTCTTAGAGGGAGATTTTAATTTGGTTGTGGTAGTGCAAGTTATGCTGGTTCGTCGAGTCCAGGCCTGGAAATGCCGGCCCCTTCGCTTGTGGGAATTCAACCCAGAAGGACCGTGTGCCATTCAAAGTTTCCTTGGCCTGACGCACGAGGAGATGTACAAGTCGTTCTTCGGACCTCAAATAGAGTGTCGGGATACTATCGAGGACGTGGGCCTGAGCAGTAACCGCGGCGTCGAACAAGTTAGAAATCCTCTAGCCGAACACACATTCTTTTATTCATCATGAAGTTATTTCTGAGAGATCGCTCTTTGACCAGGATTGGCTAACAAAGGCGAAGATGATTCGGTGTTCGGCCCCCCTCCCTGAGGGTTTGGAAAATCCGGTATTGGAAAAGATGCTCGAGCTTGCACCTTGCCCGGAGCCCTCGAAGGAAGATACAGGGGGAATAATATGGGCGGAAGCGGGCCCCCATCGCTGCCAGTTCCAACCGAGGGAATGAGCGCCTCCATAAAGGAGGATAACCGAGGGAGGAAGAGGACTACTTCCGAGGATCCGGAAGCCGAGGCCTCCAAACAAGAGAAGAAGTCTCCAACAGAGGGTCCTTCCTCGGTGGGTGCTCTTGCCGCACAAAGTCCGCGGGGGGATCAGCCCTCCAACGAGTCATAAGTGATCCAAAAAATACTTTAATAGTGAAGGTATACTATCTTTCTTCTGAGAAAATAACCGCCGCATATATCTTGAAGTTCGGGTCTTAGCCCTTCTCAGCTGAGCTCGTCTTCGGGGGATCTTCTTCCAGAGATGATGGAGAGCGGAACGCCTCCCCCGGACTCCTCCGCTCAAGAAGCGGGCGACTCCGAAGTGTCGTCACGGAGGGCCTCTCTGGATCAGGTGAGGCCAGAAGATAATCCCATAGACCCCTGAAGTCCCCAGCGTCCGGCTCTCGAAGAGAGCAAACAAAAGAGTCCGGCATCATCTGGTATGCAGTCGGACGTTCTGAGGGAGCTATTGGGGCGAGCGGCCATCTGAGAAGAACACCGTACGCTGATGGGTACGGTGATGGAAAGAATTTCATCCGCCGAAAGCGGATTACATGAAGCCTTTATGAGTCTACTGACAGGCTTTGAGGTACGTGAAATAATATGTGATAGTACCGCACATGTTAGGTGTGCCCTGTGTAGATAGTAGCCCCTGAGACTCTGGTTGTCGTCGAGAATGGCGGTGAACAGAGGATCGTAGTCCCAGGCAATAACCAGACTGCCTTTATGTACATGTGGTGGAAGCTCCGGTGGCTAGCCGGACTAGTGAGTTTGCTGAATTAAAACGGCAACTGGATGCGGCAGACGCCGACAGCGAGCTTGTTAACAAGCGGCTTGACGAATCACAGGGTAAGTAATGTTTTCTCATGAATATCACACAATAAGAGCAGCATGATGCCAGTATCTTTAATATGTTGTCACTGCAGACGGAGCTGCCACCGTGGAGACCCTTCGGGCGGAACTCGCCTGAGCCAAGGAACAAGCGAGGGTTAGTAATGCGGCTGCTTTGAAGGCGACCGAAGAGTTAAGAGCCGAGAAGGCCGCCCATTGCGAAAGCAAAGAAAAGATGGCCAAGATGGCCGTAGAACTAAAAGGCATTGCCGACCGTTGCCAGTTCCTTGAAGAAGAGAACCGAGTGAAGGCAGCGGACCTTGAGAAGGCCACTATGGCGACCAAAGACAGTCGCTTTGCTATGAGGGCGAAGAAGGAGGAGCTGTGTGAAGCCGGGGATATTGCGGCTGGGAAGCCCTTTCTGCTGTGGAGGAAGTTCGGAGATCCGCGGTATGCCCCTCTAGATCGGCCGTGGAGTTCGGCAAACGCATATATGGACTTGGCGGCGAGCGCTGTCGATGCGGTCGAATACTTCCAAGATCAATCAGATCGTGAAGTGGACAAGCTATTCTGGTCGCAATTCAACGTTCCAGAGCGTCCGCTTCCCTTGACTGATCAGCTAGCCGAATGGGCCGAACTTAATAGGTTGTCCGGACTCGCCATGAGGTCTGTTGTGGATCATTTGTGGCTGGAGAAGCCGAAGCCGAACGGCTATTTCATCTTAGTGCAGCAGTTCCTTGGTGCGGTGCCGCGCATCAACGCGATGAAGAGGTTGGCGTGCATAGAAGGCTCGCGGATGGCCTTTGCCCATGTCAAGGCATACTAGGCGGAGATGGATGCTACCACTGTTGCGGCGCAAGGTACGGCCATAGGCCAAGTAGCTGCCGAGCACTATTTTGAAGAGGTCCTTGAGGGTGCTCGTTTGATAGAGTCCCAGTGCTCAAAGAATATTATGTTTGAATGACATGTATTCCCATTCTAAACACAATGTTTTTATGAAATATAGTAAGGTTGTGTTTATACTTTTGCCTGAAAGTAATATGATGCCTCCTGTGTGGCCGTTTATGTATACATGTGCATAACCTGAAAGATTGCAGTCGTCGGCTTCAGCCCCCACGCATATAATGCGGAGGTGTTCGCAGAAGACGCGTGTTCACACTTAACCCAATGTCTTGGTCCTATTAAGGAGGTGATAGCGCAGCGAACGAGGCAATCGGACTATAATGCTTTAACACTTGCACTTAGCCATAGGAGTTTGACAGTGGGGCTACTAGACAGCCCCTGGTGGCTCTGCACTCTCCCGATCTTGGGGTGCGTACATGCCTGGCCGGAAAACGGCCCTTCGTTAAGGCGGAGGAATTCTAACATTCCGATAGGTCATTGAGTGGTTGACCAGTCTCACACTATATCATGATAGTCAGTTTTCGTCTTTCTCTACTGAGGTGCTCGTCCGGATGAACCAGGGCACAATCGCAGTAGTTCTCATGGTGCTGCCTTAGCCGATAAAGCGGAACGTAAGGCACCAAAACACAGGAGCCGGGCAAACCCAACATTTGACCAAAGACAATGATTCAGAGCTGATGCATATAAGGCCAAACTCGCGACGCCGAACACTCCCTAAGGTATTCGGTCTTTATGGTATAAACTGGGCCTAAATAGTGCCCTTTGTAAGAATCCCCTTGTGTCCAGGTGCGTGCATTATTCTAACGTGGCCACATGCCAAGACGTCAGCATCCTTCTCAATTGTGTTGAGAATTTGAGGGATGTTTATCAACAGGAGACATTAAAAAAGGTTTACGCAGGGTCTTAATCTAAAAAGAATCCTTGGAGCGGGTCCCTGCTGCACGTCTGTGTCCGTGTCTCTGTTGTGCCTTATCCTGGACGGGTGTAGCACGATGGTCATCTGTAAAAGAGAGGAACTTAGGTGAAAAAGTTGTCATGCAAAAAGGTGGTTTTTTAAAGAAATCGTGTATAAAAAATGAGTAAAAAATTGTCACTTGTCTGTGGGTGTTGAGCCCCTTGTATTTGTAATAGGGGTGTGGCCCTCAATCCGGTATGAATTACATATAGCTGCGTCGGACTCATCTAACCGTGTCCGTGGTCTTGACGACCTATCGAATGCTTTAGTTGGTGAGGCCGTTTTTAGTGTGCGGCTGCTAAGGCAGTCGCATTCTTTTCGGCGTGCAAAGATCGCTCAATATTTTCGTTCACTGTAATGATGCCACGTGGAACGAGCATCTTGAGCGTGAGGGAAGCGTAACACAGTATTGCATTAAAGCGAGCAAAAGCTTCGCATCCAAGTAGTGCTTGATAACCACTTTGGAACGGAGCAATGTGGAAGGTTAAATGTTCGCTACGGAAGTTATCGGGGAAGCCGAATATAACTTTTAGTAGCAGGGAGCCCGTGTAGTGAGCCCCTAGGCCTGACGTTACTCCTTTAAAGGTAGTGTTGCTATGGCGGATTTTCGTTGGGTCTATCCCGATTTCGCGGATTGTATCCTGGTATATCAGGTTAAAACTACTGCCACCGTCCATCAGGACTCGTGTAAAGTGGTATCCGTTAATTATTGGGTCTAATACCAGGGCAGCCCATCCTGCACGCCGGATACTTGCTGAGTAATCACGATGGTCGAAAGTGACCGGTTGAGACAACCAGTGGTAGGATTTCACGGTGATAGGCCCTTGGGCATATTTATCTAGGAGGGCCGCTTTGCTTCCCTTGATCGCGTGTAATACGTTGACTGTTTTGACTTCTGATGGAAACTTCTTTTGTTCCCTAGTGTCTTGCTTGAGAGGCTCATCCTCATCTTTGCTTGGTGTATCCTCCCCCTTGTGTACGGCGTTGAGCTTGCCGGACTGCTTGAAGACCCAACATTCTCTGTGGGTATGATTAGCGGGTTTACCAGGGGTGCTATGGATCTGACATACTTGGTCTAGAATTTTGTTCAGGCTGGACAGTTCATCTCTGGCGCCTTTAGAGGGCGGCTTTTGCTGACCTGGCCGAGAGCTTCGGAATCCGGCATTTACCGCCGTGCTCTTCAGGCTGTCTTCTTTATTCTGATGCTTATTATTTTTGCTGCATCGTGATTTCCCATTTTCATCTCTAACTTCGGATGTGCTTGGGTCGCTGGTGCTGCATCTGGCTAGCCAGCTGTCCTCACCCGCGCAAAAGCGGGTCATGAGGCTTGTTAATGCTACCATTGTTCTCGGCTTTTCTTGGCCGAGGTGCCTGGCAAGCCATACGTCGCGGACGCTATGCTTAAAAGTTGCGAAGGCTTCGGCGTCCGGACAGTCAACTATTTGGTTCTTCTTAGTAAGAAACCTGTTCCAAAGCTTTCGGGCTGACTCTCTGGGTTGTTGAGTTATATGACTCAAATCGTCCGCATCCGGGGGTCGAACATAAGTCCCTTGAAAATTTGCCTGAAAAGTGTCTTTGAGCTCTTCCCAGCTTCCAATGGAGTTTTCGGGGAGGCTTTTAAGCCAGTGCCGAGCTGGCCCTTTGAGTTTGAGGGGTAAGTATTTAATGGCGTGGAGATCGTCTCCTCGAGCCATATGGATGTGGAGGATATAGTCCTCAATCCAGACCCCAGGGTCTGTTGTTCCGTCGTATGCCTCTATGTTTACGGGTTTGAATCCCTCTGGAAATTCATGGTCCAGCACCTCATCGGTGAAACATAGGGGGTGTGCGGCGCCCCTGTATCTGGGCGTGCCATGGTGTTCGGATGTTTGGTGTGTTGCATCGTATGTTGGGGCGCGCTTGCGAGGTCCATAGATGGATCTAGTTGCGCCGTCCTTTTGATGCGAGCCCTCGCGTGGATTGCGTATTGGCTTATGTGTGGCATTGCTTGCCGCTCTATGTTGGCCGTGAGGTCGTCTATCCAGCCAGGTGGCCGTTTTAATTTTTGGTTGCGGGGGGTCTAAGGCCTCCTCATCGAATTCAGGTAGCAGCTTCCGCTTCGGGTAGCTCTTGGTGGGGCGATTACCGCCATACTTTGCTGCTGTGTTGAGTACTTTGCTCCATCTGATTTGGAGTGTGTCCTGCGCAGCCTTTAGCCTTTGCTTCTGCTTATTTAGACTCCTAGCGGTGGCAACAAGCCTTTGATAGGCATTTTTTTGCTCCGGGTGTCTGTCCGGTGTTATGTCCTCCAGACTATTATCCTTGACAGAATCGGTTTGTTCGGTTTGATTCTCCGTATTGCCGTGGTCCGGCAGTGGTTCACCCTGTTCCAACACTGGGTCTGTATGATCGTTATTTCTGCCGAGGCGGGATTTGGGGCGGCGCTTACGCCGCCGCTTTGATTGCTTCTCGAGGGGACAAGCCTTCGTTGCGTCCTTCCGTTCCTCATCGTCATCTTCTTTTGGTGTGTCCACCATGTATACGTCATGTGATGAGGTGGCCGTCCAGTGCCCTGTGGGCGGTGGTTCCTCTTCTCCTCCCGCATCGTCGTACATACCGTCGATGTCTTCGGAGTAGAAGTCGAGCATGTCGGTTGAGTGATCGATAGTGGCTACTAAGTGGGTGGTGGGTGGGCCTCGAATTTCTTTGTCGTCCACATCCCAGTCCTGCCGGACATAGTTCGTCCAGGATCCTCCTGACAAGGAGAGAGACCTTAATGAGTTCAGTATGTTGCCAAAGGGCGAGTGCTGAAAAATATCCACGGAGGTAAACTCCATGATCGGCGCCCAATCGGATTCGATAGGAACAGGCGCAGGCGGTTTGGAGTCCGTGGCTGGAGAAGGATCCAGCAGTTTAAGAACATGGCTCTCGTGCAAGGCAAGGTCGATGTTCGGCTCGATCGTTGCTGAGGGTAAGGCCTCCGTGGCGGGGTCCATCCACCTGTCCGTAGAAGGCGCAACTGGCTCCGAATTGAGGGTCGGAGCGGCTGCCGGTGCGATCTCCTTAATACTGTCTGATGGGAGAGCTAAGTCATGCTCATCGTGACCGCGTGGCGCACAAGGCAGAGGCTCGAATCCGTCGAAGATCAAATCTCCACGGATATCGGCCGTGTAGTTTAAGCTTCCAAACCTGACCTAGTGGCCAGGGGCGTAACTTTCAATCTGCTCCAGATGGCCAAGCGAATTGGCCCGCAGTGCAAAGCCGCCGAACACGAAGATCTGTCCGGGGAGAAAAGTCTCACCCTGGACCGCATCGCTATCGATGATAGTAGGAGCCATCAAGCCTAACGGCGACGACACAGAGGAACTCTCAATGAAAGCACCAATGTCGGTGTCAAAACCGGCGGATCTCGGGTAGGGGGTCCCGAACTGTGCGTCTAGGCCGGATGGTAACAGGAGGTAGGGGACACAATGTTTTACCCAGATTCGTGCCCTCTTGATGGAGGTAAAACCCTACGTCCTGCTTGATTAATATTGATGATATGGGTAGTACAAGAGTAAATCTACCACGAGATCGGGGAGGCTAAACCCTAGAAGTTACCATCCGCCGAACGGTGCCCTGGAGGCCGCGCCCGCAATAGCTCCGACCCTTAGCTCGGAGCCAACTGCGCCGATCGAGGGCGGGTGGCTAGACACTGCCTCGGGGGCTACAGTCTCAACGGCGATTGAGCCAAACACCAGCTTTATCCTCTGCGAAGCCCGTGACTCCAAGGTGCCGGATCCTGCTCCGGACTCTGAACCCTCCGCGCCCTTGCCAATCGAATCCGATTGGGCGCCGATTATGGAATTCACCGCCGCAGATATCTTTCAGCACTCGCCCTTCTGTGACATTCTGAATTCGCTAAGGTCTCTCTCTTTGTCAGGAGAGCCCTGGTCGGATTATGGCCAACAGGACTGGGATGCGGACAACAAAGAAATTCGACGCCCACCCACCACCCACTTCGTAGCCACTATCGACAATTTAACCGACATGCTTGACTTCGACTCCGAAGACATCGACGGCATGGACAACGATGTAGGAGGCAAACAGGAAGCAGCGCCCACACGGCACTGGACAGCCACCCCATCCTACAATGTATACATGGTGGACACACCCAAAGGATACGACGAGGACGAACGGGAGGACGCAATGAAAGGTCGTTCCTCCGAAAAGCAGTCAAAGAGGCGGCGTAAGCGCCGCTCCAAGCCCCGCCTCGATAGAGACAACGGTCATACAGACCCAGCCACAGAGCAGGGTGAGCCGGCGAATGATGAACATGGCATCGAGCAACCATCCGAACAAGGCAACTTGGATAAACAAACTGCACAACCCGTCCCCGGCGAAGATAACAGTCCAGACGACCTCACGCCGGACAAGTTCCTGGAGCAGAAGAACCTCCACAAAAGGCTCATCGCCACTGCGCGTAGCCTGAAAAAGCAGAAGCAGAAGCTCAAAACTGCGGAAGATGCACTCAGAATCAGGTGGAGCAAAGTACTCAACACCGCAGACAAATACGGCAACAGTCGCCACAGAAAAAGTTACCCGAAGCGAAAGCTCCTGCCTGAATTTGATGAGGAGTCCTTAGAACCTCCGCAATCAACAAATAAGGAAGCCACCCAGTCAGATAAACGACCCCATGGCCAATATAGAGCGGCAAGAGGCGCCGCACACAAGCCAGCATGCGAACCACTCAAGGATTCGCATCAAAAAGATGGCCCAACCAGATCTATCTACGGGCCAAGAAAGCAAGCTTTAGTAAGCAATGCAACACAACAAACATCTGAACACTACGGCACACCCAAATACAAGGGTGCCGCACACCCCCTACGTTTCACCGATGAGGTGCTGGACCATGAATTTCAAGCGGGATTCAAGCCCGTAAACATAGAGGCGTATGATGGAACGACAGACCCTAGAGTCTGGATTGAGGACTATATCCTCCATATCCATATGGCTAGAGGAGACGACCTCCACGCCATAAAATACTTACCCCTCAAGCTCAAAGGGCCAGCCCGGCATTGGCTTAAAGGCCTTCCCGAAAACACCATTGGAAGTTGGGAAGAGCTCGAGGATGCTTTTCGGGCAAATTTTCAAGGGACCTATGTCCGGCCTCCGGATGCAGACGATTTAAGTCATATAACTCAACAGCCCGGAGAGTCAGCCCGGAAACTCTGGAACAGATTTCTTACTAAAAAGAACCAGATAGTCGACTATCCGGACGCCGAAGCCTTAGCAGCTTTCAAACACAACATTTGAGACGAATGGCTCGCCAGACACCTCGGCCAAGAAAAGCCAAGAACAATGGCTGCATTAACAAGCCTCATGACCCGCTTTTGCGCGCGAGAGGACAGCTGGTTGGCAAGATGTAACACCAGCGACCCAAGTACATCCAAAGTGAGGGACGGTAACGGGAAACCGCGTCGCAGCAAGGACCAGCGCCGGAATAAGGGAAACAGCCCGAAGAGCACGACAGTTAACACCAGATTCAAAAGCTCTCGGCAGGGTCAGAAAAAGCTGCCCCTCAAGGATAACAGGGACGAGCTATCTAGCCTAAACAAAATCTTGGACAAAATATGTCAAATCCACAACACTCCCGGGAAGCCTGCAAACCATACCCACAGAGAATGTTGGGTCTTCAAGCAATCCGGCAAACTCAACTCCGAACACAAGGGGCTCGATACACCAAGTGAGGACGATGACGAACCCCACAAGCAGAGCACCGGGAAACAAAAGAATTTCCCACAAGAAGTCAAAACAGTAAACTTACTTCACGTGACAAAAGGGAAAAACAAAGTGGCGCCTATAGAGATACGCGCCATGCGGCCTATCACAAAGGAGTCTCGCCACTGGTTGTTAAAACCGATCACCTTCGACCATCGAGATTACTCCGGAACTATCCGGAACGCAGCTTGGACCGCCTTGGTATTAGATCCGATAATCGACGGGTTCCACTTTACACAAGTACTAATGGATGGCGGTAGTGGTCTAAACCTGCTATATCAGGACACAGTCCGCAAAATGGGGATGGACCCAACAAAAATTCGCCATAGCAACACTTCCTTTAAAGGAGTAACGCCAGGCCCGGATGCCCATTGCACGGGTTCTCTCCTGCTAGAAGTAATGTTCGGTTCCCCCGATCACTTCCGCCGCAAAAAGCTAACCTTCCACATCGCCCCATTTTCAAGTGGCTATCAAGCACTACTGGGACACGAAGCTTTCGCCCGCTTTAACGCAATACCGCATTATGCATCTCTCATGCTTAAGATGCCCGGCCCACGAGGCATCATCTCACTAAAGGGAAACATTGAATGTTCCTCGCGCGCAGAAGACTATACGGCTGCCTTGACAGCCACACATTAAAACAACTTCAGCAACAAAAGCATCTAACAGGTCATTAAGACCACGGACACGGCTAGGCGAGTTCGGAGCAAACTTATAATTGATAAAGGTTTTTGTAGCCGTACACCCCTATACAAGGGGCTCCGCATATGTAAAATAAGCGACAATAAGGCTCAATTTTCCCCATCTTGAATTATACTTTGTTTACTTAGTACAACATATATTTCGCACATCTATTCTTCTTTCAACTAAGTTCCTCTCTTTTACAGATGAACACCGTGCTACACCCGTCCAGGACACGGCGCAACGGAGACACAGGCGCAGACGTGCAGCAGGGACCCGTCCCAAGGATTCTCTTTAGATTAAGACCCTGCGTAAACCTTTTTCACTGTCTCTTGTCGATGCACATCCCCCGGATTCACAGTATAACCGAGGAGTAGGCTGGCGTCTTGGCATGTGGCCAGTCAGAATTTTGCACGTACCTGGACACCAGGGGCTTATTATCATGGGCACTGCTCAGCCCGTTTTTATAAAGACCGAATACCTTAGGGAGTGTTCGACATCGCGGTTTGGCCTTATATGCATCAGCTCCGAATCATGTCTTTGGTCAAATGTTGGGTTTGCCCGGCTCCTGTGTTTTGCTGCCTTACGTTTCGCTCTATCGGCTAAGGCGGCACCATGAGAACTACTGCGATTGTGCCCCGGTTCAGCCAGGCGAGCACCTCAGTAGAGAAAGCCGAAACTGATTGTCATGATATAGCGTGAGACTGGTCAACCACTCGATGACCTATCGGAGTCTTCGGGGTTCCTCCGCATTAACGAAGTGCCGTTTCCTGGCAAGGCACACACGCGCCCCGAGTTCGGGCAAGCGCGGCGCCACCAGGGGCTATATAGTAGCCCCCCTGTCAAACTCCTATGGCTAAGTGAAAGTGATAAAGCATTATAGTCCGATTGCCTAGTTCGCTGCGCTATCACCTCCTTCATGGACCAAGACGTTGGATCAAGTGTGAAAATGCGCCTTCTGCGAACACCCCCGCATTATATGCGTGGGGGCTGAAGCCGATGACTGCCATCTTTCAGATTATATACACATATACCTCAACGGCCGCTTGGGAGGCATTATAATACTTGCAGGCACAAGTATAAAAAGCTTCTACAATTCATCAAAACATTGTTTTACAATAATACACGTTATTCGAACATAAAATCCTTCAAGCACTGCGTCTCTATTAAACGAGCGCCTTGCAGAACTTCCTGAAAATAGTGCTCAGCAGGTATTCGGCCTCCGTCCGAATCTTGGGATGCAACAGCGGCGGCCTCCATCTCCGCCCAGTATGTCTTGACATGGGCAAGGGCCATCCGCGCACCCTCTATGCATGCTGACCTCTTCATCGCATTGATATGCGGCACGACACCAAGGAACTACTGCACCAAGCTAAAATAACTGTTCGGCTTTGGCCTTTCCAGCCACAGATGATTAACGACATCCTTCATGGCGAGTCCGGACAACCTATTCAGTTCGGCCCATTCGGCCAAACAATCGGTCAACGGAAGCGGACGCTCCGGATTGTTGAATTGTGACCAGAAGAGCTTCTCCAATTCGCTATCTTTCTGATCTCGGAAATGTTCAGCCGCATCAGTAGCACTCGCAGCTAAATCCAGATATGCGTCCGCCGAACTCCACATCCGGTCCAACTGAGCGTATTTAGGATCTCCGAACTTCATCCGCAGCATAAAGGGCTTTCCAGCCGTGATATCTCTGGCCTGACGCAACTTCTCCTTCACCGCTCTCATCTCAGAACGAGCATCCTTGGCCGCTGTAGGGGCCTTCTCCAGGTCTTTCCGCTTCGCCCGATCTTATTTTTCAAGAAGCTTGCAGCGGTCAGCAGCGTTCTTGAACTTCACAGCCATTTCGGCCATTTCCTTCTTGCTTCGGCAGTGAGCAGCCTGTTTGGCTTTCATCTCTTCAATTGCCTTTACAGCAGCCGCATCACTTCTCCTGGCTTGCTCCTTGGCTCGGGCAAGTTCCGCCCGAAGGTTCTCCCTGGTAGCGGCCCCATCTACATCAAGCGCACACGCTGTAAGATACTGGCATCAAGCTCCTCTTACCAGGTGTCTCCGGAGAAATTACATACCTTGTACCTCATCAAGCCTCTTGTTAACGAGCACGATGTCGGCATCTGCCACGTCAAGTTGCCACGTTAGCTCGACAAATTCATCAGTCCGGCTGGCCATCGGACACTTCGCCACCTACATAGGAAGGCGGCAAAATTACACCTGGGACTATGATCCTCTGTGTGTTGTCGTCTTCGACAACACACAGAGTCTCAGGGGCTACTATCTACACAGGGCGCATCTTATATGCGGAACTGTCAAAAGGTACATCACCTCGTGTACCTCAAAACCTGTCAGTAAACTCCTGACGGCCCCGTGCAACCCGCTTTCAGCGGAAGAAATCCTTTCAATTACCGAACCCATCAACGTATGGTGTTCCTCTGAGATAGACGCTCGCCCTAACAGATCCTTCAGTTCATCCGACCGAGCACTAGGCGGTGCCGGACTCGTTCGATGGCCTTTTTCAAAGACCGGACACGGATGGCCTTGGGGGGGCCATATGACTGCCTTCCGGCCCTTCCGGATTGGGAGAAACCCTCTGCGATGATACCTCAGGATCGCCCGCCTCGTAAGGCGGTACGGCAGGGGGAGGCATTCCGCTCTCCATCATCTCTGAAAGAAGATCCCCTGAAGATGAGCTCTGCTGAGAAGGGCTGAGATCCGAACTACAAGGTAAAATTTCGGTTATTTTCCTCATAAATAAAACAAGGATTTCTCTCATTTTAAACCTCCCCTCTCTACTTACGGCTCGGTGAAGTGCTGATCCCCTTGAGGGCATAGTACGGCCGGGGCATCCCCCAGCACAGGACCCTCTGGCAAAGATTTCTTCCCCCGCCTTGAGACCATGGACCCCGGGTCTTCAGAGGCAGTCCTCTTCCTCCCCTGAGTAGAGGAATTTTCGATACCTCCTTTCCAGATAGCCTCCTTCGGGGAGGCATCAGCTTCTTTGTCCCCCCCTTCGCTTTCTTCCGAAGGCACGATCTCCAGCATCCTGGTTAACACGGGATCCGACGAGGTCTCAGGAAGGGGGGCCGGACACCTGATTAACTTCGCCTTCGCTACCCACTCCTGTTTCAAAGACAACTCTTTTAAGGGTGATGTTGTGATAAATGAACGGATGGTGTGTCCGGGCACAGGGCTACTTACTTGAGTATCCGGACGATTGCATCTCAGACCTGCGTCCTCCGTAGAATCCGGACACACTACTTGTGGTTCGAAGAACAATTTTTACATCTCCACGGGCGTCATGCCAAGAAAATGTTGGAGAACTCGTGGTCCCTCCGGGTTGAACTCCCACAGGAGGAGGGGGCGACGTTTGCAGGGCAGAACTCGGCGAATTAACATAACCTCCGTCACCACGACCAGACTGATGTCTCTTTATAGGAGATCTCGGATGCGGCCCTGCAACAGGGGCACATCCTTTGCTGACCCCCAGTCCATCCCCTTATTGACCCATGACGCTAGTCGTGGCGGGGGACTCGAGCGGAAAGCAGGCAGCGCCACCCACTTGGTGCTCCTGGGAGCTGTGATATAAAACCACTCTTGTTGCCATAAGCTGAACTCCTCTTGAAAAGAGCCCTCGGGCCATGGAGCGTCAGCATTCTTGCTTATAACTGTGCCTCCGCACTCTGCGTGTTCTCCCTCAATCATCTTCGGCTCTACTTTAAAGGTCTTAAGCCACAGTCCTAAGTGAGGAGTAATACGGAGGAAGGCTTCGCACACGACAATGAACGATGAGATGTGGAGGATGGACTCCGGGGCTAAGCCGTGAAATTCCAGCCCATAATAAAACATGAGCCCCCTCACGAAGGATCCGTCGCGAAGCCTAGACCTCGGAGGAAGTGAGACACGAACACCACGCTCTCACCAGGCTTGGGAGTAGGAATAACCTGCCCGTGAGCAGGCAGCCTATGCGAGATTTTGCTGGTCAAAAACCTGGCCTCTCTCACCTTTAGCACATCTTCCTCTGTGACGGAGGAAGGCGTCCATCGACCTCGAAGGTCGGAGCCGGACATCATCGAAGGTCCAAAGCGCCTGAAATCTGGGGCCTTGGGTGTTGGAACTCGAGGTGAAGGGCGAATTCAATTAACATCAAAAGAAAGGAGTAAGGCCTTGGTCTCTTTATAAGAGGTTGAATACCAAGAGCCCTCCCCGTGACCGTTTGGGACTCGCCTTTGATCGAGGAGACACACCAACGGGCACGATTGGGTTACCCATGTCCGTATTGATGAGAATCCCGTAAATAAAGGGGACACGATCTCTGCTTCGACAAGGCATGCCAAGGAAACCGCCTCGCAAAACGCGCTGAGGTAGGACAATAAAAACGGTTCAAATAAAGGCTTGGCTGTGGCGTAATGACACACTACGGAATACATCAGCAGATTAGACTTGTGTAAATATTATTCTCTCTATGGCAGTATGTGGAACTTATTTTGCAGAGTCGGACACTATCCTTGTGTTCAAAATCTTCTATGAAGTATTCGGAGGAGGAACCCGCCTTGCAATGCCGAAGACAATCTGCATGCCGGACTCGTCGTCATTGAAGCCTAGTTCAGGGGCTACTGAGGGAGTCCTGGAATAGGGGGTGTCCGGATAGCCGGACTATAACCTTTGGTCGGACTCTTGGACTATGAAGATACAAGATTGAAGACTTCGTCCCGTGTCCGGATGGGAATTTCCTTGGCGTGGAAGGCAAGCTTGGTAATACGGATATATAGATCTCCTCCCATTGTAACCCTAGCCCTCTCCGATGTCTATATAAACCGGAGGGTTTTAGTCCATAGGACGAACAACAATCATACCATAGGCTAGCTTCTAGGGTTTAGCCTCTTTGATCTCGTGGTAGATCTACTCTTGTACTACCCATATCATCAATATTAATCATGCAGGAGTAGGGTTTTACCTCCATTGAGAGGGCCCGAACCTGGGTAAAAATGTTGTGTCCCTTGTCTCCTGTTACCATCCGCCTAGACGCACAGTTCGGGACCCCCTACCCGAGATCCGCCGGTTTTGACACCGACAGCTGTCGAGCGCTACTTTGAAGAAGTTCTTGAAGGCGCTCGTTCGATAGAGGCTCAGTGCTCGAAGAATATTATGTTCTAGTGACATGTATTCCCATTATAAAAACAATGTTTTACTGAATTATCAAGGCTGTATTTATACTTTTGCCCGAAAGTACTATGATGCCTCATGTGTGGCCGTTTATGTATATATGTATGTAACCTGAAAGTTGGCAGTCGTCGGCTTCCACCCCCACACATATAATGCGGGGGTGTTCACAGAAAATGCATATCCACACTTGATCCAACGTCTTGGTTCGTTAAGGAGGTGATAACAGAGAGAACGAGGCAATCAGACTATATCGCTTTAACACTTTCACTTAGCCATAGGAGTTTGACGGTGGGGCTACTATATAGCCCCTGGTACTTCTGCGCTCGTCCGCATATGGGGCGCGTATGTACATGACCGGGAAACGGCCCTTCATTAATGCGTAGGAATCCCGAATATTCCGATGAGTCATCGAGTGGTTGACCAGTCTCTCGCTATATCATGACAGTCAGTTTTCGGTTTTCTCTACTGAGGTGCTCGTCCGGATGAAACAGGGCACAATCACAGTAGTTCTCCTAGTGCTACCTTAGCCGATATAATGGAACGGAAGGTACCAAAACATGGGAGCCGAGCAAACTCAACATGTGACCAAAGACATGATTCGGAGCTGATGCATATAGGGACAAACTCACAACGCTGAACACTCCCTAAGGTGTTCGGTCTTTATAACATATACCGGGCTAAACAATGCCCTTAATAAGAAACCCCATGTGTCCAGGTCCATGCAAAATCTTGACGTGGCCACATGCCAATAACGCCAGCATCGTTCTCGGTTTTGTGGAGTATCCGGAGGATGTGAGCAACAAGAGATAGTAAAAAAGGTTTACGCAGGGTCTTAATCTAAAAAGAAACCTTTGGGCGGGTCCCTGCTGCACGTCTGCGCCTGTGTCTCCGTTGTGCCGTGTCCTAGACGGGTGTAGCACGATTGTCATCTGCAAAAGGAAAGAACTTAGGCGAAAGATTCCGTGCCAAAAATAAGAATTGGTTATTATCAATGAACTGTCAAAATTCAAGAGAAGCCAAGTTGAGCCAGGATGGCCCGGATTACACGCGGGAAGCCCCTAGTATCGTTTATGAGGGTTTGATCATCAAACCAATCTCGTGTATACATGATGGAACGCCGGATTCGTTTGACCGTGTCCGTGGCCTTGACGACCTGCCATTTTTGGCCGTCTAGTTTGTGGCTGCTAGAGCTGCCGCATCCTCTTCGGTACGTGGGAAACGTTCGGTATTTCCGCTAACTGAGATGATACCACGTGGACCGGGCATCTTAAGCTTGAGAAAAGCATAATGCGGTATTGCGTTAAAACGAGTGAAAGCCGTTGTTCCGAGTAGTGCTGGATAGCCACTTCGGAATGGGGCAAAGTGAAAAGTTAACCTTTCACTTCGGAATTTATCGGGAGAACTGGATACCACCTCTAGTAGTAGAGAGCCTGTACAGCGGGCCTTTTGGCCTGATATTACTCCCTTGAAGGTAGTATTACTATGGCTTACTTGTGTCGGGTCTATCCCCATTTTGCGGACTATGTCCTGATAAATCAAATTTAGATCACTGCCGCCATCCATGAGGACTTGTGTGAAATGGTACCCATTTATTATTGGGTCTAACACCAAGGCCGTCAGTCCTTCATGCCGGATATTTGTCTCGTGATTCCTACGATCAAAAGTGATCGGGCAGGTCAACCAGGGATTGAACCTAGGGGTGACAGGCTCTATGGTGCGTGTGCCTCGGAGTGCAGGCTTGCTTCTCCTTTTTGTCACATGGATCACGTTTACTGTTTTAACCTCTGGTGGGAATTTTTTCTGTCCTCCGGCGCTTTGCTAGCGAGGCTCATCCTCGTCTTCGCTTGGTGTCTCTTCCCCTTTGTGTTCGGTGTTTAGCTTACCGGCCTGCTTGAAGACCCAACATTCTCTTTGGGTATGATTTGCAGGTTTTTCTGGGGTGCCGTGAATCTGACAGAGTTTGTCAAGAATTTTGTTTAGGCCAGATTGTCCTTCTCTGCTGCCTTTGAAAGGCTTTTTCCGCTGACCTGGTCGGGAGCCCCAGAATCCGGCGTTTACCGCCGTGTTATCTGGGCTACCATCTTTTTTTCGATGCTTGTTTTTGTTGCGTCGTGGTTTACCATTGCCATCCCTGACCTCGGATGTGCTTGGGTCGCTAGTGCTGCTACGGGCCAACCAGCTGTCCTCGCCCGCACAAAAGTGGGTCATGAGGCTGGTTAGGGCTGCCATTGTTCTCGGTTTTTCTTGACCGAGGTGTCTGGCGAGCCATTCGTCTCGGACGCTGTGTTTAAAAGCTGCTAAGGCTTCGGTGTCCAGACAGTCGACGATTTGGTTCTTCTTGGTGAGGAACCTATTCCAAAGCTTTCGGGAAGACTCTCCGGACTGTTGGATTATATGACTTAAATCTTCTACATACGGAGGTCGGACATAAGTCTCTTGAAAATTGGCCCGAAAGGCGTCCTCGAGCTCCTCCCAACTTCCAATTGAGTTTTCGGGGAGGCTTTTCAGCCAGTGCTGAGCTATCCCTTTAAGCTTGAGGGGCAAGTATTTAATGGCATGGAGATCGTCTCCACGAGCCATATGAATATGGAGGATGAAGTCCTCTATCCAGACTCCAGGGTATGTGGTTCCATCGTATGCATCTATGTTCACCGATTTGAATCCCTCTGGGAATTCGTGATTCAGCACATCATCAGTGAAACATAAGGGGTGTGCGGCACCCCTGTATTGGGATGCGCCATGGTGTTCGGATGGTTGTAGTATTCGGTGTTGGTTTTGTACCGTAGCGCGCTTCCTAGATCCATAGATGGATCTGGTCGCGCCGGGTTTTTGACGCAAGTTCTCACATAGACTGTGTGTTGACTTATGTGCGACTTTGTTAGCCGCTCTATCGCATTCACAAGGTGGTGGATCCGGCCGGTTGGCCGTATCACTCTTCGGTTGTATGGGCTCTAAGGCCTCATCGTTGAATTCCGGTAATAACTTGCGCTTTGGATAGCTATTTTTATGGTAACTTCCACCATACTTTGTTACTTTGTTCCACTTGCTGTTGAGCGTATCTTGTGCGACCTTGAGCCTTTGCTTCTGTTTCTTCAGGCTCCTCGCTGTGGCCATAAGCCTTCTGCGGAGGTTTTCTTGCTCCAAGTGCGTTTTCGGGATGATGTGTGCATGTTCATTCCGACTGTTTTCTTCCCCAGACGGGGTTTGATGAGGCTTATCCTTGGCATCGTCGTGTTCGGTCGTCGGGTCCGTACTATGTTTGAAGTTTGCATTTTGATCGTGCTCTGCCACCGGGGTGGTTCAGTCGTCGTTTCTTCTAGAGTTGACTGGACTATTATTTCCTCTTGCGCTGTTATCGTTGTTTTTGCTATGGTGGGACTTAGAGCAGCGCTCCTGACATCGGCGCCTGGGTTTCTTGGAGGGGGCATCCTCCGCTCTCTCTTTGCCATTGCCCTCTATGGGTGTATCCACCATGTATACGTCATGTGATGAAGTGGCGGTCCCGTGCCCTGTGGGTGGTGGTTCCTGTTCATCTCCTGCATCGTCGTCCATACCGTTGATGTCTTCGGAGTCGAAGTCGAGCAAGTCGGTTAAGTCGTCAATAGTGGCTACTAAGTGTGTGGTGGGTGGGCAGCGAATTTCTTCGTCGTCCGCATCCCATTCTAGCCGGACATAGTTCGGCCAAGGTTCTCCTGACAGGGAGAGAGACCTTAATGAATTTAGCACATCTCTGAAAGGTGAGTGCTGAAAGATATCCGCGGAGGTGAACTCCATGAACGGTGCCCCGTCGGATTCGACAGGCACGGATGTAGGCGGCTCGGAGTCCGTGGCTGGGGATAAATCCAGTGGTTCGGCGATGTGGCTCTCGAAAGGGGTGAAGTCAGTATCTGGCTCTATCGCCACTTAGAGTGCGGCCTCCATGGAGGGGTCTATCCCTCCGCTCTTGGATGGCGCAACTTGCTTCGGATTAACAGCCGGAGTAGCTACGGATGCGATCTCCCAAACACTGTTCGACGACAGAGTTTCATCTTGCTCGTCACGATTGTGCGGCGCTTCCGGCATGGGCTCGAATCCGTCGAAGATCAAATCTCCGTGGATGTCGGCCGTGTAGTTCAAGTTTCCAAATCTGACCTGATGGCCAGGGGCATAGCTCTCGATTTGCTCCAGATGGCCAAGCGAATTGGCCCGCGGTGTGAAGCCGCCGAATACGAAGATCTGACCGGGGAGGAAAGCCTCACCCTGGACCGCATCGCTAGCAATGATCGAAGGAGCCATCAAGCCTTATGGTGACGACACAGTGGAAATCTCAATGACAGCACCAATGTCGGTGTCAAAACCAGCGGATCTCGGGTAGGGGGTCCCGAACTGCGCGTCTAAGGCGGATGGTAACAGGAGGCAGGGGACACGATGTTTACCCAGGTTTGGGCCCTCTTGATGGAGGTAATACCCTACGTCCTGCTTGATTGTTCTTGATGATATGAGTATTACAAGAGTTGATCTACCACGAGATCAAAGAGGCTAAACCCTAGAAGCTAGCCTATGGTATGATTGTATGTTGTCCTATGGACTAAAACCCTCCGGTTTATATAGACACCGGAGGGGGCTAGGGTTACACAAGGTCGGTTACAAAGGAGGAGATATACATATCCATACTGCCTAGCTTGCCTTCCACGCCAAGTAGAGTCCCATCCGGACATAGGACGAAGTCTTCAATCTTGTATCTTCATAGTCCAACAGTCCGGCTGTCCGGAGACCCCCTAATCCAGGACTCCCTCAGTAGCCCCTGAACCAGGCTTCAATGACGATGAGTCCGGCGCGCAGTATTGTCTTTGGCATTGCAAGGCGGGTTCCTCCTCCGAATACACCATTGAAGAGTTTGAATACAAGGATAGTGTCCGACCCTGCAAAATAAGTTCAACATTCCACCGTAGATAGAATATTTCCACAAATCTAATCTGTTGACACGTTTTGATAGTATGACATCACACCATGGCCCGGTTATTATTCGAACCTCCTTTCTCAACTAGCTCCGCACATATCGCGAGGCGGTTTTCTTGACACGTCTTGTCAAAGCAGAGATCGCGTTCCCCTTATCACGGGATTCTCATCAAGACGGACGTGGGTAACCCAACCGCGCCATCAATTACGGCGCCTGGGGAATAAGTGGTTTTGCCAGGCAAGTGGGGAGACACATCGCCTCTTCCGCCCTTATAAAGGGACAAAGATTTACTTTTTCACCCACGCCTTCTTCCTCCTCGCTTACCCATTCCCGCACACTCGAGCTCTAGCGCCCAAGCTCGCATTCTTCTTCTCAAAACAATCCAAGCATGTCCGGAGCAGGAGGCAAGTGGATGGTCTCCTCCGTCATGGAGGAGAACATCAAAAAGTTACGGCAAGCCGGATACCTGGGTGCGGATATCGCGCACCGGCTGCCAAATGCGGGGCAGATCGTCCCAACACCCGAACCCGCGGACTGGGATTTCCCCTCCACCCGTTTGTCCGCGGGCTCACGTTCTACTATGGGCTGGATTTTCATGATCTGGCCCCCAATTTCATCCTCAACATCTCGTCGTTTATCGTCGTGTGCGAGGCCTTCCTCTGCATCAAGCCCCACTTCGGCCTATGGCTGAAAACCTTCAATGTTAAACCGAAGGTGGTGGGCGGCCAACACGCAGAGTGCGGAGGTGCCATGGTGGGCAAGATGCCTAATGTCACCTGGCTCGAGGGCACCTATGTGGATACCATAAAGGGGTGGCAATCGGGGGGGTTCTACATCACCGAGCCGCGCGACTCCAACTGGGCGGCGGCCCCCAAATTTTGATCTGGAATCCCCACATGACTCACCTCCTAGAAAGAGAAGGGCCTGTCCTGGGGTTCTTCAGTAGAGTTGACTGGACTCCAGACCTGTATCCGGAACATGACGAGCAAGAAAATCAAGCTCGTCAACGTGGTCCAAGTCATCCTCTTCCGTCGGATCCTCCCGTGTCAACGACGGGCATTCGATTTGTGGGGGTTCGACTCGGCCAAGCACCAGACGCTGCGGGAGCTCTATGACATGACACATGAGGACGTCTGGAGGGTGTTGTTCAAGGGCGCCGAGATTCCTCCTTCCCTCACCGAAGACCGCAGACTTAGCACAAAACGCCATGCCAATCCGGTAAGTTTTTATATCTCTCAGGGTATTTATTTGCCCCGGTTTAGTTATACACAAGATCTAAGCTTGTATGCCATTAATAGGACTGGATAGAGACAGCGGAGCAGCTTGATTGCCCAGCCCCCCTGCCCGAAGATCCTGCAGGTGCTCTCCTAATGGAGATGCTGACTCCGGTACCTTACAAGGTGCCGGTGAAGAAGACCAAGAAGAAAACCACGGGGACCTGAAAGGGTCACCGGCGGAAGGTCGTATCGGACTCATCGTCCGATGACTCCGACGCGCACTCCTCCCATGAAGACGAGGAGGAGGAAGAGGAAACCGGGGAGGCCGAAGGGTCCAATAAGGGAAGGACCCTCCCTCCGGACTGCACCACGACGGCCGCCGACTGCGGTGACAAGTGGCTCCCCAGGGTCAAGCCCCTGGCAACATCGTAAGTGTCCGGGCACCATAGCACTTCGTGGTATGTTTTATTACACTGCCTCTCCTCATGCCGAACATGATTATGCAGTCCGTCCCGAGCTCATCTCGACGTACCCTCATCGAGCGGCTCTCTGGACTCGTCGGATATGAACAACGGTTCTCTCCCGACCGCTACCACCCCTAGCCCTACGGACAACACCGAGGTGTTGTCTCAAAAGGCACCATGCCAAGCGGAGGTCGTCCTGGGGGCGCCTCGAGGCGACTTCCCGGACCCTGGGTACCAAGGGAGCGAGGTCCCTACGGGCTCCGAGTTCGGCCCCCAGCCGGACAATGTGCCGGAACCTTTGATGGTTTCGAATTCCGGTAGGCAGTCCCCCATTAAGGGGGGCCAACCATCCGTGCCGGTGTCCTCTGTCCAACCAGAGGCAACGGACAACTTGCTGGCCATCGATGAAGAGCACCGCACTATTATGAGTGCGGTGGTCGAGAAGGTTCAGTCCGCCAAAAACAGACTGACCGAAGCTTGTGCTAGCCTCCTAACAGGCTTTGAGGTAAGTAATCAAAATATAAGAAAATATTACTGATACGTCTCCAACATATCTATAATTTTTGATTGCTCCATGCTATATTATCTACTATTTTGAATGTTTATGGGCTTTATTATACACATTTATATCATTTTTGGGACTAACCTATTAACCCAGAGCCGAGTACCACTTTCTGTTTTTTACCTTGTTTTAGGGTTTCGAAGAAAAGGAAAATCAAATGGAGTCCAATTAACCTGAAACTTCACAGAACTCATTTTTGGAAGGAAAGAAGCCCAGAAGACTTGGAGTGCACGTCAGGGGATCTGTGAGGAGGTCACGAGGAGGGGGCGCGCCCTCCACCCTCGTGAGCCCCTCGTGGCCCCCCTGACGTACTTCTTCCACCTATATATCTCCATATACCCTAAAAACATCCGTGAGCACAATAGATCAGGAGTTCCGCTGCCAGAAGCCTCCGTAGCCACCGAAAGGCAATCTAGACCCATTCCGGCACCCTGCCGGAGGGGGAATCCTTCTCCGGTGTCCATCTTCATCATCCTGGTGTTTTCCATGACGAGGAGGGAGTAGTTCTCCCTCAGGGCTGAGGGTATGTACCAGTAGCTATGTGTTTGATCTCTCTCTCTCTCTCGTGTTCTTGAGATGATACGATCTTGATGTATCGCGAGCTTTGCTATTATATTTGGATCCTATGGTGTTTCTTCCCCCCTCTACTCTCTTGTAATGAAATGAGTTTCCCCTTTGAAGTAATCTTATTGGATTGAGTCTTTAAAGATTTGAGAACACTTGATGTATGTCTTGTCGTGCGTATCTGTGGTGACAATGGGATATCTCGTGATTCACTTGATGTATGTTTTGGTGATCAACTTGCGGATTCCGCACATGAACCTATGCATAGGGGTTGTCATAAGTTTTCGCCGTGATTCTCCGGTAGAAACTTTGGGGCACTCTTCGAGGTTCTTTGTGTTGGTTGAATAGATGAATCTGAGATTGTGTGATGCATATCGTATAATCATACCCACGGATACTTGAGGTGACATTGGAGTATCTAGGTGACATTAGGGTTTTGGTTGATTTGTGTCTCAAGGTGTTATTCTAGTACGAACTCTAGGGCTGTTTGTGACACTTATAGGAATAGCCCAACGGATTGATTGGAAAGAATAACGTTGAGGTGGTTTCGTACCCTACCATAATCTCTTCATTTGTTCTCCGCTATTAGTGACTTTGGAGTGACTCTTTGTTGCATGTTGAGGGATAGTTATGTGATCCAATTATGTTAGTATTGTTGAGGGAACTTGCACTAGCGAAAGTATGAACCCTAGGTGTCGGTGTCAAAACCGGCGGATCTCGGGTAGGGGGTCCCGAACTGTGCGTCTAGGCCGGATGGTAACAGGAGGCAGGGGCACAATGTTTTACCCAGGTTTGGGCCCTTTTGATGGAGGTAAAACCCTACGTCCTGCTTGATTAATATTGATGATATGGGTAGTACAAGAGTAGATCTACCACGAGATCAGAGAGGTTAAACCCTAGAAGCTAGCCTATGGTATGATTGTATGCTGTGGTTGTTGTCCCCTACGGACTAAAACCCTCCGGTTTATATAGACACCGGAGAGTGTTAGGGTTACACAAGGCCGGTTACAAAGGAGGAGATATCCATATCCGTATTGCCTAGCAAGCCTTCCACGCCAAGTAGAGTCCTATCCGGACACGAGACGAAGTCTTCAATCTTGTATCTTCATAGTCTAACAGTCCGGCCAAAGGATATAGTCCGGCTGTCCGAAGACCCCCTAATCTAGGACTCCCTCAGTAGCCCCCTTCAATGACGATGAGTCCGGCGCGCAGTATTGTCTTCGGCATTGCAAGGCGGGTTCCTTCTCCGAATACATCACAGAAGAATTTGAATACGAGGATAGTGTCCGACCCTGCAAAATAAGTTCCACATACCACCGTAGAGAGGATAATATTTTCAAAAATCTAATTTGCTAACTTGTCTTGACAATATGACGTTATGCCATGGCCCGGTGATTATTCGAACCGTTTCCTTTAACTAGCCCCGCACATAACGCGAGGCAATTTTTCGACACGTCTTTGTCAAAGCAGAGATCGTGTCCCATTATCACGGAATTCTCATTAATACGGGCGTGGGTAACCCAACCGCGCCATCGATTACGGTGCTTGGGGGATAAGTGAGTTTTACCAGGCAAGTGGGGATGCTTAGTTTCGTCCGCCCATATAAAGGGATAAGGATTCACCTTTCTATCCACGCCTTCTTCCTCCTTTGCTCATCCGTTTTCGCACACTCGAGCTCTAGCACCCAAGTCCGCACTTCCCACCTCAACCTTCTCCAGCCATGTCCGGAGCGGGAGGCAGGTGGATGGTCTCCTCCGTCATGGATGGATACATCAAGAAGCTGAGGAGAGCCGGATACCTGCCAGACGACATCGTGCACCGGCTCCCAGATGAGGGGCAGCTCATCCCCACCCCCAGGCCCCATGAGAGGGTAGTGTTCCTCACCCATTTCCTCTGCGGACTGGGATTCCCTCTCCACCCATTCGTCCAGGGGCTCATGTTCTATTACGGCCTGGATTTCCACGATCTGGCCCCGAACTTCATCCTCAACATCTCAGCGTTTATCGTTGTGTGCGAGGCCTTTCTCCGCATCAAGCCCCACTTCGGCTTATGGTTGAAGACCTTCAATGTCAAGCCGAAGGTTGTGGGCGGCCACCAGGCGGAGTGCGGAGGCGCCATGGTGGGCAAGATTCCCAACATAACATGGCTCAAGGGCTCCTTTATGGAAACCATAAAGGGGTGGCAATCGAGGTGGTTCTACATCACCGAGCCACGCGACCCTGCATGGGCAGCGGCCCCCGAGTTCCAATCTGGCATCCCCACGCGGCTCACCTCCTGGAAAGAGAATGGCCTGTCCTGGGGTAGTTCGGGAGAGCTGACCGGACTCCAAACATGTATTCAAAACATGGTGAACAAGAGGCTCAAACTTGTCAACGTGGTCCAGGTCATGCTCCACCGCCGGATCCTCCCATGCCAACAACGGGAGTTAAACTTGTGGGAGTTCGACCCGGCGCAACACCGAACTCTGAACAGGCTCTTCGACACAACTCATTAAGATGCCTGGAGGGTGCTGTTCAAAAGCGCGAGGTCCCCCCTCCCATTACCGAGGATCGCGGATTCAGCGCGAAGCGCCAAGCCAGTGCGGTAAGCTGCTTTACCTTTTAGAGGATACTTATTTTTTATAGATTGACTCCATGTGGGATCTGAACTCCCATACCTTTGACAGGACTGGCAGGAGACGGCTGGACAGATCGACTGTCCGGCTCCTTTGCCCGAAGCCCCAGCAGACGCTCTTCTGGCGAAGATGCTGACTCCGGCTCCTTATACGGTGCCGGAGAAGACCAAGAAGGCCAAGGGAACCTGAAAGAGTTCCTGACGCCAGGCGTCGTCGGACTCACCGTCCGATGACTCTGCGGCGCACTCCTCCCCCGAAGACGAGGAAGAAGAAGAAGATGCTCCCCGTCCGGCTGGGGAAGATAAGAAAAGGAAGGCTGCCCCAACTGGGGGGCCGAAGGGTCCAAGAAGGGAAGGACTCTCCTTCCGGACAGTTCCACCGCCGCCGACGTAGGTGAAGACGAGTGGTTGCCCAGGGCCAAGCCCCTGGGGAGTTCATAAGTATTCGGATACCAGAGTAACTCATAGCATTCCTTTGTCGCACTTCTTTCCCTAACGCCGAACATAATTATACAGACTGCCATGAGCCAGTATTGATGTATCATCGGACGGCTCCCTGGGCTCGTCGGACATGGATAGCGATCCAGTCCTGACCGCCACCTCCCCTCATCCTGCTGACGACGCTGAGGTGCTCTCTCAAGAGGCACCGGATCGAGGGGAGACCATCCTGGAGGCGCCTCAAGGCGACCTTCCGGACTCCGGGAGCCGAGGGGACGGGGCCCCTGAGAGCTCCGAGTTCGGCCCTCAGCCGAACACCGCGCCGGAACCTCCAGTGGTTCCAGGCTCGGGCAGGCGGCCTCCTTCTAATAGGGGCAAGACGCCTGTGCCGGTGACCTCTGTCCATCCAGAGGCGCCGGACAATCTGCTGGAAGCGCTTCACAGCGCTTCCATTGACGAGGAGCACCATACTATTATGAGTGCGGTGGGCTAGAAGGTTCAGTCCGCCAAGAGCGAGTTGACTGAAACCTGTGCTAGCCTTCTAACAAGCTTTGAGGTAAGTGTTTTAAAATGTAGTAGAAATATTACCGCATAGACAGTATCCCCTGATGCTTTGTTCGGTGTTCACAAAGAAAAGCCGAACAGAGGATCAAATAATATCGCAGGAGTCTAATATAAGTATGTCAATATGCATATGCAGGCTTTGCTGCTGGTGTCCACCGCACTGACTGCGGAGGTCGCCGTACTGAAGCAGGACCTCGAGGGGTCCAGGAAAGAGCTCGGCCTTGCCAAGAGGCAGCTCGAGGAGAACAAGGGTAAGTAATACCCTGTCTATAGATATGTATATATAAAAGAAGACGCGATTGCAAAATGACAGGATCATCGTATATTTGCCAGGGGCCACGACCGAGGTGGCGACACTGAAGCAAGCGCTAACCAAGGCTGAAGATAAAGCGGCCAAGGAGCGCAGCGAGCGAGAGAAGCACGAGGCTCGGGTTGGCGAGGGGCAGCAAGAGCTCCAGGCTCTCGTGGCGAAGCACGAGGCATTGGAGCTTGACTTAAAGACGCGGGAGTCTGAGCTTGCCCCGGCCCTCGAGAGCGCAAAAAGTGCCAAGGCCGAAGCCCAAAAGGCCCTCTAGGAGATCGACGCGATGAAGAAGAAAGCGGTGGGTAAGGCTTTCTATATGCAAAGCAAGCATGTAAAAGTAAATTATCGATTACTTACCCGAATCCGGAGCTCTCCAGGAGCATTCGCAGATTTGCCCCGCAGCGTGTCCGATGCCGCACAATTTTACCAGGCCGAGGATGGAAGCTCAATGGAGAAGCTGTTCTGGTCTCAGTATGCTGAGGCCGAACACCCGGTGCCAATGAACGACCAGCTGAAGCAGATGGTCGAGCTACATAAGGCGGCCGATCAGGCCATGAAGGGCTTTATAGTCCGGCTGTGACCTGGCGACGCCCTTCCGAACAACTTCTTCGGCCTGGTGAGGTGGCTTGTGGATGCATGCCTGCGGCTGGAGGTCGTCAAGCGATGTGTCTGCATTGAAGGTGCTCGCCGGGCTTTCGCCCGTGTGAAATTGCAGTGGGTCAAGCTAGACGTCGTGAAGCTGATCAAGGAGGGGCCGTCGGAGGGCAAGGAGCACCGCCACCCCGAGATGTACTACGAGGGTGTTCTGCCGGGTGCCCGTCTCATAGAGGACGAGTGTTCAAAAGATGTAATATTTGAGTGAGACTTGCTTGTTTTATCCTGTATTTATGAAAACTTGTTTCATATGCGCTATGCAACGCTTGTTTGAATTTAAAATATTACCTTCTATTTGGATGTTTATCCAATCTGAGAGATGGCTAGTCCTCGGCTTCTGCCCCCATGCCACGAGTGCTAGGGTGTTCGGGATAAACCTAAGCACTCTTGTTCCCATGTTTGGGTCCTTCAAGGGAGGTGCTCAGCACAGCGAACAAGGCAACCAGACTAATAATGCTTTATCACTCTAACTTATCCATAGAATTCTATAATTTTAAATTTCGGCGAAGCCCCTGGTATTCGGAAGGCTGAATTTGGGGCGCGATACACGCCTTTAAGCCGGACAGGGCCGGCCCCTCGCTCTAAGCGGCATAAGTCTTTAGGGACTCGGAAACCTCGCCGAACAGCGACCAGTCTCTCGCCTTATCATGATAGTCAGTTTTAGCTTTCTCTACTGAGGTGCCGAACCCAGCAGAACCGGGGCACAATCGCAGTAGTTCTCCTAGCGCTACCTTAGCCGATAGAGCGGAACGTAAGGTACCAAAACATAGGAGCCGGGCAAACCCAACATTTGACCAAAGACATGATTCGGAGCTGATGCATATAATGCTATAAGTTCGGGGTGCCGCACTTGTGAAAGTGTTCGGACTTTTCACACCGTATTGTGGGGTACGTAAGCCCCTGGTGTATTGGCCGTACCAAAGTGTACGGTTACAAGGCGTCATTAATGAACACACACACACACACACACACACACACACACACACACACACACACACATATATATATATATATATATATATATATATATATATATATATATATAACAAGAATGCAATAATAGTCGTAATGTCATGCATTGTTTATTCAAAAAATTGCGTTAAAGCAGAGTGATACAGATAGTGCGATAAGCAAAGAGTGGGACTATGTCCCTTCCAAGGGCAAGCCGAGGAATGATATTAAATCGAATATTTCGCTCGTTACTGTATTCCACCTGGTAATTCTGTGGTATGACGTAGCTATCTGCCTCCATGGTTGCTGCATCATGTGTTCGGCAATAGTGCTGCCGGACAGTGTTTCCAGAGATTAAGGTCCTGGAAAAAAAGAGAAAAATAACCAAACGAGATGCCCCTAGTGCGGTTTAAGCCGCGTCTTGGGGCGTGCCGCAGTTGTGCCCCCTCCCCACCTATGCCCATGGTATTTTTAATGCATAATTATGTACGCGTGGCACGGGTTTCGCCATTAGGCTGGGATTGGGGTGGCCGTCGTATTGCTACGCGAGCTCAGATCGCGCCAGGCGGTCTATTTGCCGATTGCTCCAAGCGCGCTTGAAGGTGTCCGGGCTTTGAAGCGCCGAACTGGTTGATTGCCTTGAAAGGATGCTTTGCGCTTCTGCTACGAGGGCCGCGGTGTGCTCCTCTGTTCGGAGAGAGCGCTATGTGTTTCCATTGACTGTAATAACTCCACGAGGTCCTGGCATCTTGAGCTTGAGGTATGCCTAATGCGGTACAGCATTGAATCTAGCAAATGCGGTTCGCTCGAGCAGCGCATGATAACCACTGCAGAACGAGACTATATCGAAGATTAACTCTTCGCTTCAGAAGTTATCCGGGGATCCAAAGACCACTTCCAGTGTAATTGAGCCTGTGCAATGGGCCTCTACACCTGGAATGACGCCTTTGAAGGTCGTTTTTGTGGGTTTGATCCTTGAGGGGTCTATACCCATTTTGCACATTGTGTCCTGATAAAGCAGGTTCAGGCTGCTGCTGTCATCCATAAGGACTCGAGTGAGGTGAAATCCGTCAATGATTGGGTCTAGGACCAGTGTGGCGAATCCGCCATGATGGATACTAGTGGGGTGGTCCCTCCGATCGAAGGTGATCGGACAGGAGGACCAAGGGTTGAACTTTGGGGCGACTGGCTCCAACGCATATACGTCTCTGAGCGCATGCTTCCGCTCCCTCTTGGGGATGTGGGTAGCGTATATCATGTTCACAGTCCGCACTTGCAGGGGAAACATCTTCTGTCCGGTTAGTGGCTGCCGGGGCTCCTCCTCGTCATCGCTATGCGGCCCCTTGTTCTTGTTTTTGGCAATTAACTTGCTGGCCTACTTGAACACCCAACAATCCGTGTTGGTGTGATTGGCTGGCTTGCCTGGGATGACGTGTATTTGACATGAGCGATCGAGTATACGGTCCAAGCTGGACGGACCCGGCATACTTTGTTTGAATGGCTTTTTCCGCTGACCGGGTTTGGAGCCTTTGAATCCGGCATTGACTGCCGTATCCTCAGTATTTTCGCTGTTAATGTGGCGCTTATGTTTGTTGCGACGTGACCTGCTATTTCCGTCCTTGGTATGAGGTACCATGGTTCTTTGATATGTTATTACTGCGAGCCAGCCAGCTGTTTTCTCCCGCACAAAAGCGGGTCATGAGCGTCGTGAGAGCTGCCATAGATTTTGGCTTTTCCTGACCAAGGTGCCGGGCTAGCCACTCGTCTTGGATGTTGTGTTTGAAAGCCGCTAAGGCCTCTACATCCGGACAGTCGACGATTTGATTTTTCTTTGTAAGGAACCGAGTCCAGAATTGCCTGGCCGACTCTTCTAGTTGCTGAATTATGTGGCTCAAGTCATCGGCGTCTGGTGGTCGCACATAAGTGCGCTGAAAGTTGTCGAGGAATGCGGCTTCCAGATCTTCCCAACAGCTAATGGAGTCCGCTGGCAAGCTGTTAAGCCAATGCCGCGCTGGTCCTTTGAGCTTTAGTGGGAGGTATTTGATGGCGTGTAAGTCATCACCACGGGCCATGTGCATGTGGAGGAGGAAATACTCGATCCATACTGCGGGATCTGTTGTGCCGTCGTATGATTCAATATTCATGTTTGTCTCCTACATCGTCGTCCATACCATCGATGTCTTCGGAGTCGAAGTCGAGCATGTCGGTTAAATCATCGACAGTGGCTACGAAGTGGGTGGTGGGTGGGCGTCGAATTTCTTCGTCGTCCGCATCCCAATCCTGTTGGCCATATGTAACGCCCTCGATACAGCTATATCTCCCACGTGTCGAAGCATGACTTAGAGGCATAACCGCATTGAAAGCAATGTCGCAAGTGAGGTAATCTTCACACAACCCATGTAATACATAAGGGAAAGAGATACATAGTTGGCTTACAATCGCCACTTCAATCAAAGTGCATAAATAACATTACATCATCCAAACACTCATGGCCCGACTACGGCGCCAAAATAAAAGATAACCCAACATGCGACACGGTCCCGATCACCCCCAACTGGGCACCACTACTGATCATCAGGAAAAGAAACATAGTATCGTTGAGAGTCCTCGTCGAACTCCCACTTGAGCTCGAGCGCGTCGCCTGGAGCGGAATCATCGGGCCCTGCATCTGGTGTAATAGTAATCTGTGAGCCACAGGGACTCAGCAATCTCGCACCCTCGCGATCAAGACTATTTGAGATTAATAGGAAAGGCAAGGTATATATGTGGAGCTGCAGCAAGCGACTAGCATATATGGTGGCTAACCTGTTCGCAAAAGAGAGCGAGAACAGGAGGCAAAGCGCGAGCGAGAAACTAGAGAGCAACCTGCGCAAACATTACTCCAACACCGTGTCCACTTCCCGGACTCCGCCGAGAAGAGGCCATCACGGTAACTCATACCGTTGATTCATTTTAATTAAGTTAAGGTTCAAGTTATCCACAACCGGACATTAACAAATTTCCAACTGCCCATAACCGCGGGCACGGCTTTCGAAAGTTCAAATCCCTGCAGGGGTGTCCCAACTTAGCCCATAACAAGCTCTCACGGTCAACGAAGGATATTCCTTCTAGCGGGAAGACCCGATCAGGCTCGGAATCCCGGTTACAAGACATCCTCGACAATGGTAAAACAAGTCCAGCAACACCGCCTGAATGTGCCGACCAAACCCGATAGGAGCTGCACATATCTCGTTCTCAGGGCACACTCAGATAGGTCAAGCTACGAGTAAAACCAACCCTCTAGTTTCCCCGAGGTTCCCCCGCAGGCTGCCTGGTTCGGACCAACACTCAGAGGAGCACTGGCCTGGGGGGGGTTTAAATAAGATGACCCTTGGGCTCCGGAAACCCAAGGGAAAAAGAGGCTAGGTGGCAAAAGGTAAAACCAAGGTTGGGCATTGCTGGAAAAGCTTTAATCAAGGCGAACTATCAAGGGGTTCCCATTATAACCCAACCGCGTAAGGAACGCAAAATCCGGGAACATAACACCGATATGATGGAAACTAGGGCGGCAAGAGTGGAACAAAACACTAGGCTAGAGGCTGAGCCTTCCACCCTTTACCAAGTGTATAGATGCATTAAGATAACAAGATAATATAATGATATCCCAACAAGTAAAATAATGTTCCAACAAGGAACGGTCTCCAATCTTCACCTGCAACTAGCAACGCTATAAGAGGGGCTGAGCAAAGCGGTAACATAGCCAATCAACGGTTTGCTAGGACATGGTGGGTTAGAGGTTTGACATGGAAATTTGGGAGGCTTGAAAACAAGTGGTAGGCATCGTAGCATTGGCATAGCAAAAGAGCGAGCATCTAGCAAGCAAAGATAGAAGTGATTTCGAGGGTATGATCATCTTGCCTGAAATCCCGCAAGGAAGAAGAACGCGTCCATGAAGAAGACAAACGGGCGTAGACGAACGGTTCCTCACAAACACGACGTTACCGGAACCAACCCGAAGAAACAACACCGGAAAAGAGCAAACAACATAGTAAACAACCACGACATGAACATGACATGATGCACAATCAAGTATGATGCATGTCCGGTTTAATGAAGCATGGCATGGCAAAGTGCGCAAGCAACCCTACAAATTAAGTGGAGCGCAATATGCAACGAGTTGCATATTGACGAAACACCACGACAAGTTATTTAGTTCGATCTCGTTATGTACCCAACAATATTAAATGTTCTTAACATGGCAAGAGACTAAAGCAAAGTAAAACTACCTATCTAGTCAAGTTTAAATGAGGCCGGAAGCAACGAACAACAATTCCAGAAAAATCCTCATGTGCATATTTTGGTTTGGCGCTGATCTGTCCTAAACACAATTTTAGAGTTATTAAACATGCAAAGTAAAGCCATCATGACAAACTAGGCATTTTTCTGCCCCAGTTACATATAAAGTTTGTTAGAAACCGAGCTACGTTTATTTAGTTATGAATTTAAGCATTTTAGCAAGTTATTTAAGCAAAATTTAAACAAACAGCATCTTAAACATTTTAAACATGGATGAAAATGACATATTATGAAACTAGATGCAATTCTAAGCATGTTACGTATATAAAATGTTTTAATCTGATGCACGGTTGAGAAGTTATTAAATGCATGAAGTATGAGGGTTTTTCTGCAAATCTGCTAATTCCCCGGAAATTAGACAAATTCGCAGATCGAAAAAAAACTACATTGGGCCGAAACTGCTGGGCGCTGGGGCGCTCACCATGGGCTTCAGCCCGTCGGTGAGGAGGTGGAGGCAGGCCGCGGGGCGCAGGCTGGGCCGCGAGCGAAGCAGAGGAGGCCTCGCGCAGCGAGTGGCACTAGTCCAGGCTGGCGCTAGACTGGTCAACACGGGGCGCGGCTCCGTCGTCCTCCTCTCGAACGGTGGCAGTGCAGGACTTGGGGGCGAGCGCTCCTGCGACGGGCGGCGCTGGCCTTGGAGATCTGGCACGGGACGTCACGCACGCGAGGCAGGGGCCGGAGACGAAACAAGGAAGGCGGCGCTGCGGGACTTGAGGCGCGGGGCGAAGCACAAGACGGCGCTGAGCTCGTTCCTGAGCAGGGGTGCAGCACGGGCATGGCTCTCGCTCGAGCATCGCATGGGAAGAAGGCGCGACGGCATCGGCGGCTAGGGACTTGGCGCAGGGACGACCCGATCCGAGGCGGGGGAGGCACGGGCTCGTCTGGTTCCCGGCCGGATCCGGGTCGATGTGACTCCATGGTGTGGCGGCCATGGCATTTCCTGGTGCAGCACAAGAAAGAGAGAGGGAGATCGTGAGGATAGAGGCCATGGCAGGGGAAAACGGAAGGAGGGGAAGGTGAGGAGGAGGAGAGGCACGCCCTTGGTACCCGGCGTCCATGGTGGAGGAGCTTCTGCTCCTGCGAAGATCCTGTAGGGCTCGGCCTGGGCATGCTGGATCCGGTCACGGGAGGTCGTCAGGGTCTCATTCCCTGCCGGATAGAAGCGGAGGCAAGTTGGGCGGACTTGGAGCCCCATGGCGCGAGGGGAGGTGCGCTGCTGCGCTGGCAACCAGTGGGGAGCTGCTCGTGATCCCCTCGGGATCGAGCAGGGGAGGCGTCGGTGGATGGAGGGGGCTAGATTGGTGGAGCGCACTGGTTGGGTGAGAAGGGGATCTGAGAGGATCCCTAGGAAGATGCAGTGGCGGCGCAGAATAGGAAAGACGGGACAACTCCCCTAAATTTTAAGGTTGGATCTGATATTTATATTAGATGAGTTTTAGGTTAGGGGCTAACTTGTCCCTTCGATCAAAATTGGACGGTCGAGGATAAATAGCTTAGGAGAGTCCAATGAGAAACCGATGATGTTTTGTAGATGTTTGGGGATGATCCGGACACAACGGTGGCGACAGTCCGGGTCGGATTCGGGACAACTTTCGGACGCGCGCGAGGGGTTCACGGGCTGACGAGAGAGCTTAGGTTGGGTATGGGGGTAGGTAGCGGACTGTGTAGACGGTCTCGAGCTGAGAGAAGAGAAGAGAGGGAGGCCTGGCGACTGTTTCCGGAGACCGTAAACGTCCGACGTTTTGACCGACTATATTGTCGCTATAGTTAACGGTTGGGCTATCAAACGGACTCCGAACGCGATGAAACTTGGCAGGCGGCCTACCTACAACATAAAAACACCGCATGCCAACTTTCATCCCATTCAGAGAACATTTTCCGGCCACTTATAAAATAAAATTTCGGACGTGCCGCGGGCGCGTGCAAGTGTGTCTGGGCTTAGAACGAACAACAGAGAGAACGAGGAGACCGGAACAGATGCAAGTTTTGAAAACATCATGATGCAATGCACATGATGACATGATGAGATGCAACACGCAAGCAAATGACATGGCAACGATGGCGAATAACTGGGAGACACCTGGCACATCGGTCTCGGGGCGTTACAACACTCCACCACTACAAGAGGATCTCGTCCCGAGATCTAGAATGGCACCGGAGGGAAAACGGAAGAGAAAGAGAAGAGGTAAAGCTAAGTTACTTCTTTGACAAACGAGTGAAACCACAAGCCTTGAGAGATTGAACAAATTGGAAGAAAGAAAGCCACGGAGAAGAATAAAGTTAAAAGCACTCCATTACGAAAAAGGGAAAAGAAAGAACCGATTCGGGTAGCACTTCGGTTGATAAGATATGAAAGACCTGATAAAATGAAAGAGCTTGAGCAAAAGGGGCATAATACTCGAATTAAATGGATAAGCATGAAAGGGACATGATCTTAGACAACACGAGATGAAGGTTGAAAAGAACAACATCGCAGTGCCTCCGGAACGAAAGAATAGAAGATAGATAATTGAAATAGGAGAATTGAGAAGAAAATGCCATCTTATGCCACAAGAGAGCTTGATAAGGCATCCTTAGGAGACGGGTCGAGCGGAGTTGTTGGAAAAATCCACAACGAAAAGGATAAGCTTGATGTGGTCTTGTGGCGTACATCTCAAATTATGAGGTGACAGCCTGGCACTCACAGGAAGAAGAATTGGATTGATATGAACAAGGAGACGAGAAAACTTATTTCATCGAAAGGAAAAATGAAGAACTTGGGACATTTATAAGCACCATAATTAGCAACAAACCTTAGGGAAGGATTTAGGTGGAATATAACCCAAGGTAACTCCAATGACGAGATTGATGGATTTAAAATACCTCATTCTTAACAACATGTGAATCATGAAGCGTGAACTCAAATTATCAAGAATGACATAATACCTCCTCCAATGATACGGAAGAAAGAATTGCACTTTGGATTGCAAGATGAAGAAAACTTGATCTCCTCCGAAAAGAAACTTGATGAACACTTCGAGAAGGAATTAAATCCTTTATGAGCCATGTAGAACCTTCATGAAGAACTCCGGTACACAAAAGGAATGATCCAACGAAAGGAAAGAGAAGTTGAAAACACAAGGTGAATCCTTGTAATGATAAGATGTATCTTCATGATGATGAAGGCTTGGAACTCCGGGAAAAGAAAAGATGAACCAATTGAAACTGAGAATTTATTGAACCTCCGGAGTAGGGGATTAAATTCACTCGATGAAACAAGAATAAGAATTACATTATGCATATCCTTCACCAATTAAATTGATGACAAACAATGGATTGAATACAACTTATTCTTGTAGAAAGGATTAAGATAGATATAGCGCAAAACTTGAGAAGGTCTTCGACGAACCACCGGTAGGGTTGAAACAACGAATAAATTGATATTATAAGAAAGAAGAAGAAATCTTGAACGAACCACCATATGAATTGAAAATGAACGAATAAAAGATAACGAATCACCGGGAAGAATTATAAGAAGAACGAAGATACTTGAGAGGATTTAGATGTAAGTGAAACGAACAGATCACAGACCGATTAGAGATCGCTTGAACGATGCATCGGTAAGATTTGAGAATGACAACTGAAAGCTGAGAATGAATAAACTTGAATTGATGGCCTCCGGATAACAAACTGAGACGACTCTTGAATTGCTCCGGAAGAGTGAAAAGAATTCTGACAATCAAAAACAATTATGAGAGGATGGCAACAATCTCGAGTGATGAATCTTGAAGAGAATGGAGCAAGGTTGAAAGAAGAATCTTCTTCGGTCTTCCCACTGAGAATGACGACGAGAAATACCATCACGACTTATTTAGGCACTCCGGAAGAATCAAAACGAAGAGGTTGAGCCAACGATGAAAAGAATTTGAAAGATCTTGGAGAAACCCTCTAACTGATGAAAATTAATTCTTACGTCACACTTTGAAAAGAAATTTGGATAGCTCCGGGAAAATAAGAAGAGTCAGGTAAGATCCTGGGAAAATGACCTGTGGGTTAGGGCCCACTCAAAAGATACACCGTTGAAAAGATTACTTGAAAAGGAGAATGCACCGGTTGAATTAAATGACTTGAATGAGATAACAATCTCGAAAGAGCTTGAATGAATGCAGAGTGGAAACACAAATCTTAGAGACATCTTGAGCACTCCAGAACAATTGAATAGCGAGAAATGAATGAATATGAGGAGCACCGGTATGAGAAGGCATTTGAAGCAAGGAAAAGAATATGATCAACACCAAAGCTTGATTTGAAACCACCGGAGATGAAAAGAATGAAGAATGACAAACTTGAAGCTCCATTAGAATCTTCATGAGAATCACCGGATAAGAACATTGACGGAAAAAGAATAGAGAGGCTTCCCATGAATAAAATGATACTTGAATAAGAAATATGAGTCCTTGAGGAAAAAGGGTGGGTGGGAGGGAAAAACAAAGGCAACTTGGAACGGATGAAGCAAACACCGCTGAGAAGAACCGATAATTGATCTTGCAAAAGTTGAAGTGATCGGATTCAGTTGAAGAGAAAAACTCGCTGGTTGAAAAGGATTGACAGCACAATCTCGATTATCAAGAAGGATTAGCATCCACATAGGAATATGAGAACACCATTTAGGAAAGGTATGGAATCAACATTTGACTTCGAAGCAACTCGAATACCACAACCCAAAACAAAAACAAAGGATTGGCTTGAAAAATAAGTCGGAACAAACATATGATAGAGATTTCGTCCGAAGTTTTCGTGGTGGGGCCTACACGGGCTCGATCGTACAGCACCATCATGTACAAGGCAGTGCACATGACATACGATGCGTCCCCAAGTCGGCATAGCCAAGGACTCTTTAAGACACAACGAGACCACTGTAAAAACAATCGTGGATAGGCGGACCACTAGACGTCGAACCCCAATTTCATATCATACATCTGTCGGAAAGATATCCTAAGAGCTACTTGAATTCCCACTTATGAAACTCCCGAAATTTTCCGGTTATGCAATCTGGTGTTGGGGATACAGGGGAAGCATAATATCTCACCCAATTCTAGCATATCCTACATCCAGCTATATCCATCCTTCAACACATAACCAAGAAACCTTCGAAAAGCATCCGTTATACGAGTTATGGCAATACTCCCGAACTCCCACCCCAGTATTGGGTGGCGTCGAGGTTATCTCACCAACAACTGCATAAAAGAGATTTTCGATGTCGGCGTACTAAACTCAGGTATTCCAGAACTGCAACGATAAAATTGTGACGACATAACCTCGGAGCTCAACTCCCCGGGACACTGCCACAAAACCCCTGACAGGAGGCACCAAGACAATGTTCTCGTCACAAAACCAACGGAACGATTCCAAGATACCCGTGTGATCCTAAAAAAATTTGTGAAAATTTGAGAAGAGAAGAGTCAAAACTCTACGTCAGGATGCCTTACCAGAGCGGTGAAGGGACTGGGGAGTAAAAAGAATTCCTAAACTCTCCGATATATATAATCCTAAATGACTCAAAACTTTTTTTTCTAGACTCAACAACGGCTGCTAAAAACGATCAAGCAATGGGGGCTCCTAAGGTTGGAGAAGGCTCTGATACCAACTTGTAACGCCCTCGATACGGCTATATCTCCCACGTGTCGAAGCACGACTTAGAGGCATAACCGCATTGAAAGCAATGTCGCAAGTGAGGTAATCTTCACACAACCCATGTAATACATAAGGGAAAGAGATACATAGTTGGCTTACAATCGCCACTTCAATCAAAGTGCATAAATAACATTACATCATCCAAACACTCATGGCCCGACTACGGAGCCAAAATAAAAGATAACCCAACATGTGACACGGTCCCGATCACCCCCAACTGGGCACCACTACTGATCATCAGGAAAAGAAGCATAGTATCATTGAGAGTCCTCGTCGAAATCCCACTTGAACTCAAGCGCGTCGCCTGGAGCGGAATCATCAGGCCCTGCATCTGGTGTAATAGTAATCTGTGAGCCACAGGGACTTAGCAATCTCGCACCCTCGCGATCAAGACTATTTGAGCTTAATAGGAAAGGCAAGGTATATATGTGGAGCTGCAGCAAGCGACTAGCATATATGGTGGCTAACCTGTTTGCAAAAGAGAGCGGGAAGAGGAGGCAAAGCGCGAGCGAGAAACTAGAGAGCAACCTGCGCAAACATTACTCCAACACCGTGTCCACTTCCCGGACTCCGCTGAGAAGAGGCAATCACGGTAACTCACACCGTTGATTCATTTTAATTAAGTTAAGGTTCAAGTTATCTACAATCGGACATTAACAAATTCCCATCTGCCCATAACCGCGGGCACGACTTTCAAAAGTTCAAATCCCTGCAGGGGTGTCCCAACTTAGCCCATAACAAGCTCTCACGGTCAACGAAGGATATTCCTTCTAGCAGGAAGACCCGATCAGGCTCGGAATCCCGATTACAAGACATCCTCGACAATGGTAACACAAGTCCAGCAACACCGCCCGAATGTGCCGACAAAACCCGATAGGAGCTGCACATATCTCGTTCTCAAGGCACACTCAGATAGGTCAAGCTACGAGTAAAACCAACCCTCGAGTTTCCCCGAGGTGGCCCCGCAGGCTGCCTAGTTCGGACCAACAATCAGAGGAGCACTGGCCCCGGGGGGGCTTAAATAAGATGACCCTCGGGCTCTGGAAACCCAAGGTAAAAAGAGGCTACGTGGCAAAAGGTAAAAGCAAGGTTGGGCCTTGCTGGAAAAGCTTTAATCAAGGTGAACTATCAAGGGGTTCCCATTATAACCCAGCCGCGTAAGGAACGCAAAATCCGGGAACATAACACCGATATGACGGAAACTAGGGCGGCAAGAGTGGAACAAAACACTAGGCGAGAGGCCGAGCCTTCCACCCTTTACCAAGTGTATAGATGCATTAAGATAACAAGATAATATAATGATATCCCAACAAGTAAAATAATGTTCCAACAAGGAACGGTCTCCAATCTTCACCTGCAACTAGCAACGCTATAAGAGGGGCTGAGCAAAGTAGTAACATAGCCAATCAATGGTTTGCTAGGACATGGTGGGTTAGAGGTTTGACATGGCAATTTGGGAGGCTTGAAAACAAGTGGTAGGCATCGTAGCATTGGCATAGCAAAAGAGCGAGCATCTAGCAAGCAAAGATAGAAGTGATTTCGAGGGTATGATCATCTTGCCTGAAATCCCGCAAGGAAGAAGAACGCGTCCATGAAGAAGACAAACGGACGTAGACGAACGGTTCCTCACAAACACAACGTTACCGGAACCAACCCGAAGAAACAACACCGGAAAAGAGCAAACAACATAGTAAACAACCACGACATGAACATGGCATGATGCACAATCAAGTATGATGCATGTCCGGTTTAATGAAGCATGGCATGGCAAAGTGCACAAGCAACCCTACAAATTAAGTGGAGCGCAATATGCAACGAGTTGCATATTGACGAAACACCATGACAAGTTATTTAGTTCGATCTCGTTATGTACCCAACAATATTAAATGTTCTTAACATGGCAAGAGAGTGAAGCAAAGCAAAACTACCTATCTAGTCAAGTTTAAATGAGGCCGGAAGCAACGAACAACAATTCCGGAAAAATCCTCATGTGCATATTTTGGTTTGGTGCTGATATGTCCTAAACACAATTTTAGAATTATTAAACATGCAAAGTAAATCCATCATGATAAACTAGGCATTTTTCTTCCCCATTTACATATAAAGTTTGTTAGAAACCGATCTACGGTTATTTAGTTATGAATTTAAGCATTTTAGCAAGTTATTTAAGCAAAATTCAAACAAACAGCATCTTAAACATTTTAAACATGGATGAAAATGACATATTATGAAACTAGATGCAATTCTAAGCATGTTACGTATATAAAATGTTTTAATCTGATGCACGGTTGAGAAGTTATTAAATGCATGAAGTATGAGGGTTTTTCTGCAAATCTGCTAATTCCCCGGAAATTAGACAAATTCGCAGACCGAAAAAAAACTACATTGGGCTGAAACTGCTGGGCGCTGGGGCGCTCACCATGGGCTTCAGCCCGTCGGTGAGGAGGTGGAGGCAGGCCGCGGGGCGCATGCTGGGCCGCGAGCGAAGCAGACGAGGCCTCGCGCAGCGAGTGGCACTAGTCCAGGCTGGTGCTAGACTGGTCAACACGGGGCGCGGCTCCGTCGTCCTCCTCTCGAACGGCGGCAGCGCAGGACTTGGGGACGAGCGCTCCTGCAACGGGCGGCGCTGGCCTTGGAGATCTGGCACGGGAGGTCACGCACGCGAGGCAGGGGCCGGAGACGAAACGAGGGAGGCGGCACTGCGGGACTTGAGGCGCGAGGCGAAGCAGAAGACGGCGCTGAGCTCGTTCCCGAGCAGGGGTGCAACACGGGCATGGCTCTCGCTCGAGCAGCGCATGGGAAGAAGGCACGACGGCATCGGCGGCTAGGGACTTGGCGCAGGGACGACTCGATCCGAGGCGGGGGAGGCACGGGCTCGTCTGGTTCCCGGCCGGATCCGGGTCGATGTGACTCCATGGTGTGGCGGCCATGGCGTTTCCTGGTGCAGCACAAGAAAGAGAGAGGGAGATCGGGAGGAGAGAGGCCATGGCAGGGGAAAATGGAAGGAGGGGATGGTGAGGAGGAGGAGAGGCACGCCCTTGGTACCCGGCTTCCATGGCGGAGGAGCTTCTGCTCCGGCGAAGATCTTGTAGGGCTCGGCCTGGGCGTGCTGGATCTGGTCACGGGAGGTCGTCGGGGTCTCGTTCCCTGCCGGATAGAAGCGGAGGCAAGCTAGGCGGACTTGGAGCCCCATGGTGCAACGGGAGGTGCGCTGCTGCGCTGGCAATCGGTGGGGAGCTGCTCGTGATCCCCTCGGGATCGAGCAGGGGAGGCGTCGGTGGATGGAGGGGGCTAGATTGGTGGAGCGCACTGGTTGGGTGAGAAGGGGATCTGAGAGGATCCCTAGGAAGATGCAGTGCCGGCGCAGAATAGGAAAGACGGGATAGCTCCCCTAAATTTTAGGGTTGGATCTGATATTTATATCAGATGAGTTTTAGGTTAGGGGCTAACTTGTCCCTCCGATCAAAATCGGACGGTCGAGGATAAATAGCTTAGGAGAGTCCAATGAGAAACCGATGATGTTTTGTAGATGTTTGTGGATGATCCGGACACAACGGTGGCGACAGTCCGGGTCGGATTCGGGACAACTTTCGGACGCGCGCGAGGGGGTCCGCGGGCTGACGAGAGAGCTTAGGTTGGGTATGGGGGTAGGTAGAGGACTGTGTAGACGGTCTCGAGCTGAGAGAAGATAAGAGAGGGAGGCCCGGCGACTGTTTCCGGAGACCGGAAACGTCTGACGTTTTGACCGACTATATTGTCACTATAGTTAACGGTTGGGCTATCAAACGGACTCCGAACGCGATGAAACTTGGCAGGCGGCCTACCTACAACATAAAAACACCGCATGCCAACTTTCATCCCATTCCGAGAACATTTTCCGGCCACTTATAAAATAAAATTTCGGACGTGCCGTGGGCGCGTGCAAGTGTGTCTGGGCTCAGAACGAACAACAGAGAGAACGAGGAGACAGGAACAGATGCAAGTTTTGAAAACATGATGATGCAATGCACATGATGACATGATGAGATGCAACACGCAAGGAAATGACATGGCAACGATGGCGAATAACTGGGAGACACCTGGCACATCGGTCTCGGGGCATTACAACATAGTCCGGCCAGGGCTCTCCTGACAAAGAGAGAGACCTTAGTGAATTCAGAATGTCGCCGAAGGGCGAGTGCTAAAAGATATCCGCAGCAGCAAATTCCATGATCGGCGCCCAATCGGATTCGATTGGCAGGGGCGCGGACGGTTCGGAGTCCGGAAAGGAGTCCGGCACCTTGGAGTCACGGGCTTCGCAGAGGTTTAGCCTGGTATTCGGCTTGATCACCATTGAGACTGCAGCCCCTGAGGCGGTGTCGAGCCACCCGTCCTCGATTGGCGCAGTTGGCTCCGAGCCAAGGGTCGGAGCTGATGCGGGCGCGGCCTCTGGGGTACTGTTTGGCGGAAGAGCTAGGTCATACCCATCGTAACAGTGCAGCGCGCCCGGGTGCGGCTCGAATCCGTCGAAGATCAAGTCTCCGCGGATGTCGGCCGTGCAGTTCAAACTTCCAAATCTGACCTGATGGCCAGGGGCATAGCTTTCAATCTGCTCCAGATGCCCAAGCAAATTAGCCCGCAGTGCAAAACCGCCGAACACGAAGATCTGTTCGGGGAGAAAGGTCTCACCCTGGACCGCATCGTTGTTGATGATCGGAGGAGCCATCAGGCCTAAAGGTGACGACACAGAGGAACTCTCAATGAAAGCACCAATGTCGGTGTCAAAACCGGCGGATCTCGGGTAGGGGGTCCCGAACTGTGCGTCTAGGCCAGATGGTAACAGGAGGCAGGGGACACAATGTTTTACCCAGGTTCGGGCCCTCTTGATGGAGGTAAAACCCTACGTCCTGCTTGATTAATATTGACGATATGGGTAGTACAAGAGTAGATCAAAGAGGCTAAACCCTAGAAGCTAGCCTATGGTATGATTGTATGATGTGGTTGTTGTCCCTACGGACTAAAACCCTCTGGTTTATATAGACGCTGGAGAGGGTTAGGGTTACACAAGGCCGTTACAAAGGAGGAGATATCCATATCCGTATTGCCTAGCTTGCCTTCCACGCCAAGTAGAGTCCTATCCGGACACGAGACGAAGTCTTCAATCTTGTATCTTCATAGTCTAACAGTCCGGCCAAAGGATATAGTCCGGCTGTCCGGAGACCCCCTAATCCAGGACTCCCTCACTAGGCCTTATTTACACGCATTGCAATACCGTTTACGCTCTCTTTTATCAGTCATCACCTTGCTGTTTTTATAATTTCAGATTACAAATACCTCTATCTACCATCCATATACCACTTGTATCACCATCTCTTCGCCGAACTAGTGCACCTATACAATTTACCATTGTACTGGGTGTGTTGGGGACACAAGAGACTCTTTGTTATTTGGTTGCAAAGTTGCTTGAGAGAGACCATCTTCATCCTACGCCTCCCACGGATTGATAAACCTTAGGTCATCCACTTGAGGGAAATTTGCTACTGTCCTACAAACCTCTGCACTTGGAGGCCCAACAACGTCTACAAGAAGAAGGTTGTGTAGTAGACATCAATTACCACATAGATAGTAGCCCCTGATGCTCTGTTCGGCGTTCGCGAGGAAAAGCTGAATTGAGGATCAAATGATAACTCAGTAGTCTAATTAGAGTATGTCTATGTGTATGTACAGGCTTCACTGCTTGCCGCTGCTGCACGTACTGCGGAGGTCTCTATGCTGAAGCAGGACCTGAAGCGGTCCGAGGACGAGCTCGGCCTTACCAAGAGGCAGCTCGAAGAGAGCAAAGGTAAGAAATAACCCTGTCTATATAGTTAAAAAGAAGTTTGGGTGTAAAGTGATAGGATCATCATGGATTTGTCAGGGGCCACGACTGAGGTGGCGACCCTGAGGAAGGCGTTGTCCAAGGTCGAAGACAAAGCGGCCAAAGAACGCATTGAACAGGAGAAACAAGAAGCCCGAGTAGGCGAGGTGCAGCAAGAGCTCGAGGCTCTCGCCAAAAAGCACGAGTCCTTGGAGCTTGACTCCAAGACGCGAGAGTCCGAGCTCGCGCAGGCGCTTGAAAGCGTCCGGAGCGCCAAGGCTGAAGCCCACAAGGCCCTCCAGGAGATTGACGCGGTGAAGAAGATAGCAGCGGGTAAGGCATTCATTATGCAAAGCAAGCACATGAAGGAGACTTTCCTTTTTCTTACCCGAGTTCGAAGCTCTCCAGGAGTGTTTGCTGATCTTCCCCGCAGTGTACTGGATGCCACAGAGTTTTACCGGGCTGAGGAGGGGAGCTCAATGGAGAAGTTGTTCTGGTCTCCGTATACTGGGACCGAACACCCCGTGCCCTTGAGCGACCAGTTGAAGCAGTTGGTCGAACTTCACAAGGCGGCCGAACAGGCCATGAGGGGCCTTATAGTCCAGATGTGGCCTGGCAAGCCCCTGTCCGGCAGCTACTTCGGTCTGGTCACTACTAGGAAAAGGGCTATAGATGGAATTGACACTAATGGCGCACCAGACATGTGGTGCGCCATTACTATATACTAATGGCGCACCATCTGTTGGTGCGCCATTAGTGTGGAAGACACTAATGGCGCACCAGGCACACGGTGCGCCACTAGTAACAAAATGTTTTTTTTTCATTTTTTCAAACATACTAATGGCGCATCCGGGCAGAGTGCGCCATTAGTAGTTAGAACTACTAATGGCGCACCAGCCATAGAGTGCGCCACTACTGTATTTTTTTACTTTTTTGCAAAACTACTAATGGCGCACCGTTGCATAGTGCGCCATTACTAGTTTAAACTAGTAATGGCGCACTGTGCCACGGTGCGCCATTAGTATAAATTTTTTTTTTACTTTTTTGCAAAACTACTAATGGCGCATGTCTGTGTGGTGCGCCATTAGTATGTTGGGTTACTAATGGCGCATGTCTCTGTGGTGCGCCATTAGTAACCTGGGACCAGCTAGATATTTTTGGACAACCACACCTACAACACTCACTTTCCCCACTTCATTCCCCCACCTCCTTCTCTAAGCTTGTCGGCTGCCTCCTCCTCCTCACCTCATTTGCACCATAGATTCATCAAAATTAAGTGTTGAAATTACCTTTTTTTGATAGGTAAGTAAGGGGAAAGCTGTCTTCATGTTGTAGATCTACTTTTTTTCTCCCTAGCTCATTCCAACAAGGTGCACATGCACTTTTTGTGGCCTAGCTAGATCTATGTATGTTTGTGGTGTTGCATATGTTTGTGGTGTTGCATATATGTTTGTGTTTGCAGGTACCGGTATTTGAAATACGATAGTTGCCAATATTTTGCCGGAATGTTGATTCATTTCCGCTTCGGAGAGAATTTTGGCACTATGCATTCTTTTTTTTTCCTATTTTTAGGGAAAGTCGTGCCAAATTTTTTCTTGGTCCTAAAATATCGTTTTGCTCTACCCCACAGGCGACCATGGTCCGCACGATGACCGAAGGCATCGTGAATAGGTTTTTGAGCTCCGCGAAGGCCGAGATGCTTCAAAAGAACGAGACGGAGATAAGATGTCCGTGTCGAAGATGCAAGCTGAAGAGCCTTATTGCGGACCCGGATTCCGGGCAGGTGCGGGACCACCTGCTCTTGCGTGGTTTCATGGATGGCTATCGGTGGCAAGGTGATGAAGATGACTATGAAGTCGTCCATGGGGGCCGGGCAAGAAATGAGGAAGGGCAGCAAGACAACCACCGCGGCTCGGGCGGGCGAGAAGACGAAGAATCTCCAGGACATGATCACGACGGTGATGCTGTACACAGTCATCATGTAGAAGATGCCGGACATGATGATGAGGAAGATGCCGGAGCAGACGAAGGGCATGATCATGAAGATCTAGATGCCGGAGGAGCAGACGACGATGGACCATCGATGGGCTGGGTGCAGGACCCTCATATTCAAGAGCTGCTTCTCAAGCAGACGGATAACGCAAGAGCTGCCGCCCGAGAGAAAGCCAAGCTGGATCAACTGGAGATAGACGCGGTTACTCCATTGTATGAAGGATGCAGACCCGAGGATACCCGCCTGAAAGTAACGCTCATGGCTTTGGAGATGAAGGTAAAACACAAAATGACCGACGCATGCTTCGACGAGAACATGTCATTCTGGCACGAACGTCTTCCCAAGGGGAACAAGTGCCCGACCAGTTTCGAGGAGGCGAAGAAAGTCGTGTGTCCTCTGGATTTACCGCACGTGAAATACCATGTGTGCATGAACAATTGCATCATTTATCGGGGCGAGCACGCGGAGTCTACCATATGTCCGGTGTGCGGCGTCACTCGATACAAGAAGAGGAAGAAAGCTCCTCGAAAAGTGGTGTGGTACTTTCCGATCACTCCTCGTCTGCAGCGGTATTTCGCGGACCCTAAGGTAGCAAAGCTCCTGCGTTGGCACGCGGATAGGGAGGAGAAGAAGCGAGAAGATGACGCAAATGATCCGGAGATAAATAAAAAAGACAAGATGCTGAGTCACCCTAAGGATGGGAGCCAGTGGCAAGCGTTGAACTTCGAACACCCAGAATTTGGGAAGGATCCAAGGAACATCGTGCTGGGCGCGAGCACCGATGGAGTCAATCCGTTTGGCAGCCAGAGAAGCACACATAGCACCTGGCCTGTGTTTGTGTGGATGTACAACCTTCCCCCCTGGTTGTGCATGAAGAGGAAGTACATTCACATGAGTATGCTAATTGAAGGGCCGAAACAACCAGGGAACGACATCAATCTGTATCTGGGGCTGCTGAAAGAGGAGCTAGACACGCTGTGGAAAACGCCAGCCAATACGTGGGACGCCGCAGAGAAAGAATATTTCCCTATGAGAGCCGCACTGCTCACGACGGTGCACGACTATCTCGGTTACGGATATCTCGCGGGGCAGGTGGTCCACGGATTTTCTGGATGCGTCAGGTGCATGGATGACACAACGTATCGCCAGCTAGATAGAGATCCCGGGTCTTCGAAAACCGTGTTCATGGGACATCGAAGGTGGCTTCGCGACGATGACCCGTGGAGGAAACGCAAGGATCTGTTCGATGGTGAAACCGAACTCCGAAGACGCCCGCGTACGAGGAGCGGCGAGGAAATAGACGGGCTGTTGAAAAATTGGAAAGATTGCCCACTGCCGGGAAAGAAGCAAAAGGCGCCAGAGCCGGGAAAGAAGCGAAAGGCGCCAGAGCCGCTGCTGAAGGTATGGAAAACGAGGTCTGTTTTCTGGGACTTGCCGTACTGGAAGATCCACCGTGTGCCTCACAGCCTTGATGCCATGCATATCACGAAGAACGTGTGCGAGAGTCTGCTTGGTACCCTGCTCAACATGCCAGAGAGGACCAAAGATGGGCCGAAAGCAAGGGCAGACTTGAAATCAATGGGCATCAGGCAGGAGCTTCACGCTAATGATGATGATGATGATGATGAGGCGAAGCAGGACACAGAAAGTCGTCGCAAAGGCAAAAAGGCCAAGAAGACCGGAAATGACTACCCTCCCGCGTGCTTCACTCTAAGTCAGGAGGAGATCGAGCAGTTTTTCACCTGCCTCGTAGGAGTAAAACTTCCTTACGGTTACGCGGGGAAGATAAGCAGATACCTAGACCCAGCGAAGCAGAAGTTCAGCGGGATGAAGTCTCACGACTGTCACGTGCTGATGACGCAGATACTTCCAGTTGCAATCCGTGGGATCATGGACGCGCACGTCCGTGAAACGCTATTTGGCCTATGCAACTTTTTCGACGTCATCTCTCGGAAGTCGGTTGGCGTGAGGCAACTCAGAAGGCTACAGGAAGAGATCGTGGTGATACTATGCGAGCTTGAGATGTACTTCCCGCCCGCATTCTTCGACGTTATGGTGCATCTGCTGGTCCATATCGTGGAGGATATCATCCAACTCGGGCCGACGTTCCTGCACAGCATGATGCCGTTCGAAAGGATGAATGGTGTCATCAAAGGATACGTTCGCAACATGTCACGTCCAGAGGGAAGTATAGCCAGGGGCTTTCTGACCGAAGAGTGCATCTCCTACTGCACGAATTATCTAGGCATCGAGAACCCCGTTGGTCTGCCCATCAACAGGCACCTCGGCAGGCTCGCTGGATGGGGTCACCGTGAGGGTCGCCGCGAAATGCATGTCGACTTCGAGGGTCGACTCGCCGACTTTGAAAGAGCAAACCTAGTCGCGCTACAACACATAGACGTGGTCGATCCTTGGGTGGTAGAGCACAAAACCTTTATTGAGAAGACGTACAATGACCGAGGCCAACAGAGGATGGATGGAGATATAATCAAAGAGCACAACTCATGTTTCACGCGTTGGTTCAAGCAGAAGCTTCTGTCGTACCCTTTACATGAGGATTCTTCCGTGGAAGAACAACTCATATTCGCCTTGTCACAGGGCGCCGAGCACAACCTGATGACCTATGAGGCATACGATATCAACGGCTACACATTCTACACCGAGGACAAGGACATGAAGAACGATGGTTATCAGAACTCCGGGGTAACAATGGAATCCTACACCGGTAACGACAAGGACAAATACTATGGAAGGATCAAGGAGATCTAGGAGCTGAGCTACGTTGGAGAGAAGGTCCCGATGTTCCGTGTCAGATGGGCCAAGAGCGTCCTAAAAGAAGACCGGTATTTCACCACCATGGTTATACCCGAAGCCAAATCCAAGACCGCGGTCGCAAACGCCACTGCGAAAAATGAGCCACGGGTACTGGCTTCCCAAGGGGACCAATGCTTCTTCATTACCGACCCGTCAAAGCTGAGTCGTGTTGTCGTGAGGAGAGGCAAAAGGACTTCGACAAGTACGGTGACCCGAAGATCGAACATGACGATGACGATGAAGTAGCAGCATACACCACAAGAAGAAGCAGGACCACCCTACCTAAAGGACGTCCGTTCCACAGAAGAACTCCATTTGCGAAAAAGGAGGGCAAGAAGATTATGAACAGATAGCTAGCTAAGATAGACTGTATTTAAATCGTAGTCTTCATTTTTCGGTTGTATTTCATGGGCACTTTTTGATATCATGAATATTTTTAAATTTCATGGGCACTTTTTGAATTCATGAATATTTTTTCAAATTTGATGATATGTTTTCATATTCAATATGATAAAATATTGAATATTCATGAGGACACTCAATCTCGATCCCCCTCCATCTCGATCTCGATTCCCCCTCCATCTCGATCTCGGTCCCACCCGCACCCTCCCCCGCTAGCTCCACCGCCGCCGCCGACCCACCGCACCCTCCCCCGCTCCACCGCCGCCGCCGCCGACCCCCCGCACCCTCCCCCGCTCCACCACCGCCGACGAGCACCCCCCGCACCCTCCCCCGCTCCACCACCGCCGACGAGCACCCCCGCACCCTCCCCCGCTCCCCGGTGAGCACCGCCTCCTCTCCCCTCTTCATATTTAAAAACTAATAATAAAGTGTAGACTACAATTGTTGTTAAACAACAATTATTACTGTTTTTCTAAAAAATATTACTGTTTCATATTCATATTCATTTTCTAAAAAATTATTACATGCAACAACAAAAAAATTACTTATGGCGCACCTCTGGTTGGTGCGCCATTGCTATATATAAAAAAGATTACTAATGGCACACCCCTGCCTGGTGCGCCATTGCTATGTAAAAAATAGATTACTAATGGTGCACCTCTGCCTGGTGCGCCATTGCTATGTAAAAAAAAGATTACTAATGGCGCACCGACCGCGGGTGCGCCATTAGTAAGACCCCCCTAGCTAATTCCCACCGTCTCGCCAGATCCCCTTCGTCCCTCTCCCTCGCCCCCTAGCAAATTCCCCTCGCTGCCCCGACCCACGCGGCCGCCGCCCCCGCGCCTCCGTCATCGTCCCCGCCCCCACGCCGCCGCCCCTGCGCCTCTGTCTCCGTCGCCTCCCCCGCGCCTCCTCGAGCCGAGCACCGCCTCCCTCGCCATCCCCTCTCTGCCCGCGCCCGCGCCCTCGACGTCCTCCCGCCCAAGCGCCCCCTCCCCCCGCGGCCCCGCTTGCATCAACCTCGTGCTCGCTGTCCAACACCGCGCGGCCTGCTCAGGAGGACCGCCGTTGTCTTCCTCTTCGACTACGAGGACCCGGACGAGCTCGGACTCCCTCGAGCCATCCCTTTGACGCCCGCTGATTTCCTCCGCCTCGGCCACCATCGCCATCGCTCGACGCCGAATTTGCGCCGCCTCGACTAGCTCCGGCTACCCTAAGTCGCCCTCGACCTCCCTAGTGAGCACCCGAGCTGCTTCCCCCTCTTCCCCCTCTTGATTTCCTTCTGAGATGTGTTCTAAGGTTAGGGGTTGGAGAATTTTGGACAAGAAAAGGGGTTGGAGAATTAAGTAGCTAGGGTTGGGGAATTAAGTAGCTAAGGAGATTATGTTTAGAGCATCAATGATGGGTGTTGATATACCTCTGGATAATTTTGATTTTATTCATGTTCTCAAGGAATTGGAATTATCCAGGGAACAAATTAGTAAGAAAACTGAAGACTGTTTAGATATTCATGACTCGAATGGAAATGTCGCCTCCCTGTGTCTAAGTTGGCATGATACTGTAGTGGAAGAGGAGGAGAAATTTACTATAGTTTCTAGAAGAAAGAAAAAGTCTCCTGCTAAGAGAAATGTCACTATTTCTTATCTTACCTCCTCTTCTATACCTTGTACTAGAGGTCAGCAAAAGAATATCAGTTCTACTTTGCCCCCTAGTAGATCTGGATACTATTTCTGTTAGGAGATGGTGTTATATTAAGATGCATATATTGTTATGTTACGCAAATTGTATCATCTTGCCACTTAAGTCAGCCTTCCCTTTAAGCAGAAAATTCAGTTAGGAGCTACTGTTAGGAGCTACTGTCAAAACCTTGAGCTACTGTCAAAAACTTGAGCTACTGTCAAAAAATTCAGTTAGGTACAGTTAGGAGCTACTGTTAAAAACTTGAGCTACTGTCAAAAAAATTAGTTAGGTACAGTTAGCATCATGTAAGAAAATGGCCATAATGTGCCCTGATAATTATGTATTTTGTCATAAAAATATATAGTGGACTGCCATGATAATGACATGCTGCTAGTAGTTACTTCCACCATGAGTTTCATTAACAGCAAGTCAGTTTTGTTTATAGTTGAAAGTAAGTGTGTGGTTTGAAATTTTTATCTGATTATGGCATCTAGAAATATGTCAGTTTTGTTTTGTAACTAGAATACCAAAGTGTATTCTATCCAAACTGTATTTTTCAGTATTCTATCCAAATTGAAAACTGTTAAAAAGACCATGTGTTTTTTGGTCAAAATTTGCATGTAAAACTAAAATAATCAGTCATAAAGAATATCCTCAAGACCATGTGTTTCTTGGATTTCTTGATTGTATTTTGTGCTTGTAGGAGTAAATTTCTTGGAGTAATTTTGTGCTTGCAATGTTTGAGTTCTTAATCCTTTTTACTGAAAAATCAAACAGAAATGTTTTCTTAACTCAGAAGCCTGTTATTGCACCTGTACTGCACATTACAAGTCTCCTAGTACTTAACCCACCCAAGCTATGAGGCAAAAATTTCAGTTAACTGTTATGGACAATTGTCAATTTTCTGTAATGATGATGGAACATTATAAAGCATTGTACTCTAGTGTATATGAAGGATACAAAAAAATTAGCAACTTCTCTGATTTTATAAAGTTGTTCTTATATGGGTGAAACTTCACTTGTTTTTAGGCTAGTGCAGGGTGTTGCTTTATTCTGCCATCATTTGTAACTATGTCACAAATAAATTGTTCCTTCTTCTGTATTTGAAGTAATGACTGTTCATAAGCTGAGGCATGGATTAAGTTGTTTCTTTGCTGTACCATTATATCTGGATGATTTTTTGTTTGGTGACCTATTATATTTGGAATGGAAGCTCACATAAGTTGAGCTGATTTTTTTCCATATGAAAGCAGAGGACCATATGGTATGTGGCTGGGGTTTTTCTCCGACCATTGTGTCGTGATGAATTTGCAGGTACCCCGAGAGGCCCTTGAGTTTGCCGGAATGTCGATTAACTTCCGTTCCGGCAAATTCGGGTACTCCATATGTCCTATTTTCAGCAAAGGTCATGCTGAAATTTTCCGTGAATTTTAGCATGACTTTGCTAAAAATAGGACATATGGGGTACTTGCGACTAATGCATGGGCCAGGGTATCTTAGTACTTAATTAAGTAGGATCAACTGCCCCGCCATTCTTGCTGCATTAAACCATAGGTGGCAATAGAGCCAAGTGATTAGGCCCAACTTAGAATTCTCCTTAGCATCGATAAACCCTAGATGATAAACCTAACATAGGTGGCAATAGAGCCAAGTGATTAGTGCCAAGTGATTAGGCCCAACCTAGGGTGCCTCGGCATCGTTAAACCCTAAATGATGAAAATTTAACTTGGCTTCTATAGGGTGCCTTGGTGTCGATGAGAACCTAAATGATGTACGCTTAGGCTTTTAGGGTGCCTCGACGTCGACAAACCCTAAATGATAAAAGCTTAGCTTTTAGGATGCCTCGGTGTCGACAAACCCTAAATGATGAGACCATGATCTTGTTCCTTGACAATAACCAACTTTTTGACCAAACTTTTTTCCTATTTAGAGCGAAACATGGCCCACAAAGATGAGGCCGGTGAGGGAGTCCTGGATTAGGGGGTGTTCGGGTAGCCGGACTATACCTTCAGCCGGACTCCTGGACTATGAAGATACAAGATTGAAGACTTCGTCCCGTGTCCGGATGGGAGTTCCCTTGGCGTGGAAGGCAAGCTTGGCGATGTGGATATTCAAGATCTCCTACCATTGTAACCGACTCTGTGTAACCCTAACCCTATCCGGTGTCTATATAAACCGGAGGGTTGTAGTCCGTAGGCAATCAACTCCATACACAACAATCATACCATAGGCTAGCTTCTAGGGTTTAGCCTCCTTGATCTCGTGGTAGATCTACTCTTGTACTACCCATATCATCAATATTAATCAAGCAGGAGTAGGGTATTACCTCCATCGAGAGGGCCCGAACCTGGGTAAAAAACATCTTGTCCCTTGTCTCCTGTTACCATCCGGCCTTGACGCACAGTTCGGGACCCCCTACCCGAGATCCGCCGGTTTTGACACCGACATTGGTGCTTTCATTGAGAGTTCCTCTGTGTCGTCGCCTTTAGGCCCGATGGCTCCTTTGATCATCAACGACGATACGGTCCAGGGTGAAACTTTTCTCCCCGGACAGATCTTCGTCTTCGGCGGCTTCGCTCTGCGGGCCAATTCACTCGGCCACCTGGAGCAGATCGAAAGCTACGCCCCTGGCCATCAGGTCAGGTTTGGAAGCCTAAACTACACGGCTGACATCCACGGGGACTTGATCTTCGACGGATTCGAGCCACAGCCAAGCGCGCCGCACTGTCTCGATGGGCATGATATAGCTCTGCCGCCGAACAGCGCCTTGGAGGCCGCATACGCATCGGTTTCGACCATTGATTCGGAGCATACTGCGCCGATCGAGGATCAGCGGTTAGACGCTGCCTCAGGGGCTGCGATCTCAGAGGCGATCGAGCCGAACTCCAGCCCCGCACTCCGCATGGCCCGTGACTCCGAGGATCCGGACTCCTCCCCGGACTCCGAACCCCCCGCGCCCCTGCCAATCGAATCCGATTGGGCGCCGATAATGGAGTTCACCGCCGCAGACATCTTTCAGCATTCGCCTTTTGGCGACATCCTGAACTCTCTTAAGTCTCTCTCTTTATCAGGAGAGCCCTGGCCGGACTACGGTCAGCGAGGGTGGGATACGGACGATAAGGAAATTCAAAGCCCACCCACCACCCACTTTGTAGCCACTGTCGATGATCTAACCGACATGCTTGACTTCAGCTCCGAAGACATCGACGGCATGGACGACGATGTAGGAGACGAACAGGAACCAGCACCTGTAGGGCGCTGGAAGGCCACCTCGTCATATGACATATATATGGTGGATACTCCAAAAGATGGAGATGGCGATGGAACAGTGGGGGATGACGCCCCCAAGAAATAGCCGAAGCGCCGGCGTCAGCGGCGCCGCTCTAAATCCCGCCAAAGCAAAAACGGTGATTCCGGCACGGGAGATAATACTACCCCGGATAACGCCGAAGAACACCCACCTCAGCAAGATTCGGCACAGGAAGATGGAGAAGCCAGCCCTCATGAGAGAGCGGCAGACCGAGAGGTCGAGGATGATAACTATACGCCTCCCTCCGAAGACGAGGCAAGCCTCGATGACGACGAATTCGTCATACCATCAGACCCCGCCGAACAAGAGCGTTTTAAACGCAGGCTTTTAGCCACGGCAAGCAGCCTCAAGAAAAAGCAGCAACAGCTTAAAGCTGCCCAAGATTTGCTAGCTGACAGATGGACTGAAGTCCTTACGGCCGAAGAGTATGAACTCGAACGCCCCTCCAAGAGTTACCCGAAGCGCAGGCCGCTACCCCGATCAGAGGAGGAAGCACCTACATCACCAGCGCATGACATGGCAGACCGGCCACCTCGCGGCCGCGACAGAGAGGCCCCTCGGCCCTCCACCCAAGCCATGCCCCGACGCCGCTCAACTAAGGCACGGGAAAATGCGCCCGACCTGCGAGACATACTGGAGGATAAGGCAAGACAAACAAGATCGATCTACGGATCGCGCAGGCGCCCTACGGCATGTGACAATGATCTTCACTCCGGATACAACAAATCCGGCCGGGCCGAACACAACAGACATAGCGCTTCCGAGCTACGTCGTGATATAGCCCAGTACAGAGGCGCCGCACACCCGCTATGCTTCACGAATGAAGTAATGGATCATAAAATCCCAGAGGGTTTCAAACCCGTAAACATCGAATCATACGATGGCACAACAGACCCGGCGGTATGGATCGAGGATTATCTCCTTCACATCCACATGGCACGCGGCGATGATCTACACGCCATCAAATACCTCCCGCTCAAACTTAAAGGACCGGCCCGGCATTGGCTTAACAGCTTGCCAGCAGACTCAATCGGTTCTTGGGAGGACCTGGAAGCCGCATTCCTCGACAACTTCCAGGGCACTTACGTGCGACCGCCGGATGCCGACGACTTAAGCCACATAATTCAGCAGCCAGAGGAATCGGCCAGACAATTCTGGACACGGTTCCTAACAAAGAAAAACCAAATAGTCGACTGTCCGGACGCAGAGGCCCTAGCAGCCTTCAAGCATAACATCCGCGACGAGTGGCTTGCCCGGCACCTGGGACAGGAAAAGCCGAAATCCATGGCAGCCCTCACGACACTCATGACCCGCTTTTGCGCGGGAGAAGACAGCTGGCTAGCTCGCAGTAACAACTTATCAAAGAACCCTGGTAATTCGGATACCAAGGACAAAAGTGGCAGGACACGTCGGAATAAGCAAAAACGCCGCGTTAACAGCGACAGCAATGAAGACACGGCAGTCAATGCCGGATTCAAAGGCTATAAATCCGGTCAGCGGAAAAAGCCATTCAAAAAGAATACTCAGGGCCCGTCCAGTTTGGACCGAATACTCGATCGCTTGTGCCAGATACATGGCACCCCCGAAAGGCCAGCCAATCACACTAACAGGGATTGTTGGGTGTTCAAGCAGGCAGGCAAGTTAAGGGCCGAAAACAGAGACAAGGGGCTGCACAGCGACGACGAGGAGCCCAAGCCGCCGAACAACAATGGACAGAAGGGCTTTCCCCCACAAGTGCGGACGGTGAACATGATATACGCAACCCACATTCCCAAGCGGGAGCGGAAGCGTGCGCTACGGGACGTATACGCGATAGAGCCAGTCGCCCCAAAGTTCAACCCATGGTCCTCCTGCCCGATCACTTTTGATCGAAGGGACCATCCCACTAGCATCCGTCATGGCGGCTTCGCCGCATTGGTTCTCGACCCAATCATCGACGGATTTCATCTCACAAGAGTCCTCATGGACGGCGGCAGTAGCCTGAACCTGCTTTATCAGGATACAGTGCGGAAAATGGGCATAGATCCCTCAAGGATTAAGCCCACAAGAACGACCTTTAAAGGCGTTATACCAGGTGTAGAAGCCAACTGTACAGGCTCAGTAACACTTGACGTGGTCTTCGGATCCCCGGACAATTTCCGAAGCGAAGAGTTAATCTTCGATATAGTCCCGTTTCGCAGTGGCTATCACGCCCTGCTCGGACGAACCGCATTTGCAAAGTTCAATGCGGTGCCGCACTACGCATATCTCAAGCTCAAGATGCCAGGCCCTCGAGGAGTAATTACGGTCAACGGAAACACCGAACGCTCCCTCCGTACGGAGGAGCATACGGCGGCTCTCGCAGCGGAGGTACGAAGTAGCCTTCTCAGGCAATTCTCCAGTCCGGCCATTAAAAAGCCAGACACTGCCAAGCGCGCCCGGAGTAACCCACAGCAGGACCGCCTGGCACACTCTGAGCAAGCGTAGCAATGCGGCCCCAACCCCAGCTATCGCGACATAGCGAAACCAGTACCTCGCGTACATAACTACGCCCTTGAAATACCATGGGCACAGGGGAAGGGGCACAATAACGGCACGCCCAGAATACGGCTTAAAACGTACTAGGGGCTGCCGGATTCTCTTTTTAATTTTTTCTTACCTTCAGGACTCCATACTTCGGACGACCTGTTCGGCAATTCGACTGCCGCACAAACGATGCAAGATCCAGGGAGGCAGACAAGCCATGCCGCACTATGGAACTCCCAGGTGGTCTCTGTTACGAGCGGTATACCTGTTTTAAATACAATTCCGCGGCCTGCCCCCGGTCAGGACATACTGAATAGTCCAATATCTTTTGCTTACCGCACTATTTGTATCGTTCGGCTTTGATAAATAGCCTTTATATAAACAATGCATAGCTTTTGTCTATTTTCTGCATTACTCTCTTTTATATATGTTCATTAATGACATGTTGCACCCGTACACTGTGGTACGGCAAGTACGCCAGGGGCTTCAGTACCCTTTAATATGGTGTGAGAAGTCCGTACACTTTCACAAGTGCGGCACCCCGAACTTATAGCACTATATGCATCGGCTCCGAATCATGATTTGGGTCAATAGTTGGGTTTGCCCGGCTCCTATGTTTTGGTGCCTTACGTTCCGCTATATCGGCTAAGGTAGCACTAGGAGAACCACTGCGATTGTGCCCCGGTTGAGCTGGGTTAAGCACCTCAGTGGAGAAAGCTAAAACTGACTGTCATGATGAGGCGAGAGACCGGTCGCTGTTCGAGAGGTTTTTTCGAGTCCCTAAAGACTTATGCCGCTTCGAGCGAGGAGCCGGATTTGTCCGGCCAAGGCGTGGATAGCGCCCCGAACTCGGTCTTCCGAACTAGGGGCTTCGCCGAAATTTAAAATTATAAAGTTCTATGGCTAAGTGAGAGTGTTCAAGCATTATAGTCCGATTGCCTGGTTCGTTGTGCTGAGCGCCTCCCTCGAAGGACCCAACTATGGGAAAAAGAGCGCTCAGGTTTATCCCGAACACCCCAGCACTAGTGGCATGGGGGCAGAAGCCGACGACTGGCCATCTCTCAATTTTTTGATAAACGGCCGCACAGAAAATAATATTTTAAATTCAACAAGCATTGCTTAAGCGCCTATGAACAAGTTTTCAGCGCACAGGATAAAAACGAGCGAGTTTATTCAAAAATTACATCCTTGGTACATTCATCCGCCACAAGGCGGGCACCCGCAAGAACATCCTTGTAATAGTTCTCGGGCTTGCGATGCTCCTTCCCCGGCGGCGGCCCGTCCTTCACAAGCTTCTCACCGTCCAGCTTACCCCAGTGCACCTTTGCACGGGCAAGGGCCCGACGGGCACCTTCGATGCAGACGGAGCGCTTGATGACCTCGAGCCTTGGACAGGCCTCCACCAGCCGCCGCACCAGCCCGAAGTAGCTCCCAGGCAGGGCCTCTCCGGGCCACAGCCGAACTATGAAGCCCTTCATGGCCTGTTCGGCCGCCTTGTGGAGCTCGACCAGCTGTTTCAGCTGGTCGCTCAAGGGCACAGGGTGTCCGGCCTCAGCATACTGAGACCAGAACACCTTCTCCGTCGAGCTGCCCTCTTCAGCTCGGTAGAATGCGGCGGCGTCGGATACGCTGCGGGGAAGATCTGCGAATGCCCCTGGAGAACTCCGGATTCGGGTAAGTAACAAGTAGTTTACTTTTATATTTCTGCTTTGCATAAAGAATGCCTTACCCGCTGCTATCTTCTTAATCTCCTCCAACTCTTGGAGGGCCTTTTGGGCTTCGGCCTTGGCAGACTTGGCAGTCTCAAGGGCCGCCGCGAGCTCGGACGCTTGGGTCTTTGACTCAAGCTCCAAACTCTCATGTTTTTTCATGAGAGCCTGAAGCTCTTGCTGCACCTCGCCGACCTGAGCCCCAAGTTTCTCTCGCTCGGTGCGCTCCGCGGCCGTTTTCTTTTCGGCCTCGGACAGCGCCTGCTTGAGGGTCGCCACCTCAGTCGTGGCCCCTATAATAAGCAGTGCAATCCTGTTATTTTTTGCAATCACGCCTCTCTATAGGCACTTTTTCTGTAAGGTATTTCCTACCTTCTTTTTCCTCGAGCTGCCGCTTGGCAAGGCCGAGCTCTTGCTCGGTCCGCTTGAGGTCCTGTTTCAGGACACCCACCTCCGCAGTCAGTGCGGCGGTGGATAGCAGCGAAGCCTGCACACGCATATTGACTCTTTATTGTTAGACTCCTGCGAAATTTACTAGATCCTCTATTCGGCTTTTCTTTCCGAACGCCAAACAGAGCATCAGGGGCTACTGTCTATGCGGTTATATTTTTACATATTTTTACTTACCTCGAAGCCCGTTAGGAGGCTAGCGCAAGCTTCACTCAGTCCGCTCTTGGCGGACTGAACCTTCTGGATCACCGTACTCATAATAGTACGGTGCTCCTCGTCGATGGAGGCGCCGTCAAGCACCTCGAGCAGATTGTCCGGCACCTCCGGTTGGACGGAGGCCGCCGGCTCAGAAGGCTTGCTCCTCTTGGAAGGAGTTCGCCTACCGCGGTCCGGAACTGTTGAAGATTCCGGCGCGGTGTCCGGCACAAAGCCGGACTTGGAGCCCTGGGGGGTCTTGTCCCCTTTACTCCTGGGGTCCGGGAGGTCGCCCTGCGGCTCCTCCAGGACCACCTCCTCCTGCCCCGGAGCTCGTTGCGACGCCACTTCGGCGTCGTCCGCAGTGCGGGGGGAGACAGCGGGCGGAACTGAGTTCACGTCCGATGAATCCAGGGAGCCGCTCGACGACTCGTTGAGTTCGGCCCGGGGCGGGCTGCATAATTATGTTCGACATTAGGGAAAGCTGTGCAACAAAGGAACATCATGAGTTATTCTGATATCCGAACTTACGATTTCGCCGGACGCTTGGCCCTGTTTGGCCACTCCTCTTTGCCCTCTTCGGCGTTGGGGGCGTAGTCCGGCGGAGGGGTCTTCCTTTTCCTAGACCCCTCGGCCTCCCCCGTTGGGGCGGCCTTCCTCTTCTCTCCTCCCCCGCTAGGGGGGAGAGGTTTCTTCTTCCTCCTCCTCGTCTTCACGGGGGGAGTGCGTCTCGGACTCGTCGGACGACGAGTCCGACACCACCATATGCCGGGAACTCTTTCGAGTCCCCGTGGCCTTCTTCTTCTTGGCCTTCTTCTCCGGCACCACATAAGGTGCCGGAACCAGCAGCTTCGCTAGTAGAGCGGGGGCTGGGTCTTCGGGCAAGGGAGCCGGACAGTTAATCGATCCGGACTTCGCCCGCCAAGCCTGTCAAAGGTAAGGGAGCTTAGATCCCGCATAGAGTCAAACTATGAAAAAACTTAACATCCTGTAAAAGGTGAAAATAGCTTACCTCGCTAGCGTGACGCTGCGAGCTGTATCCGCGGTCCTCGGAAGCGGATGTGGGAGCCTCGGCGCCTTTGGTTAGCACCTTCCAGACATCTTCATACGTCGTGTCGAAGAGCCTGTTAAGGGTTTGGTGCTGCGCCGGGTTGAACTCCCACAGATTAAAGCCCCGTTGTTGACACGGGAGGATCCGGCGGACGAGCATAACCTGGACTACATTGACGAGCTTGATCGGCTTGCTCACCAGGGACTGGATGCATGTCTGCAGTCCGGTCACCTCTTTTTCGTCGCCCCACGACAGGCCCGTCTCTTTCCAGGACATAAGCCGCGTGGGGGGTCCGGATCGGAACTCGGGGGTTGCGATCCATTTCGGATCGCGCGGCTCGGTGATGTAAAACCACCACGATTGCCACCCCTTCAGGGTCTCCACGAAGGAGCCCTCGAGCCATAGGACGTTGGCCATCTTGCCCGCCATGGCGCCTCCGCATTCCGCCTGGCTGCCGCGCACCACCTTGGGCTTGACGTTGAAGGTCTTGAGCCAGAGGCCGAAATGGGGGCGGATGCGGAGGAAGGCCTCGCACACGACGATAAACGCCGAGATGTTGAGGACGAAGTTCGGGGCCAGATCGTGGAAATCCAGGCCATAGTAAAACATGAGCCCCCGGACAAATGGGTGGAGTGGAAAACCCAGTCCGCGGAGGAAGTGGGGAAGGAATACTACCCTCTCATGGGGCCTTGGGGTGGGGAGAAGCTGCCCCTCCTCGGGAAGCCGGTGCGCGATGTCTTTGGACAAGTATCCGGCCTTCCTTAGCTTTTTGACATGGCCCTCCGTGACGGAGGAGACCATCCACTTGCCTCCCGCTCCGGACATTGCTGGAGAAGGTTGAGGTGGGAAGTGCGGGCTTGGGCGCTGGAGCTCGAGTGCGCAGGAGATGGATAGGCAAAAGAGGAAGAAGGCGTAGGTAAAAGGGTGGATCCTTATCCCCTTATATGGGCGGATGCGGTTGTGCGTCCCCACCAGCCTAGTAAAACTCGCTTGCCTCCCAAGCGCCGTGATAAATGGCGCGGTTGGGTTACCCACGTCCGTATTGATGAGAATCCCGTAAAGGGGGTACACGATCTCTGCTTTGACAAGACGTGCCAAGGAAACCGCCTCGCAAAACATGCTGAGGTGGAAAAGTAAAAACGATTCGAGTAAAGGACTTGGCCGTAGTGTGATGACGCACTGCGGAATACGTCGGCAGATTTGATTTGTGTCAATATTATTCTCTCTATGGCAATATGTGGAAACTTATTTTGCAGAGCCGGACACTACTCTTGGTGTTTACAATCTTCTACGAAGGACTTGGAGGAGGAACCCGCCTTGCAATGCCGAAGACAATTTGCGCGCCGGACTCGTCGTCATTGAAGCCTGGTTCAGGGGCTACTGAGGGAGTCCTGGATTAGGGGGTGTTCGGGTAGCCGGACTATACCTTCAGCCGGACTCCTGGACTATGAAGATACAAGATTGAAGACTTCGTCCCGTGTCCGGATGGGACTTTCCTTGGCGTGGAAGGCAAGCTTGGCGATGCGGATATTCAAGATCTCCTACCATTGTAACGGACTCTGTGTAACCCTAACCCTATCCGGTGTCTATATAAACCGGAGGGTTGTAGTCCGTAGGCAATCAACTCCATACACAACAATCATACCATAGGCTAGCTTCTAGGGTTTAGCCTCCTTGATCTCGTGGTAGATCTACTCTTGTACTACCCATATCATCAATATTAATCAAGCAGGAGTAGGGTATTACCTCCATCGAGAGGGCCCGAACCTGGGTAAAAAACATCTTGTCCCTTGTCTCCTGTTACCATCCGGCCTTGACGCACAGTTCGGGACCCCCTACCCGAGATCCCCCGGTTTTGACACCGACAGCCGGCGATTCGGGCGGCAAGCAATTCTGGGAGCTGTCCCAGGAGTTGGAGGAAGAACTTCACCGCTATGAGGACGCCGCGGAAGACACCGATCCTGACTACATAACCCCTAGTGGCGTCGGGGATGACACCACTGATGATGGCGCCGCGGATGCCACCACTGATGATGGCGGTGCACGCACAGATGGCAGCCAACCGAAGAGGCAATGGAAGGCCCGGCGCCCGAACGTGCTCAGCACCGTCAGGGAGGAATTTACTGAAGTGAACTCCGACGGGCATCCGACGGCGCCCAAATACGTAGTCAAGGGGTACTCAATTCAGCTCGGGTGCATTCTTCGGAGCACTGCCTCGATGAACACTGAGAACCTAAGGCATAAGGATCGAGGGAATTTGCGCAGCCTCCTCTTCACGAAGCTGCATGAACGATACAAGTTCCCCGCTGAGTTCGCAAACACATGCCTCTCGAGTAATAAAGTGAACGGTGCCACCCTCACGATGATGAGCACGGCCCTATCTACTTGGAAAAGCACGGTGAAGGCAATGATTGACAATGGTGATAGTTATGAGAAGATCAAGGAGAAATATCCTTTGATTAGCGAAGATGACTACAAGGAGTTGAAGATCAAGTGCAATAGCCCCGCAACCTCCGAATCAAGTCAGTGGGGGAAAGAAATGCGGCAGTTGAACATAGGGGTCCACCAAGTTGGTCCCGGCGGTTATAGAGTGGAGGAGCCTGTATGGGACAAGGAGGACGCGGAGCGTGCCGAGCAAGGCCTACCGCGCTGCTTCGAGAAATACAGTGACAAGCAGACCAGGAACTTTCTCAGGGCCCGGTACAAGGAGGACGTGGTAACAAAGGAGCTTACCACAGATCCGAAGACCAAGGAGCTTGAGCTTGTTCTGGTAAGGAATACACCCCCACATAATTAGCTCCATATGGTTGCATTCTAATTAATCCCCAATATTTCTAAATGGTTCACGTTCCTTCCGTGGGATAAAGAAAGCAGTAGAGCGGGGTCGTCTCAGAGCTCCCCTTCCGACACCCCTTTGAATAGGGTGTTGAACGTAATGAAAAACAGGGATAAGCTCAATAAGCCGATGTCAGCTGGTCGTGTGGCCAGCAAAGGCTTGTCCACAAAATGGTCGTCATACTATGCCGCTGGTGGGCGAAAGGAGAAAAAGACCAGCTCAGAAAGCCAGTCGCGCGAGGTTGAAGCACTCAAGGCGCATGTTAGATTTCGGGTTCCGGCAGACCCTTGAGGTTCAAACACTGGGGTGCGCGTGGAGGTTTCGCCTCCTACCTATCTCGTCGACGGGACGGTAGCGCAGGAGCTCGTTTGCCGCGATGAGTGCAGCCCGAGCCTCCATGGGCGCGCGGAGCGCGCGGGACAAAGATCCAGCTAGGGCGAACGAGGAAGTTGCGGTGCGGCCGTCTTGCCGCACGGACGGATGCTGGGACGATGCTTGCCGCTCGTCCCCTGTCGGGCCGGTGGCGGCGTTGACGACAGGTGATGGGGAACGGCGTGGATGGCCGCCGACAGGGGCCGTCTGGGCGGCGCGGGAAGCGAGTGCGGCCCGGCGCTCGGCGCGGGCCCGACGAGCATCAGACATGGGCGTGACGGTCGGAGGAGAACAGGGTGGTGGAAGACGAATTCTGGCGCACCCCTACCTAGTGCGCCAAATGTTGGATTTCGGGTTCGGGCAGACCCTTGAGGTTCGAACACTGGGGTGCGCGCGGAGATTTCGCCTCCTACCTATCTGCACCCCTCCGCCATGCTAGGATCTAAACTAAGGAAAGAACAACACAAGAGACACATGGTTTATACTGGTTCGGGACACCGTTGTGGTGTAATACCCTACTCCAGTGTATGGTGTGGTGGATTGCCTCTTGGGCTGATGATGATGAACAATACAAGGAAGAACAGCCTCGCGAGGGTCTGTTCTTGGCTGGGGCGATGAACTGCTCGGAGGAGTTCAGTCACCTTTCTCTCTCTCTCCCTCTCTCTGCTCTCCCCTGGGCGACCCCCTTGCTGTGTGGGTGGCTGGTCCTATTTATAGAGGCCCTGGTCCTCTTCCCAAATATTGAGCGGGAAGGGAGCCAACAATGGCGAGCTAATTTGAAGGGGGACAACAAGCATAAGCTATCCTGACAAAAGTAGTCTTTGCCTGCGCAAAGCTCTGGTGATGACGCCGTCTTGGGCTCCACGGTGACCTCCGTCTCGTAGTCCTCCTGGTCTTGGTCTCGTTGCACCGAAATGGCAACCTTTGCCTGATGCCTCGATACTCCGCAGCTGCGCTGGCCCCCTTTGCACCAAAGAGGAAAGGAGGACGTTGCGCGGGCTGGCACCCGCCTGGCGCCCTGAGTTGTCATGGCTTGCGTCATGGGCACCTCGTGAGGTACTCCGCCTTGATCTCTCTGCCTCCTCGTGAGCCAGCCTAACGAGGCCGTGCCTGAGGAAGCTTCGCATCGTCCGCCCCGTGAGGCTTGGCCCCTCGCGAGGGTCTTGGGTTTGTGTTGGTGAAGATGGGCCGTGCTGCGCCCCCCCTTTGAGCCACGCCGCAGGCCGCAGGAAGGCAAGTCCGGGGACCCCCGTTCCCAGAACGCCGACAGTAGCCCCCGGGCCCAAGGCGTGCCCGGACTTGGCCGTGCAGGGAGGCGGAAGGGCAAGAGCGAAGCGCCGCGGGCCCTAACAGCCTACGGCCTTGGGCGCCGCATGGCGGTTGACTGGACGTGGGCGCCTTAGCTAACCGCGCGAGTTGATAAAGGAGTGGCATCCGCCTAGGCCCTGCTTCTTGCTTTCCCCGGTTGCTGCTCAGATCCCCTTTCTTGCGCCTCTCCTTCCTTCCTCCGAAATTTCCAGATCTGCTCTGACCGTGCGACCTAGGGAGCCATGGCGCCTCGTCAGCCCCCGGCCGCAGCTTGGTACTCGTCTGCCCTGGACTCGCCGAACGTGTCGGAGGCGAGCCTTGCCCGGTTGCGCCGGATGGCGACGGCATGGGGCATCGACGGGGCGAAGGTGTTCAAGGCCGGCTCCGCCACCCCTGAGGGTCAAAGGAGCACCTTCTATCCGCTCTTCGTAAGTGCCATTGTTGCTGGCCTGGTGCCTCCCTTCTCTGAGTTCTTCTTCTCTGTCCTCCGCCATTACAAGCTACAGGCTCTGCATCTCCATCCCAACTCCGTCCTTCTCCTGGCAATCTTTGCTTATTATTGCGAGGCCCACGTTGGGATGCAGCCCTCAGTGGCCTTGCTGCGCCACTACTTCTACCTCCGGACCTCTCGCGGTCCTGCTTCCGCGTGCGCGAGCTTCATCGCGTACGGTGGCGCCATTGCCATCTCGAATCCTGGGAAAAGGATTGAGGGCTTCAGGAGCAAGTGGATCTTGGTGGATGTTGGGCGCATCCACCCTCGGCTGATCTTGCCCATGGAGCCGCCCACGAGCTCTAGTGACTGGGGTCGAGCGGAGCTCGCGGATCCCCGCGCGAAGATGGTGTTGGAGAAGATGGACGCGGATCTGAGGCCGACCGACATGGCGGCGGCGAAGCTGACCGGCGCGTCGCTGCTGAGGGAGTTCCTGGAGCACCGGCTGGCTCCGCTTCGGCAGTACTCACTTCCAATGTGGAGGCCCCGTCAGAACCCCGTGGCCTTGGCGGACGGAGACCTGGCTGCGGTTCTCCAATCTCTGGCCGGGGGCAATGTGGCGAGGCTGGAGGGCGCTCCTACGCCCTTGTTCCTCCGCAACGACTGGGAGCGGGTGATGAAGTCCATGCCCGTCTTCAACGGGGATGGGCCCAGTGCCCCTGGAAGCTCCCGAGGAACCGGTGGACGTGCCCTCCGGCGACTCCAGCGAAGAGGAGGAAGGAGGGGAGCGCGGAAAAGGGCCTGACTCCGAGGCGACTGACGGAGAGTCGAGGGCTCCCCTCCCCCGGCGCAGGTCCCGCGTTCTCCGCCTCTCTCCGAATGATGATGACGAGGATGACAACGAAGACGACGACGAGCAGGACGGCGGGAGCTCACCCCCGATCCCGAAGAAGGACAGGACCGGGCTGATCTCCCGCGGGTCTCCCCCGGCCCCGGGGCGAACCACAGATGCACCTTTCGCCTCCAAGCTTCCCGAGGTTGACCCTTCCAGCCGGCTTTCAGGCTTCAAATTTGGCCGGAGGCCGCTTGAGCTCGCTGGCGACGTCTCGTAAGCATTCGATTCTTGTCTTTATCTCTTGCTCTGCTTCTGAGGCTTGACGTCCGCATCTTTGGATAGGTTGGCGCCCGCAGCAAAGAAGCCGAAGGGGGCTCCCGAGGTTCCATCCATGGCGGCGCTTCTGCCCACGAAGGAAGGTGACCGCGGCGCACAGGCTTCTCCTGCCCGGTCATCCTCGCGAGGTTTGGCTGAGCCGGCTGGGGCGAGCTCAGCCCCCACGGCACAAGTGGCTCCCGAGGTGCTCTTGCCTGCCACCGCCACTACGGCTGTTAGGCTGCGGCAGACTCCGCCTCAGGATGCTGCGGCTGCGCTGCCGCCTTCTCCTCCTACTCCACCGGCTGCTGTCTCTCTGACTCCTTCTGCCGTTCTGCATCGTGCTGTTGCTGAGCTAGACCGACTGTGGCAGGATCTTCTTGGCGCCGACCCCCGCTTGGTGTCCGGGCGTTTGGAGCTGGCTTCTGGATGGGTTCGCTTCGACGCCTCGATTCGGGCGGTGCTGGTCCAGGCCTCGACCGCATGCGATGAGGAGAAGCAGGCCGTCCTGGAGGCGAAGGCTGCCCGTGATGCAGCCTTGGGGGAGGTGGTCGACGTCTGCGGTCGCTGCAAGGCGCTGGAGGACGAGCTGCAAGGCCTGCGGGATCGGCTCGCGGAAGAGGTCCGCCTTCGCCAAGAGCAGGAAGAAGGCATGAAGGCTCGCGAGGCAGCCGTCGAGAGGCGGGAGGCCAAGCTCAGGAAGCGCCGCGACCGCCTAGGTGCGCTGGAGCAGGAGTTGGGGGCGAGGAAGGCCGAGCTGGACGGCAAGGCCCTGGTTCTTGCCGAGGACCGCGCGGCCTTCATGGAGTTGGAGGCGAAGGCTCGCTCCTCGCTGAGGACGCTTTATGACAGCAGCCTGGAGAGCCCGCTGGCCAGCACCGAGGACGGCCCCGCCAAGCTGCTTTCCTTCCTGGTTCGCGCTCTTGAAGATGTCGCCCTTGGCCTTGGCCCCACGGTCGAGGCCGAGGCGCGTGTCTTGCCTTCTACAGCACTGACGCGGGTCCTCACCCACATCTACCTTCGCGATCCCGGTGTCGACCTCGACAGCCTGCTGGAGCCAGTGAGCGGTGAGCGTGCCGCTGCCGCTGCTGAGGCCGTGAAGGGTCGCGCAGAGGCTCTGCTGGGGAAGTTCCGAGCCTTCAGCACCAAGCCGAAGCAAGGCGCTGCCGAATCCGCTGCTCCGTGAGGCGAAACCGCTCCGCGCTGCTCCCCCGCCGCCAGGTGACTCCGTCGTGGCTCCTGTCCTGCTTTTAATTCATGCACACGTATCATGCCTCGGGGAGGCGTTTAAACTTGCGTTTGGCATTGAAATAACATTGTGGACTGTAATATTTGCTTTTGAATTCCTTGAGATTAGCGCTTTTCCTTCCTACTTGCTTACGTTCTACGCCGGCAGAGCCCGACCCCGCGTGTACCTCACCCAGCAATAGTCCCGACCGGAAACCAGGACGGGACCAAGGAGTGAGGGGCTACGTGACAAGTTAGGCTCCTGAGTCGCGATGCTCAGGAGTCCCCCTTGGCGCACGAACAACAAGTAGGGAGGTGTGACGCGGGTGGATCCACCGTTCTACGTCTACAGAGCCCGGCAGCGCGCGTGCCTCACCCAGCGATGGTCCCGACCGGAAACCAGGACGGGGCCACAGAGTGAGGGGCTACGTGACCAGTTAGGCTCCTAAGTCGCGATGCTCAGGATTCCCCCTTGACGCTCAAACGGCCTTCGTACCTTGGCTCCGCTCGGGGAGAGACGTGCGATGAACCAGGCCCGGGGGGGGGGGACCTGGCCGAGCGGCGTGTGTCTGGGTGTGACCCAGGCGCAGCCCCCGTGCCCAGCCCCCTCGCGCGGCACTCCCGAGGGGAGGCGTTACGATGAGGCTAGACACTGAGCTCTGGGCTCCCTGAGGTTGATGCGGCCCGGGGGCCACCCTCAGTTGTTTATCACCAGCGCGGAGCATAGTGCTATCGTATGTGTACGGGCATAGCCGCTCCTCGGCAGTGTCGTCAGCCAGCATCGAGCATGGTGCTTCCACTGGTACGTGGGAGGGGGGGGGCCTCCGGGAGGAGCCCCCGGGGCGTGTACAACCCCTCCCTAACACGTGGCTGGCATGGTAGGGCCTGGCGAGGTGTTTCTGGGCACCCGTGAGCCAGCGCAAGACTCACGGGGCCCTACCTCTAGGCGGGTTGCGCCTGGCACTGGGCCTTATCTTGTGAGGTGTCCCTGCAAATTTGGTTAGATGTCGGCACTCTACGTCCTCGGGCCCCGGCCCTTGAGCTGGTCTCAGCCGTTGCTAGTATGCCAGGTCGCGATGCCATGGACAAGGCCAGAGGGTGAGGGCTGGAGAGCCAGTAAGAGCCCTGAGTCGCGATGCTCAGGTGCCCCCCCTTTAACGTGCAAGTAGTCGGCATGGAGGAGAAGAGGTGCTGTGGACCGGCATCAAATAATCAAGCATGGTGGGTCTAACGCATAATCGGAAATAAACGCAAATGGGATATATGCCACTGGGCCTGGCCCGAGCGGCTTGGGGATCATGCAGCCTGAGGGGCGCCCCCAACAAGGTAAGCTAATCGACGCGAAATAAAAGGGATACACGCCGCAGGGACGGACCCACGCGGCCTGGGAATAATGCAGTCCTGGGGGCACTCCCAGTTGGAAGTAAAACTCGAAAGATGTCACCTGATGATGTTGAGGATGAAGGGGTGTTGGTGTAGCAGGCTCGGGGGGCTGCGGGAGCCGATCCTCACGAGCCCCCAGGCCCAGGGGCCTCGGGAGGCTTCGGAGGCGCTGGCGGCTCCTCGCGGGCCATCTCCATCTCTGCCAGGGATGCGGAACGCCTGGCCTCTCGTGCCTCCGTGATGCCCCTCATGAGGCGCTGGTACGCGTCAGCTGCGTTTGGCAAGCCGTAAGGCATGCGGACGTAGCTATGGGGTGGACCTCCGCAGCGCCCCACTCGCGAGGGCTAGAGGCGCTCCAGAGAGACGACTCGGTTGAGCCCTGGTATGTCGATGCAGACGCGCAGCCCACCATCCTCGCCTGGATGGGGGGCCATTGCTAGTAGGCGGCAGGCGCCTCTCATGACTCTTGACTCCTGTAGCTCCTGAATGGCCTTGTTAACGAACTCCTGTGGGTCTGGATCTCCTTGCCTTGCTCCTTCTTGAGGGAAACGTGCTTCAAAACACGCCTCCATGTGGTGCCCAAGCGCCTCCCTCGTGACCCCAGCTAGGTCGGTGGCCCTCCAGGGGAGAGCCCCCGAGCCCTGCCTGAGGAGGGCGCCGGGCGCGCTTTCCTATGCGATGGAGGGAGGCTCCCCCTGGGCAGGCACGGGCCCAGAGGGGCCTGCCTCCTGAGTGGTCGAGCCGGACGATGTCTTCTTCTTGGGGGTGGTCTCGGGAGGCCTCCCACTTCCACGACCCGGGTCTTCCAGTGATGCGGCCTGAAAGGCTCGTTCCAGGGAACACACCGCGTCCTTCTCCCCACAGGGCACCGTGATGACTCCGCCGCTTCCTGGCATCTTGAGGACATTGTAGCCGTGGTGAGTTACGGCCATGAACTTGGCCAGCACTGGGTACCCAAGGATGGCGTTGTACGGCAGGTGAATGTGAGCGACGTCAAAGTCGATGAGCTCCGTGCGGTAGTTGTCGCGTGCCCCGAAGGTGACAGGGAGGCGGACCTGCCCAATCGGGACCGTGGAGCCGTCAGTGATACCGGAGAAGGGCTTGGTTGGCTGAAGCTGGCTGTTGGGCACTTGGAGGTTGTTGAACGTCTCCACGGACAGGACGTTGAGCCCTGCCCCGCCATCGATGAGGGTCTTGGTGACCACCACGTTGTTGATGATTGGGGAACAAAGCATCGGGAGGACTCCGGCTGTTGCCGCACACTTGAGCTGATCTGCTGAGCTGAACATGATGGCGCACGCCGACCACCTGAGAGGGCGTGTGGCTTCGAGTCTGGGGAGTACTGCGTTTACTTCACGGGCGACCTGCTTGAAGATGCGCTGAGAGGCTGGGGCTTGAGCTCCGCCCAGGATGCAGGCGATCGCGCGCGGCTCCTGGAAGCCCCCAGCCTCCTCGTCCTGATGGTGGTCCTCGTTTCTCCTTGGCAGCGGCGGCAGCGGTGGGAGGCCTGCGTTGCCTAGCGGGCGATCCTCGTGAGGCTGACCCCTCCAGTCTCCCTCTCGAGGCTGATCCCTCCATCCTCTCTTGCGAGGCGGGTCTTGCCAACGATCCTCGCGAGGTTGGTCGCGCCACCCTTGGCGCGGCCCACGGTCTTCCCAGCGTCCTGCGTTTCTTCCTCCTCCTCGACCGTAGCCCCGGTCACCGCGGTCGGGGCGACGGTCGATCCTTCCTTCACGCACGGCTCGGAGTTCTTGGCATTCGTTGGTGTTGTGGGTGTGGAGGTCGTGGTACATGCAGTACCAGCTGCCCTTGGGAGGTTGGGGCTGATCTCTGCCCCGCTTGGTGTCTGGTTCTGCCGCGAGCACTGCAGCCCCCTTGCGCTTGACATCCTTGGCCTTGAGCTTCTTCTCTTCTGGGTCTGCGGCAGGCAGCTCGAGGAGGGAGAGATGACCCTCCTCAGCCCTGGTGCACTTGTTTGCCAAGTTGAACAGCTCCATGGAAGTGCACAGGTCTTCATGCATCGCCAGCTCCTCCTTCATCTTGACATCGCGCACGCCGTTGGAGAAAGCTGAGATGATGGCCTCCTCAGTCACCTCGGGAATCTTGAGGCGTGCGTTGTTGAAGCGCTGGATGTACTTCTGCAGGGTCTCCCCGGGTTGTTGCTTGATGCGGCGCATGTCGCTCACGGCGGGTGGCCGGTCGCGAGTGCCTTGGAAGTTGGCGATGAAAGCGGGTGCGCATCTCGTTCCCAGGAGGAGATTGTGCCTGGAGCCAGGTTCAGGAGCCAGGTGCGGGCCCCGTCCTTGAGCGCCATGGGAAACCAGTTCGCCATGACCTTCTCGTCTCCGTTGGCAGCTTCGATGCCAGCTCGTAGAGCTGGAGGAACTCCGCAGGGTCAGCCGTGCCGTCGTAGCGAGGAGGCAGGTCTGGCTTGAACTTGCCGGGCCACGCGACGCTGCGTATTCGGTGGTGAAGGCGCGGCAGCCTGCTATGGCCACGGGAGGCCTTGGGTGACGGAGAGCTTGGTCTTGCATGTCCCCACGCGCTGCAGCTGAGAGCAGGTCTGACGCGGGAGCAGGAGATGGTCGCGACGTGCTGGAGCAGGGAGCGCCCGGGCAGCTTCTGGCGGGCGAGGGACTTCTTGGCAGCTCTGTTCTTGCTGCACTGGCACCTGACGGAGAGGGTTCCGCCCAGGGGCCATGCGCCTTGGAGGCATGGCGTCTTCTTGAGGAGGAGGCGGCCGGGGCGCTGCCAGAGCCTCTTCGCCCGCGCGGGGCGGGGTGCGGTGTAGCAGAACGGACGGTGCGGAAGAGCCCCCTGCAGCGCGGACGAGCTCGGCGACGCGGTCGAGCCATTCTTCGTAGACGTCGTCGACGGGACGGTAGCGCAGGAGCTCGTTTGCCGCGATGAGTGCAGCCCGAGCCTCCATGGGTGCGCGGAGTGCGCGGGACAAAGATCCAGCTAGGGCGAACGAGGAAGTTGCGGTGCGGCCGTCTTGCCGCACGGACGGATGCTGGGACGATGCTTGCCGCTCGTCCCCTGTCGGGCCGGTGGCGGCGTTGACGGCAGGTGACGGGGAACGACGTGGATGCCCGCCGACAGGGGCCGTCTGGGCGGCGCGGGAAGCGAGTGCGGCCCGGCGCTCGGCGCGGGCCCGACGAGCATCAGACATGGGCATGACGGTCGGAGGAGAACAGGGTGGTGGAAGACGAATTCTGGCGCACCCCTACTTGGTGCGCCAAATGTTGGATTTCGGGTTCGGGCAGACCCTTGAGGTTCGAACACTGGGGTGCGCGTGGAGATTTCGCCTCCTACCTATCTGCACCCCTCCGCCATGCTAGGATCTAAACTAAGGAAAGAACAACACAAGAGACACAGAGTTTATACTGGTTCGGGCCACCGTTGTGGTGTAATACCCTACTCCAGTGTGTGGTGTGGTGGATTGCCTCTTGGGCGGATGATGATGAACAATACAAGGAAGAACAGCCTCGCGAGGGTCTGTTCTTGGGTGGGGCGATGAACTGCTCGGAGGAGTTCAGGCACCTTTCTCTTTCTCTCCCTCTCTCTGCTCTCCTCTAGCGACCCCCTTGTTGTGTGGGTGGCTGGTCCTATTTATAGAGGCCCTCGTCCTCTTCCCAAATATTGAGCGGGAAGGGAGCCAACAATGGCGGGCTAATTTGAAGGGGGACAACAAGCATAAGCTATCCTGACAAAAGTAGTCTTCGCCTGCGCAAAGCTCTGGTGATGACGCCGTCTTGGGCTCCACGGTGACCTCCATCTCGCAGTCCTCCTGGTCTTGGTCTCGTTGCACCGAAATGGCAACCTTTGCCTGATGCCTCGGTACTCCGCGGCTGCGCTTGCCCCCTTTGCACCAAAGAGGAAAGGAGGACGCTGCGCGGGCTGGCACCCGCCTGGCGCCCTGAGTTGTCATGGCTTGCATCATGGGCACCTCATGAGGTACTCCGCCTTGATCTCTCCGCCTCCTCGTGAGCCAGCCTGACGAGGCCGTGCCTGAGGAAGCTTCGCGTCGTCCGCCCCGCGAGGCTTGGCCCCTCGCGAGGGTCTTGGGTTTGTGTTGGTGAAGATGGGCCATGCTGGGCCCCCCTTTGAACCACGCCGCAGGCCGCAGGCAGGCAAGTCTGGAGACCCCCGTTCCTAGAACGCCGACAACGCAAGTGGCGCGGATTCCGGAGATGGTCCAAGAGCAAGTGCAACAACAACTGGGATCGACGCTCACCGGCATTATGCCTACCTTGATTCATGGGATAACGACGTGGATTGCGGGTGGCCAACATGGGCCGCCCCCGATTCCCAGCTTCACGACCAGCAACTCATACAACGCGCAGGCAGCGCCATTGGTGTCTCTGGCGGCGGCGGTATTGGTGTCTACGGCGGCGACGCCATTGGTGTCTCCGGCGGTGGCGGTATTGGTGTCTCCGACGCCGGCATTGGAGCTTAATGCACCCGGGTGTACGCCGGCCGGCACCTCGCCAGCAAGCGCCCCCTCTGTCAGTTGCACGCCCGCCGTTGGCGGTGCCTCGACATTAGCCGAGCTCGACGGCATCACGGTAACTAAGCCTCTCGGCCGAGGACTTCATCTCCTTGCCTTTGACTGGGCATCCCTGACGCCCTACATGTTTTCATAGGGCGCCGCCGACGTTCCTTTCACTCTCCTGCACTTCGTGGGCGGCGAGTTGGTCGATGTCGCCAAGGGCAGAATCGTTCAACCGGGCAACCCCGTGTTCCACGGTAATCCGATGCCACCCACAATGTAAAAGGTTGAAGTGGTTCGGGTGCTGCCAGGCTGCGACGAGCTGTTACCTCCGATTCGACCGCTGGGGCCGACGAAGAAGATGAGATGACCCTTAGCGCCTGCGTAAGCTGGCCCCTGCTTTGGCCGAAGAGCCAGATTCGTTTGGGGGCGGGGGACACCACCCCAAAAACAAGACCGCCAGTCGTGCCGGCGCCAAGCCATGGCAAGAACGCCGCAACGCTACCGGACATGCCAGACATCCCTATGGCACAGGATTCGGACATGCATATGGCACAGGATCTGGACGACGACGACAACGATGATGGTACATTTACCAACGTCGATAAGTACTTTGCCGAACATGGGTACGGTGACGAGTTCTACGGGCCTCCTTCTCAAGAACCCAAACATGACGACCGCGATCTAGCTGGTACGGCGGAGAAACCCAATTGCAACAGGCGTCGTCTGGCGTTCAGTTCTCAGGAGACGCCTCCAGCTGCCGCCTTCACTGAGCCTCAGATAGCGGAGGTGCCAAATATTATCAGCCCCAACACGCTCAAGAAGGTGGTCTGTGAGCAGAACTCGGTCCCATTACAACAGATCAAGAAGAAGGGCCGGAAACGGCAGACTAAAAAGGGCATCGGTGCAAGCCAGCCGGCACCGAGTATGATCCATGCTCAGGACGGGCCACCTTCACCTAAGGATATCTCGAGGAGGGTGCATGTGGCGGGTAGGGCGATGCTACCGACAAATATGCTCAATGCTGCAACCGGTGCTATGCGGAGTCTGCACGACAGTGTTCTTTCGTTGGAGAAGCGGCGTCTTAGAGAGAATGATGTGGCATACCCGGTTTTCGTGGCCAAGGTGCCAGAGGGCAAGGGCTTTGTGGATGGCGCCATCGGCGGTACGATCGTCCTGCGGTTTGATGACATCTTTGCTATGTTCAACCTTCATCCGCTGCACTGTCGTTCGGCTATTTTAGCTGAGTATGGAGATGCAGATCATTAGAGACAAGACCCCGGACATCATGATCGTCGACCCCTTCTACATGCGTGCCAAGCTCTTGAGCAGCGCTGGGGACCGCCAAGTCGTGAGTTCACACCTCGAAGACGTCATTCTGGCAAACCCAAATAAGGATAACTTCCTTGTGGCTTACTTTCCCGAGTAAGTCATCCCTTAACCACCCCGTAACATATGATTTCTTAGATTTTGATCGTTCTTTTTTTTTCTAACATTCCGTGTTCTGTGAAGTGACACACATTGCACACTCATCCTCTTAAGCCCAAAATATTCCATGGCCACGTATTTCGACCCGAACCATAACTCCAAGATAGACTACACAAATATCAAGAAAGTTCTTGATGATGTTCTCCCCGGCTACGCCAAATCTGGAAGCACCTTCACCAGGGCAGTTCGTAAGTACGACAAGCACGTGTTCTCCCACAATACGATGTTCTGCTGCGTCAAGCAGCCGCCTGGCGGTCAGAAGGATGCCTACTACACCCTCCATCACATGCGAGCGATCGTAAGGGACCATCATCACCTTTTGCTACCAAATAATCTCAAAGATTGGGCCGCGAGCTTTTCGGCAATCCAGGACGCGGACATCAGACAAGAATTCTTTCGCATCCAGTCGGAGTTTGTGGACATCATCCATCAAGATGTCCTTCATAGCTCAGGGCAGTTCTTCCTCAGATATGAACCGTCCAACATTGAGATAGATGGAATGCTACAAATGCAGGCTGACAACTGCCGCGATTTCATGACCATCACGACAGACGGTGGCTTCATCCACGCTCATGTCCATGAGTTGAGTCGAAAGTAGTGATGTGTAGTTCTGAAACATTGATTGGCTCATGTTGTAATTAAACTTTAATGAATTGTATGTCTCTTTGGTTTGGACAGTCGTTCAACTTAGATGTAATCGATGCTATTTATTAGTAGGACCATGAATCGTGCTATTAATGTCTTGCTTTTCTCTTCCGATCCTTTTGTTGCATACTTATATATTGCTTATGTATGTATTGTCTGTTGTTTGGCTTGTGCATAGAGATGCCGTCGTATGTCGTGTACAAGGGTAAGGTTCTCGGAGTCTACGACGACTGGGAGGAGTGTCGGAGACAGGTTCATCGTTACAGCGGTAACAGTTACAAAGGGTACACCACTAGGGCGGAGGAGGAATCTAGATACGTCCGCTATCTAGCGGGAGAGAGGAGGGAGTGTTGGAGGAACCGGATGAAGACCAGTTTCATCGCGATGATGCTCATCGTGATGACCGCAGCTCTCTTGTATGTGATGGTAGTTTAGATGATCGATATCGACTTGTAATGTGAAGACAAACTCGATACTCGCGGTCTCGAGACTTGTAATGTTTTATCTTTGTTCGTTCTTTTGAATTCGGAGACTAATATGATGAATTGTATCCGGAGACTAATCTTCTATTGTATTTGATGATTCTGCTGTTGCTGTGTGCTACTGTCTATATTCTGTCAAATAATATATTTTCTAACCTGTGCAAAAATCAAAAAAGTAAAAAAAACCTAATATTCATACTAATGGCGCATCACTACAGAGTGCGCCATTAGTATGCCAAAGTATACTAATGGCGCATCACCAAAGAGTGCACCATTAGTATGCCAAGTATACTAATGGCGCATCCATCCGTAGTGCGCCATTAGTGTGCCAAAGCACATGGTTAAATATGGCCCCTGGGAGGCATACTAATGGCGCATGGTGTTATATACTAATGGCGCACTGGGTGGTGCGCCATTAGTATACCAAATACTAATGGCGCACCGGTGGTGCGCCATTAGTAATAAATACTAGTGGCGTGATACTAATGGCGCACCAGTGATGCGCCATTAGTAGGCAAAACTGGTGCGCCATTAGTAGGCCTTTTCCTAGTAGTGGGTGAGGCGGCTTGTGAAGCCTGCCCATGGCTTGAAGTCATCAAGCGGTCCGTCTGCATTGAGAGTGCACGCAGGGCTTTTGCCCGGGCGAAGGTGCACTGGGCAAAGCTGGATGCGGTGAAGCTGGTGAAGGAGGGGCCGCCAGAGGGCAAGGAGCATCGCTGCCCCGAGAATTACTATGAGAGTGTCCTGAAGGGTTCCCGCTTAGTGGCAGATGAGTGTGCCAAGGATGTAATTTTTGAATGAATATGCTCATGTGATCTTGTAATATGAAATGAGTTTGTTTGCGCCATGCGACGCTTTCTTAATTTCAAATATTACCTTCTGTGCAGCCGTTTATAAAATCTGAGAGTTGGCCAGTCGTCGGCTTCTATCCCCATGTAACTAGTACTGGGGTGTTCGGGATAAACATGAACACTCTTTACCCCAATTTTGGGTCCTTCAAGGGAGGTGTTCAGCACAACGAACCAGGCAATCGGACTATAAAGCTTTATCACTCTCACTTAGCCATAGAAGTCAATGATTTTAAATTTTTGGCGAAGCCCCTGGTATTCGGAGGGCCGAATTTGGGGTGCTATACACGCCTAAGCCGGACAAGCCGAATCCTCGCCCGAAGCGGAAAAAGTTTTTAAGGACTTGAGACCTCTCGAACAGTGACCAGTCTCTCACCTTATCACGATAGTCAGTTTTTGGCTTTCTCTACTGAGGTGCTCATCCGGAAGAACCGGGACGCAATCGCAGTAGTTCTCCCACCGCTACCTTAGCCGATATAGCGGAACGTAAGGTACGAAACCTTGGGAGCCGGGCAACCCAACATTTGACCAAAGACATGATTCGGAGCTGATGCATATAATGCTATAAGTTTGGGGTGCCGCACTGTCGAAAGTGTTCGGACTTCTTGCGCCGTATTATGGGGTAAACGAGGACCCCTGGCGAACTGACCGTACCCGCATGTGCGGGTGCGGATTGTCGCATATGGACATATAAGAGGAAGAGAAAAACTTAAATAATGTAATGACAGATCAATGATATGCATTGTTATTTAAATGATACGTCGAAGCGTACTTGGTACAAGTAGTGCAATAAGCATAAAGTAGGACAATTCGAAATGTCCTATCCCAGGGCAAGCTACGCATAAATAGTGAAAAGCAGGTATATCAATTATTACTAGAGACCACCTGGTGGTTCCCGTGTTCATCTTAGCTTCTTGCCGCCTTGGTTGTTGCTTCCGGAATGTGTCCGACGATTGTACTGCCGGAAAGGGTTTCCAGAGAGTTAGGCCCTGAAAGAGAAAAGGAATGTCAAAGGTATACAACCCCTAGTGTGGTTAAGCCACAATGCGGGGCGTGTCCTGATCGTGCCCCCGCCTATGTCCATGGTATTTTCAATGCGTAGTTATGTACGCGCGGCACGGATTTCATCGCTTCACTGGGACTGGGACGGGGGCCGAATTGCTAGGCGAACTCTGATTGTGCCAGGAGATCCTGTTGCAGCTTGTTCCGGACTCGCTTGAAGGTGTCCGGGGGCCGTGACGCCGAATAAGTGGTCTGCCTGAATAGGCTGCTTTGTGTTTCTGCTGCAAGGGCTGCAGTGTGCTCTTCTGTATGGAGCGAGCATTCTGTGTTTCCATTTACTGTTATGACCCCGCGAGGTCCTGGCATCTTGAGCTTGAGGAATGCGTAATGCAGCACTGCATTGAATTTTACAAATGTTGTCCGTCCGAGCAGTGCATGATAGCCACTGCGAAATGGGACGATGTCAAACATTAACTCTTCGCTTCGGAAGTTATCCGATGATCCGAAGACCACTTCCAGTGTGATTGAGCCTGTGCAATGGGCCTCTAAACCTGGGATGACACCTTTAAAGGTGGTTTTGCTGGGTTTGATCCTCGAGGGATCGATACCCATTTTTCGCATTGTATCCTGATAAAGTAGGTCCAGGCTGCTGTCGCAGTCCATAAGGACTCGAGTGAGGTGAAATCCGTCAATGATGGGGTAGAGGACCAGTGTGGCGGATCCGCCATGACAGATGCTAGTGGGGTGGTCTCTGCGATTGAACGTGATCGAACAAGCAGACCATGGGTTGAACTTTGGGGCGACGGGCTCCATGGCATAGACGTCCCTTAGTGCATGCTTCTGCTCCCTCTTGGAATGTGGGTTTCGTATATCATGCTCACCGTCTTCACTTGTGGGGGAAACCCCTTCTGTCCTCCTGTGTTCGGCGGCCGAGGCTCCTCCTCGTCATTGCTATGCAGCCCCTTGTCCTTGTTCTCGGCATTTAACTTGCCGCCTACTTGAACACCCAGCATTCTCTATTGGTGTGATTGGCTGGCTTGTCGGGGGTGCCGTGGATTTGACATGAGCGATCCAGACTGGACGGAGCCGGAGTATTTCTTTTAAATGGCCTTTTCCGCTGACCGGATCTAGAGCCTCTGAATCCTGCATTGACTGCCGTATCTTGGGTGTTATCGCCGTTATTGCGGCGCTTTGGTCTGTTACGATGCTGCCTACCGTTAACATCTTTGGTATCCGAGGTTGTCGGTGTTCTCGGAACGGGGGTCCCCAGACTTGCCTGCCTGCGGCGTGGCTCAAAGGGGGGCCCAGCACGGCCCATCTTCATCAACACAGACCCAAGACCCTCGCGAGGGGCCAAGCCTCGCGGGGCGGATGACACGGAGCTTCCTCAGGCAGCCTCATCAGGCTAGCTCGCGAGGAGGCGGAGAGACCAAGGCGGGGTACCTCACGAGGTGCCCGTGACGCAAGCCATGACGACCAAGGGCGCCAGGCGGGCGCCGGCCCGCGCAGTGTCCTCCTTTCCTCTTTGGTGCAAAGGGAGCAAGCGCAGGCGAGAGCATCAAGCAAAGGCACCCGTTTCGGTACAACGAGACCAAGACCAGTCCAACGGCAGGGAGGAAGTCATTGTGGATCCCAAGCCAGCGTCACCACCAGAGCCTTTGGCAGGCGAGGACCAACTTTAGTCAGGATAAGTGTACCAGATGTTCCCCTCCCAAATGGCCAATTGTTGGTGCCCTTCCCGCTCAATATTTGGGAAGAGGCCCAGGGCCTTTGCCTATAAATAGGACTAGCCACCCACAGGGTAGAAGGGATCGAAATCAGAGAGAGAATCGAGAAGAGAGAGAGAGAGGGGTGACTGAACTCCTCCTAGCAGTTCATCCCCTCAGCCAAAAACAGACCCTCGCGAGGCTGTTCTTCCTTGTATTGTTCATCATCACCAGCCCAAGAGGCAATCCACCACGCCACACACTGGAGTAGGGTATTACACCACAACGGTGGCCCGAACCAGTATAAACCCTGTGTCTCTCGTGTTGTTCTTTCCATAGGTTAGATCTTAGCGAGGCGGAGGGGTGCAGGTAGGTAGGAGGCGAAATCTCCGCGCGCACCCCAGTGTTCGAACCTCAAGGGTCTGCCGAAACCCAAAATCCGACATTTGGCGCGCTAGGTAGGGGTGCGCCGGAATTCATCTTCCACCACCCCGTTCTCCTCCGGCCATCGCGCCCATGTCTGACGCTCGTCGGACCTGCGCCGAGCGCCGGGCCGCTCTCGCTTCCCGCATCGCCCAGACGGCTCCTGTCGGCGGGCGTCCTCGCTGTTCCCCGTCACCTGCCGTCAACGCCGCCACCGGCCCGGCGGGGGACAAGCATCAAGCATCGTCTCAGCATCCGTCCGTGCGGCAAGACGGCTGCACCGCAATCCCTCGCTCACCCCAGCTGGTTCTTCGTCCCGCGCGCTCCGCGCACCCATGGAGGCTCGAGCTGCGCTCATCGCGGCAAACAAGCTCCTACGCTACCATCCCGTCGACGACGTCTACAAAGAATGGCTCGACCGCGTCGCCGAGCTCGTCCGCGCCGCAGGGGGCTCTCCTGCGCCGTCCATTCCACTGCACCGCACCCCGCCCCGCACGGGCGACGAAGCTCCGGTGGCTCCCCGGCCGCCTCCTCCTCAAGAAGGCGCCATGGCTCCAAGGCGCGTGGCCCCTGGGTGGAACCCGCTCCGTAAGGTGCCAGCGCAGCAAGAGCAGAGCTGCCAGGAAGTCCCTCGCCCGCAAGAAGCTGCCCGGGCGCTCCCTGCTCCAGCACGTCGCGACCATGCTCCTGCTCCCGCACATCAAGACCCAGCTGCAGCGCGTGGGGACATGCAAGACCAAGCTCTCCGTCACCCAAGGCCTCCCATGGCCACAGGAGGCTGCCGTGCCTTCACCACCGAGCTACGCAGCGTCGCGTGGCCGGCAAGTTCAAGCCAGATCTGCCTCCTCGTTATGATGACATGGCTGACCCTGCGGAGTTCCTCCAGCTCTACGAGCTGGGCATCGAAGCTGCCAACGGAGACGAGAAGGTCATGGCGAACTAGTTTCCCATGGCACTCAAGGACGGGGCCCGCACCTGGCCCCTAAACCTGGCTCCAGGCACGATCTCCTCCTGGGACGAGATGCGCACCCACTTCATCGCCAACTTCCAAGGTACTCGCGACCGGCCACCCGCCGTGAGCGACATGCGCCGCATCAAGCAACAACCCGGGGAGACCCTGCAGAAGTACATCCAGCGCTTCAACAACGCACGCCTCAAGATTCCCAAGGTGACTGAGGAGGCCATCATCTCAGCCTTCTCCGACGGCGTGCGCGATGTCAAGATGAAGGAGGAGCTGGCGATGCATGAAGACCTATGCACTTCCTTGGAGTTGTTCAACTTGGCAACCAAGTGCGCCAGGGCTGAGGAAGGGCGTGTCTCCCTCCTTGAGCTACCTGGCGCAGACCCAGAAGAGAAGAAGCCCAAGGCCAAGGATGTGAAGCGCAAGGGGGCTGCCGTGCTCGCGGCAGAACCAGGCATCAAGCGGGGCAGAGATCAGCCCGAACCTTCCAAGGGCAGCCGGTACTGTGTGTACCACGACCTCCACACCCACAACACCAACGAATGTCAAGAGCTCCGAGCCGTGCGGGAAGGAAGGATCGGCCATCGCCCCGACCGCGGTGACCGGGGCTACGGTCGAGGAGGAGGAAGGAACACAGGACGCTGGGAAGACCGTGGCCTGCGCCAAGGGTGGCGCGATCAACCTCACGAGGATCGCTGGCAAGACCCGCCTTGCGAGGGAGACTGGAGGGATCAGCCTTGCGAGGATCGCCCGCAAGGCAACACAGGCCTCCCTCCACTGCCGCCGCAGCCAAGGAGAAACGAGGACCACCACCAAGACGAGGGGCTGGGGGTTTCCAGGAGCCGCGCGCGATTGCCTGCATCCTGGGCGGGGCTCAGGCCCTAGCCTCTCAACGCATCTTCAAGCAGTTCGCCTGCGAAGTGAATGCAGTCCTCCCCAGGCTTGAAGCCACGCGCCCTCTCAGGTGGTCGGCGTGCGCCATCACGTTCAGCTCAGCAGATCAGCTCAAGTGTGCGGCTACAACCGGAGTCCTCCCAATGCTTTGTTCCCCAATCATCAACAACGTGGTGGTCACCAGGACCCTCATCGATGGCGGGGCAGGGCTCAACGTCATGTCCGTGGAAACATTCAACAATCTCCAAGTGCCCTACAACCAGCTTCAGCCAACCAAGCCCTTCTCCGGAATCACCAACGGCTCCACGGTCCCGATTGGGCAGGTCCGCCTCCCTGTCACCTTCGGGGCACGCGACAGCTACCGCATCGAGCTCATCGACTTCGACGTCGCTCACATTTGCCTGCCGTACAATGCCATCCTGGGGTACCCAGCGCTGGCCAAGTTCATGGTCGTAACTCACCACGGCTACAACGTCCTCAAGATGCCAGGAAGTGGCGGAGTCATCACAGTGCCCTGTGAAGAGAAGGACGCGGTGTGTTCCCTGGAACGAGCCTTTCAGGACGCGTCACTGGAAGACCCGGATCGTGGAAGCAGGAGGCTTCCCGAGACCGCCCCCAAGAAGAAGAAGACATTGTCCGGCCCGTCCCCTCAGGAGGCAGGCCCCCTGGGCCCGTGCCTGCCCAGGGGGAACCTCCTTCCATCGCATAGGAAAGCGCGCCCGGCGCCCTCCTCAGGCAGGGCTCGGGGGCTCTCCCCTGGAGGGCCACCGACCTGGCTAGGGTCACGAGGGAGGCGCTTGGGCACCACATGGAGGCGTGTTTCGAAGCACGTTTCCCTCAAGAAGGAGTAAGGCAAGGAGAGCCAGACCCTCAGGAGTTCGTCAGCAAGGCCATTCAGGAGCTACAGGAGTCAAGGGTCATGAAAGGCGGCCGCCCTCTACCAGCAGTGGCTCCCCATCCAGGCGAGGATGGTGGGCTGCGCGTCTGCATCGACATACCAGGGCTCAACTGAGTCGCCTCTCTGGAGCGTGTCTGGCCCTCGCGAGTGGGGCGCTGCGGAGGTCCACCCCACAGCTACGTTCGCATGCCTTACGGCTTGCCGAACGCGGCTGCCACGTACCAGCGCCTCATGAGGGGCATCATGGAGGCACAAGAGGCCAGGCGTTCCGCAGCCCTGGCGGAGATGGAGATGGTCCGCGGGGAGCCGCCAGCACCTCCGGAGCCTCCCGAGGCCCCCGGGCCTGGGAGCTCGTGAGGATCGGCTTCGGCAGCCCACCGAGTCTGCTACACCAACACCCCTTCGTCCTCAACGTCATCAGGTGACATCTTTCAAGTTTCACTTCCAGCTGGGAGCGCCCTCCAGGGCTGCATTATTCCCAGGCCGCGTGGGTCTGTCCCTGCGACATGTATCCCCTTTTATTTCATGTTGTTATCTTACCTTGTTGGGGGCTCCCCTCGGGCTGCATCATCCCCAAGTCGCTCGGGCCTGGCCCAGTGATGTCCACCTTCCCAGCATCTATTTGGATGAATCCACTCCTTCGTGGCTAATGTGTTTGACCTAGCTGCCCGCTCAACTGACGCCAACTGACGGAACTGCTCTCAAACGGCACGACGCTTGCGCATGGGTCCGTCCCTGCAACACCGACAAACCTGAATGACTGAGCTATGGCCGCGGCAGCCCTGCGTGGCGCCACCTCGTCAAGCCTTCAGTGCCTCGCACCCCCGAAGCAACGGCCAGGCCGAGCGAGCCAACGCAGAGGTCCTGAGGGGCCTCAAGACCAGGACGTTCAAGAAGAAGCTGGAGGCCTGCGGCAAAGGTTGGTATGACGAGCTTCAGTCCGTGTTGTGGTCCATCCACACAACCGCGACCGAGCCGATTGGAGAGACCCCGTTCTTCCTGGTCTACGGGGCCGAAGTGGTCCTCCCTCATGAGGTTAGACGCCACTCCGTGCGGGTCCTGGCGTTCGACAAGGTGCAGCAGGACTACATGCGGGGGATGGACCTCGTGCTGGGGGAGGAACGTCGCCGAGAAGCCGCGCTGCAAGCGGTGAGGTACCAACAAGCACTGCGGCGATATCACTGCCGCAACATCCGCCCCAGAACCCTCGAGGTAGGAGACCTCGTGCTCAGGCGGGTTCTCTCCAGGGAGGGGCTGCACAAGCCCTCTCCCATGTGGGAGGGCCCATTCAAAGTTGTACATGTTTCCAGGCCCGGCCCCATGCGCTTGGAGACTCAGGAGGGGGTGCCGGTCCAGAACGCATGGAACATCCAGCACATCCAGAGGTTCTGCCCCTAAAAAGGCCCAGAGCCTGTGAAGAAGGCGAACGTCTGTGAAGCTGTCGCGTTTTGGAAAAGCCCAGAGCCTGTGAAGAAGGTGAATGCCTGTGAAGCTGTCGCGTTTTGGAAAAGGCCCAGAGCCTGTGAAGAAGGCGAACGCCTGTGAAGCTGTCACGTTTTGGAAAAGGCCCAGAGCCTGTGAAGAAGGCGAACGCCTGTGAATCTGTCGCGTTTTGGAAAAGGCCCAGAGCCTGTGAAGAAGGCGAATGCCTATGAAGCTGTCGCGTTTTGGAAAAGGCCCAGAGCCTGTGAAGAAGGCGAATGCCTGTGAAGCTGTCGCGTTTTGGAAAAGGCCCAGAGCCTGTGAAGAAGGAGAATGCCTGTGAAGCTGTCGCGTTTTGGAAAAGGCCCAGAGCCTGTGAAGAAGGCGAATGCCTGTGAAGCTGTCGCGTTTTGGAAAAGGCCCGGAGCTTGTGAAGAGGGCAAATGCCCGTGAAGCCTGCTTCCCCCAAGAAAGGCCCGGAGCCTGTGAAGAAGGCCAACACCTGTGAAGCTCGCCGCCCCGTGACACTCTCACGTAATAATGAGTGGGGCTGTACACGCCCCAGAGTCTCAGGGGTGCTGGCCTCAGGCCCTGGGGCTCCCTCCCACGCCCAGTGGCAGCACTTAGCTCCGCGCTGGTGAGAAGACATCCAAGACTAGATTAGGTGCCGGACGCGGCCTTTTGTCTGCTTTCGGTGCTCTTCCCTTTGGTTGTCGCTTTCCCCCGCTGGATTTAAGTTGGATTCGAATTTGAGATTTGCGTGTGTTCGGGGAAGGGGTGCTTAGTCTCATTCGAGCAATTTCTCGCGTTTTGGTTACGACTTCGCCTCAGCTGCCTCCCCTCATGAGCCCCTCGCGAGCCGGGTCAGGCCTAGCTTGCGCACAGCCCAGACTGCCGCCGCCGCGTCCTCTCAGGAGGGTTTTTTACTGCAGATCCTACGGATTCGATCAGGGAACACTCGGGACACCACAGCCTCCCACAGGCCACCTCAGGGCCCGCACGGGACAAAGGTAAACTAGCCGACCAGTGCGTCGCTTAAGCCAACCACTTGGCGTGGGCGCATGGGCAATCTAACATCTACTAGTACGAAGAACACAAGTTTTACATGAGGGGCTCCCCCTCCAAAATGCTCTCACAGCCATCAGGCCAAAACCTGAGTTCTATTCATGTAGGGTAAGGAAACAGGAACGATGCATGATCAGTCGGATAAATCCCCCAATGCATCCTCAGGAGCACCTCGGCTTGGGAGATGGTTGACTCCCCTTGCGCTACCTCAAGGGCGGCCCGAAAAGCATCGGCCCGCCGCGTCACTTCCTCCAGCTTGGCCCTCAAGGCAGTAGTCCTACCTTCAGCCCCGGCCCGGATCAACTCCAGCCTCTCCTCGAACTCGTGCTCGAGGTTCAAGCGCGCCATCGCCACCCAACGTCCGACCTCCTCCAGGACACAGGCTTCCCGTGCAGCGACATCATCCTCCGCCTGCGTCACCAAGTGCTCCCTCATCTCCAGACGCTCGTACTCGCGGGTACGTTCGGCGGCTTCCAGCGTCAGCACCTCCTCACGCTTCTGGAGCTCTGCTGGGTCGCCAGAGGCCACCTTCATTGACGCGAGGGCTGCCTCGCGCAGCTCCACTTGCTCCTCCAGTGAGTGGCACCAGGCCAGGAGCTCCCGAGCCTGCTCCTCCACTGCCTCTCGCTGCCGGTCAGCTTCCCGGGCCTCCCGAGAGGCCACCAATGATGCCTTGGCCTCTGCGTCGTCAAGATCGCGCTGACGGCGCGCAAGGGCGATGGCGCCCTCCAGCTCGCGCCTCTCTGCAGCCAAGCGCAGGCCCTCGGCCTCAAGGCGCGCATCTTCATCAGCAAGCTCCTCACCAAGCAGGATCACCGCGTCAGCCGCCCTTCAAAGGAATCCTTGGCGAAGAGTGCGACGCTCCCGGGCGCGCTCGAGCAACAGAGAGGGGAGCGGCTGTGTACGACTACGAGTCCGCCTAGCATGGCGCAAAATAAGGGGGCGTGGGGGAACAATGCCGCCCACGCCCAATCAACCGCCATGTGGCGCCCGAGGCCGCAGGCTGTTAGGGCCCGCGGCGCTTCGCTCTTGCCCTTTCGCCTCCCTGCACGGCCAAGTCCGGGCTCACCTTGGCCCCGGGGGCTACTATCGGTGTTCTGGGAACAGGGGTCCCCAGACTTGCCTGCCTGCGGCCTGCGGCGTGGCTCAAAGGGGGGCCCAGCACGGCCCATCTTCATCAACACAGACCCAAGACCCTCGCGAGGGGCCAAGCCTCACGGGGCGGACGACACGGAGCTTCCTCAGGCACGGCCTCATCAGGCTGGCTCGCGAGGAGGCAGAGAGATCAAGGCGGGGTACCTCAAGAGGTGCCCGTGACGCAAGCCATGATGACCAAGGGCGCCAGGCGGCTCCAGCCCGCGCAGTGTCCTCCTTTCCTCTTTGGTGCAAAGGGAGCAAGCGCAGGCGAGAGCATCAAGCAAAGGCACCCGTTTCGGTGCAATGAGACCAAGACCAGTCCAACGGCAGGGAGGAAGTCATTGTGGAGACCAAGCCAGCGTCACCACCAGAGCCTTTGGCAGGCGAGGACCAACTTTAGTCAGGATAAGTGTACCAGATGTTCCCCTCCAAAATGGCCAATTGTTGGCGCCCTTCCTGCTCAATATTTGGGAAGAGGCCCAGGGCCTTTGCCTACGAATAGGACGAGCCACCCACAGGGTAGAAGGGATCAAAATCAGAGAGAGAATCGAGAAGAGAGAGAGAGGGGGGGGGGTGACTGAACTCCTCCTAGCAGTTCATCCCCTCAGCCAAGAATAGACCCTCGCTAGGTTGTTCTTCCTTGTATTGTTCATCATCATCAGTCCAAGAGGCAATCCACCACGCCACACACTGGAGTAGGGTATTACACCACAACGGTGGCCCGAACCAGTATAAACCATGTGTCTCTCGTGTTGTTCTTTCCATAGCTTAGATCTTAGCGAGGCAGAGGGGTGCAGGTAGGTAGGAGGCGAAATCTCCGCGCGCACCCCAGTGTTCGAACCTCAAGGGTCTGTCGGAACCCGAAATCCGACAGAGGTATCCAGATTCCTCGATGTGTTGTTGCTGCGAGCTAGCCAGCTATCCTCGCCCGCGCAAAAGGGGGTCATAAGTGTTGTGAGGGCTGTCATGGACTTCGGCTTCTCCTGGCCGAGGTGGCGGGCGGGCCCCTCATCGCGGATGTTATGCTTGAATGCAGCTAGGGCCTCTGCATCCTGACAGTCTACAATTTGGTTTTTCTTAGTCAGGAACCATGTCCAGAATTGTCTGGCTGATTCCCCTGGCTGCTGGGTTATGTGGCTCAAGTCATCACCATCCGGTGGCCGCACATAAGTGCCCTAGAAGTTGTCAAGGAATGCATCTTCCAGATCCTCCCAACTATCGACCGAATCTGCTGGCAAGCTGCTCAGCCAATGCCGAGCTGGTCCTTTGAGTTTTAGTGGGAGGTACTTGATGGCGTGTAGATCATCACCGCGAGCCATGTGGATATGAAGGAGGAAGTCCTCAATCCATACATCGGGATCTGTTGTGCCATCGTATGATTCAATATTTACGGGTTTGAAACCCTCCGAGAATTCATGATTCATAACTTCATCAGTGAAGCATAGGGGGTGTGCGGCGCCTCTGTGCCGGGCTATATCCCGACGCAGTTCGTATGAGTCTTGTCTGCTGTATTCGGCCCGGCCGGATTTACTCTTGGTGTATCCGACGCGACGATCATCGTCCCATGTTGGCGCGCGTGCCCATGTCCCGTATATTAACCTTGCGATTTTTGCCTTACTGTCCAGTATGTCTCACAGGTCCCTTGTGTAACCCCGGGTCTTAGTATTTTTGATTGAGTGGCGACGGGGTGCAGGCTGAACTTCAAGTTGACACGCCTCTCTGGCTCGGCCGCGTAGTGGCCGGTCAGCCGCATCGTACACTGGTGAATGAGGTTTCAATGCTTCCTCCTCGAGGTGAGGTAGCAACCTGCGTTTTGGGTAACTCTTGGACGGGCGCTCGAGTTCATGCTCCTCGTCCGCAAGGACCTCGGTCCACCTGTCTGCTAGCAAGTTTTGATCATCTTGAAGTTGTTGCTGCTTTTTCTTCAGGCTATTTGTTGTGGCCATAAGCCGGCGCTTGAAGCGCTCTTGCTCGACGGGGTCCTCAGGCACGATAAACTCGTCGTCGCCGAGGCTCGCCTCGTCTTCAGAGAGAGGCATGTAATTGTCCTCCCCCGGTTCTCCATCTGCTGCCTGCTCTGCAGGACTAGCTTGTTCGTCTTCCAGCTCTACATCGTGCTGGAGGGATTGTTATTGCCTTCGGCGTTATCCGGAGTGTTATTATCTCTTGTGCCAGTATCACTTCTCTTGCTGTGGCGGGCCTTAGAGCGGCGTCGCTGACGTCGGTGCTTGGGTTGCTTCTTGGAGGGGTCATCCTTCGTTGTCTCGTCGCCATTGCCTTCTTTGGGTGTGTCCACCATGTATATATCATATGATAAGGTGGCGGTCCAGCGCCCTAAGGGCGGTGGTTCCTGTTCGTCTCCTGCATCGTCGTCCATACAGTCGATGTCTTCGGAGTCGAAGTCGAGCATGTCTGTTCGGTTGTCGACAGTGGCTACTAAGTGGGTGGTGGGTGGGCAGCGAATTTCTTCGTCGTCCGCATCCCATTCTAGCCGGACATAGTTCGGCCAAGGTTCTCCTGACAGGGAGAGAGACCTTAATGAATTTAGCACATCTCCAAAAGGTGAGTGCTGAAAGATATCTGCGGAGGTGAACTCCATGATCAGCGCCCCGTCGGATTCGACAGGCACGGATGTAGGCAGCTCAGAGTCTATGGCCGGGGATAAATCCAGTGGTTCGGCGACACGGCTCTTGAAAGGGGTGAAGTCAGTATCTGGCTCTATCGCCACTGAGAGTGCGGCCTCCATGGCGGGGTCTATCCTTCCGCTCTTGGTTGGCACGATTTGCTCCGGATTAACGGCCGGAGGAGCTGTGGATGCGATCTCCCGAACACTGTCCGACGACAGAGTTACATCTTGCTCGTCGCGACTGTGCGGCGCGTCCGGCATGGGTTCAAATCCGTTGAAGATCAACTCTCCGCGGATGTCGTCTATGTAGTTCAAGTTTCCAAATCTGACCTGATGGCCAGGGGCGTAGCTCTCGATCTGCTCCAGATAGCCAAGCGAATTGGCCGGTAGTGCGAAGCCGCCGAATATGAAGATTTGTCCGGGGACGAAAGCCTCACCCTTGACCGCATCGCTAGCGATGATCAAAGGAGCCATCAAGCCTTATGGTGACGACACAGTGGAACTCTCAATGAAAGCACCAATGTCGGTGTCAAAACCGGTGGATCTCGGGTAGGGGGTCCCAAACTGCGCGTCTAAGGCGGATGGTAACAGGAGGCAGGGGACATGATGTTTACCCAGGTTCGGTCCCTCTTGATGGAGGTAATACCCTACGTCCTGCTTGATTGTTCTTGATGATATGAGTATTACAAGAGTTAATCTACCACGAGATCAAAGAGGCTAAACCCTAGAAGCTAGCCTATGGTATGATTGTCTATTGTCCTATGGACTAAAACCCTCTGGTTTATATAGACACCGGAGGGGTCTAGGGTTACACAAGGTCGGTTACAAAGGAGGAGATATACATATCCGTATTGCCTAGCTTGCCTTCCACGCCAAGTAGAGTCCCATCCGGATTAGGGGGTCTCCGGATAGCCAGACTATATCCTTTGGCCGGACTGTTGGACTATGAAGACACGAGATTGAAGACTTCGTCCCGTGTCCGGATGGGACTCTACTTGGCGTGGAAGGCAAGCTAGGCAGTAGGGATATGTATGTCTCCTCCTTTGTAACCGACCTTGTGTAACCCTAGCCCGCTCCGGTGTCTATATAAACCGAAGGGTTTTAGTCCGTAGGACAATAGGCAATCATACCATAGGCTAGCTTCTAGGGTTTAGCCTCTTTGATCTCGTGGTAGATCAACTCTTGTAATACTCATATCATCAAGAACAATCAAGCAGGACGTAGGGTATTACCTCCATCAGGAGGGCCTGAACCTGGGTAAAAACATCATGTCCCCTGCCTCCTGTTACGATCCGCCTTAGAGGCACAGTTCGGGACCCCCTACCCGAGATCTGCCGGTTTTGACACCAACATTGACCTTTGAAGTAGTAAAGATCAAGAGCCCATATCATGCCCTGTTTGGATGGCTGGCTTATGCCAAGTTCATGGCAAGGCCCTGTTATGTTTATCTGCAACTCAAGATCCAAGGTCACAAGGGAACCATCACGGTACATGGAAGCCGTAAGATCGGTTTGGAATGTGAAGAAGGTGATGCGGCTTATGATGAGACTAAGCTGGTTGATTTTGTTCCTGGCGATTCATCTCAACAGTTTAGTATCAGTGCTAACTAGGATCTGAAATAGGAAAGCACGCTCATTGAGGTCATCCATGAGAACTGGGACATCTTTGCATGGAAACCTCTGACATGCCAGGTGTATCGAGGGAACTCGATGAGCACACTCTCAATATTGACCCCAAGTTTAAACCGGTTAAGCAATTTCTTCGCCGATTCAATGAAGAAAGGCGCAAGTCCATTGGTGAGGAGGTAGCCATGCTCTTGGCAGCTGGGTTTATCATTGAAGTATTTCATCCTGAGTGGCTGGCTAATCCGGTGCTGGTACTTAAGAAGAACGACATTTGGCGTATGTGTGTGGACTACACAGATTTGAACAAGGCTTGTGCGGCAGATCCTTTTGCTCTCCCTCGTATTGATCAAATCATTGATGCTACGGCGGGTTGTCAGCGTTTGAGGTTTTTGCATGCATACTCTGGTTACCATCAGATCAAGATGGCAGTTAAGGACCAGGAGAAGACAGCTTTTATAACTCCTTTTGGAGCCTTCTATTATGTGTCTATGCCTTTTGGGCTCAAGAGTGCCCAGGCGACTTATCAGTGCTGTGTGCAGAATTGTCTTCATAATTAGATCGGCCTCAATGTTCATGCTTATGTGGATGATATTGTGGTGAAATCCAGAAAGGAGGAGACATTGATAGATGACTTGAAGGAGACCTTTGATAATCTCTGGGTTTATAAAATGATGCTTAATCCGGCCAAGTGTGTCTTTGGTGTACCGGCAGGAAAGCTCTTGGGTTTTCTGTTGTTTAACATGGGCATTGAAGCTAATCCAGAGAAAATCAAGGCCATAACCTCTTTGGCTAAACCAAAATGTATCAATAATGTTCAACGCCTGGCAGGCCGGATTGCAGCTTTGAGCCGGTTTATCAGTCGCCTTGGGGAGAAGGCCATCCCCTTATATTAGATGCTGAAGAAGACGGATGACTTTGTTTGGAGTGAGGTTGCCAATGAAGCGTTTGAGAGTCTAAAGAGGTAGCTAGCTGAGCCGCCTGTCCTTGCTGCTCCCATTGATAAAGAGCCCTTGTTGTTATATGTGGCTGCTAATGCCCGAGCTGTTAGCGTGGTTGTTGTTGTGGAGCGCAAGGAGGTCCAAATGGAGTATCCGGTTCAATGGCCGGTTTATTATATCAGTGATGTACTTATTGAATCCATGCGGAGGTACCCACATTGGCAGAAGCTGGTGTATGGAGTTTTTATGGCAAGCCGGAAGCTCAAGCACTATTTTTAGGGTCACCCTATCATTGTGGTCAGTTCTGCCCCTTGGGGGATATCATCCAAAATAGAGAAGCAACTGGCCGGATTGCCAAATGGGTTATTGAGCTTGGACCGCACGGGTTAAAATATATGCCTCGCACAATAATTAAATCCCAAGCACTTATGGACTTCATTAATGATTGGACAGAGTTGCAGGCACCGGAGGAAAAGCCAGATAACACGACTATTCATTTTGATGGGTCCAGACAATTGGAAGGCTCGGGGCTGGAGTCATATTAACTTCCCCACAAGGTGATAAGTTTTGTTATGTTCTCCGTTTAATGTTCCCTTGCACTAACAATGCAGCTGCATATGAGGCTTTGCTCCATGGTCTTCGGATGGCAAAGGAGATGAATTTAAGCCAGGTTAAATGCTTTGGTGACTCGGACCTGGTGGCTCAACAGGTGTCTGGCACTTGGGATTCCAAGGATCCACTCATGGCGGCGTATCGACGAGAGGTGGACATAGTGGCTGGTCATTTCAAGGTTATCAGGTTGACCATATAGACCGGCGAAAGAATGACGCGGCGGACGCTTTAAGTTGCTTAGGCTCTCAACGTAAACCGGTGCCGCCCAATGTGTTCCTGGATGTGCTACATAATTCGTCCGTCAAGATACCTACAGAGGAGGATTTGGCTGTTCCTGACCCGGAGGCTCAATTGGTGGCGGCTCTTCATGTTATCCCGGATTGGACAGTCCCATACCTGGCGTACATGAACCGGGGCGAGTTACTGGATGATGAAACTTTGGCCCAACAGATAATCCGGCGATCCAAGTCAATGACCATTATGAATGGGGAGTTGCATCATTGCAGCGTAACAGGGGAGTTTCAGCGTTGTGTGTCTCCTCAAGAATGCTGTGAGATTTTGCGTGAGATCCACGAAGGAGATTGTGGTCACCACGCTGGTTCAAAATCCTTGGTAGCTAAGGCCTTCCCTCACGGTTTTTATTGGTTAACGTCTCATGCTGATGTGGAGGATTTGGTGAAGAGGTGTGACGGTTGTTAGAAGTTTGCACGCCGCGCTCATGTTCCGGCTCAAGAATTAAGAATGATTCCAATCACTTGGCCATTTGCAACTTGGGGGCTGGATATGGTTGGGCCCTTTAAGAGGTCCAAGGACAAGAAGACCCACCTACTGGTGGCGGTTGATAAGTTTACCAAGTGGGTAGAGGCAGAGCCAGTCAATAAGTGTGATGCGACCACGGCGGTTCAATTTATCAAAAAGGTGATCTTCCGTTTTGGTTTTCCACACAACATCATAACTGATAATGGTACTAATCTGTCCAAGGGTACTATGGAAGAATTTTGTCAACGTGTGCACATCCGGCTTGGCGTATCATCAGTGGCTCACCCCCAATCTAATGGTCAAGCAGAGAGAGCCAATCAAGAGATTTTGAGAGGCCTAAAGCCCCGGCTTATGGTTACTTTAAAGGGGACGCCAGACTGTTGGGTGGAGGAGTTACCTTTCGTGTTATGGAGTATCAACACCACACCAAACAGATCTACGGGTTACACGCCCTTCTTCATGGTTTACGGAGCAGAGGCGGTTCTCCTTAGTGGCATTCGTCCTGACTCGCCCCGTGTGGCAGCTTACGTTGAAGCTGATAATGAGAAAGCACGTCAGGACTCACTGGACCTGTTAGATGAGGAGCGTGATCTTGCAGCAGCACATTCGCGATTTATCAACAAGATCTGTGACGTTATCACAGCCGTCGGGTTAAAACCAGAACTTTTCAAGAAGGCGATCTGGTGCTCCGACTCATCCAGGATCAGACTGATATGCACAAGTTGTCCCCACCTTGGGAAGGACCTTTTGTGGTCAGCAAAAATCTGTACAACGGATCATACTACCTTATCGATGTTCGAGAGCATAAAGACTCACGTAAATCAGAGGATGAGACCCAACGGCCGTGGAATATATCTCATCTTCGGCCTTACTATACTTGAGCCGTAGGCTCTTATTATGTACATATTTATGACAATGTATATATTATGATCAATATAATAAACCGGAGCCTCAGCTAAAGAGGGGTATCTGTTTTTTTTCTTATATCATGTGTGGTTACACGGGGGCTTTTGTTCATAAAGAGGTGTCTGGTTTACCCCTTGATTCAGCTTATACAGCCTTATATAAAATCACTTGGGGGCTTGGTCGTATTCGAACCATAGCGACACCTCTTGATCGGCTCAAAGCCGAAAAGAAAATTACTTAGGGGCCAAAGAGAGTGTTGCAAAAGAACAACTCAAACATAGGCACCCACTGAGCACAACTCAAAATATTGCTTGGGGATTCTTTGCTTCGCAATAAACAAAGAATCTACACTTGTAATAGGCTATCAAGCCACGGCTTGGAAGCCTGGTGTATACACCTAAAACCCTGGGTTAGCCTGCCTTTCTAAGTAAGCCACTCCGTCCAGGTAAACCTGGTATGACCTGCCGAACATTTGACAAGTCAATCTCATAGACCCTGAACTTGTCAAAGTTAAAACGACAATTGGTTAAAGATTGAGGTCCATCTTAAAAGGCTTTGTAAAATGGTTTAACTCAGCGGCCTGGCAGCCCAGGAAAAGCCTTGAATTTGGGGCCTGGCAACCCGTGAAAAGCCTCAACTACAAATTTTCATATGCTTTTGTTTTCCAAGTTTTTTCCTCCTTTGATGAGATTTATAATGGTTTTGATAAACCGGCGTTCATTAACCCGGTTTAGCTTTCAACTACAAGTTGTTAGTACATGATCAAGCATAATCCGGTGCTTATTAACCCGGTCTGGTTTCGACTATGAGTCGCTAGTGTCACATACGGATAATCCGGTGTTTGTCATAAACTAGTATGGTTTTATCATAAACTGGCACAATATGGAAGGAGTTATCAGTACTCATGATTGGGGTTGTTAACATCATTACAAAATGTTGGTCAACCAACATGGTGATTCCATGTCACAGGTATCATTTATTTTCATATTTGATTATCTTTTTACAGCCTTGGTTGCAAACCCCGGCTATATATTTGGGCATCATGACCCGTCCAGCGGTAAACCGCTAGGAAACTTTCAAACTTATTGCATGCAGGAATAATTTGAATAAACACCGTTACGGATTATGAAACATAATATCTCCTAACGCATGGTGGGTTCACAATATCAGGCAAAATAAGTATGCACGATGGCATAGCAGACCAAGTGTTTTCAACTAGCCTATTACAAGGCGTTTTAATGCCCAAAAGAATAATTGTTTTCGGCAAAGGTGGCAAAGCGCCGAACGCTAAACCGGCCTCCGGATTATGACTTGTCACCAGGCTGAGTTGATGGCTGTGGATTGTCCTGCGCTGGTGCATCTTCTTCCTCTCTACCTAGTGGCTGGAAGTCAATGGTTGCCCAATCGATTCCAGTTAAGGCTTGGAAAACAGCTTCATCACTTATAAGGTTTGAGGGGTCAACATCAGGGGCATAGGTGTGCTTACGGATTGGCGGAATAAGATCTTCTACATCATGTCTCAGTGTAGGATATCTTTTCTGATTAGAATCATAAACCGGCTGATAATGAGAGAGATCTGTTTCATCAGCCAATTTGCTCGCTATGGGGCGCATTTCCCTTGTTAGCCTTCGAAGATCGTCATTGTTAAATTCTGAGCCGTCCTCCTTCATGCCAGGGTAGCCGCTGCCTATATCTGACGATTGAAGATCTGGTATCCATGCCTTCGCCTGGATTAGCGCGGTCAGCGCACCTGACCTGGCAGCTGATCTTTTTTTTTCATCCAACCGGGCGGGTAGCATAGAGAGCTTCTCAATGGTCTCTTTTATTAAGGTTGGAGGCGGTTTATTATGCGCAGCGGTGCAAATGGCCAGTTGAGCTCTGGAATATAACTGCTCTATCAGTGTATAGGCAGCCTTCAGCTTCATCTGCATGTCAGAGCCCAGATGGGTAATGTGAGTTCCTGTGTCATTGCAAGCATCAGTAAACCAGCAACCGATGAGATAATATATCTCGAAAATCTTCAGGTGAGGTACTTACCAAAAACAGCAGAAGTCATGGCATTGAGCTACTGCTTTAAACTGGTCAGCTCTTCGACCACTGGTTTAAGAGCTGCCTTTGCTTCTTCGGCTCTCTTTTCTAAAGCGGCTTTCTCTATGCCCCGGTCTGCCTATTCCTTCTTCAAAGTTTCCTTCAGCTTCTCCATGGCTGCTAAGGCACTGGCCAAATCTTCTTTGGCTTTGGAGGTCTCTGCTTGCTGGGTTTTGATATTTTCTTGAAGGTCAGAGGTTTGGGCTTCCTTTTTGCTCAACTCGGCCTATAAGAGAAAGACAAATTACGAGGTGGCAGTGAAATTTGGGAAGTCCCAAGCACATAACAAGTTATACACTTGGTGTCGGGGATATACCCCGCGGTATGATCCGGCCGGAGTTATAACCCGGCTGGGACTTGGTAAACCGTAGGTGTTAAGGCAGGTGGTAAACCGGTTGGTGTTAAGTCAGACGGTAAACCGGAGGGTTGTTAAACCGGCTGACAGTTAAGACAGACAGGTAAAACAGGCAGTTAACCCAGACGGTACACCGGCAAGTTGTTAAACCAGCTGACAGTTAAGACAGGAGTTAAGTCAGATGATAACTTAGCAGACAATCATAAACCGGCAGACCATCTTAAACCGGCACCAGTTATAACCCGGCAGATAGTGATAACTGGGTTGCCAGTAGTTATGAAGCCCGAGACGTTATGAAGCCCAAGATATTAAGAAGCCCATGAAGAGAAGTCATAATAGTTAAAGTCTTAAGTCTGAGTTGGACTCTACATGTAACCCGCCCCTTCAACTTATATAAGGAGGGGCAGGGCTCCCCAAAGAGGGACAAGTAAGGAGAAACAATCTTAAGGGTTAGGGTTAACTGGGAGAGCCGGTTTACGGCGACTTCCTCAGGATCATAATGAGATCTAGCCACAAACAACATGTACGGATATTACTGGATGATGTTTCCCGAGGCTCGAAGCTATCTAAATCCTTGTCTTGTGCTGCATCTCTTGATTCCGCTCAACCCCTCTCAAGCTACCACATAGATGTATTGGCCTCACAACTAAGTCCTCACACTAGGACATCTGCCGTGACAATTCTACGACACTTGGCACTTGGGGGCTAATACCTATTTGCTTGATTATCAGAATTTTTTTAACAAGTCCCAAGCACAATACATGTATTATTCTTGGCACTTGGGGCTAATGTATGTTTGCTCAAAGTAACACTGTTTAAAAGTCCCAGTTCAGCTAGGAAAGATAAACCGGCCCTTGGGGACTACACTGACGAAAGTTTCAAGATTACAAAATTAAAAGTACCAGTTCATCCTAAAAGATAAACCGGCCCTTGGACGATAAGCATGCAGAGTTGCGATATTGCAAAGTCCCGGTTTAGATGGGCGTCACAAATCGGCCCTAGGGGGCTACTGGAGTTGGTACTAAAAACTTGGACATAAAAGAGAAACAATTATGAAGTTACCTCATATCGCTCCTTCATCAGATTCACTAAACCGGCTTCGTAGTCACGGTTTGTGTATAGACGGTTTAAGAAACCAGAATGAAGTTCTTGGGCGTTGAGGTGGGTGTAGCTTGACAAGTCTGTGCTCCAATTGCCTTTGCCCATAGCAGAGAGTTCCTCCTTGGTGCTATGCTTTGATAATGCAACAGGATTGCCAGGGGTGGTGTGGCCAACACCAGTAATTATAACATCATCTTCCTTGTCACCAACAGCCTTTACCGGTGTTGACGATTCATCAGCAGCCTTAGCTGGACTTGACGGTCTATCATCAGTTGGGACCGGCCTTGCCGGTTTATCACCATGACCTGTTGCATCAACTTCTGCTGGTTCAAGAAAATCATGGTCTTGAGGGGGTGGATCATCAAATATGGCATCAGCATTGGTTCTTTCCAGTTCTGGAGTTCTCTCTGGTTCAACAACCACATGGTCGTCAGACGGTTTATCTACACGAGCTTTCTTGTTGGGTCTGGCCTTGGCTCTGAAAGAAAAAGATATAAAGGTCAGTATAATACGTAAATATAAAGCGTCAAAAGGAGTAAGTTTAAATTGGTTTCCCAAGGACAATCCCAAGAGGGGGAGATGTGTGGCTGTAGACTCACCGGATGATGAAAGAGGCGTTCCCTGATAATTTGAATCGGATGGATTAAGAGGCTGTCAGAAATAACCCACCTTGGGATAAGAAGTATCGGAAGTGTTTGGAACCTCAGATCGACGCTTTTGAACCAGCGTGTTCGGTAAACCGGCCAAAGTGACTACTTGGCCGCTGTGTCGGGTTGTGCGGCGAGCCTCGTGTTGCTGCTTCTTCAAAAGAAAGTTTGGGTCCAAGTGAGCGAGGGGGTGGACTGCTTGACGGATTTTTTTGTGTTGGCAGAGGGTCTGAACCAGAGGAAAGGATAATTACCTATGCGTCATCAGCATGGCTGCCTTCAGCGTCATCCTAATAATAATCATTGTCAATGAGGTGTATGAAAAATAAACCAAGAGAGTCAAGTTCTACCACTACGTTCGGGTCATCAAGGTCGTCATCAAGGTTTAACCCGATGGGTTCAGCTGCCTTTTTCTTGGCAGGTCTTTTAACAACCTTTTTCTTTGGTCGAGGGGTCTTGGCCAATTTCTCCTGCGGTTTCTTCTTCCAAAATGGGTTGTCACCCTGTTAAAAGATTGACAGAAGATATAAGATATTACACAAATAAGAATATCAAGTACAAGCAGGAGTGAGGTAAGTCTTACAGCTAGCGGTTTATTGGAAACGCAGAAGGGACTAAGCCCTATTTTGCTGCAGACAGCCACCGGTTCATCCAACATCTTCTTAACAGATTCAGTAACTTCAGCCTTTGTTAGCTGAATATCAATGTGTCGTTGAGGATCTTTTACGTCCCCAGTGTACTGACACATTAAACCGGAGTGATGGCTTAACGGTAAAATACTCCAAGTTATCCAGCAACGAGCAAAATCAACTCCTGTCCGACCATTAGCCATAAAGGCTCTGAGCTTGGCGAGTTGTGGAGCGTATATGGACCGTTCCTTGGCAGTCATCCGTTGTGGAAGTGGATGGGGATTAGTAAGCCGGTGAGCACGATAACGCGTCAGAGGGTTCTCATCATCAGGGGAGGTGTCTTTACAATAGAACCAAGTCTGGTTCCAGTCTTTAGGATGACTATGAAGCTTTGCAGGAGGGAAGCTGACATCTTTCCTTTTCTGAATAGAAATGCCGCCAAATTCGGTGTTGGGCATGTCTACAAACTCAGTACGATGGTTCAAGTAGAAGAAATCAATGAACAATTCAACGGTTGGCTCTTCTTGCAGACATGCCTCAGAGAACACTTGAAAATGGCAAATATTGGACACAGAGTTAGTTACAATGTCTTGATGGTGGATCTGGAAGCTGGCAAGCACATCACGGAAATACTTCGACCCGGACGGTTTAAAACTACGGCTCATGTGATCAACGAATATCACTATCTTGCCATCCTTGGGGGTAGGAGGATTCTCTGGACCGGGAACTCGCTAGTGGATTTCACTTCGTTTTGGTAAAGCGCCAGTTCTGACGCATCCGTCTAGCTGATCTTCAGTAACCCAGGAAGAGACCTAGTTACAAGCATAGAACTGCTTGGCCATTTTGAATAAGGAGATGGAAAAGATTCATGCCGGTTTAAGACTCATGATTAGCAAAGCATAAAGCGTAACAGGTTAAGGAAAAAGCATTCAAGCATGTAAAATTGTTAAACCGGAGGAAGATGCTGTTAGAGATGGTAAAGTGACTGGCGGTTTAAGAGGGGACTAATGGTACCTACCGGATTATCATTTTTCACAAAGCTAAATCGCCTATATTGGTATGAAGTGTGGAGATATAAAATACCTAAGTAAGGGAAAAACAACTTTCACAAATTGGTATGATAATTTCAGATCTGCGGTGCGACAGAAAACTAGAATATACTCAGACCTAAACTTCAGGTGCTTAAGCAGTTCATCAGGATCAGATGAGTCTTTCTATATGAAAGGGATGCTCTAATGAAGAAAAAGGAGCTCTAACTACAAAGGCATCGGAAAATATCAGATCTAGCTTGCCATTTGCGCTACTGAGAAGAACAAGGAAGAACAACTCTAGAGCTTCGAAGAACTCTGATGAGTACAGACCCTAATGATAAGATCTAGGGTGGAAGGAGAGAAGGCTTACCAGTGTCGAAGGAACAGCAAAGAGGCGTTGCGGTTTTCTGGTACGATCAGGGTGATGCAGCGACCGTTGTTGGGGTAGATGCGAAGGTCGACGGCGGCGGCAGAGCTCCAATGTTTGGGCGATGCGAGGAAGAAGATGATGTGAAGGGGCACGAAGGGGAAAATGAAAGGACACCTCGGCCTTATTTATAAGGTGAATGGATAAGCGACATGTGCGGAAATCGAGGAGCCCAAAAAATGGATATGCGGCAAAGTTGTTGCCTCGATTGTTGGAGGATCATTAATGAAGGGTATCTTCGGTTTTGATAAACAGGTGACGTTATGGCAGTTTATCATGATCCTGGAAGATGGCGTCATGGCGGTTTATGAGACTTACGTGAAGGTGATGAAGAAGAAATTTTCCTAAGTATTGAAGATTGACATGAACCAGTTCAAATCAATCTGGGGCCTAATGTTGGGGATATTACTGCTGGACATAAACCGGCCAGGAGAGGCCGGGTTATCCCCATAATGAGTTATTATATTTGAAGCCCATGAAGACAGAAACGGTAGCGCTTTATGAAGGCCCAGGGCCCAAAGGTGGATTAAGGCCTGTAGACATAAACCGACATTGATATGTAAACTTGTGCTGTAAGATAGTAAGAGTAGAGACCGAGCCGGACACGTTTATGAGCCGGCCTCGGGATTCTGTAAACCGACGGGCGTCAACCTACATATATAAAGGGACGACCCGGCGGAAGTTTAGGGACAACAAACAATAACTCGAGAGCCAGGTAAAGCGGATTCGCTCCCTGGTCATCGAAACCCTAGCAATTCCATCACAACTGGAGTAGGCTTTTACCTTCATCGTAAGGGGCCGAACCAGTATAACTCTTTGCGTCCCTTGTCCGCTTTAACCCCTACAAGCTAACCTGTTGCGATGGCTCCACGACTAAGTCCTTTCACGAGGACATCTGCCGTGACAAAACCACAACAGTTTGGCTATGCTCTATCTTCACCACACAAAATATTTAAATCATGCACAACCCCGATGACAAGCCAAGCAATTGTTTCATAATTTTGATGTTCTCAAACTTTTTCAATCTTCACGCAATATATGAGCATGAGCCATGGACATAGCATTATATGTGGAATAGAATGGTGGTTATGGAGAAGAAAAAAAAGGAGAAGATAGTCTCACATCAACTAAGCGTACCAATGGTCTATGGAGATGCCCATCAATAGATATCAATGTGAGTGAGTAGGGATTGCCATGCAATAGATGCACTAGAGCTATAAGTATATGAAAGATCAACAAAAGAAACTAAGTGGGTGTGCATCCAACTCGCTTGCTCACGAAGACCTAGGGCATTTTGAGGAAGCCCATCATTGGAATATACAAGCCAAGTTCTATAATGTAAAATTCCCACTAGTATATGAAAGTGACAACATAGGAGACTCTCTATCATGAAGATCATGGTGCTACTTTGAAGCACAAGTGTGGTAAAAGGATAGTAACATTGTCCCTTCTCTCTTTTTCTCTCAGTTTTTATTTGGGCCTTTTCTTTTTTTATGGCCTCTTTTTCTCTCTTTTTTTCTTTTCGTCCAAAGTCTCATCCCGACTTGTGGGGGAATCATAGTCTCCATCATCCTTTCCTCACTTGGGACAATGCTCTAATAATGATGATCATCACACTTTTATTTACTTACAACTCAAAAATTACAACTTGATACTAGAACAAAATATGACTCTATGTGAATGCCTCCGACGGTGTACCGGGATATGCAATGAATCAAGAGTGACATGTATGAAAGAATTATAAAGGTGGCTTTGCCACAATTACGATGTCAACTATCACTATAAAAAAAGACACATCCATGACATTTTGGGCCGAACGAATTTTTTTTCTGTCATACATATGACACTTCTATGATGATAATTGTGACAAAACCCAGTATCATCATAGATGTGGTGGGCTCCTACTTCTATGACAAAAAAACATGACAGAAAATGGGCTTTTCATCCTGAGCGGGCCAGAGATGCAACTGCATGACATTCTTTGGGCCGTCCATGACGGAAAAAACCATGGTAGAAGCGAGGGGGAGGAAAATTTCGGGGAGTTCCCGGTTACGGTGGGAAGTCGGGAGCCGAGCGATGCACGTTTCTCTCGTACACGTACGCGCGTGTGTGCGAGGCTTGGCTCTAACTGAACCCGAGTGAGGCATTGGGCTCTAACTGAACCCGAGCGATTGCACTGTAGGCTACGCGTTACTGAACCCGAGCAATCGATCGATGGCTGTTAACTGAACCCGATCGAGCGATTCCTTTGCTACTACTGCTAACTGAAGCCGATCGATGTTGCCTCTGGGATGAACAGTGAGTGTTGCGGGGGGGAGGGGGGGTTGTTGGATGAACAATGAGCGGTGGCGTTGCCTCTGGATGAACAGGACCCCGTGGTGTGGTGGAGGGCTGGATGAACAGTAGACGATGGAGGGGTGCCCGTGGAGCGGTGGTTGAACAGGACCCCGTGGGGTGGAGGGTTGGATGAACAGTAGACGGTGGAGGGGTGCCCGTGGAGGGGTGGTTGAACAGTAGCCGGTGGAGTAGCGCGCGGTGGAGGCTAGATGAACAGGAGCCCGTGGAGGCTGGAGGAGGTCGACAGTAGCCCGTGGAGGCTGGAGAAGGTCGACGGTAGCCCGTGGAGGCTGGAGGAGGTCGACGGTGGAGATGAACAGTATCCCGTGGAGTCCTGTTTTGCGGTACGCCACACCCCTCCCGATGAACAGGACCCCCGTTTCGACCGTAGGAGGTCCGTTTCATCTGTTTTGCGGTACGCCACACCCCTCCCGATCAACAGGACCCCCGTTTCGACCGTAGGAGGTCCTTTTCCTCCGTTTTGTGGTACGCCACATGCCTCCCGATCAACAGGACCCTCGTTTCGACCGTAGGAGGTCCGTTTCCTCCGTTTTGCGGTACGCCAGACCCCTCCCGATCAACAGGACCCCGTTCCAAACGTAGGAGGTCCGTTTCCTCCGTTGTGCGGTATGCCAGTCCTTGTTTCCATCGCCTGTTCCATCCAAGCCCTCCCGATGAACACGACCACGCATTTCGTTCTGACCTAGCCGGTTGGCTCCCACGCGTTTCGCTGCCTCCTGATGAACACGACGCATTCCGTGCCTCCCCATGAACACGACACATCCTGTTGCCTCCCCATGAACACGACGACGATGATGTTTCTCTGTTCCGACCCAGCCATGTACACGAGCCCTGGCCGTACGTATGCGCGAGTAGGAGGTCGAGACCCCGCCTGTATGTACACATACGTGGCCGTATTTTCTTTCTTGCACCCTGGCCGCTGTACGTGCGTGTACACGCTACATGCGCGCCTCTACTACGACACGTGCACGCCTCTACATCCACCAGTATATATGTACGTACACGTTCGCGACCAGAATGACAACGCTACATACGCTTCGACCAGGTGGGTCCCGACTGTCAGGCACTTCCTTGCGTGCGAAGATGTAGCTCGTGGGTCCCAGCAGTCAGGGGGAGCACCGTTTTTTTTCGGGCGCACTTCCTTGCGTGCGAAGATGTAGCTGGTGGGTCCCAGCAGTCAGGGGGAAATGTTTTTTTCATGAAATACAATGGCCCTTACGGTGGGTCCCAGCTATCAGGTGGAGGAATCATTATTTTCCGCGTAATAAGGAGGCACTTCTTTGCTGCGGCCGTGGACCCAGCTGTTAGCCTCTCCACATACAGTCCACGTCCGATGGAAGTCGTTCCTTGACCACGTTGACCACGCCGCGCCGAGAGCACCAGGGCGGTGGACGAAGGCGAGGACTAGGAAGGGGACGATGGGGAGCCGGGGAAGATGCGGCAGTGGAAGCCCGTGCGGAGAAGAGTACGAGGGTTCACTGGTTCGGCTGCGGTCGCCACAGGGCCTGGCCAGTGGTGGGAATAGTAGGGGGCGGTGAGGCCTCCACGGTAGCACAGCCGGCCACGGGAGGCAGGAGCATGCGGCACGAATGGCGCTGCTTTGGGCGGCTGGAGCAAGAAGACCAGAGGTTGAAGAAGCACTACGGTCGTTGGATGGACATTGTACGGTCACTGGAGCTAGAATCATTCATATTGACTAAAGTTGACAAAGGTCCTCGTCCTAGTCAACTTAGTAGGCCCACAAGTCAGCCTCCCATCATGGTGGGTCCCAGCTAGCAAGGGGAGTATTCATTTTTTGTGCATAATAAGGAGGCACTTCCGGTGGGTCTGAACTGACAGTGGGGGGAACGTTTTTTTCGCGAAATACGCTGGCCCGTCCGGTGGGTCCCAGCAGTCAAGGGGAAACGTTTTTTCGCGAAATAAGGTGGCCCGTCCGGTGGGTCCCTGCTGTTAGGTGGAGGAATAATTATTTTGCGCATAATAAGGAGGCACTTCCTTGCGGCCGCCTGGACCCAGCTGTCAGCCTCTCCACGTACAGTACCGTTCCGATGGAAGTCGGTCGTTGACCATGTTGACCACGCTGCACCGAGAGCACCAGGGCGGTGGTCTGGACAACGGCGATGCCTAGGAAGGGGACGACGCGGAGCCGGGGAAGACGCATCAGTGGAAGCCCGCGCGGAGAGGAGTATGAGGGGTTCACTGGTTTGGCTGCGGTGTGAGGCTGCCGTCACCACAGAATAACAGGGGGTGTGGCTGAGTAGAGGGATGGCCTGGCCAGCAGTGGGAGTAGTATGGGGTGGTGAGGCCTCCGCGGCATGACAGCCGGCCACGTGAGGCAGGAGCACGCGACACGACCGGCGCTGCTTTGGGCGGCTGGAGCAAGAAGACCAGAGGTTGAAGAAGCACTACGGCCGTTGGATGGACATCGTACGATCACTGCAGCTAGAATCGTTTATATTGACTAAGTTGACAAAGCCCTTGGTATGCGTCAACTTAGTAGGCCCACAGCTCGGATTTGGCAGAGAACATATAGCCCATTTGTGATTTGTAAGAATGTACATCCCATTTTTTTAATTCTAATCGAATTTACTACAACCCATTTACAGTTTGTTAAAAGTACAGCCCAACTTCTAGCTAGGACAACGATTAATAATTTCAAACAACCGCTCAAAACAGAATTCAAAAAAAAATTCCCACATTTTAATGGGATCCGAAATATTTTTATCCGAAATTTCTAGTCAGGTTAAATATAATTTCAAAATAAAGTTGTATTACGTTAAAATCCAACGAAATATTGCGCGCGCAACAAGTAATGAAATTAAAAATTTCAAATTCCAAAAATAATATATTTTTCGAACTAATTACGTGTTTGGTGCATAATAACTGTCCAGTTATTAATTACATCCCATTTATTATTTCTTAAAGTTTATTTTCTTGTTAAGCCTAATGCATACCTCCTAGGAAAGTTTGCAGCCCAGCGGGGCGGAGAATAACAAGTTGACCCGGATATTGTGTACAACTATCGGCCCAGTTGCATTGCTGATGTTGAAAAAAGGCCTATGTAGTACAGTACAACCTAACATGGTTACTCAGCCCACATTCAGCGACGCCGGAAAGGCCCAAATAAGGCTTTTGTACAACTTTTTGAAGTCAACTTTTTAAAGTTAGATTACAATGGAACCTAATTAAAAGCTGTCACAACCAAATAAATAATTCAACGGGTCCCACTTGTGCGTGTGCGCACGTGTGTGTGTGTGTGTGAGAGAGAGAGAGATAGAGAGAGAGACCCATCGGTCAATGCTCGTAAATACATCTTTCAGCCATATACATTGCTGATGCTCAGTAAAACCTTATATAGTTGACACAATCATATAGAACATCATAGCACACTGAACTTGCATACAAAAATTTCACGCAGGCGGCACAATCAGGATGGAAGCAGTGGATCGCTACGGGAAGGGCTATGTTGAAACCAACGAAGTCGTACATAACAGTTCATCGTCTTTATCAATCACGGGGAAATATCTTGAATGTTGTGCAAAGAAAACAGACAGACAACACAATAAGTTCTGCTAGCACATTAAGTTGACGTACAACCCTTCCTAAAAAAAGTTCAGGTACAAAATTAGAACATGTCACAATCAAATGTACTGGCATATCAGTGCTTCACACCCATAGCTCGGATTTAATTAGTATCTGACAAGATTCAGTTGTTACCTCAAATTAGAGCACAACTAGGCAGCCAGCCCTGCCTCTTCTCCCAAAGAAGAAGTGGCCTCCGCCGCGCGATGGAGTAGGCCCTGTGCCATCCATCATTCCGAGCAACACGGGGAAAGTCTGACGTTGACTCCTGTAATGGACGTCGTCGACGGACCCTGGCACCAGCGGCGGCGGCAGGACTTCGATTGATGGATTGACCACTTCTTCAACATGCACGAACACTCGATACAGGTACATCCCTAATGTGGTCCACGGCGGCCTTGGTGGCGACGAATAGTACAACCCCGGTTCCTGCACCAGTATCTCAACACCAATCACCTTCGGTATGGTGGACGGCTTCTTCATCCATGCCATAACCGTCAGAGCCCAGCTGTCTGGAGGAACAAACATACTTACGAGCTCACCTCCAAGGTCGTTGATAAGCTCGTTCATGGACTCGTTGTTCCAAGCATGTCAAGGCATGCCGTGGAAGGTAAGCTTTCTTAAAAACTCGAGCTCAGAGGGCACCGAGCCCCATCCCGGGTGCCACCGATCAAAGCTCACCAGCGCGCCATCGCAGAACAAACGACGGGAAGATTCAATCACACGACTGCGGCCGAAAGTTGTCCGGAACCTGACGAAGAAATCAGCCGGTGGCGGACAGACTTCAACGAGCAAGTCACTAATTTGGATGCCGTGCGCAATGCCAAGAGCTTTGACAAGGTCGTCCAGCGAGACGGGAGGCTGGTCACCGTTGATGGTTACCATCAGCACTTCACCGGCAAACTGGTCGTCAAGCACCGTCATGCCACTGTTGAGCGACGACACGCAGCGACCGAAGGCTGGAAAGACCTCAGGATCTCTGGCTTAGAGATCCGCATTGATCGGCGACATGATAGTGCGCTTGAGTACAGGGAGTACAGGAGGGGGATTTGGGGGAACTGGAGTAGGAATCGAGATTCCAGAGGTGGGGAAGGGGCGGGAGACTGGGGATGAAAAGGTAGCATGAATTTCGAGCATGCGCCAATATGCCCTCGGCGCGCAAGCGCACGAAAACACCGGTAGAGCCCACATGTCAGCCTAAGAGTCCTTATTCTTTCTTTTTTGGAGAGCCCGGCCTTTTTTTAGGATCTTTTGAGAGCCCGGCCTGAGAGTCATAATTGACCTGTTTGGCATTGCGTTACTACTCGACCCGTATTCAACGACATCTCACTGGCCCAAACAAGTGTACATCATCGAAAAGACACTGAGCTCAAATTATATAACTCGAAAAAAAGGAGATATACTCTGAACACTTGAGAATGGTGATGCCCTCATTTAGCCCACCAGTAGTTCGAGACAATAAACAGTTCGAAACAACGATATATACAACATTCAAACACTGACTAGTGACTACTACTAACATAAACAGCAAGACATGATAGTTCATAAGAAGTCTTGCTACACCACCAAAATGCACCCATCTGCAGCGCTCAGACTCTTGTGATCCAGACGAAATGACATTCTAAACAGAAGCAACTATTACATAGTAAGAGTGACATAGACGAGTGTCGGTGTCAAAACCGGCGGATCTCGGGTAGGGGGTCCCGAACTATGCGTCTAAGGCGGATGGTAACAGGAGGCAGGGGACACAATGTTTTACCTAGGTTCGAGCCCTCTTGATGGAGGTAAAACCCTACGTCCTGCTTGATTAATATTGATGATATGGGTAGTACAAGAGTAGATCTACCACGAGATCAGAGAGGCTAAACCCTAGAAGCTAGCCTATGGTATGATTGTATGTTGTCCTACGGACTAAAACCTTCCGGTTTATATAGACACCGGAGGGGCTAGGGTTACATAAGGTTGGTTACAAAGGAGGAGATATACATATCCGTATTGCCTAGCTTGCCTTCCACGCCAAGTAGAGTCCCATCCGGACACGGGATGAAGTCTTCAATCTTGTATCTTCATAATCCAACAGTCCGGCTGAAAGATATAGTCCAGCTGTCCGGAGACCCCCTAATCCAGGACTCCCTCAGTAGCCCCTGAACCAGGCTTCAATGATGACGAGTCTGGCGCGCAGTATTGTCTTCGGCATTGCAAGGTGGGTTCTTCTCCAATTTCCAAGTGTTTGTAAATAGTATCCAGCCCCATAAATGTTGATCCTCTTGGCTTCTGCGCCTAATAAGGGAAATTTCTCGAACAAATATGAGGCGCCAGGGCAATTTTACATTCACCCCCCTAGCCAGATAAATAAATTGTCTATTAAAGGGATTGGGATTCTTAGATCCGATCCACACCAGCCTCCCCCAGCGAGAATCCATCAGAGCGTGTTTCGGAAAGATCCATTCCAGCATGGCCAACCTCCGCAGCTCCTCCTCCCGCCCCCGTAGCCCTAAGCTTGGAGATTGGGAGAGGTGTTTAGTTCCACATAGTCGATTGGTCGAACTGCAGACCAAAGGATTTCTTCCTCCGGCATACATGGTGCCCGTTCGAGCCAGGCTCGCCACCTACAATGGCGGGGAGCAAGCGGAGAACTTTCCCTGTCCCTCTATGGGGGAACAGGTTTGCCTTGTTCCTTACTTACTAAGGGGACTCGGATTTCCAATTCATCCATTCCTCCGCGGGCTCCTGGAGTTCTACGGCCTCCAACTACACAATCTCACCCCTGCCTCCATCCTACACATCACCGGCTATGTTGCTCTCTGCGAGTTGTTCCTGGGCTGCGAGGCTCACTTCGAGCTATGGAAAAGGCTATTTTGCCTTGTCCCTCGCACACAGAGGGAATCACTTGATCAAGTGGGCGGAGCCGAAGTATCGCGCATCGCCGATACAGGATATCTGTCTGGTACCCCGAAGAAGTCGTCCGAAGACTGGCCTTCAGAATGGTTTTATATGGAGGAGGTTCCCCTTCCGGACCCTGTTCGGCGGGGTCTTCCTGCGTTCAACAATGCTCCTCTTAAGAAGCTTCAAAGTTGGCGCCCGCGGAGCCCCCAGGTGGAAGACGACAGAGAAGTCCTCTATTTGATGAACCGGATTAAGGCACTAGCTTAGTCAGGTTTGACAATAACCGAAGTTATGTCAATTTGCATAATGCGGGGAGTGCAACCACTTCAATATCATGGGCATCCCTTATGGTGTTTCAACGGGGAGGATGACGCCACCCGCTACGGGCGTAAGGGTTCGGGCGATGCTGCCGCATTAGCCAAAATGATGTCCGAACTGTTCAAGGGAGAGGAGGAGGAGTTCACCCGCATCAAGCCACGGGATGAATTCTCCATGTACAATCCTCCAAGCTGGTAAGCTATATCCCCTTACTTCCATCTTCCCGCGTTTTTCGTTGTAAGTATTCACCTTGCCAATTTATGGCAGGAACTACAAAAGTCCATAAAGGAGGTCTGCAGCCCTTCTCCACAACCAGAGGACCCAGACTGGGCCCTCGACTCAGGACTCGAAGAAGATCCGGTTATCTCCGTGGAGCTGATAAACCGGAAGTTCTATCAGTTAAGCTGCGACGACGCCATGGTGGCCATTACGGCCGACTATCCCGGACTGCTCCCTGCATCGCATGTAAGAAAACCCAAAAAGTCCCAACTCAAAAAAGTAGGATCCCATTTTAGACACTTCCCCCACCATATTCACATGGCCTTTTTACAGGGAAGGCATTCGGGACGCCTTGCAGCAACGCACCAACAGGAGGCACCGAGGCTAGGTAGGCCAAAAAGGAAGGCGGTTAGGACGGAGACGCCGGCGCAAAGGTACAACAAACCCCGCTCCGTGGTTGTCGTCTTTCTCAAAATATAATGACGCTTGTGTTTCTTTAACAGAAAAAACACTCGTTGGAATATGCCCGGCGATGTCGCCGATCATGCTTCCACCAGTCGGGCACCAGGACCGGACACGGAGGCAGAAGCCAATATGGGGCAGGTGCCGGATAATCCCCCTACAGAGGATTCAGATAGGTTACCTGCTACAAACTCAGAAGTGGAAAGAGCCATGAATCATAGGCGCCGCCGGGCCATACTCTATGATGCTTGTTTCTCATCAGAGGCGTTTGATGTCTTTAATTTTGGAGAGGCGTACCTCCGTGCTGCTCAAGATGGTCTAGCCAGAGCCACGGATCAGTATGTAAAGGTTGTACGGGTGAGTGAATCTGACGATTTGTATGTATCAGTAGCCCCCGAGACTTGAAACAGTTAGCAGAACTGATTTAAGGATCATCTTTATTGTGCAGGTTCTTACAGAGAAGAATACTAGGCTGTCCCAGGAGCTGGAGGAATGCAAGACCCAACTGCGAGCCACTATTGCCGCATTGCAGGAATAGAAAAACCTCCCGCTGGTAACATTTTAAAGAATGATGGTTACCATATAGTGCGCGGTGTGGCTGCAGATCTAACAATTGATTTTGCAGATGAATCCGGAGAAAATCCGGGGGACCAGCATGTTACGCGGCAGCTAGAAGCTGGCAAACGTGTGCTGACTGAGGTTAGGCGGGAGAAAAACAATCTCCAAGACGCCAATATAAGGCTGAACGTGGAACTAAAAGACGTTCGGGGCCAGCTTGCAGACTCTGAGAAGGAGAATAAGAGGCTTCGACGCGGCATTTTTAGTAAGTGCTTGAACGAATCCTTTAAAGGTATTCGGCGAAGAAGCCGACTGATAGCTATACGTCTGTAGGTATGCTGACGGGTCGTCCCACGGAGGAAATGCCCGGGTCTGCGGGTGATCTTCTATCCGAGCTGTCACATCTGCATGAACAAGTTCGGCAGGTGATGCAGGGTGTTGCCAAGGCTTTGTGGTCGTCCGTCTCCCTGCCAGAGGGTGTTGCGGAGCTTGTGGAGAAGCTCAAAGGAGCGCGGAGGCAATTTTGATTATGGAAGATATCAGCCTGCCGACAGGGTGCCAGAGAAGCCTGGGCCAGGTTGAAGACGCGGTATACCAAAACAGACCCAAATCACATGGCCGAGGTCGGACCTGTGGGGCCCGACGGAAAAGGGATTCCCGTTAGCTTAGTTTATGGTCAAGTAGAATTAGCCACAAAGTATTCCCAACAAGATTGTAAGCTAGACCGCCTGTTGGATGGTATAGAAGAGGAATTTAGTCAGTTTGCATGACTATGTAATTGAAGTGACATGTGTAATGCCTTCTAGCCGTATTGTAGATCATTTGTCGTTGCGGACCTTTTCGCTTCGGCCTCCGGGCTCAATATTCCGAAGTGTATCCGAATACCCGCTCAGTTATATAAGAACCGGGGTATGCGTGGAGACTAGGCGTAGGGGTCATTAGTGCTTTATCAGACAAGTGCCCAACTAGTTATGTTATATTACATGGGTAGTAAGAAACATCTTCCAAGGAGAATAGTTCCGTTAAGGGTTCCTTTCCCTGGGCAAGCATGCCCTAAAGTGCATGTCCGGACTGCGATAGGAAACGCAGGAAAAACATCTGGGGGCAGATATGAAAAATAAAATCATCTTTTGTTCACCGACCGAATATTCCCTTAAGAACGCTAGCTTTCGGCTTCACCCAGTCTGAGGTACACATCCGGCTGACCCGGCAGTAACAATCGCAGAGGTGCTCCCCTTATGCCCTAGCCGAATTAACGGGAACGTAGGGCATAAATACAAGAGCCAGGCAACCCAGCTTGGCCAAAACTTAAGTCATATCGATGCATATAATGGTGAAAAAAGGTACATGCGGAAGTATAACACATGTGTTGGGCATGAAGCCCGGATAAATAATTTAAGCTTCTGTGAAAGAAGCCCCCAGGTATGAAGAGTGCGGCTAGCGCATCTGTAATGTGCAAACAAGGCACAAGGTGACCCTTGAAGGCCTAGAGAAATAAGAAAAGAAAGAAAGAAAGGAAAACAAGACAGATAATGTATTTGTGAAAAATGGACAAAGGGAGGGGACTAACATAGAGTCCGGTGCTAGGCGTAGAATCTTCGGAGCCTGGCCGCGTTCCATGGGTTCGGCTCGAGTCGACTAGTCGATGCATCCCGCAGTCGGTACGCTCCACCGGTCAGAACTTGGTCAATAATGAAGGGACCTTCCCATTTGGGCTCGAGCTTGTTCTTTTTCTTATCCGGCAGGCGTAGAACTAGTTCGCCAATGTTATAAGTTTTGGCCCGTACTTCTCTGCTTTGGTATCTGCGAGCCTGTTGCTGATAAAATGCGGAACGGGCTTTGGCTACGTCGCGCTCCTCCTCCAAGGTGTCCAGACTGTCCTGCTGATCGAGTTCAGCTTCTCTTTCTTCGTACATGTGCACTCTAGGTGAGTCATGAATTATGTCACAGGGCAAGACTGCCTCTGTGTCGTACACCATAAAGAAGGGTGTATATCCGGTACTACGATTCGGCGTGGTCCGCAGCCCCCAGAGTACGGAGTCGAGCTCCTCTACCCAGTGCGTGTTAGACTCCGTTAAGGAACGCACTAATCTAGGTTTAATGCCGCTCATTATAAGACCGTTTGCTCACTCAACTTGACCGTTGGTTTGTGGGTGATAGACTGAGGCATAATCGAGCTTGATGCCCATTTTGCTGCACCAGAGTTTTACCTCGTCGACCGTGAAGTTCGTGCCGTTATCAGTGATGATGCTATGGGGGATGCCGTAACGGTGTACAACCCCGGATATGAAATCTATCACCAGTCCGGATTCGGCCGTTTTAACCGGTTTGGCCTCTATCCATTTGGTGAATTTATCCACCATGACCAATAAGTATTTTTTCTTGTGGGGTCCCCTTTAAGGGGTCCAACCATGTCAAGCCCCCAGACCACAAAGGGCCATGTAATGGGTATTGTTTGGAGGGCGGTGGGTGGCATGTGGCTTTGATTTGCAAAGAGCTGGCAACCGGCGCAACGTTGGACCAAGTCCTGTGGGTCTGCCCGGGCTGTTGGACAATAGAATCCTGTATGGAAGGCTTTGCTTACAAGAGCCCGGGCTGCGGCATGATGACCGCTGAGTCCGGCGTGAATTTCTGCCAAAAGATTCCGCCCTTCCTCTTCGGAGATGCACCTTTGAAGGACTCCGGTAGTGCTTTTCTTGTACAATTCTCCCTCATGACCCTGTATGCCTTGGATCGCCACACTATGCAGCGTGCCTTATTTTGGTCCTCCGGAAGTTCATGTCTAGTTAGGTAGGCCAGGAATGGTTCTGTCCACGGGGCAATAATGGCCATTCTTTCGTGGGTTGAAGGTGTTATTTCGGTGGCGGAGCCTCCGTTTGTGTCAGAGAGTTCGGTATCGGGTATTTTGGCCGGGTCCGGACTGTTGTTAACAGTGTCCCCTTCCCATGCTACGGATGGCTTGAAAAGCCTTTCCAGAAATATGTTGGGGGGGACCGCGTTGCGTTTTTCACCGACGCGGGCGAGGATATCCGTCGCCTGATTGTTTTCCCGAGCCACATGGTGAAATTCAAGTCCCTCGAACCGAGCTGACATTTTTAGGACGACATCTCGATAGGCCGCCATTTTCGGATCCTTGGCGTCGAAATCTCCGTTTATTTGGGATATTGCAAGGTTTGAATCCCCACGTACCTCCAGGCGTTGAATGCCCATGGAGACTGCCATCCGAAGACCATGCAATAGAGCTTCATATTCGGCTGCATTGTTGGAATCTGTATACAATATTTGCAGTATGTACCGAACGGTATCTCCAGTTTGGGACGTCAGGACCACACCAGCCCCTAGACCGGCCAGCATTTTAGAGCCGTCGAAGTGCATGATCCAATTGGAGTATGCGCCGTACTCTTTAGGGAGTTCGGCCTCCGTCCATTCGGCGACGAAGTCGGCCAGTACTTGCGATTTAATGGCCCGGCGAGGTTTGTATGTTATGTCGAATGGGAGGAGCTCAATGGCCCATTTGGCAATCCGGCCCGTAGTGTGGCGGTTGATGATAATATCATTAAGTGGCACTTCCGAGGCTACTATAATGGAACACTCTTGAAAGTAGTGTCGCAGTTTCTGCGATGCCATGAATACCGCATATGCTACTTTTTGGTAATGCGGGTACCGTGATTTGCATGGAGTGAGGACAGTGGATACATAGTATACCGGCTTTTCAAGAGGGAATTTGTGTTCGTCCGCTTCCCGTTCGACAACGAGCACCGTGCTTACAACTTGATGAGTTGCCGCAATGTACAACAGCATTGGTTCGCCGATGTTTGACGCAGCCAGGATCGGGTTAGTTGCCAGAATGGCCTTTATTTCTTCCAATCCGGCTATGGCCGCGTCCGTCCACTTGAAGTGTTTAGTGCACCGAAGGAGGCGATAACGGGGTAAAGCCTTTTCTCCCAAGCGGGGGATAAAGCGGCTTAGAGCCGCCACGCATCCAGTTAGCTTCTGGATTTGTTTGAGGTCTGTTGGGGTAGCCAACTATGACAACGCTCGGGTTTTGGCCAGATTAATTTCAATACCTCTACTGGAGACAATGAATCCCAGGAGCTTTCCGGCTGGTACGCCGAAAACGCATTTTTCCGGATTGAGCTTGATGTCATATGTTCGGAGGTTTTCGAATGTGAGCCTCAAGTCGTCTATCAGAGAGTCGACGTGTTTGGTTTTGACGACCACATCGTCTACGTATGCCTCTGCTGTTTTGCCAATTTGTTTCTCCAGGCATGTCTGAATCATGTGCTGATATGTTGCGCCGGCGTTTTTGAGCCCAAAAGGCATTGTGTTGAAATAGAAGGGACCGTATGGTGTGATGAATTCCGTTCCGGCTTGGTCGGACTCCGCCATCTAGATTTGGTGGTAACCGGAGTATGCGTCGAGGAAACACAATGACTCGTGTCCTGCGGTAGTGTCAATGATTTGATCGATGCGTACGAGGGGGAAGGGATCCTTTGGGCAAGCTTTATTGAGGTCTTTGAAATTGACGCAAAGGCGCCTGGATTTGTCCTTCTTTGGTACCATCACCAGGTTTGCTAGCCAGTCCAGATGTTTTATTTCTCTGATGAATCCGGCCTCCAATAACTTGGCTAGTTCTTCCCCCATGGCCTGTCTCTTAGGTTCGGAGAAACACCGAAGAGCTTGCTTGACCGACTTGAATCCCTTTAGGATATTGAGGCTATGCTCGGCCAGCCTGTGTGGGATTCCTGGCATGTCTGAAGGATGCCAGGCGAATATGTCCCAATTCTCGTGCAGGAACTCTCGTAGTGCGGCATCCACAGTGGGGTTTAACTGTGCCCCGATGGAGGCTGTTTAGGTAGGGTCCGTTGGGTGGACATGGAATTTGACTATTTCATCCGCAGGTTTAAAAGAGGTGGACTTGGATCTCTTGTCGAGTATCACATCGTCCCTATCCACTGTGGAGCGTAGCGTGGTTAACTCCTCGGCCGAGAGGGCTTCTGATAATGCCTCGAGGGCCAATGCCGCTGTTTTGTTTTCGGCGCGGAGTGCTGTGTCTGGATCACTCGCGAGAGTGATGATTCCATTGGGCCCGGGCATTTTAAGCTTCATGTACCCATAATGGGGTACGGCTTGGAAGATTGTGAACACCTCCCGTCCCGAAAGAGCATGATAGCCACTGCTGAACGGGGCCACCTGGAATGTAATTTCTTCGGACCTGTGTCGGTGTCAAAACCGGTGGATCTCGGGTAGGGGATCCCGAACTGTGCGTCTAAGGCGGATGGTAACAGGAAGCAGGGGACACAATGTTTTACCCAAGTTCGGGCCCTCTTGATGGAGGTAAAACCCTACGCCCTGCTTGATTAATATTGATGATATGGGTAGTACAAGAGTAGATCTACCACGAGATCAGAGAGGCTAAACCCTAGACGCTAGCCTATGGTATGATTGTATGTTGTCCTACGGACTAAAACCCTCTGGTTTATATAGACACTGGAGGGGCTAGGGTTACATAAGGTCGGTTACAAAGTAGGAGATATGCATATCCGTATTGCCTAGCTTGCCTTCCACGCCAAGTAGAGTCCCATCCGGACACGAGATGGAGTCTTCAATCTTGTATCTTCATAATCCAACAGTCCGGCCGAAAGATATAGTCCGTCTGTCCGGAGACCCCCTAATCCAGGACTCCCTCAACGAGGATGACCAATTGACAAGGAATATGCATAACAAAAGAAAGAACTACCCATCCAGAACCAGAAGCAAAGACAACAAAGTCATTCAAAGAGATGATCCAACACCATCATAATTTGCAGCCCCGCTTTAGCGACCAGTGATCCGGAGACACAGTACTCCACCCTTTCGATGCAACAGCCCAATTACCTATCATCCTGAAGGCTTGAACCACATCACTGCCTGTCGTAATTGAGACATCCAAGGATCAAAGTTATTTTGGATGCCTTTGTCATTCTCACCTTCTTTTGGCTGCAGGCTGTATCGCTGACAATCAGGGGAGTTTGCTCTCGAACTCCTAGGGCTCGCCGTGTAGACACAGTTTTTCATAGCAAACAGGGCCTCTCTGCCATCAAGGTCCTTGCCAACGGTGATCTCCTGGTTAATCGGATAATTGAGTCCGAGAACCAGAGAGTGTGAACCAAGGCTGTTTACCCGCCTCCAACTAAAAAATCCTAAAGGCCCCAACAAGCTGGTATCCTGCTCATAGACGTAACAGCCACTGTCCGGATACTCACGTATTACACGGTGCTTGTATACAGTGGGGTTTTTGCAATATAACTTTTCCAGCTCATGTGTCCGAATGATCATCAGTCTTTTGTCGTCGTCTGATCGAGAGAGGAACCAGTTGTGCTTCCCTGTTTTTGGCAAAGGTGGTGTGATTACAAAGGGCAGTAACTGTAGGGACACTGCATCATATTAAAAAGGACAGGCATTGTTAATGTAAGATCAGCATTGTTAAGAGTATGAGTAGGATAATGCAAGAAGCAACATTGATATGTCCCTGTTGGAACTGGGAGGAAAATACAGGGAAATGTATACTGGGTTCGAAAATATAGAAGTGCCATGCATGGTTATACTCATGTTATCTCGCAATCGATTCTTTAGAGGAAACTACCATCTCATGCATGTTATGTAATCATGTTCTGTCCTCACAAACAAATTCTTCAAGGTAACTAACACACCATGCATTGTTATATACTTGTTGAGGGAGTCCTGGATTAGGGGGTGTCCGGATGGCCGGACTATACCTTCAGCCGGACTCCTGGACTATGAAGATACAAGATTGAAGACTTCGTCCCGTGTCCCGAAGGGACTTTCCTTGGCGTGGAAGGCAAGCTTGGCGATACGGATATGCAAATCTCCTACCATTGTAACCGACTTTGTGTAACCCTAACCCTCTCCGGTGTCTATATAAACCGGAGGGTTTTAGTCCGTAGGACAACATACAGAACAACAATCATACCATAGGCTAGCTTCTAGGGTTTAGCCTCTCTGATCTCGCGGTAGATCTACTCTTGTACTACCCATATCATCAATATTAATCAAGCAGGACGTAGGGTTTTACCTCCATCGAGAGGGCCCGAACCTGGGTAAAACTTCGTGTCCCCTACCTCCTGTTACCATCCAGCCTAGACGCATAGTTCGGGACCCCCTACCCGAGATCCGCCGGTTTTGACACCGACATTGGTGCTTTCATTGAGAGCTCCTCTGTGTCATCGCCGTCAGGCTCGATGGCTCCTACAATCATCAATAGTGATGCAGTCTAGGGTGAGACCTTCCTCCCCAGACAGATCTTCGTCTTCGGCGGCATTGCACTGCGGGTCAATTCACTTGGCCATCTAGAGCAGATTGAAAGCTATACCCCTGGCCATCAGGTCAGATTTGGAAGCTTAAACTACACGGCTGACATCCGCGGGGACATGATCTTCGACGGATTCGAGACACTTCCGAGCGCGCCGCACTGTCACGACAAGCATGATCTAGCTCTGCCGCTGAACAGTGCCCTGGAGGCCACACCCGCATCGGCTTCGACCCTTAATTCGGAGCCAATTGCGCCGATCGAGGATGGGTGGTTGGACGCCGCCTCGGGGGCTGCGATCCCAACGGCGATCGAGCCGAACACCAGCCCGCACTCTGCGAGACTCGTGACTCCAAGGAGCCGGACTCCTCTCCGGACTCCGAACCCTCCGCGCCCCTGCCGATCGAATCCGATTGGGCGCCGATCATGGAGTTTACTGCCGCGGACATCTTTCAGCACTCGCCCTTCGACGATATTCTGAAGACACTGAAGTCTCTCTCTTTATCAGGAGAGCCCTGTCCGTACTACGGTCAGCAAGGTTGGGATACGGATGATGAAGAAATTCAAAGCCCACCCACCACCCACTTTGTAGCCACTATCGACGATTAAACCGACATGCTCGACTTCGACTCCGAAGACATCGACGGTATGGACGCCGATGATGGAGACGATGAAGAACCAGCGCCTATTGGGCCCTAGAAAGCGACCTCATCATATGACATATACATGGTGGACACCCCAAAAGAAGGAGATGGCGATGGAACAACGGAGGATGACCCCTCCAAGAAACAGCCTAAGCGCCGGCGTCAACGGCGCCGCTCAAAATCTCACCAAATAAATACGGTGATTCCAGCACGAGAGATAATAATACTCCAGAAAGTGCCGAAGAAAACCCCCTCCAGCAAGATTTAGCACAGGAGGAGGGAGAAACCAGCCCTCATGAGAGAGCGGCAGACAGAGAGGTCGAGGACGATAATTATATGCCTCCCTCCGAAGACGAGGCAAGCCTCGACGATGAGGAATTCGTCGTGCCAGAGGATCCCGTCGAGCAAGAGCGTTTTCAACGCAGGCTTATGGCCACGGCAAGAAGCCTCAAGAAAAAACAACAACAACTTAGAGCTGATCAAGATTTGCTAGTCGACAGATGGACTGAAGTCCTTGCGGCTGAAGAGCATAAACTCGAACGCCCCTCCAAGAGCTACCCAATGCGCAGGTTGCTACCCCGATCAGAGGAGGAAGCACTTAAACCTACATCACCTGCACTCAATACGGTCGATCGGCCACCTCGTGGCCGCGACAGAGAGGCCTCTCGGCCCTCCACTCAAGCCGCACCCCATACCAAGGCACGGGAAAATGCGCCGGACCTGCGAGATATGTTGGAGGACAAGGCAAGGTAAACAAGACCGATCTACGGATCGCGTGGGCGCCCCACGACTCGAGACGGTAACCGTCACGCCGGCCACAAATTCGGCAGGGCCAAACACAGTAGACAAAGCTCATTGGAGCTACGTCGTGATATAGCCCAGTACAGAGGCGCCGCACACCCACTATGCTTCACAGACGAAATAATGGATCATCAAATCCCCGAGGGTTTCAAACCCGTAAACATCGAATCATATGATGGCATAACAGATCCTGCGGTATGGATCGAGGATTATCTCCTTCATATCCACATGGCCCGCGGCGATGATCTCCACGCCATCAAATACGTCCCACTCAAACTTAAAGGACCAGCTCGGCATTGGCTTAACAGCTTGCCAACAGGATCAATCAGTTGTTGGGAGGACCTGGAAGACGCATTCCTCGACAATTTCCAGGGCACTTATGTGCGACCCCCAGACGCCGATGACCTAAGTCACGTAATTCAGCAGCCAGAGGAATCGGCCAGGCAATTCTGGACACGGTTCCTAACAAAGAAAAATCAAATAGTCGACTGTCCGGACGCTGAGGCCCTAGCAGCCTTCAAGCACAATATCCGTGACGAGTGGCTTGCCCGGCACCTTGGACAGGAAAAGACGAAGTCTATGGCAGCACTCACGACACTCATGACCCGCTTTTGCGCGGGAGAAGACAGCTGGCTTGCTCGTAGCAACAATATGACCAAGAACCCTGGTAATTCGGATACTAGGGATAGTAGTGGCAGGTTGCGTCGCAACAAGCAGAAGCGTCGCATTAACGGCGACAATGCTGAGGATACGGCAGTTAATGCCGGATTCAGAGGCTCTAAATCCGGTTAGTGGAAAAAGCCATTCAAAAGGAATCCTAGGGGCCCGTCCAGTTTGGACCGAATACTCGACCGCTTGTGCCAGATACATGGCACCCCCGAAAATCTGGCCAATCACACCAACAGGGATTGTTGAGTGTTCAAGCAGGCAGGCAAGTTAAATGCCGAAAACAAAGACAAGGGGCTGCATAGGGATGACGACGAAGAGCCCCGGCCGCCGAACAATAGTGGACAGAAGGGTTTTTCCCCACAAGTGCGGACGGTGAACATGATATACGCAACCCACGTCCCCAAGAGGGAGCGGAAGCGCACGTTAAGGGACGTCTACATGGTAGAGCCAGTCTCCCCAAAGTTCAATCCATGGTCCTCCTACCCGATCACCTTTGATCGAAGGGACCACCCCACTAGCAGCCGTCATGGAGATTCACCGCATTGGTTCTAGACCCAATTATTGACGAATTTCATCTCACTAGAGTCCTTATGGACGGCGGAAGCAGCCTAAACCTGCTTTACCAGGATACAGTGTGGAAAATGGGCATAGATCCCTCGAGGATTCAGCCCACCAAAACGACCTTTAAAGGCGTAATACCAGGTGTAGAGGCTAACTGTATAGGCTCAGTCACACTTGAAGTGGTCTTCGGATCTCCGGATAATTTCCGAAGCGAGGAGTTAATCTTCGACACAGTCCCATTCCACAGTGGCTATCACGCACTGCTCGAGCGAACCGCATTGTCCAAATTCAATGCGGTACCGCACTACGCATACCTTAAGCTCAAGATGACAGGCCCTCGAGGAGTAATTACGATCAATGGAAACACCGAACGCTCCCTCCGAACGGAGGAGCACACAGCGGCCCTTGCAGCGGAAGTACAAAGCAGCCTCTCCAGGCAGTTCTCCAGTCCGGCCACTAAACGACCGGACACCGTCAACCGCACCCGGAGTAACCTACAACAAGACCGCCTGGCACGATCCGAGCAGGCGTAGCAATGCGTCCCCAACCCCAGCCCTAGCAAAAAGGTGACGCCAGTGCTTTGCATACATAACTACGCTCTAGAAATACCATGGGTACAGGGGGAGGGGCACCATCATGGCACGCCCGAAGCACGACTTAAACCGCACCAGGGGCTGTCGATTTATTAATTTACTCTTACTTTCAGGACTCCATTCTCCGGAAGGCCTGTTCGGCAGTTCAATTGCCGCACAAATGATGCAAGAACCAGGGAAGCAGACAAGCCATGCCGCATTACGGAACTCCCAGGTGGTCTCTATCACGAGCAGTATACCTGTTTTGCATACTATTCCGTAGCTTGCCCCTGGAACGGACATGTTAAATAGTCCAACCTTTTGCTTATCGCATTATTTGTATCGTTCTGCTTTGATCGCAGCCCTCTTTAATAAACAATGCATAGCTTTTGTCTATTTTTGCGTTACCTTTTGTTATATGTTCATTAACGACATGTTGCACCCATACACTTTGGTACGGCCGAAATACACCAGGGGCTTCAATACCCCTCAACATGGTGTGAGAAGTCCGAACACTTTAACAAGTGCGGCACCCCGAACTTATAGCATTATATGCATCGGCTCCGAATAATGTCTTGGGTCAATAGTTGGGTTTGCCTGGCTCCTATGTTTTGGTGCCTTACATTCTGCTATATCGACTAAGGTAGCACTAGGAGAACCACTGCGATTATGCCCCAGTTGAGCTAGGTCGAGCACCTCAGTGGAGAAAGCTAAAACTGACTGTTGACGAAGCGAGAGTTGGTCGCTATTCGAGAGGTTTTTCGAGTCCCTAAAGACTTATGTCGCTTAGAGCGAGGAGTCGGCTCTGTCCGGCCAAGGCGTGGATAGTGCCTCGAACTCGGTCTTCCGAATACCAGGGGCTTCGCCGAAATTTAAAATTATAGAATTATATGGCTAAGTGAGAGTGTTCACGCATTATAGTCCGATTGCCTTGTTCGTTGGGCTGAGCGCCTCCCTCGAAGGACCCAAACATGGGAAAAAGAGCGCTCAGGTTTATCCCCGAACACCCCAGCACTAGCGGCACGGGGGCAGAAGCCGATGACTCGCCATCTCTCAGAATTGATAAACAGCCGCATAGAAGGTAATATTTTAAATTCCAAAAGCATTGCTTAATGCATATGAACAAGTTTTCAGCGCACAGGACAAAACGAGCAAGTTCCACTCAAAAATTACATCCCTAGAACATTCATCCGCCACAAGGCAGGCACCCTTCAGAACATCCTGATAATAATTCTCGGGCTTGCGATGCTCTTTCCCCGGCAGTGGCCCGTCCTTCACAAGCTTCTCAGCATCCAGCTTGCCCCAGTGCACCTTAGCATGGGCAAGGGCCCTACGGGCACCTTCAATGCAGACGGAGCGCTTGATGACTTCGAGCCTTGGACAGGCCTCCACCAGCCGCCGCACCAGCCCGAAATAGCTCCCAGGCAGAGCCTCTCCAGGCCACAGCCGAACTATGAGACCCTTCATGGCCTGTTCAGCCGCCTTGTGGAGCTCGACTAGTTGCTTCAGCTGGTCGCTCAGGGGCATGGGGTGTCCGGCCTCAGCATACTGAGACCAAAACACCTTCTCTGTTGAGCTGCCCTCCTTGGCTCGATAGAATGCGGCGGCATCGGACACACTCCAGGGAAGATCTGCGAACGCTCCTGGAGAGCTCTGGATTTGGGTAAGTAACAAGTAACTCACGTTTATGTGTTTTCTTTGCATAAAGAATGCCTTACCCGCCGCTATCTTCTTCACGTCATCCAACTCCTGGAGGGTCTTCTGGGATTCGGCCTTGGCATACTTGGCATTTTCAATAGCCGCCGCGAGCTCGGACGCTCGCATCTTTGAGTCAAGCTCCAAACTCTCATGTTTTTTCATGAGAACCTGGAGCTCTTGCTGCACCTTGCCAACCTGGGCCTCGTACTTCTCCCGCTCGGTGCGCTCCGTGGCCGCCCTCTTCTCGGCCTCGACCAGCGCTTGCTTAAAGGACGCCACCTCAGACGTGGCCCCTACAATAGCCACGATAATCCTGTCATTTTTTGCAATTGCACCTTTATATATATATTTAAACAAGGTATTTCTTACCTTCATTGTCCTCGAGCTACTTCTTGGCACGCCCGAGCTCTTGCTCGGACCGCTCGAGGTTCTGCTTTAGCGTGTCCACTTCCACAGTCAGTGCGGCGGACGCAAGCAGACAAGCCTGCATACGCATATTGACTCCTTTTTATTAGACTCCTGCGAATTTTATTTGATCCTCTATTCGGCTTTTTCTTCCCGAACACCAAACAGAGCATCAGGGGCTACTGTCTATGCGGTAATATTATTTACACATTCTTTACTTACCTCAAAGCCTGTTAAAAGGCTAGTACAAGCTTCAGTCTAGACCACCGCACTCATAATGGTGTGGTGCTCCTCGTTGATAGAGGCGCCTTGGAGCGCCTCCAACAATTGTCCAGCGCCTCCGGTTGGACAGGGGTCACCAGCATGGTGGCCTTGCTCCTCTTGGAAGGAGGTCCCCCGCCGGACTCTGGAACCTTTGAAGGTTCCGGAGCGGTGTCCGGCCTAGAGCCGGACTTGGAGCCCTGGGGGGTTTCATCCCCTTTACTCCTGGAGTCCGGGAGGTTGCCTTGCAATACCTCCAGGACCACCTCCTCCCAGCTTGGAACCTGTTGGGACAACACTTCGGTGTCGTCCGTAGGGCGGGGGGAGGGAGCCATCGGAAGCGAGTTCACATCTGACGAGTCCAGTGAGCCGCTCAATGACGCGTCGAGCCGGTCTTTTGGTGGGCTGCATAAACATATTCGACATAAGGGAAAGCTATGCAATAAACGAATACTATGAATTACTCTGGCATCCGGATACTTACGATTTTGCCAGGGGCTTGGCCCTGAGCGGCCACTCCTCTCCGCCGTCGTCGGCGTCGGTGGAGTAGTCCGGAGGAAGGGTTTTCCCCTTCTTGGACCCTCCGGCCTCCCCAGAGAGGGCGGCCTTCCTTTTCTTCTCTCCTCCCGCTAGAGGTTTCTTCTTCTTCCTCCTCGTGTTCATGGGAGGAATGCGCCTCGGAACCGTCAGATGATGGATCCCACACCTCCTAGCGCCGGGCACTCTTTCGAGTCCTCGTGGCCTTTTTCGCGGCCTTCTTCTCCGGCACCACATAGGGTGCCGGAACCAGCAGCTTCGCCAAGCGAGCATCCGTTGGGCCTTCGGGCAAAGGAGCCGGACAGTTGATCTGTCCGGACGTCTCCTGCCAATCCTGTCAAAGGTAAGGGAGCTTAGATCCCGCATGGAGTCAAACTATGAAAAACTGATACCCTGTAAAAGGAAAAAAAACAGCTTACTGCATGAGTGTGGCTCTGTGTACTGAATCCGCGATCCTCGGTAGCGGATGCGGGGGGCCTTGGCGCCCTTGAAAAGCACCTTCCAGGCATCTTCGTACATCGTGTCGAAGAGCCTGCTCAGAGTTCGGTGCCTCGCCGGGTCGAAGTCCCACAGGTTGAAAGCCCGTTGTTGACATGGGAGGATCAGGCGGATGAGCATAACCTAGACTACGTTGACAAGTTTGAGCTTCTTGTCCACCAAGGTTTGGACGCATGTTTGGAGTCCGGTCAGCTCTCCTTTTTTACCCCACGACAGGCCCGTCTCCTTCCAGGAGGTGAGCCGCGTAGGGGGTCCGAATCAAAACTCAGGGGCTGCGACCCATTCGGGGTCGCGCGGCTCGGTGATGTAAAACCACCCCGATTGCCACCCCTTCAGGGTCTCCACAAAAGAGCCCTCGAGCCATAAGACATTGGCCATCTTGCCCACCATGGTGCCTCCGCACTCCGCCTGGTTGCCGCGCACCACCTTCGGCTTGACATTGAAAGTCTTGAGCCATAGGCCGAAATGGGGGCGTATGCGGAGGAAAGCCTCGCACACAACGATAAACGCCGAGATGTTGAGGACAAAGTTCGGGGCCAGATCGTGGAAATCGAGGCCGTAGTAGAACATGAGCCTCGGACAAATGGGTGAAGAGGGAAGCCCAGTCCGCGAAGGAAATGGGGGAGGAACACCACCCTCTCATGGGGCCTAGGGGTGGGGATGAGCTACCCCTTTTCGGGAAGCCGGTACGCGATGTCGTTAGACAAGTATCGGGCCTTCCTTAGTTTTTTGATATGTCCCTCCGTGACGGAGGAGACCATCCACTTGCCTCCCGCTCCGGACATGGCTGGAGAAGGTTGAGGTGGGGAGTGCAGACTTGGGCGCTGGAGCTCGAGTGCGCGAGAATGGATAATCAAGGGAGGAAGAAGGCATAGGTGAAAAGGTGGATCCTTATCCCCTTATATGGGTGGACACAACTACGTGTCCCCACCAGCCTGGTAAAACTCGCTTATCTCCAAGCGCCGTAATCAATGGCGCGGTTGGGTTACCCAGGCCCGTATTGATGAGAATCCGGGAATAAGGGGACACGATCTCTGCTTTAACAAGACATGCCAAGGAAACCGCCTCACATGACGCGCTGAGGTGGGATAATGTAACGACTCGGATAAAGGCTTGGCCGTGCTGTGTCACACTACGGAATACGTCAGCAGATTAGATTTGTGTAAATATTATTTTCTCTATGGCACTATGTGGAAACTTATTTTGCAGAGCCGGATACTATCTTTGTGTTCAAAATCTTCTATGAAGTACTTGGAGGAGGAACCCGCCTTGCAATGCCGAAGACAATCTGTGTGCCAGACTCGTCGTCATTGAAGCCTGGTTCAGGGGCTACTGAGGGAGTCCTGGATTAGGGGGTGTCCGGATGGCCGGACTATACCTTCAGCCGGACTCCTGGACTATGAAGATACAAGATTGAAGACTTCATCCCGTGTCCGGAAGGGACTTTCCTTGGCGTGGAAGCCAAGCTTGGCGATACGGATATGCAGATCTCCTACCATTGTAACCGACTTTGTGTAACCCTAACCCTCTCCGGTGTCTATATAAACCGGAGGGTTTTAGTCCGTAGGACAACATACAGAACAACAATCATACCATAGGCTAGCTTCTAGGTTTTAGCCTCTCTGATCTCGCGGTAGATCTACTCTTGTACTACCCATATCATCAATATTAATCAAGCAGGATGTAGGGTTTTACCTCCATCGAGAGGGCCCGAACCTGGGTAAAACTTTGTGTCCCCTGCCTCCTGTTACCATCCGGCCTACACGCACAGTTCGGGACCCCCAACCCGAGATCCGCCGGTTTTGACACCGACACTCGTGTTCTGTGGGCAAAAATTTTGTGAGGATATTATTCTAGCCATTGATTGCTGAAGGGCGAATATAGGCATGTACACATGGTAAGCATTGCAGGATTTCACTACTTCCAAATATAGAGTTTTCCATATGAACATTTACTTCCCTAATGTATGGTTAGATGAAACCAACAGTGTGGTGCATGTTTCTACAATCTTCTGCAAAACAAGGTCCGTCCAACTGATGTAGTAATCTAGATGACTTGGACCGCGATGGTAATACTCTATATAATCCAATGGAGGATGGATAATCTCATGGGAGGTCTGGAAGTTCACGAGCACCAACCTTTTACCGTCTTCTCTGAAGGTAGCCATCCAGTGGGAGTTCATGCCAACCCAGTACATACCTGCGAAGAAGTTTCTGGCGATGGTGATCGGATCGATGTCGAGGGAAATGATGTACGACGACCCACTACATACCTGCAAAGAAGTTTCGGCTAATGGAGATCGGATTGAAGTCGAGGGGCATCATGCACGCCTCCGTATCATGGTGAGCCAATCTCGCAAGACCAGATAGCAGCAAGCGGGGTGTCTTGAAAAGCTTAGGCCTCGCTTCGACGATGACCGTGTGCATGTCCCTCGAGCATGCAGCCAGCCGCAGGGCGCTCAACATATCGATACACGAACAACAGACGTCGAGGATGTCACTGGGGAGATTTCTCCAATAGCAGCTCATATGGATGATGCGCGGTTCGCATTCGGCCATGGTGGAGTTTGGAAGGGGGCTTGATTTACGGGGGAGAAGGATGTCGGTGTTGGAGCAGCTAGCGAGGGAATAGTGGTACTAGGGGAGGCGAGTGAGGCGATGGTACACAGGGGCACAGTGAGATGGAGACGGAGACAGAGACGGAGAAGGAGATGGATATGGAGATGGAGTGGTGCTATGGGAGCGGAGAGGGAGACGAGGCGAGGCGCCAATGTGCTGTACATCGGCGGTGATAGACTGCACAGTGCACAGGGTGAGGCTGACTTTGGTAACCCGAACACGCCGCCTGGACTAGTGTCAGGCGCAGGGTGTTGTCACTTCACTGTGAGGACCGGATGAATAGTATTTTGACCATCAAGTGTACCACAGTTGTACTACTACTACTAGTAGGAACATGAGTACTCCAGTATCGTATAGTGGAAATAGGTCTCTCGTGCTAGCATGACTATTCACTTCATCGTTCAGGTATCATCCATATTGCGAGTAGAACCAAATTCTCGTGCATGCCCAATCAACACTCTGTCGCGATGCATGCAGTGGTTGTTCTGGTGCATCAAGGGTGGCATGCAGATCGTTCCACACTTGAGAACAGGAGAAATGGAAAGGTAGAACGCGGCAGCAGAGGAAGAGAACACTGGCTAACGAGGCTGGGAGGGGATCGAGCAGGAAGTTAATGCTCCACGCCTAAAGGTTTTGGGAAAACCTTATTTTCATAAGGTGACTTATACTCACCTAAACGGAGGGAGTATTCCTTAACCAGAGAATGTTGTGTCTCCCATTCACGCGCTCAAAAAAAAACTATGACATATTTTTTATCTGTTTGCATAGGTCCCACCTATCAGGAAGGATGGGCACGTACACGAACAGGTAGGACTCATCAGTCTACCCGCATAGCCTTTTCGCTTAGTCTACCTAGTCGTCTAATCAACTGCCTGCACGCCACCTCTCCCATTTACTTCTCCATCGGTAACCGATTCTCCTCGGCTTCTTCACCTCCACTTCGTCTTCATTTGCATCCAAACCCCACTGCGTTCACATTGTTTTAACCTCTTTAAATAATCATCTACTACTTCAGTTAGACTAGCCATCTAATCCTAATTCTCCAAACCTCTTTAAATAATCATCTACTACTTCAATTAGACTAGCCATCTAATCATATCACTACCTTGCCCTGCCTTTCCTTCGCCGACAGGTGGGACCCACGCTTATGGGTCCCACATGTTAGTGACAGAATGGTAGGATTGTTCGCGTCAGGGAATCCTCATCCCCCCGACGTGCCCCTCATACTTCTCGGCCCCACCGCTCCTCTACCTTTGTGTGCATGACATGCGGGCCAGCTGAACTGCGGCGACCATCAACTTTCTACCACAGACACACCCGATTGGATGCGGTTTGCCTGCTCCGCTGCTGTGCTCCGATCCGTACTCCCGCACCATCGAATTTTCATCCAGCGGCTGTGACACATTTTGTCCCGGGCATCAATCCTCAGCTGGAGTACTTATGTACTATACACAGGTAGTACCCGTCGGTGTGGCCATCTACGCGTCGTAACACCCCGACGCCCAGCTATGGCACCCTCGCCACGGCCACGCCACCACCGGCTGGTTCATCTCGAACGAGTGAGTAGTGAACCACGCCACCACCATGAGAATGACATGTGGGCCAGCCGCATTTAAGGTCCACATGTCATTGACTCATAGGCCGGGCACTAAGCCACTGAAGTTCGGTCCCGTGGGCCCCGAGAGGGAAATGTAACTCCTGCGGCAGGCCTTGTGGTGCTCCCGCAGTACAAGCTCGTGCCAAAACTGGAATTTGTTTCTTACTACTATCAACTAGTACTAGTAAGGTACACGTGCATTGCACGCATGAGATTCTTGTGGTTTGTGCATTATGCTTCTACATGTGGAGCTTTCTGGATTCTAACATGTGGCAAAATCTGGTGGAATGTAAGGTTAGTCAAGTTAGATTAACTTAGGTGAGTTTTTGGTTCAAGCCACACCTTAGGCAAGCCACACTAAGGCCCCACATGACATACACACAAAAAATGTGGCAAGATTCCCTTAGGCTTGCCAACTTGTGGCTCTCATTTTGAAGAACTAATAACTTTGCCTAAGCTTAGTTGTGGCAAAGTTAGTCATGAATTAAGTTCAACCATGGAGTCTTCTAGATTATACATGTGGTAGAATCTGGTGGATGATATCCAACGGCCAGTAGTGCTCGGATTTGCCATCTTTGTACCGTCGGATTGGCTTCATCCAATGACCAACTTTCAAAGTTTTTCACACACTATATAGGGGGTATAGATATAGATGTGTCGGGCCGTTGCAATGGATCCAAAGTATATCTATTTAGTGGAGTGCACTCTAAACACATTATCTATTTATTTTTCTCTAACCGTCCATAGCCATGCAACCAAGCCACATAAGCTTCATGGGTGCCCCCACACCATATTATTCATACTACGTTGATTGAAAAAAAGATAAATCACCCAAAACAAGATCTTCCCGTTTTTTGTTCCTACGATGTTGTGTCGTGCACGTACCTACTAGTTGTATAGTGGCAGTACTATATTAGGAATACAAACTTGGAACTAGTAGGAGTAGTACTAGTACGGAATGCTCCTACTCTATCAACGAGCCCCGTATGACACCAAATTTCTTGGCTTCCGTGCTACTGCTAGATCTTCCCATCGTTTCTGTTTTCCAACCCGGCGGCGGGCGGGGTGTCGGTTTGCTCAATGGCGGTCCCACATGAAAGTGAAAATGCTAGGCAACACACCTTCCCTAAGCTATGTGTCGTGCCAGACGGGCCGTGTTTTACTCCCGATTCAGGGGCGTGTGGGGGTGCGACGCGAACGCGGTAGGCCTTTTCCTTTTACCAGCAATGTGCCCGTGCGTTGCGACGGATCCAAAGTAGTAGAATAGTATTATTTGTTCACAAACTTGAAAGAAATCACTATTGTTTTGATATACTCCCTCCGTACCAAAATATTTGTCTTTTTTGAGATTTCAAATGGACTATCACATATGGATTATATAGACATATTCTAGTGTTTGTAGCAAGATGCTCGCGCGTTGCATGAAGTTGATGGAAAAGGTAAGCAGAACTTATAAATTGACCGATGGAGTACAAGTTACAATGATGCATATAATTAAGCAAAGGAATCGCACATGTAGGTATTGACTAGAACGAGAATGCAACAACACAATAAGAATTAAGGCCACGATGATGCGATCGCAGTGGTTATTACAGAAGGCAAGAAGAAAGATGGATCCACGAACGTATGACCTCCTCCTCCTCCTCCTCAACTTAGTGCGCCGGGCCACCGACCGGCGGCTAAGGAGCGGCGGCTTTTGTGGCGAGGTCGAGGTGCTTCTCAGCAAAGGCATCCAAGGCTTCCAGCCGGTTGAGGAAGGCCAATGTCGTAGCGTCCTCACTGGCCTTGTAGATACCTATGTACATGATTTCCTCGTACACATGGAGGTGTTGGTCGACGAATTCTTGCAGGGCGAGGCGCCTCGCGGCGAGCGCGACCTCCAGGTGGACATTCTTCGTGGCGTCGGTGGGCAGTCGCAGGGCCACCAGTGCTTGAAAGAGGTTCCGGCCATGGAGGCCGATTAGGGTGGCAGGCAAAGAGGAGCTCGAGCGCACGGCCTGGAGGAGTGCGACGATGTCGTCCGCGAGCTTCTTGAGGATGGTGAACTTGTTGCTGGTGGCAATGATCATCTAGTCCAACTGAGAGTCGTTGAGGGAGTCCTGGATTAGGGGGTCTCCGGACAGCCGGACTGTTGGACTATGAAGATACAAGATTGAAGACTTCGTCTCGTGTCCGGATGGGACTCTACTTAGCGTGGAAGGCAAGCTAGGCAATATGGATATGGATATCTCCTCCTTTGTAACCGACCTTGTGTAACCCTAACCCTCTACGGTGTCTATATAAACCGGAGGGTTTTGGTCCGTAGGACACAACAACCACAACATACAATCATACCATAGGCTAGCTTCTAGGGTTTAGCCTCTCCGATCTCGTGGTAGATCTACTCTTGTACTAGCCATATCATCAATATTAATCAAGCATGACGTAGGGTTTTACCTCCATCAAGAGGGCCCGAACCTGGGTAAAACATTGTGTCCCTTGTCTCTTGTTACCATCCGGCCTGCACGCACAGTTCGGGACCCCCTACCCGAGATCCGCTGGTTTTGACACCGACATTGGTGCTTTCATTGAGAGTTCCTCTGTGTCGTCACCTTTAGGCCTGATGGCTCCTCCGATCATCAACAACGATGTGGTCCAGGGTGAGACCTTTCTCCCCGGACAGATCTTCGTGTTCGGCGGCTTTGCACTGCGGGCTAATTTGCTTGGCCATCTGGAGCAGATTGAAAGCTACGCCCCTGGCCATCAGGTCAGATTTGGAAGTTTGAACTACATGGCCGACATCTGCAGAGACTTGATCTTCGACGGATTCAAGCCACAGCCGCGCGCCGCACTATCATGATGGGTATGACCTAGCTCTGCCGCCGAACAGTACCCTAGAGGCCGCACCCGCATCAGCTCCGACCCTTAGCTTGGAGCCAACTGCGCCAATCGAGGACGGGTGGCTAGACACCGCCTTGGGGGCTGCAGTCTCAATGGCGATCGAGCCGAACACCAGCCTCATCCTCTGCGAAGCCGGTGACTCCAAGGTGCCAGACTCTTTTCCGGACTCCGAACCTTCCGCGCCCCTGCCAATCGAATCCGATTGGGCGCCCATCATGCAATTCACCTCCGCGGATATCTTTCAGCACTCGCCCTTCGGCGACATTCTGAATTCACTAAGGTCTCTCTCTTTGTCAGGAGAGCCCTGGCCGGACTACGGCCAACAGGATTAGGATGCGGACAATGAAGAAATTCAACGCCCACCCACCACCCACTTCGTAGCCACTGTCGATGATTTAACTGACATGCTCGACTTTGACTCCGAAGAAAACGACGGTATGGACGACGATGTAGGAGACGAACATGAACCAGCGCCTATAGGGCACTGGAAAGACACCTTGTCATATGACATATACATGGTGGATACACCCAAAGAAGGCAATGGCGACGAGATAGCGGAGGATGACCCCTCCAAGAAGCAACCCAAGCGCCAACGTCAGCGGCGCCGCTCTAAGTCCCGCCAAAGCAAAAGTGGTGATACCGGCACAGGAGATAATAATACTTCGGATAGTGCCGAAGAAAACAGCAATCCCCTCCAGCAAGATTTAGAACAGGAGAATGGAGGAGCCAGCCCTCGTGAGAGAGCGGCAGATGGAGAAGAGGAGGATGATAATCACATGCCCCCCTCCGAAGACGAGGCAAGCCTCGGCGACGACGAATTCGCCGTACCAGAGGATCCCGTCGAACAAGAGCGCTTCAAGCGCCGGCTTATGGCCACGGCAAATAGCCTTAAGAAAAAGCAGCAGCAGCTTCAAGCTGATCAGGATCTGCTAGCTGACAGATGGCCTGAACTCCTCGCGGCTGAGGAATATAAACTCGAGCACCCCTCCAAGAGTTACCCAAAGTGCAGGTTGCTACCTCGACTGGAGGAAGAAGCATATGATACAGCTGATCGGCCACCTCGTGGCCACGATAGAGAGGCATTCCAGCCAAAAACTCAGCCTCCACCCTGATGCCATTCGAATAAAAAGGCATGGGGAGATACGCTAGACCTGCGAGACATATTGGAGGACAAAGCAAAGCATGCAAGATCAATCTACGGATCACAAGGGCGCACCACTCTGCGAGACGATAAACATCACGTCGGATACAGTAAAAGCAAATCCAGCCGGGCCGAACACAGCAGGCAAGACCCATTCGAGCTGCGTCGCGATATAGCCCAATACAGAGGCACCGCACACCCCTTATGCTTCACAGACTAAGTAATGGATCATCAAATCCCAGAAGGTTTCAAACCTGTAAATATTGAATCATACGACGGCACTACAGATCCTGCGGTATGGATCGAGGATTTCCTCCTTCACATCCACATGGCCCGCGGTGATGACTTACACACCATCAAATACCTCCCACTAAAGCTCAAAGGACCAGCACGGCATTGGCTTAACAGCTTGCCAGCAGACTCCATTAGCTGTTGGGAAGATCTGGAAGCCGCATTCCTTGACAACTCTTAGGGAACTTATGTGCGACCACCAGACGCCGATGACTTGAGCCACATAATTCAGCAACCAGAAGAGTCGGCCAGACAATTCTGGACTCGGTTCCTTACAAAGAAAAATCAAATCATCGACTGTCCGGATGCAGAGGCCTTAGCGGCTTTCAAACACAACATCCGAGACGAGTGGCTAGCCCGGCACCTTGGTCAGGAAAAGCCGAAATCTATGGCAGTCCTCACGACACTCATGACCCGCTTTTGCGCGGGAGAAGACAGCTGGCTGGCTCGTAGTAATAACATATCAAAGAACAATGGTACTTCGTATAACAAGGACAGCAATAGCAGGTCACGTCGCAACAAACATAAGCGCTGCATTAACAGCGATAATAACGAGGATACGACAGTCAATCACACCAACAGGGATTGTTGGGTGTTCAAGCAGGCCGGCAAGTTAATTGCCAAAAACAAGGACAAGCGGCTGCATAGAGATGACGAGGGGGAATCCTGGCAGCCAAACACCGGAGGACAGAAGAGGTTTCCCCCAGAAGTGCAGACGGTGAACATGATGTATGCAACCCACATCCCCAAGAGGGAGCGGAAGCGTGCGCTCAGGGACGTATATGCGTTGGAGCCAGTCGCCCCAAAGTTCAACCCTTGGTCCTCCTGTCCGATCACCTTCGATCGCAGGGACCACCCCACTAGTATGCGTCATGGCGGATTCGCTGCACTGGTCCTAGACCCAATCATTGACGGATTTCACCTCACTCAAGTCCTTATGGATGGCGGCAGCAGCCTGAACCTGCTTTATTAGGACACAGTGCGCAAAATGGGTATAGACCCCTCAAGGATCAAACCCACAAAAACGACCTTTAAAGACGTCATTCCACGTGTAGAGGCCCATTGCACAGGCTCAATTACACTGGAAGTGGTCTTCGGATCCCTGGATAACTTCCGAAGCGAACAGTTAATCTTCGATATAGTCCCGTTCCGCAGTAGCTATCATGCGCTGCTCGGGCGAACCGCATTTGCTAGATTCAATGCGGTACCGCATTATGCATACCTCAAGCTCAAGATGCCAGGACCTCACGGAGTTATTATAGTCAATGGAAACACACAGCGCTCTCTCCGAACAGAGGAGCACACCGCGGCCCTCGCAGCAGAAGCGCAAAGCAGCCTCTCAAGGAAATCAACCAGTTCGACGCTTCAAAGCCCGGACACCTTCAAGCGCGCTTGGAGCAATCGGCAAATAGACCACCTGGCACGATCTGAGCTCGCATAGCAATATGGCTACCACCCCAATCCCAGCCCAACAGCAAAACTCGTGCCACGCGTACATAATTACGCATTAAAAATACCATGGGCACAGGTGGGGAGGGGGCACAACTGCGGCACGCCCCAAGACGCGGCTTAAACCGCACTAGGGGCTTCCCGTTTGGTTATTTTTCTCTTTTTTCAAGACCTTAATCTCTGGAAACACTGTCCGGCAGCACTATTGTCGAACACATGATGCAGCAACCAAGGAGGCAGACAGCTACGTCATACCACGAAATTCCCAGGTGGATTATAGTAACGAGCGAAATATTCGATTTAATTCCTCAGCTTTCCCTTGGAAGGGACATAGTCCTACTCTTTTCTTATCGCACTATCTATATCACTCTGCTTTAACACAATTTTTTGAATAAACAATGCATGACATGACGACTATTATTGCATTCTTGTTATATATATATATATATATATATATATGTTTTCATTAATGACGCCTTGCTACCGTACACTTTGGTACGGCCAATACACCAGGGGCTTACGTACCCCACAATACGGTGTGAAAAGTTCGAACACTTTCACAAGTGCGGCACCCCGAACTTATAGCATTATATGCATCAGCTCCGAATCATGTCTTTGGTCAAATGTTGGGTTTGCCCGGCTCCTATGTTTTGGTACCTTATGTTCCGCTCTATCGGCTAAGGTAGCGCTAGGAGAACTACTGCGATTGTGCCCCGGTTCTGCTGGGTTCACCACCTTAGTAGAGAAAGCTAAAACTGACTGTCATGATAAGGCGAGAGACTGGTCGCTGTTCGGCGAGGTTTTCGAGTCCCTAAAGACTTATGCCGCTTAGAGCGAAGGGCCGGACCTGTCCGGCTTAAAGGCGTGTATCGCGCCCCTAATTCGGCCTTCCGAATACAAGGGGCTTCACTGAAATTTAAAATTATAGAATTCTATGGCTAAGTGAGAGTGATAAAGCATTATTAGTCCGGTTGCCTTGTTCGCTGTGCTGAGCACCTCCCTCGAAGGACCCAAACATGGGAAGAAGAGTGCTCAGGTCTATCCCGAACACCCCAGCACTCGTGGCATGGGGGCAGAAGCCGTGGACTAGCCATCTCTCAGATCGAATAAACAGCCAAACATAAGGCAATATTTTAAATTCAAGCGTTGCATAGCGCATATGAAACAAGTTTTCATAAATACAGGATAAAATGAGCAAGTCTCACTCAAATATTACATATTTTGAACACTCGTCCGATATGAGACGGGCACCAGGTAGAACACCCTCGTAGTACATCTCGGGGTGGCGGTGCTCCTTGCCCTCCGGCGGCCCTTCCTTGATCAGCTTCACGGCGTCTAACTTGACCCACTGCAATTTCACACGGGCGAAAGCCTGGCGTCCACCTTCAATGCAGACGGATCGCTTGGCGACCTCCAGCCGCGGGCAGGCATACACAAGCCGCCTCACCAGGCCGAAGAAGTTGTTCGGAAGAGCGTCGCCAGGCCACAGCCGGACTATAAAGCCCTTCATGGCATGCTCGGCCGCCTTATGTAGCTCGACCATCTGCTTCAGCTGGTCGCTCATTGGCACCAGGTGTTCGGTCTCAGTATACTAAGACCAGAACAGCTTCTTCGTTGAGCTTCCACCCTCGGCCTGGTAAAATTGTGCGGCATCGGACACACTGCAAGGCAAATCTACGAATGCTCCTGGAGAGCTCCGGATTCAGGTAAGTAATTGGTAATTTACTTTTACATGCTTGCTTTGCATATAGAAAGCCTTACCCGCCGCTATCTTCTTCATTGCGTCGATCTCCTGAAGGGCCTTTTGGGCTTCGGCCTTGGCACTTTTTGCGCTTTCGAGGGCCGCGGCAAGCTCAGACTCTCGCGTCTTCAAGTAAAGCTCCAATGCCTCGTGCTTCGTCACGAGAGCCTCGAGCTCTTGCTGCACCTCGCCCACCCGAGCCTCTTATTTTTCCCGCTCGGTGTGCTCCTTGGCCGCTTTATCTTCGGCCTTGGTTAGCGCTTGCTTCAGGGTCGCCACCTCGGTCGTGGCCCCTGGCAAATATACGATGATCCTGTCATTTTGCAACCGCGTCTTCTTTTATATATACATATCTACAGACAGGGTATTACTTACCCTTTTTCTCCTCGAGCTGCCTCTTGGCAAGGACGAGCTCTTTCTTGGACCCCTCGAGGTCCTGCTTCAGTACGGCGACCTTCGCAGTCAGTGCGGCAGACGCCAGCAGCGAGGCCTGCATACGCATATTGACATACTTACATTAGACTCGTGCGATATTATTTGATCCTCTATTCGGCTTTTCTTTGTGAACACCGAACAAAGCATCAGGGGCTACTGTCTATGCGGTAATATTTTTCCTATATTTTAAAACACTTACCTCAAAGCCTGTTAGAAGGCTGGCACAAGCTTCAGTCAATCCGCTCTTGGCGGACTGAACCTTCTGGACCACCGCACTCATAATTGTACAGTGCTCCTCGTCGATGGAAGCGATGCGAAGCGCTTCCAGCAGATTTCCTGGCACCTGTCAGAGAGGTTACCGGCACAGGCGGCTTGCCCCTTTAGAAGGAGGCCGCCTGCCCGAGCCCGGAACCACTGGAGGTTCCGACGCGGTGTCCGGCTGAGGGCCGAACTCGGAGCTCTCAGGGGTCCGGACGGTTGCCTTGAGGCGCCTCCGGGACTGTCCCCCCTCGACCCGGTGCCTCTTGAGACAGCACCTCGGCGTCGTCAGGAGGATGAGGGGAGGTGGCGGTCGGAACTGGATCGCTATCCATGTCCGATGAGCCCAGGGAGCCATCCGACGATACATCGATACTGGCTCGTGGCGGCCTGCATAATTATGTTCGGCGTTAGGGAAAGCAGTGCGACAAAGGAATCCTATGAGTTACTCTGGTATCCGAATACTTACGATCTCCCTAGGGGCTTGGCCCTGGGCAACCACTCGTCTTCGCCTTCATCGGCGGCGGTGGAATTGTCCGGAAGGAGAGTCCTTCCCTTCTTGGACCCTTCGGCCCCCTAGTTGGGGCAGCCTTCCTTTTCTTATCTCCCCCGGCTGGAGGGGGAGCATCTTCTTCTTCCTTGTCTTTGGGGGAGGAGTGCGCCATAGAGTCATCGGACGGTGAGTCCGACGACGCCTGGCGTCGGGAACTCTTTCGGGTTCCCTTGGCCTTGTTGGTCTTCTCCAGCACCGTATAAGGAGCCGGAGTCAGCATCTTCGCCAGAAGAGCGTCCGCTAGGCCTTCGGGCAAAGGAGCCGGACAGTCGATCTGTCCGGCCGTCTCCTGCCAGTCTTGTCAAGGGTACAGGAGTTTAGATCCCGCATGGAGTCAATCTATAAAAAATTATCCTCCGAAAGCTAAAGCAGCTTACCACACTGGCTTGGCGCTTCGCGCTGAATCCGCGATCCTCAGTAATGGGAGGGGGGACCTTGGCGCTTTTGAACAGCACCCTCCAGGCATCTTCGTGAGTTGTGTCGAAGAGCCTGTTCAGAGTTCGGTGTTGCGCCGGGTTGAACTCCCACAAGTTGAAGTCCTGTAGTTGGCACGGGAGGATCCGGCGGTGGAGCATGACCTGGACCACGTTGACGAGTTTGAGCTTCTTGTTCACCATGTTTTGAATACATGTTTGGAGTCCGGTCAGCTCTCCTGAACTACCCCAGGACAGGCCCTTCTCTTTCCAGGAGGTGAGCCGCATGGGGACGCCAGATCGGAACTCGGGGGCCGCTGCCCATGCAGGGTCACGCGGCTCGGTGATGTAGAACCACCCCGATTGCCACCCCTTTATGGTTTCCACACAGGAGCCGTCAAGCCATGTAACGTTGGGCATCTTGCCCACCATGGCGCCTCCGCACTCCGCCTGGCGACCGCCCACAACCTTCGTCTTGACATTGAAGGTCTTCAACCATAAGACGAAGTGGGGCTTGATGTGGAGGAAGGCCTCGCACACGATGATAAACGCCGAGATATTGAGGATGAAATTCGGGGCCAGATCGTGGAAATCCAGGCCTTAGTAGAACATGAGCCCCCGGACGAATGGTTGGAGAGGGAATCCCAGCCTGCGGAGGAAATGGGTAAGGAACACTACCCTCTCATGGGGCCCGGGGGTGGGGATGAGCTGCCCCTCATCTGGGAGCCGGTGCGCGATGTCGTCGGGCAGGTATCGGCTCTCCTCAGCTTCTTGATGTCTCCCTCCGTGACAGAGGAGACCATCCACCTGCCTCCCGCTCCGGACATGGTGGGGGAATGTTGAGGTGGGAAGTACGGACTTGGGCGCTAGAGCTCGAGTGTGCGAAAATGGATGAGCAAAGGAGGAAGAAGGCGTGAATGAAAGGGTGAATCCTTATTCCTTTATATGGGTGGACGAAACTATGCGCCCCCACTAGCCTGGTAAAACTCGCTTATCCCCCAAGCGCCATAATCGATGGCGCGGTTGGGTTACCCATGCCCGTATTGATGAGAATCCCGTAATAAGGGGACACGATCTCTGCTTTGACAAGACGTGTCAAAAAACTGACTCGCGTTATGTGCGGGGCTAGTTAAAGGAAACAGTTCGAATAATCACAGGCCATGCCATAACGTCCTGCTGTCAAAACAAGTCAGCAAATTAGATTTGCGAAAATATTATTCTCTCTACGGTGGTATGTGGAACTTATTTTGCAGGGTCAGACACTATCCTTGTATTCAAATTCTTCCGTGGTGTATTCGGAGGAGGAACCCGCCTTGCAATGCCGAAGACAATACTGCGCGCCGGACTCATCGCCATTGAAGCCTGCTTCAGGGGCTACTGAGGGAGTCCTGGATTAGGGGGTCTCCGGACAGCTGGATTATATCCTTTGGCCAGACTGTTGGACTATGAAGATACAAGATTGAAGACTTTGTCTCGCGTCCGGATGGGACTCTACTTGGCGTGGAAGGCAAGCTAGGCAATACAGATATGGATATCTCCTCCTTTGTAACCGACTTTGTGTAACCCTAACCCTATCCAGTGTCTATATAAACCGGACGGTTTTGGTCCGTAGGACACAACAACCACAACATACAATCATACCATAGGCTAGCTTCTAGGGTTTAGCCTCTCCGATCTCGTGGTAGATCTACTCTTGTACTACCCATATCATCAATATTAATCAAGCAGGACGTAGGGTTTTACCTCCATCAAGAGGGCCTGAACCTGGGTAAAACATTGTGTCCCTTGTCTCCTGTTACCATCCAGCCTAGACACACAGTTCGGGACCCCCTACCCGAGATCCGTCGGTTTTGACACCGACAGTCGTAGTTGGCGTCGACAGCGGCCATCCACCAGCCGGTCTCCAACACCGTCTGGAGACGATCCTCGGCGCCATGCCGCAGGCCGACATCATGGACCATCTAGCGCAGCCGCTGGCCGCTCACGCGCATCGCCACCATGGGTCTGGAGTGAGCTCTTTTGCGCTTAGTGTAGGTGCTTAGGCAAATGCTTAGGTGCGTACGATGTGGTAGATGCATTGGAATGGAGGGGCGCCTTTATATGAGGGCAATGAGGGCAAACTCTGTTGCATTCACATCGTGTAGCCTCTTTTCCCGGACCTCCTCCCATTACTTCCCTCATGCATTAATCGAAGGAGGATGCATTGGCCATTCAACATATCGGGAACCGCTACTCCCTCCCTCGTCTGCATTAAAGCCATATCGGGAACTGCGCCGCCCGCTGTCAAATCGAATACTCCCTCCGTCAAGGTGAGTATTAAGTCATCTTATGAAAACCAAATAGTAAACACATAGGTGTGGTGCATTAACTCTCACGTTGTTTCTTATTTTTTGACATAAATAGAGGAATCAACCAAGAAGAGATGTGGGGCTTGTATGCTTTTAATGACTTGAGTCTATCAAACATGACATGCAGTGGTCAGTTCGTTGCACAAGAACAAATACAACCCACGTCAGCACACACGCATCTTATATAGCATCACATCCAATGGCTATAAAAGATGAATGAGACCAAATTATATCTCATCTAGATGAGTTCTAGCAAAACTGTATTAATAATACTTAGTACTCTTGTGCCATGTATCATATATTAGTATCATGTAGTACTTTATTTATTTATGATGTATCCAGATGGCACTGCTCCGCCAAGAAAAGAGGGTAACATCAAAATTATGGACTAATTTTTTGAGTATGTTGCTAAGGTCCGGTCATAGTCACTTATTGAAATCTCTAAAAAGATAAATACTCCCTCCGTCCGGAAATACTTGTCATCAAAATGGATAAAAGGAAATGTATCTAGATGTACTTTAGTTTTAGATACATCTCTTTTTATCCATTTTGATGACAAGTATTTTTGGATGGAGGGAGTAGAAAACAGAGTTGGTGATGATGGTGTGCGTGCCATCCTGCAATATAGGCCGTCGGATTTATATCTAACGGATAGGAAAGAAACTATGGCAATTTTGCAAAAATATACCCACACGTTTCTCCACGTTCGCAAATAAGGCATTCCCTCGTTCAACCTTTTCTCTCACAAGATAAAATACTCATACAAATGCATCTTGAGGTGTCCATAGAATCGAAGAGAGGGATGATGATGTGTGTGTGTGTGTGTGCGCGCGCGCACTCGCGCGATCGATAAAGAGTGCCATCGAATTTGTGTGTGCCCACGTCAAAGATATAGAGTGGCTGGCCTACTGGAACGTGAGATGGGACATGTGCAGTTTGTCTCTGTGGCATGGATACCTACCTGCAGCGCTCGACTATCGGTGTGTGGTGGGGGAAGAGGGAGGCCCAATTAACTATAGAGGTACAATGGCTGGTATATGTGTGGAGGAGGAGAGAGGCTTACCTCATGTATTAAGGAGATCGATCTGCCTCATGTATTAAGGGAGGTCGATCGGTATCCATGCATATTTGCAGGAGAGGAATAAGGTTGGGAGAGAGACAGGGCTAGAGTGTTGGAGGGGGTGGTAGTGGAGTTGCTTCTAACAAATGGTGGGATAGGCTTGCTAGACAAACAGAGGGCACGCCCGCAATATCAAGAAGATAGGAGATGGATGCTTGTTGTCTGTGCACGTGCATGTGAGAGATGGGTCAGGAGGCATACACGAATGATGAGGGGGCACGATGTGGCTGTGGTAAGCAGACGTAACTACATAGGAAGATCAATCGCCCTTTGTTAGAGAAAGTAGAGACATAACTTGTGAGGTACGTCGATTGATGGGGGGTAGTTAAAGTCGATCTAGGTATATGTTGGGAGATCGATCGATATACATGCATGTGTGTGTTAGAAGCAAATGAGGTACGAGGAGAAGGATAGAGAGAGGGATGCATGTAGGAGGTGGTACGAGAGGCATACTATATCAAGGGGGGAGGAGTGTGTGAGTACGAGAACGATGAAAAGAGTGGTGGGAGTGAGGCATGGCCGGTGACAAGAGAAGAGGGGAAGCTTGTGTTTGTGCTAGGCACACCTGGCTAGAGAGGCGTATCGATCGATGTGTGCCGTAAAGAAGGAGCTGGGGGGGGGCTACACACACCGTGGGTGAACGACCTAGAGTGAAAATACAAATTTGCGCGATGGAGCTACAGAATGTTGAGGGAAGTGCGAATAGATTTGGTACGTACAAGTACAATATTACTACACGTTAGGCTTGTCCCTAAAATTCAACCCGTGTCTTGTTATATCCCGAAAATTCAGATATCGTGCTCCCAAAACTGGCGCCTTCACAACCCGCGCCTTGCTATCCCAAAATTACAACGCGCACGAAAACTCCCTCCAGCTGCCAAATCCCGACATGTGAAATCCCCCTTCTAACCCTAAGCCGAAAGGGCCGCTAGTTCAAATCGGTGGGGGGTACTTTTGTAACACACCCTACATTTTGGACAAGTGCGTCCCTAAGTCATGCTTCACCCCCTCCCATCGCCCCCTTTTCGCCATTCGAAATCCTAGGCCGCCATAACCTCTCCGCTCCAACCGTGAAACCCCACCCTCCTCCGTTCGCCATGTCACCGCTGCCCAGCCGGAGCCTCTTCCCCGACGACGTCGTCCACCGCAACAGCTCGACATCCCTCATCCACCTCCGCGGATGAGGATCCGTCGTCCATATCGCCGTCCCGCCGGTTCAGCCTCCCCATCCTCCACCTCCAAGGAGCTGCTCCGACGATCACCTCGTCTATCGCGGCTGCTCCATCCCCATAGCGCCGCCTTAACCTCCACCGGAACCGCAGCATCCTGACGGACTCCTTGGACGAAGCCGAGGCCTACTCGGCGCCACCAAAGAGGTTGTACACTCATCGCATCGCACCTTCTCCTCAACTCGACCTCCCGGCGCCGATGGTGCTCCATCTCGCACCACCATGGAGCGGCTACCTTGAAGCCAGCGCCGCGGGCGACATCTCCACGGCGACTCTCCCCCAGTGCGAGGCCGCTTCGGTGGCGGCGTCCATACCAGCCAGATTTGCTGCTGCTCTGGCTCTCGCTCGATCGCTCGCTCGCCCAGCTGCTGCTGTTGCTCTCCCCCTCGCTCGTGCTGCTGTTCTGCTCTGATTAAGCCACACTTCAGTCGACTGAATCGACTTTTGCGTCAATCGATTTTCAGGGGTTGGGGGGCTCGCCGGAGTTAAGGAAGAACCACTCGCAGCGGGGACGGGGGCTCGCCGGAGAGGTACCCCACTATCTATCTTAGGGTTCAGGGTGGGGGCGAGGGGCCTAGAGGGCTGGCCGGGGCGGGGGTGGCGAGTTGTTTCGGGGCAGCGAGGCGGCGCTGGAGCCGGCGGCGAGGCCGGTGGTGACTGGCGGCTCAGGGGGGGTGCAGGTTGAAGATGTACTGCAGGCCCTCCCTAAACTACATGTCAAGTGCCTCTCTGCTACCATTGCGTTCAGTTTCGAAAGTAGCATTCAGATTCCACAGTAAATTTCAGTTTCGACAGTTAAGTTCAGAGTCAACGGTTTTTACCTCATCTGTTGTAGTCAGGTGGTTTTTGGTGATGTTAATTTTACATCCATTTTACATCATCTATTGGAGATGCTATTAGAATCCCACTTGAGATTGACAATGTATGTCTTGTTTTGCTTCAGCCTTGACGTCTTACGGCTCACCGGAGCTGCTCCAACGATAGAATGATCCATCATAACGAAGCAGTGCCCTGGACGCCGTCTACAGATTCCTCAGATCTTCCTCCACACCTCCGACAGCCACCTCTGCCTCAACTACTTCAGCGACCAACCCAATGATGTTGAGGTCGACACGGCTACGGCAAAGAGGTTATACACTTGTTGCATCACTTATTACTATACATTCACGTCGATCCATTAGGGCTATTTTGGTTCAACAGAAAAATGTCGATCCACTGGTTGTTACCATCACTCTAAATTTCTACATGCTCTCCTTACATAATCTCACCATATTTTTTTCGTATGCATGTCAAATATTGTACACAGTCATGCTGAACATGTAGAGAAAAAGAGAAGAGTTTTGCGTGGCAATACAATGTCATGCAGACATCGCTCCATGGTGGGTTCAATGGCAAACCCTCCCGACCCCTCTCCAGATTGTAATCCAGAGGAAGATATCTGTTCTGAGGCGGATTCAAACGCCGCTGACCACTCCTATTTACCCCCCCAAGGTGTTTGCTCTACCTTGGCATGATGATGTTAGTCATATCATGCATATGTTGCCTTGCAGTGCCTACTTTTGACATCATATATGTCATCTGCTTAGTTTAGACATGTTCCGTAATGCCACCCATTTAGTTTCTATATCATATATGGGAATTATGCAGTCTCAGGTCTTTTAGCCAGCCATAATATATGTGAAATGTGCAATGCCATCCTATTTAACCAGGCATCATATATTTGAATGATATCTTGCCCATCCTTTTCTTCATTACATTTCCATTTGTCGACAATGTTTGTACATTAAACTACTCTTCCTGTGAATCGGCCATTTGGGTGGGAGATGGAAAAATCTGGAGTGAAAACAAGGCCGTGAGAGCAGACAGTGCTACCTGTCGAAGCAGATCTCTTGTTGGGTCCCGATAGCTCCTCAGAGATGGATTCAGATACAGATGACCAGTCCTATTCCCACACTGAGGTGTATGCTCTAACTTGGCACGGTTATACTGCTCATATCATGCATACAGTGTCTTGTATTGCATAGTTTAGACATCATATACACAATATTCAACACCATGTTCTTAGTTCAGACATCATATCGAATGCCCTCAGCTTAGCACATAAATCACATATGTGAATTAAATGATGCGATCCTGATTACTTAGATAACATGTAGGTGAATTATGTCATGCGATCCTATTTAGTTATTCATCATATCTTTGAATTATGTTATGCTATGCTATCTAGTTTAGATAGACATCATATATGTGAAATTATGTCATGCTATCCGTTTTAGTTAAACAATATGAAAGTGCAACTATCCCTAGGTGGTTTTGGTAATTCATAACAACATATAGCTCATTGAGCTAATGCTATTCCAAGATGATTATTTCAGGAAAGCTCAATGATTTGCATGGCATGGATGTGAAAGTGGAACCCTCAAAATGCTAAGGACAAAGGATTGGCTCAAGCTCAAAAGCTCAAGACTCTTCATTTTATATTTTAGTGATCCAAGATCACATTGAGTCTTTAGGAAAAGCCAATACTATCAAGGAGGGATGAGGTGTTGCTTAATGAGCCTCTTGCTTCATGTGCTTAGTGATATGCTCCAAAACCCTCAACTACTTTCCTACTTCCACAAATGACCTAAACCCTAAGCCAAACTCGGTCATACCGATTCTTTCTATCCGGTGCCACCGAGTTTCACTTGTCATAAGCCACTGCCAAACCCTAGCAATTCGGTTCTACCGATAGGGATCTCGGTCTCACCGAGATGGGATTGCAAACTCTCTGTTTCCCTTTCGTAACTTTTCGGTCTCACCGAAAGAGAGAATCGGTCCCACCGAGATTGCAATGTAAATTCAGTGTTTCCTTTTTGTAACTTTTCGGTCTCACCAAAAGAGCAAATTGGTCCCACCGAGTTTGCCTGACCAACTCTCTGGTTAGCTAATTACCAAAATCGGTCTCACCGAGTTTGTGTAATCAGTCTCATCGAGATTACGTTATGCCCAAACCCTAACCATATCGGTCCTACCAAGTTGCATGTCAGTCCCACCGAAAATCTCTAACGGTGACTAGGTTTGCCTTTTTGGTCCGACCGAGTTTGTTGATTCGGTCCCATCGAGATTGGAAAATTGTGTGTAACGGTTGGATTTTGTGTGGAGGCTATATATACCCCTCCACCTCCTCTTCATTCATGGAGACAGCCATCAGAACACATACACAATTCCAACTCATATGTTCTGAGAGAGAACCACCTACTCATGTGTTGAGATCAAGACATTCCATTCCTACCATATGAATCTTGATCTCTAGCCTTCCCCAAGTTGCTTTCCACTCAAATCTTCTTTCCACAAAATCCAAATCCTATGAGAGAGAGTTGAGTGTTGGGGAGACTATCATTTGAAGCACAAGAGCAAGGAGTTCATTACCTACACACCATTTGTTACTTCTTGGAGAGTGGTGTCTCCTAGATTGGCTAGGTGTCACTTGGGAGCCTCCGACAAGATTGTGGAGTTGAACCAAGGAGTTTGTAAGGGCAAGGAGATCGCCTACTTCGTGAAGATCTACCGCTAGTGAGGCAAGTCCTTCGTGGGCGATGGCCATGGTGGGATAGACAAGGTTGCTACTTCGTGGACCCTTTGTGGGTGGTTGCTTCTTCGTGGACCCTTCATGGGTGGAGCCCTCCATGGACTCGCGCAACCGTTACCCTTTGTGGGTGGAGCCCTCCGTGGACTCGCGCAACCGTTACCCTTCGTGGGTTGAAGTCTCCATCAACGTGGATGTAGGATAGCACCACCTATCCGAACCATGGGAAAACATTCGTGTCTCCAATTGCGTTTGAATTCTCCAAACCCTTCCCTTTACATTCTTGCAAGTTGCATGCTTTACTTTCCGCTGCCAATATACTCTTTGCATGCTTGCTTGAATTGTGTGATGATTGCTTGACTTGTCCTACAATAGCTAAAATCTGCCAAGAACTAAAATTGGGAAAAGGTTAAGTTTTTATTTGGTCAAGTAGTCTAATCACCCCCCCCTCTAGACATACTTTCGATCCTACAAGTGGTATCAGAGCTTTGGTCTCCATTTGTTTTGATCTCCATAGCTTTTGGTGGTCATAGCCTTGGTTTCACAACCTAGGAGAGTATGGCGTCCAGCGAGGGAAATTATCACCGTAGAGGTCCTTACTTTGATGGTACTAATTTTGATAGTTGGAAGCATAAAATGAAAATGCATATTCTTGGACATAACCCCGCCGTTTGGGCTATTGTGTGTGTTGGTTTGCAAGGTGACTTCTTTGATGGGAAAGAACCAAACCGTGAAGCTACCGCGGATGAGTTGAAGATGTTGCAATACAATGCTCAAGCTTGTGATATTCTCTTCAATGGATTGTGCCCCGAAGAATTCAACAAAATCAGCCGTCTTGAGAATGCAAAGGAAATTTGGGACACTTTGATTGATATGCATGAAGGTACCGACTCCGTCAAGGAATCCAAGTTGGATGTGCTTCAAAGTCAACTTGACAAGTTCAAAATGAAGGATGGTGAAGGTGTCGCTGAAATGTACTCTAGGCTTGCTCTCATCACAAATGAGATTGCCGGCTTAGGAAGTGAAGAGATGACCGATAGATTCATCATCAAGAAGATTCTAAGAGCCTTGGATGGAAAATATGATACCGTGTGCACATTGATCCAAATGATGCCCAATTACAAAGATCTCAAGCCAACGGAGGTGATTGGAAGAATTGTTGCTCATGAGATGTCACTTAAGGATAAAGAGGAACTTCACAACAAATCAAGTGGTGCCTACAAAGCCTCATGTGAAGCCCCTACATCATCAAGTGAGAAACAAAACTTCAATGAAGAATTGAGCTTAATGGTGAAGAACTTCAACAAGTTCTACAAGAGTAGAAGCAAAGATAGAAGCTTCAAGTCAAGGTCCTACAATGACAAAAGATCTTCTAGTCGAGAGCGAAACTGCTACAGTTGTGGAAGACCCAGACACTATTCCAATGAGTGTACGGCTCCCTACAAGAGAAGAGAAGATTCTCCAAAAAGAAGAAGCAAAGAATCACCACCAAGAGAGAGAAGGAGTAGAGATGATCGTTATGAACGAAGATACTCACGGAGAAGCAAGGATTCGGAAAGGAAGGAAAAATCATCAAGGAGCTACACAAAACGAAGACATCAAGCTCATGTTGGTGAATGGGTATCCGGCTCCGACTCCGACAGCCACTCCGAGAGAAGTTATCACTCCGACTCCGAAGATACTCAAGATGAAGGTGTTGCCGGTCTAGCACTTGTGTCAACCAACTCCTACGACATATTTGACTCACCAAATGAAGGAATTGGAAGATGCTTCATGGCCAAAGGTCCTAAGGTAACACACCCCGAGTATGTTGATTTCAATAGTGATGAAGATGACTTGTTAGGTGATGATTTGCTTGTTGACAACTCTAGTGATGAATACTATGATGAAACGTCAATTAATCATGCTAATCAAGATAAAACGAATGACAATGATAAGGAGAAGATTGAGGCTCTAACTAAAGAACTAAACACTCTTAAGTTAGCTCATGAAACTATCTTCGAAGATCATCGAGAACTTTTAAGAGCTCATGAGAAATTACGCTTTGAAAAGCTCAATCTTGAGCAAGAGCATGAGTTCTTAAAAGCAATCAATGATGATCTCCGCAAGAAAAGTTCTTCTTACATTGCCAAGCGTTTACTCTTATCCACTTACATGCCTCAAGTCAAGTCTAGTAACAAGAACAAGAAAGATTCTTCCTCTAGCAGTAACAATGATCATGCTAAATCCAATATTGTTGCTTCTAGTAGTTCTCTTGATTCCACTAATGATTCTCTTAGCCAAGTTACACTTGAGCAAGAAAATAGCTTATTGAAGGGAATTATAGAGAAAGGAGTGTACAAAAGCCTTGCCGGGAGTAAGCAATTCGAGGAAATTGTGCGCAAGCAAGGAATGCACCGGAAGAATCAAGGTGTTGGTTTTGAACGAAAGTTCAATGCCAATGGAGTTGAGTGGGAAGAAGATCAATACCCCAAGACAAAGTTTGTTCCTCAACAAGAGAAGTATGATACTTCTTTCAAGGGGACACAAGCTCAAGATGATCTTCCACCACAAGACTACAAGCAAAAAGGCAAGGACAAGCTTCAAGAGGAAATTGATGCATTTGAAGAAGCTCCTAAGACCTTAGTCAAGTGGATTCCCAAGACTACTTCAAGTTCCACTTCATCAAGTACGACTACAACTCCAAGGATTCCCATCAAGATGGTGTGGATCCAAAAGAAGAAGAACTAGAGAGTTCTTGAGGGTGACTCCGCCAACATACTTCACTCTTATCATTTTGGCAAGAACAAGTGCAATCAACTTCCACATCTTGCACTAGTTCAAGGAGTCACAAACCCTCTTGTTGGTAAGACAAGGGACAAGGTAACCTAAAAGTTTTCATGGACATCATCTTGTGTGTGCATCACTCTATGTCTATGGATATCCTTGTTTGTTCCTTGTGGGACTAACCCATGTAGGTATTGAAAGTGCAATTCACTCAAATGGATAGCTCCAAGTGATCTACATCAACATTGAGCATCCACATCTTCAACATCTACATGAAGTCATCATCGACAAAACCCGAGGTTAGTTCATCCCTCTAAGGGGGGATATCACATCTAGGGGAGCTTTACTCTAAGACTTGAGCTAAAGCAACTCTAAAGATGTGAACACAACAATGCTTTATGTAAAAGTGGTAACCCCACTTGAGCTTAAACGATGAGTATGACCTATGATCAAGTGTTCTCACTTGACTCCTAAGTCAATATACTCATATATAGATGACCTTGTCATCGCAAATTGCTTGATAGATGCTAGAATTGGTTGTGCATGCCTTGTCACATATTTCATTTGCCATCTTACTGTGTGAGCATGCTGGTTGCATATTTTACTCATTCGAGGACATCCACTTGTTGTTTTGATTGTTTGGTTTTATTTCCTTTTGCCAAGTGGATGGACAAGAATGCCTAAGAACCTCCTCTAGCTATCTATGCTTTTCTCGTCTCACACTCTATTCATGCTACATCACAAAATTTGATCAAGTCAGATTCGAACCACTCTGTGTGAGGAGCGCTCGGAGTCCCCGATTCGTCATAGACTTAAACTTCCCAAACCTCTTTATGATTCTCGGTCTGACCGATACCCTACTTTCGGTCCTACCGAGATCATTAAGTTGATCTATGTTTTCGATCTCGGTGCAACCGATTTGAACCTTTCGGTCACACCAAGTTGCAACAACTGTATACAGTTTTGCATCTCGGTGCCACCGAGCTGTTCCACTCGGTCACAACGACAGGGTCGGGCTATATATAGTCACGGGCAAAAATTTGGAAATTTCTCCGAACCCCTTCGCCCGCGCGATAGCCTGCTCTGCCAACTTGGTCTTCGGATCGTCTCCCCGCCTCCAGCCGCCTCCAGTCGCTGGTCTCCATCGCCGTCAACGGAATTCTGCCCCGCCGTTGCCGCCGTAGCGAGTCTCCACCGAACTAGGGTATGGACTCGATCTTTGTGCTATTCCCCAATCCGATTCTTAGCACATTGTGATCATCATGATTCTTGCCACGATTGAAACACTCCTATCCAGTCAATGCACTCATAGATTAGGTTTGATTCGAAAATTCTAGGTTTAGGTTTCCGCCGAAACCATCTCAGACCCACCGAGTTGAAAAACTCGGTCCCACCGATTTGGCTTATTCCATTGCACAAGTGAGACTCGGTCTGACCGAGAATTACTTATCGGTGTGACCGATTTTGGAACTTTGTGAAACCCTAGCAGTCTCGGTGCCACCGAACTGTGACTCGGTCTGACCGAGTTCACTAGTTTAGGTTCCAAGACTGCTTCGGTATCACCGAGTTTAAAAATCGGTAGATTCGAGATGATTTCAGTGGGAACTAAAACTAAGTTTTTGGATCATTCTTTTGCAAAAAAAATCTCTGCATTTTGTGATGCTCATCTATTCTACCTCCTCTATAAACTGTTCACAGGGTCAGCAGTCAGCTTGTTCATCATGTCAGACCAGAGTGATACCCAGAACATGTCAGAAGAGCAAGTGCAGATGAGTGAGGGCACTAGTCCCTCAAGTTCTTCAGATGATGGCAGCAGAAGTACTCCTAGCAATCTGCCAAAAGATGCCACAAGACAGAGAAAGAAGAGAACCTCAGACTCAGAAGATGAGGATTATGTGGCGGAAGAGGAAGCAACTTCCAAGAGAGTTGAGCCAGCACAGGGCACAAAGCCAGGATTGAAAATCAAAAGGCCAGCAGGCAGGCAGCCTATGTCAAAGGCCAGAGCTTCAACTGAGAAGCCCACTCCCATAGAGCCAGTTGCTGCTGAAGGCAAGAAAAGAAAGTAAAGGGTCAAGAAGACCGTAGCCAGAGTGCTTGGAAAGGCCTCCATCATGGAAGAAGAGGAAGAAGAAGAGGTAGCTGCACCAGCACCTAAGGCACCCAAGCTGATGGGTGATGCCATAAGATCAGGGGCAGCTACTTCCAAGGCCAAGCCAGCTCCAAAGCCAAAGCCAAAGAGAAATACAAGAAGCATCCCAGCTGCTGAAAAGAACAAGGCCCCTGTGCCTGAAGCTGCTGAAGAAGATGATGAAGAGCAAGTTCTTAGAAAGCTCAAGTCCAAGATCCCAGACCACAATGATGCTCATCCTGTGGCTGAGGACATGAAGCTCAGGAGAGACTCAGGGCTCAGGAAGTGGAGAGAAGAAGATCCGTATGCTTCAAGGAGAAGGACTGCTGTTGACTACAGGTTCCACACTAAGGAACAGCAGGACTTTTATGAGACAGTGCTGCTTGATAAGAAGCCCATAGTTTGTGATATGAGATGGGTCGACTGGGAATATATCTAGGACAACGAAGAGCATTATCCTGGAGTGCAAGACAGCTTCAATGCTTGTGGAGTAGCAGACTTTGTTGGCTAGAAGCTCACAAAGTGGAATGAGGAGCTTATAATGCAGTTCTACTCCACAACACATTTTTATCCAGATGGGAGGATAACTTGGATGTCTGAAGGTACGAGGTACCAATCTACTGTTGCTGAGTGGGCACAGCTCATCAATGCCCCAGAGGAGCATGAGGATGACTTGGACATTTATGCCAAGAAGAAGATGGACCACAACTCTATGTCCAACATGTACAAGGAAATTCCAAATGAGGCACTTGATACTTTCAAGTTTGGGTCTGTGCATTATCTTCTGTCAGGGCTGCCAACTATCAATTGGATTTTGAGGCACACTCTCTTGCCCAAGTCAGGTGATCACAAGATGATCAGAGGCCATGCAATCAATTTGCTTCATATCTTTGATGTGCCACAAAAGTTCAAGGTCATGAGCCTCATGGTAGAGACCATCAAGAGGACAACAGCAGACCAGAAGAGGAGCTGTGGATATGCCCCACAAATTCAGGAATTAATCAACTCCAAGATGGGCACAGGCATACACTTGTTGGACAAGGAACACTTGCCTATTCATCTAGATTTTGATGACAATCAAGTTGTGATGAATGAGAACGAACCATCATCAGTTCAAGCACAAGCAAAGAAGGAGAAGGCAAGGAAGGAGAAAGCTGCCAAGATGCCAACTCAAGAGGAGGCATCTGAGTATTTCTTGAAAACCAAACAAGAGCAGCTTGGTTACCTAATTGCATCCACCCTGCGGATTGAGAAAGGACTAGCCACCCTAACTCAGAACCAGGCAAGCCTAGAGAGAACCATGGAACAAAAGTTCTATGACTTGGATGTCAAGGTGACAGAGATTCAGACTGCAGTGGAGCAGCTCCAAGATGACATGCAGGAGAGGAGGGGCAAGACTACCACTGATGCCTTTGCCAGAGTGCCACGAGGTCCGAGGTCGTCTGCAGTGCCAGTTGCTGACCCCAGAGCCACCACTTCTGCACCAGCTACAGCTTCAGTTCCACCAGCTCCAGCATCTACTTCAGCCTCAACTCCGACCACGTCTACAGAAGGCTTCGTCCTTGGAGTGCTCCAGACTCCAACACCACTTGAAGATCAAGCCTGAGCGTCGATCCAGCACTATGCATTTTCTAGGAACTTTTTGGTAACTTGTTGCTAAAGGGGGAGAAAAATGTATAGATCATAGGCTTCGAGAGAGAGAGAGTGTTGCTTTTATTCTCTCTTCCTTTATTTGGTGGTTTTTCGAACTTTGTTTGCTTTTGAGTGCTTGAGATACTACGTCATTATCTGTGAGACATTGATGATCATGTGTTTGATCATAAGCTACACTTAATGTTTGCTTGATGCTATTATCTTATCTATCTTATGTGATCATTCACTATTCTTGGTGATGAGTGCATGTATTTCATTCTTATCATTTTAAGCGCTCCACCAAGATGTATGTGACATGGGAGAGTAACCCATGACTCTAACTCCTTGTGAATTTGCAGTCCAAAGCAAATTTTAAATATGCACAAATTTAGGGGGAGCTCTTACTTGTCACATACTTCTCAAAGCGATGATATATTTCATGTTTATTATCATTTGTCGAAGCTTTGATCTATATGTTGTCATCAATTACCAAAAAGGGGGAGATTGAAAGTGCAACTATCCCTAGGTGGTTTTGGTAATTCATAACAACATATAGCTCATTGAGCTAATGCTATTCCAAGATGATTATTTCAGGAAAGCTCAATGATTGGCATGGCATGGATGTGAAAGTGGAACCCTCAAAATGCTAAGGACAAAGGATTGGCTCAAGCTCAAAAGCTCAAGACTCTTCATTTTATATTTTAGTGATCCAAGATCACATTGAGTCTTTAGGAAAAGCCAATACTATCAAGGAGGGATGAGGTGTTGCTTAATGAGCCTCTTGCTTCATGTGCTTAGTGATATGCTCCAAAACCCTCAACTACTTTCCCATATCCACATATGACCTAAACCCTAAGCCAAACTCGGTCATACCGATTCTTTCTATCCGGCGCCACCGAGTTTCACTTGTCATAAGCCACTGCCAAACCCTAGCAATTCGGTTCTACCGATAGGGATCTCGGTCTCACCGAGATGGGATTGCAAACTCTCTGTTTCCCTTTCGTAACTTTTCGGTCTCACCGAAAGAGCGAATCGGTCCCACCGAGATTGCAATGTAAATTCAGTGTTTCCTTTTTGTAACTTTTCGGTCTCACCGAAAGAGCAAATCGGTCCCACCGAGTTTGCCTGACCAACTCTCTGGTTAGCTAATTACCAAAATCGGTCTCACCGAGTTTGTGTAATCGGTCTCACCGAGATTACGTTATGCCCAAACCCTAACCATATCGGTCCTACCGAGTTGCATGTCAGTCCCACCGAAAATCTCTAACGGTCACTAGGTTTACCTTTTCGGTCCGACCGAGTTTGTTGATTCGGTCCCACCGAGATTGGAAAACTGTGTGTAACGGTTGGATTTTGCGTGGAGGCTATATATACCCCTCCACCTCCTCTTCATTCGTGGAGAGAGCCATCAGAACACATACACAATTCCAACTCATATGTTCTGAGAGAGAACCACCTACTCATGTGTTGAGACCAAGATATTCCATTCCTACCATATGAATCTTGATCTCTAGCCTTCCCAAGTTGCTTTCCACTCAAATCTTCTTTCCACAAAATCCAAATCCTATGAGAGAGAGTTGAGTGTTGGGGAGACTATCATTTGAAACACAAGAGCAAGGAGTTCATTACATACACACCATTTGTTACTTCTTGGAGAGTGGTGTCTCCTAGATTGGCTAGGTGTCACTTGGGAGCCTCCGACAAGATTGTGGAGTTGAACCAAGGAGTTTGTAAGGGCAAGGAGATCGCCTACTTCGTGAAGATCTACCACTAGTGAGGCAAGTCCTTCGTGGGCGATGGCCATGGTGGGATAGACAAGGTTGCTACTTCGTGGACCCTTTGTGGGTGGTTGCTTCTTCATGGACCCTTCGTGAGTGTAGCCCTCCGTGGACTCGCGCAACCGTTACCCTTTGTGGGTGGAGCCCTCCGTGGACTCGCGCAACCGTTACCCTTCGTGGGTTGAAGTCTCCATCAACGTGGATGTAGGATAGCACCACCTATCCGAACCACGGGAAAAACATCCGTGTCTCCAATTGCGTTTGAATTCTCCAAACCCTTCCCTTTACATTCTTGCAAGTTGCATGCTTTACTTTCCGCTGCCAATATACTCTTTGCATGCTTGCTTGAATTGTGTGATGATTGCTTGACTTGTCCTACAATAGCTAAAATCTGCCAATAACTAAAATTGGGAAAAGGTTAAGTTTTTATTTGGTCAAGTAGTCTAATCACCCCCCTCTAGACATACTTTCGATCCTACACATTATACATGTCAACTATTTCATGCCCTCTTTTTCCACACTATCTATTGCATCTGTCTCTCATACAATGTATGTACATTCAATTATGTTTCAAGTTTATCAGCAATTTTAATTGGAGCGGGTGATGCCAGTATCTAGCGGACTAAAAACACGGTCTTAAAATAAAACAGTGCTACCTCTTGGTGGAGATAGCACCCCGGTTGTACATGCACAAGAACCAGCCCTACCACACATAACCCAAACTCTCACAGATTGTACCCCTATTGCGATGGACAGAGAACCAGCATCACCCAATATAACCCCAACCCCAGCCGATAGTAACCCAGTTCCTGTTGACACGGCACCATCTCCACCATAGAGCTCCCAAACAAGAGCAGTTAGTAAGGTAGCTCTAGTGCCCAAAGGGCCAGTACTATCACGGCGAACCCCAACTCCACTAGTTAGTACGCCTATTTCTGTGGAGGAAGCACAACCAGCTAGTCGTAGTTTAGCATCTATCGCATTTGATGTTGTTAAATCGTATGTGCGTATCTTCCCATCTTGGAAATATTATACTGAAGATGAAGGAAAATGCCAGTTGCAGGTGTTTGTCCAAGAGTTATGTGTAAGTAATGTTATTCATGGCAATTACTTTGCTTCGTCCCATACATCCTACCTCCATGATGGTTATAATATAGCAAATTTTCCCATTTTTCTCTATAGAGAAGGACCGATTTGGAAACTCTAGATGAGGTAACCTATGCTAATACCTCTGCTATCTTCAAGAATTCTTGGTGGCAGTATCGGAATTACCTGAAGAAAACATACTTCACCAGCAAAGAAACTCATCAAATTCCCTTATGTTCTCCTGAGACACATTTACTGGACGATGACTGGGAACGCCTTGTTCTGTACTGGTCCCGAACCAAGAATGTGGTAAGGTCTATGAGCTCATTTTCTATTTTGAAGTATTATGTTCTTGCGTTTTACTGTACTCTGTTCATGTAGAACAAGTGCCTAAACCTGAAGAACAACTGTTCTAATTTAAGATTCCATTGCTATCATAGTTCAAAAAAGCGCTAGGCGTTAATTATGTGTTTTGCCACCGCCTTGCGCTTTACTGACCAAAGCGCATGCTTATGCGCAGTTATGCACAGATTATGCGTAGTTATGTGCAATGCGTTTTGCCAACGCCTAGAGCCTAGGCGCGCTTAAGCGCTCGCTTAGGCGCGCCTTTTTTAACTATGATTGATTTGCTCTTGTATCACTGTATTTACTCATACAAACTTATTTTTAAATTGAAGGATCCAATCGAAACTCCAATGGCACAATAGGTATGTTCATGCATGTTTCTTTAACAGGTTTGCTCTTATCAATAGCTCTGTTGATTTCAATTTCAATTGTGTATACAGTTGACTTTCATATCATGCACATTACTAGCATCACAATAGAGCCAATAGTGTTGTTGTACATGTAGACCCATGGTACCCATCTGAAATCTTGTTGTGCCGTGTAGTTTCCCACGCTTTGTATTCTTTCACTGCTGCTTTGTCTTGAACTGATATGATTTGGACGGTGTCTCTATTTTAATTTGGCAAGACAATGCAGTGACCATAGGACATAGATATATGTTTCTTTGATGCTTTTATTATGTACTAGTACTTGGCAATAGAAGACTTGGTAGTTTAATCCTATCCACCTTACTAATGAACTGGTTCACCAAAATGAGTTTTATATACTAGTACATGCTAAACTTGTTATGTGTCTACTTGTTTCTTCTTTTAGAATGCTGACAGAATATTGGGGAAGAGTGCCTTATTAAGCAATGGTAAAGGAAGTAATGCAGATAAGGTTCAGGATAGTGACACATCCTTGTTGGTCTCCAACAAAGCTGATAAAACAGCTAAGGAAGACTATCTTGAAGACAGCGAGACAACCCCAAAGTCCTGTCTTGGTTTAGTGTTCGAGTTACTGGCCACTACCGCTGTCGGCGTTCTGGGAACGGGGGTCCCCAGACTTGCCTGCCTACGGCCTGCGGCGTGGCTCAGGTGGGGGCCCAGTGCGGCCCATCTTCATCAGCCCAAGCTCAAGACCCTCACAAGGGGCCAAGCCTCGTGGGGCGGACGACAGGAAGCTTCCTCAAGAGCGGCCTCATCAGGCAGGCTCACGAGGAGGCGGAGAGATCAATGCAAGGGTACCTCGCGAGGATCCCATGACGCAAGCCATGATGAGCAAGGCCAGGCGGGCGCCGGCCTACGCAGTGTCCTCGTTTCCCCTTTAGTGCAAAGGGGGCAAGCACAAGCCAAGGCATCAGGCAAAGGTTACCATTCTGGTGCAACGAGACCAAGACCAGCCGGACGGCCGGACGGAGGTCACCGTGGAGCCCAAGACGGCGTCATCACTAGTGCTTTTGGCAACTGAAGACCACCTTTGGTGAGGATAACTTGTACTAGATGTTCCCCTTCAAAATGGCCAATTGTTGGCGCCCTTCCCGCTCAATTATTCGGGGAGAGGCCCAGGGCCTCTATAAATAGAGCTAGCCACCATAGAGTAGAGGGACGGCGAGAGATCTGGCAGGACCCTAGCAGAGAGAGAGGGAGGCGACGGAACTCACCCTAGCAGTTCATCTCACCAGCTCAAGAACACCTCTCGCGATGCTGTTCTTCCCTTGTACTGTCCATCATCAGCCCCAGAGGCAATCCACCACACCACACACTGGAGTAAGGTATTACACCACAACGGTGGCCCGAACTAGTATAAACCTTGTGTCTTTTGTGTTGTTCATCATTTCCATCTTAGTTCGCACGAGAGGATCGGACGTAGATCGGTAGGGGAGGGATCTCCGCACGCACCCCAGTGTTCGAACCTCAAGGGTCTGCCGAAACCCGAAATCCGACATTTGGCGCGCCAGGTAGGGGTGTGCCAGAATCTTTCTTCCGCTGTTCGCGTGTGATCTTCCGTCGTGTCCATGGCTGACGCTCGTCGGGCTCACGCCGAGCTGCTCGCGCCACTCGCGTCACCTAGACGGCGCCCGTCAGCGGCCCCCCTCGTCGTTCCCCGTCACCCGCCGCCAACACCACCACCAGCCCGGCGGGGAACGAGCAGCAGGCCTTGTCCCAGCATCCTTCGGTGCGGCGGGATGGCCGCACCGCCACCCCGTCGCTGACTCCAGCTGGCTCGTCATCCCACGCCCATCGCGCACCCATGGATGCGCACGCCTTGCAGCTCTTGGTGCGGGAGCTCCTGCACTATTGCCCCGTCGACGACCTCTATGAGGACTGGCTCGCCCGCATCACCGAGCTCGTCAGTGCCGCAGGGGGCTCCCCCTTGCGGTCCCTCTCGCTGCCTTGCCTTCCGTCCCGTGGAGGGGGTGAGGATCAGGAGGCACCTCCGCCGCCTCCTCCCCAAGAAGGTGCCTTGGCTCCAAGGCGCGCAGCCCCCGGGCAGGACCCTCCACGTCCGGCGCCTGCGCAGCAAGATGGGAGCTGCCAAGAGATCCCACATCCACGGGATGGTGCTCGCGCGCTCCTAGCGCCGGCACGCCAAGACACCGCCCCAGCGCCTCCACGACAAGACCCTGCACTACTCTTAGTGGCGCCGCATGGTGACCCGCAAGAACAAGTCCAGCACCAGCAAAGGGCGTCGGTGGCCACGGCGGGCTGCCTCGCCTTCACCCCCGAGCTGTGCAGTTTCACATGGCCAGGCAAGTTCAAGCCTGACCTCCCTCCCCGCTACGATGGCACAGCGGACCCCGCGGAGTTCCTGCAGCTCTACGAGCTGGGCATCGTAGCCGCCAACGGAGACGAAAAGGTCATGGCGAATTGGTTCCCCATGGCGCTCAAGGACGGCGCCCGCACTTGGCTCCCGGCACGATCTCCTCCTGGAGCGAGATGCGCACCCACTTCATCGCCAACTTCCAGGGCACTCGCGACCAGCCCCCGGCCATGAGCGACCTGCGCCGCGTCAAGCAACAGCCGGGAGAAACCCTGCAGAAGTACATCCAACGCTTGAACTACGCTCGCCTCAAGATCCCCAAGGTAACTGAAGAAGCTATCATCTCAGCCTTCTCCGACAGCGTGCGTGATGTCAAGATGAAGGAAGAGCTAGCAATCCATGAAGACATGTGCATATCCCTAGAGCTATTCAACTTGGCGACCAAGTGCGCCAGGGCTGAGGAAGGGAGCCTCTCCCTCCTTGAGCTCCCGGCAGCCGACCTAGAAGAAAAGAAGCTCAAGGCCAAAGACGTGAAGCGCAAGGGGGCTGCCGTGCTAGCAGCGGAACCGGACACCAAGCGAGGCAGGGATCAGCCTGAGTCATCCAAGGGCGGACGGTACTGCATGTACCACGACCTCCACACCCACAACACCAACGAATGTCAAGAGCTCAGAGCCGTGCGAGATGGGCAAATCAGCCGACGCCCAGAGTGCAATGATAGGGGCTATGGCCGAGAAGGAGGAAGAGGTGGCGGACGATGGGAAGACCGTGGCCTTCGCCAGGGATGGCGTGACCGCCCTCGCGAGGAATATTGGCAGGACCAGCCTCGCGAGGGAGGCTGGAGGGACCAGCCTCGTGAGGGCCACCCGCACGGCAACGCATGCCTCCCTCCTCTTCCGCCTCCACCAAGGAGGAACGAAGACCAACACCAAGACGATGGGGTTGGGGGCTTCCAAGAGCCGCGTGCAATTGCTTGCATCTTGGGTGGCGCCCAGGCCCCAGCCTCACAGCGCATCTTCAAGAAGTTTGCTCGTGAGGTGAATGCAGTCCTTCCCAAGCTTGAGGCCACACGCCATCTTAGGTGGTCTTCGTGCGCGATCACATTCAGTTCCGCAGACCAGCTCAAGTGTGCGGCAACGGCCGGAGTCCTCCCGATGCTTTGCTCCCCAGTCATCAGCAACATGCAGGTAACCGGGACCCTCATCGATGGCGGGGCAGGACTCAACGTCCTGTCCATCGAGACGTTCGACAATCTCCAAGTGACGTACGACCAGCTTCAGCCGACCAATCCTTTCTCAGGAGTCACCAATGGTTCCACTGTTCCAATTGGGCAGGTTCGCCTTCCGGTCACCGTCGGGCAACGCAACAACTACTGCACCGAGCTCATCGACTTCGACGTCGCTCACATCCACCTGCCGTACAATGCCATCCTCGGGTACCCAGCCCTAGCCAAGTTTATGGCAGTGACTCACCATGGTTACAATGTCCTCAAGATGCCAGGAAGCTGTGGAGTCATCACCGTACCATGTGAAGAAAGGGACGCAGTGTGCTCGCTTAAGCGTGCATTCCAAGCCACAGCAATCGAAGACCCGGATCACAGGAGCGGGAGGCCTCCCGAGGCGACCCTCAAGAAGAAGAAGACCTCACCTGCCCGAGCCACAAGGAGGCAGGCACCTCCGGAGGTATTGCGTCAAGATTCGCGCCCGATCAGGAGCACCGCCCTCTCACGCATAGGAAGGCGCGCCCGGCGCCCTCCTCAGGCAGGGCTCAGGGGCTCTCTCTTGGAGAGCCGCCGACCTTGCCAAGGTCGCGGGGGAGGCGCTCGGGCACCACTTGGAGGGGTGCTTTCAAGCACGCTTCCCTCAGGAAGGTACAAGTCAAAGGAGACCAAACCCTCAGGAGTTCATCGCAAGGAACACCCATGAGCTACAAGAGTCCAGAGTCATGCGCCGCAGCCGCCGCCTACCTGTCGTGGCCCCACACCTAGGCGAGGATGGAGGACTGCGCGTCTGCATCGACGTACTAGGGCTCAACCAAGATGCGTCCCAGAGGCGCCTATGGCCTTCGGCCGTAGGGCGCTGCGAGGGACCACCTCACAGCTACGTTCGCATGCCCTTCGCCCTGCCGAGCGCGGTTGCCGCACATCAGCGCCTGTTGAGGAGCATTATGGAGGCTCAAGAGGTCAGGCATCCCGCGGTCCTGGCGGAGGTGGCGATGGTCCCCGAAGACCTGCACGTGCCACCGGAGCCTCCCGAGGCCCCTGGGCCTGGGGGCTCATGAGGGCCGACGTCTTCACCGCGCATCGCTCACTTCCTCAGCGTCACTTCATCTTCAACAGCACCAGGTGACATCTTTCAGAGTTCTACTTTCAGCTGGGAGCGCCCATAGGGCTGCACCATTCCCAGGTCGCGTGGGTCCGTCCCTGCGGCATGTATCCATTTTGCTTATGCTCTTTATTTACCTTGTTGGGGGTGCCCCTCGGGCTGCATCATCCCCACGCCGCTCGGGTCTGACCCAGCGGCGGTTGCTTTTACCTGCACTTGCTTGAAATTGGATTTCCTATGTGCTTAACATACCTGACCTAATCACCTGCTCGATCGATGCCTATCTGACGAGCCGCTTGCTCTGGCACGGCGCGTGCGCACGGGTCCGTCCCTGCAGCGTTGGTAAACCTGAGTGGTCGAGCTCTGGCCGCGGCAGCCCCGCACGGCGCCACCTCACCAGGCCCTCAGTGCCCTGACCGCTCCCTTGGAGTGACCATAGGTTGGCCGGTGACCGTAACGACAGGCCTTGTTTCTCCTCATGATTTGTGCGCAGGAGCTACTCCAGGAGCAACGTTGGGGGCATCGAGAGCTCTCTCTCCCACTCTTTGGCACAGACCACTTGCACATTAAAGGGGGGGTACCTGAGCATCGCGACTCATGTGCTCCTACTGGCTCTCCAGCCCTCACCCCCTGGCCTTGACCCACGGCATCGCGACCTGTCATACCAGCGGCGGCTGAGCTTGCTCGAGGGCCGGGATCTGAGGATGTAGAGCGTTAAGGAAAGTGCGAGGGAGTGGGAAGAAGCTCGCGAGGGCCTCACCTAGCAGTACCTCGGCCACCGCCTCTCGGGTCGGGCGCCTCTCCAAGGAACTACATCAGACGCACAAGATAAGTCGCACCCTCGCAAGAGTTAGACCAACGCAGCGCTAAATCCCTGCCCAGTGCAACTCTGTCACGGCGACGCTACCTTCCTTTCTCGCCCAGCAAGGATTGCTTGAGCGCTAAAGGGGACCTCCTGAGCATCGTGACTCGGGGGCTCTTACCGGACCTCGGGCCGCTCACCTCCTGGCCTTGACCACGGCATCGCGACCTGGCATACCAGCGACGGCTAAAGCTTGCCTGGGGACTGGGACCTGTCAGAGTAGAGCGCCAAGTCCTCGTGAGGATAGAAAGGGGGAGCTTATCCGGAACAGAACGGACACCTCACGCCAATTCATATTAAGGATATAGTATTTACAAAAGGCACGGCAGGCGCCTTACATGCCCCCGCCGGGTGTTGCTTTAATTCCTCTCAGGGAACAAAAGGTGCTAACCCTAAGGGATGCTACTTGCTAACACCTCCCCAAGCGACGCCATCATCAACAGTGGGCTGCCCAGTGACGGCGCCAATCCCATCCAGATCAGTGGCGTCGGCGGCTCGATGCAGCTGCCCTACTCCGAGCGCAGCGCGAGCTTGGAGGCTCGTAGCTATCGTCGCTCGTCTCTAGGGTCGCGAGGAGTTCGGGGGAGCCGCTGAAGCCCTCAGTCCCTCCGCTGCTGCCTGAGGAGCTGCAGCAGGACCAACGGGCGGGGCTAGTCCTCGCCAGTTCGTCACCCCTGCCGCTTCCCTTAGGGCAGCATTCCAGCCGGCGTCCTTCTGCATCAAAGACCTTGAAGAACATCAAGGAGGCGCCGTCGTATTCAAGATGGATCACCAAGGCGCCGTTCGCGTGACAAACCCGGGCAATCTCACCCCAGCCCCGGGCCATGAAGACCTTGCCCAGAGTGACGATCGTGACCTCCGCTCCAGTTGCAGGGGTGCCACAGTCGACGTGCTGCAGCCAGAGCTCCAGGGCCCCACTCGGCGAAATCTCGAAGGCGAAGGAGGGAGGAAGGCGGATCCATGAAGTTGGAGGCATGGCGGCATGGAGCAGAAGCTCGCGAGAGGAGCTCTCCGCCTGGACTCCAGGGGGGACGACACGCACCACTGTGACTCGCCGGCGTCCGCGGTGACGCTGTCGGTGTTGCTCAGCGCCCTCCACCCTGGGGCCTACGACACGGCAAGGGCAGCGGAAACCCAAGCGGCGGCCGCTCGTACCACGGCCTCGACACCTCCTGCCAGGCGCCTTCGTCCCGGCGAAAGAGGATTGGCCGCTTCTTCAGCGGGAGGGAGTCAGGACCCTCTCTAGGGGCCTTTCCCTTCTCCTCAGCTGAAAACCGGCGGATCGGTGCCATTGGTGCAAGAGGAAGAAAGGATGAAGAAGAAGAAGAAGAAGTGGAGGAGTAACGGAAAGGGGCGAACTGGCGGAGCTCACGCAGCCCCCTACTTATAGCCGGGGAAGGCCAACCGCCGAGCACCATGACCTCAGGTAATCATGACCCATATCTCTGCATGCAGGAACTTGTCAAGCCGTGCAATTGCCGAGGTGTCATGGGAAGTGCAGACGCCCATGTCCAATCAACCGCCACGCGGTGCCCAAGGCCGCAGGCTGTTAGGCCCGCGGCGCTTCGTGCTTGCCTCTTCGCTTCTCTGCTAAGCCAAGCCTGCGCGCACCTTGGGCCCGGGGGCTACTGTCGGCGTTCTAGGAACGGGGGTCCCCAAACTTGCCTGCCTACGGCCTGCGGCGTGGCTCAGGTGGGGGCCCAGTGCGGCCCATCTTCATCAGCCCAAGCTCAAGACCCTCGCGAGGGGCCAAGCCTCGCGGGGCAGATGACAGGAAGCTTCCTCAAGAGGGGCCTCCTCAGGCAGGCTCGCGAGGAGGCGGAGAGATCAATGCAAGGGTACCTCGTGAGGATCCCATGACGCAAGCCATGACGATCAAGGCCAGGCGGGCGCCAGGCGGGCGCCGGCCTGCGCAGGGTCCTTGTTTCCCCTATGGTGCAAAGGGGGCAAGCACAGGCCTGGGCATCAGGCAAAGGTTACCATTCCGGTGCAACGAGACCAAGACCAGCCGGACGGCCGGACGGAGGTCACCGTGGAGCCCAAGATGGCGTCATCACCAGTGCTTTTGGCAGCCGAAGACCACCTTTGGTCAGGATAACTTGTACTAGATGTTCCCCTTCAAAATGGCCAATTGTTGGCGCCCTTCCCGCTCAATTATTCGGGTTGAGGCCCAGGGCCTCTATAAATATAGCTAGCCACCACAGAGTAGAGGGACGGCGAGAGATCTGGTAGGACCCTAGCAGAGAGAGGGAGGGAGGCGACAGAACTCACCCTAGTAGTTCATCGCACCAGCTCAAGAACACCTCTCGCGAGGCTGTTCTTCCCTTGTACTGTCCATCATCAGCCCCAGAGGCAATCCACCACACCACACACTGGAGTAAGGTATTACACCACAACGGTGGCCCCAACCAGTATAAACCTCGTGTCTTTTGTGTTGTTCATCATTTTCATCTTAGTTCGCACGAGAGGATCGGATGTAGATCGGTAGGGGAGAGATCTCCGCGCGCACCCCAGTGTTCGAACCTCAAGGGTCTGCTAGAACCCGAAATCCGACAACCGCTTGCACAAGCTATTCAAACTCACTGTCTGAATCAGTTTGGTTTCTTGAGTCTCAACTACAAGATGGAAGACATCGATCAGCTATGGTGCGACAAGAAGTAGAAGGATTGTGGAAGTCCCTGGAGCATTCGTATGCATACTTTTTGGTGCAACAGCAAGCGTTGGAGGATTTTAGCGCCAAACAGGAAAAAGCTAATCAGCTTGCTAAGCTTATTCCCAGGATGGTGGATACCCAGGATAACGTTTCTTGAGCTCTTCTGAAGTTGTTTCAGTTATGCTCTTGTTTTGCTACCGCGTTTATTTGCACTGGTGGCCAATTTTGACGGCCGGTGTATGTAATGTGCTGCTTTGTTCCCTATATTTGCACTGGTGGCAAACTTTGATGCCTAGTGGATGTAATATGTGTAATAGTGGTAATAGGCTAGCGTTAATTTCTTGCTTATTTATTTCCTTATTATCTTGTTTAGTTGTTTGCTTGTAGTCACTGCAGTTCTTTTTCTATTTTTTTCTAGTGGCCACAATAGCCTATTTTTGGTAACTAGGCCAAAATAATCATGGCAACACATGGACTGTTGTAACCATGGGCCTCATGCAGGTCGTATGATCCATGGGCCTTCGTCCGGCCGTAGGATCCATCGGCCTTCTATACGGGCCTTAGGGTCCATGGGCCTTCTACAGGTCGTACTATCCATGGGCCTCATACGGGCCGTAGGATCCATGGGCCTTTTACGGGGCATATCATCATTTCACCATTCATGGGGCGTACTATTCGTGGACCATAACGGGCCGTTAATAGGTCATATTTGATAACTCCATGAAAACAGCCCAACGGGTTTTTTTGACATGAAAACGGCCCAACGTATTAACGGGCCGACTATAACGACGGGCTGAATTTGGCCCACAAGCAGAAAGTGACAGTAACGGGCCGTATGTAACCGAATGCTGCAAATGAGCCCAAGAATCAACGGGCCCTGAGAAGGCCGGAAGATAACTTGGGCTGGAAACGGCCCAATGGAATAACGGGCCGTTAATAGGTATAAAGTGATACACTGTTCATTATGGGCCAGTTTCACCACGGGTCGTTAATGGGCCAAGAGTTACAAAGGTCCTCATATGGGCCGAAACAAGTCATGGGCCACACATGGGCTGGAAGTTAAAACGGGCTGAATCATATTGGATGGCCTAGATGACGCTACTGGGCCTAATTCGGATAGGGCGTAACGGGCCCTGGGTTAGCGAGCTATAAATGGGCTATATGCGAACATGAAGTTAACAGGCTTTCCGTGGGCCAGCCCGCCACCTCTTGACCAAGTCAAATGGGCCGGCCTTTTCACAGGAATGGGCCTCTGTTGGGCTGTGCCACGTGTCACCGTATCATAGGCGCCTTCAGTCCAATGAGCAGATGACATCTGTCCCAACAGTGAGCCGACACGTGTTTCCTCCGGTTAATGATGATTTTACACGTGGAAAATCCCCATTGGTCGGGGCTGTTAACGGGTTATCGGATCCAAAACCCGACCCGATAGCTTAACGGCGTTCCGTTACGGTGCATGCCACGTGTCGGTCACCCTTGACAAAAGCACTTCTATGACGCGCGATTTATCGTCATGGAAGTGGACACTTCCATGATGATAATTTTGGTAATGTCATGGAACACTTCTACGACAGCACAGGTATGCCTATCTTGATTCTGTCATAAATTTGTCATGGATGTACATGCATGACAAAAAACGCGACCTACTGTGACAAACACATATCATCAAGGAAGTGTATTTTTTTGTAGTGTACATGATCATGCAAAGCAATATGACAATGATGTAACGTGTCATAACAAACGGAACGGTGGTAAGTTGCATGGAAATCTATCTCGGAATGGCTATGGAAATGCCATAATAGGTAGGTATGGTGGCTGTTTTGAGGAAGGTATATGGTGGGTGTATGGTACCGGCGAAAGTTGCGTGGTACTAGAGAGGCTAGCAATGGTGGAAGGGTGAGACTGCGTATAATCCATGGACTCAACATTAGTCATAAAGAACTCACATAGTTATTGCAAAAATCTATTAGTTATCGAAAAAAAGTACTACGCGCATGCTCCTAGGGGGATAGATTGGTAGGAAAAGACGATCGTTCATCCCCGACCACCACTCATAAGGAAGACAATCAATAAATAAATCATGCTCCGACTTCATCACATAACAGTTCACCATACGTGCATGCTACGGGAATCATAAACTTTAGAACAAGTATTTCTCAAATTCACAGCTACTCAACTAGCATGACTCTAATATCATCATCTTCATATCTCAAAACAATTATCAAGTATCAAACTTCTCATAGTAAACAATTATCAAGTATCAAACTACTCATATCTCCAAACAATTATCAAGTATCAATTATCAAGTTTTCATTATACCCATCTTGGATGCCTATCATATTAGGACTAATTTTATAGCCAAAGCACATTACCATGCTGTTCTAAAAGACTCTCAAAATAATATAAGTGAAGCAAGAGATATCAATAGTTTCTATAAAATAAAACCACCACCGTGCTCTTAAAAAGGTATAAGTGAAGCACTAGAGCAAAATTATCTAGCTCAAAAGATATAAGTGAAGCGCATAGAGTATTCTAATAAATTCTGATTCATGTGCGTCTCTCCACAATGTGTACAGAAAGGATGATTGTGGTAAACTAAAAATCAAAGACTCAAATCATACAAGACGCTCCAAGCAAAACACATATCATGTGGTGAATAAAAATATAGCCTCAAGTAAAGTTACCGATAGACGAAGACGAAAGAGGGGGTGCCTTCCGGGGCATCCCCAAGCTTAGGCTTTTGGTTGTCCTTGAATTTTACCTTGGGGTGCCTTGGTCATCCCCTAGATTAGGCTCTTTCCACTCCTTATTCCAAAATCCATCAAATCTTTACACAAAACTTGAAAACTTCACAACACAAAACTCAACAGAAAATCTCATGAGCTCCATTAGTATAAGAAAATAAACCACCACTTCAAGGTACTGTAATGAACTCATTCTTTATTTACATTGGTGTTAAACCTACTGTATTACAACTTCTCTATGGTTCATACCCCCCGATACTAGCCATAGATTCATCAAAATAAGCAACCAACACACGAAAAACAGAATCTGTCAAAAACAGAACAGTCTGTAGTAATCTGTAGGTTTCTAATACTTCTGTAACCCCAAAAATTCTGAAATAAAATGTTGGACGTGAATAATTTGTATATTAATCATCTTCGAAAAGAATCAACCTAATCGCACTCTCCAGTTAAAAATGGCAGCAAATCTCGTGAGCACTAAAGTTTCTATTTTTTACAGCAAGATCGCAAAGACTTCCCCCAAGTCTGCCCAATGGTTCTACTTGGCACAAACACTAATTAAAAACATAAAACCACATCTAAACAGAATCTATATGAACTATTTATTACTAAACAGGAACAAAAAACAAGAAACAAAAATAAAATTGGGTTGCCTCCCAACAAGCGCTATCGTTTAACGCCCCTAGCTAGGCATTGAGATTTCAACGATGCTCACATGAAAGACAAGAATTGAAGCACAAAGAGAACATCATGAAACACATGACAAACACATCTAAGTCTAACATACTTCCTATGCATAGGCATCTTATAGGCAAACAAATTATCAAGCCAAGCAAAAACTAGCATATGCAAGGAAGCGGAAAGAAACAATAGCAATCTCAACATAATGAGAGGTAATTTAGTAACATGAAAATTTCTACAACCATATTTTCCTCTCTCATAATAATTACATATAAGATCATAAGAAAAATCAACAATATAGCTATCACATAAAATATTTTCAACACGATCCACATGCATGCAAAGTTAACACTCTTCCAAAATAGTGGGATTAACATTAACTAAAGTCATGACCTCTCCAAACCCACTTTTATCAAAAATTTCATAAGAGTGGACATTCTCCAAAGATGTGGGATCTAAAGTTGACACTCTTCCAAACCAACTTTCAATATTATTGCAAACACTATTATCAATCTCATATTCATCATGGGGCTTAAATAAAATTTCAAGATCATGAGAAGAATCACCCCAATCATGATCATTGCAACAAGTAGTAGACATAGCAAAACTAGCATCCCAAGCTTAGGGTTTTGCATATTATTAGCACAATTGACATCAATAGATTTTATAGTAAAATAATTTCAATCATGCTTTTGATTCAAGGAACTATCAAGTATGGGTGCAATAGCAATAATCTCGTGTTTAACATAAGGAACTATAGCAAATTCATCTCCATAAATATTGGCATCATGGCCATAATAATAGCAAGCAACATGTTCATCAAGGGATATTTTAATCAAATCATCAGAATCATAATTATCTATAGATTCGTGCATATCATTTTCTTCCAAAGCAACGGTTATTCTGTCAATAAATTCCTTAACATAGGCATTGTGAGCATAGTTTTCATAGCAATATTTAAGTATGTCGGAATTTTCAGATTTGTAGAGAGTAATATCATACTTTTCAATCAAAGAAGAAACTTCATGAGCACCCTTAAAAGGACAAATTCTTTAATTTGTTCGATATCATAGTAACTATAAACACCCTTTCCATAAGAAGATTAGATTTCATTATCATTAAATTCACATAGGTAGGGAAGGTGTTTTTTAGGGTTCTTAGAGCAACAAGTAAAGTCATAAATTTCACAAAGATTCCAAGCATAACATAGCAAACTATTTATTTCATACCATAAGAGCTTCCCCTTTTCAGACAAACGATGATGCACAAAATGAGCATGCTCATCTAAAGATTTCCCATCAACTAGGCTAGTTGGGGTTTCAGCACGAGCGCATAAGGATCGAAGATGATCCAAGTTGAACACTTTAAGTGGATCCATATCAATAGATTTTTAGCAAGCAAAGGTGCAAGCAAATAGAAGGCACATGGAAACACAAACAAAAAAGACATATGGGAAAAAGGCGAAGAAAAGGAAAAGGTGAAGTGGGGGAGAGGAAAATGAGAGGCAAATGGCAAATAATGTACTGCGAGGGATAAGAGTTTGTGATGGGTACTTGGTATGTCTTGACTTGTGCATAGATCTCCCCGGCAACGGCGCCAGAAATCCTTCTTGCTACCTCTTGAGCATGCATTGATTTTTCCTTGAAGAGGAAAGGGTGATGCAGCAAATTAGCGTAAATATTTCCCTCGGTTTTTGAGAACCAAGGTATCAATCCAGTAGGAGATTACACGCAAGTCCCTTGTACCTGCACAAACAAACAAGAACCTCGCAACCAACGCGATAAAGGGGTTGTCAATCCCTTCAAGGTCACTTATGAAAGTGAGATCTGATAGAGATAATAAGATAAATATTTTTGGTATTTTTGTTGTATAGATTGGAAAATAAAGATTGAAAAATAAACGATGACATAAATGGCTTGTTTACAGGAGAATAATATAATGGAGAATAGACCCGGGGGCCATAGGTTTCACTAGTGGCTTCTCTCAAGATAACAAATTCTACGATGGGTGAACAAGTTACTGTCGACCAATTGATAGAAAAGCGCATAGTTATTAGAATATCTAGGCATGATCAAGTATATAGGCATCACGTCCGCGACAAGTAGACCGAAACGATTCTGCATCTACTACTATTACTCCACACATCGGCCGCTATCCAGCATGCATCTAGAGTATTAAGTTCATAAGAACAGAGTAACACATTAGGCAAGATGACATGATGTAGAGGGATAAACTCAAGCAATAGGATATAAACTCCATCTTTTTATCCTCGATGGCAACAATACAATACGTGCTTTGCTGCCCCTGCTGTCACTAGGAAAGGACACCACAAGATTGAACCCAAAGCTAAGCACTTCTCCCATTGCAAGAAAGATCAATCTAGTAGGCCAAACCAAATTGATAATTCGAAGAGACTTGCAAAGATATTAAATCATGCATAAAAGAATTCAGAGAAGAATCAAATATTTTTCATAGATAATCTTGATCATAAACCCACAATTCATCGGACCTCGAAAAACACACCGCAAAAAGAATTACATCGAATAGATCTCCAAGAGAATCGAGGAGAACTTTGTATTAAGATCCAAAGAGAGAGAAAAGGCCATCTGGCTAATAACTATGGACCCGAAGGTCTGCGGTAAACTACTCACACATCATCGGAGAGGCTATGGTGTTGATGTAGAAGCCCTTCATGATCCATCCCCCCTCCGGTGGAGCGCCGGAAAAGGCCCCAAGATGGGATCTCACGGGTACATAAGGTTGCGACAGTGGAAATAGGGTTTCGTGGTGCTCCTGGATGTCTTCAGGGTATATGGGTATATATAGGAGGAAGAAGTAGGTCGGTGGAGCTGCGAGGGGCCCACGAGGGTGGTGGCGCGCCTGGCCCCCCTGGGCGCGCCCTCCTGCCTCATGGCCTCCTTGCTTTTTTCTTGATGTCCACTCCAAGTCTCCTGGATCACGTTTGTTCCAAAAATAACTCTCCCAAAGGTTTCATTCCGCTTAGATTCCGTTTGATATTCCTTTCCTGCGAAACACTGAAATAGGCAAAAAAAACAGCAATTTGCACTGGGCCTTTGGTTAGTAGGTTAGTCCCAAAAATAATATAAAAAGGTATATTAGAGCCCATTAAACATACAAAACAGATAATATAATAGCATGGAACAATCAAAAATTATAGATACCATGGAGACGTATCACATCCCCCTTTCCTTTTTACTGGAGGGGAAAGGAAAGAGAGAGGGGGAGGGAAGGAAGGGGGAGGCCGAATCCTCCCCTTTCCTTCTCCCTTCCCCTATTTCCTTCTCCTCCTATTTCGGCCCATATGGGGCGCACTAGCCCCTTGTGGGCTGGCCTGTCCCTATCTTGGCCCATTAGGCCCATATCTTTGCCGGGGGTGCCCGGAACCCCTTTCCCGTAACCCGATATGTACCCGGTACCCCCAGAACACTTCTGGTGTCCGAATACCATCATCCTATATATATCAATATTTACCTCTCGACCATTTAGAGACTCCTCTTCATGTCCGTGATCTCATCTGGAACTCCGAACAACATTCGGTCACCAAATCACATAACTCATATAATACAAAATCGTCATCGAATGTTAAGCGTGCGGACCCTACGGGTTCGAGAACTGTGTAGACATGACCGAGACACCTCTCCATTCAATAACCAACAGAAGAACCTGGATGCTCATATTGGCTCCTACATATTCTACGAAGATCTTTATCGGTTGAACTGTAATTACAACATACGTTATTCCCTTTGTCATCGGTATGTTACTTGCCCGAGATTCGATTGTTGATATCTTCATACCTAGTTCAATCTCGTTACCAGAAAGTCTCTTTACTTGTTCTATAATACATCATCCCGCAACTAACTCATTAGTCACATTGCTTGCAAGGCTTCTTATGATGTGTATTACTGAAAGGGCCAAAAGATACCTCTCCGATACTCAGAGTGACAAATCCTAATCTCAATCTATGCCAACCCAACAAACACTTTTGAGATACCTGTAGAGCATCTTTGTAATCAACCAGTTACGTTGTGATGTTTGATAGCACACAAGGTATTCCTCCGGTGTCCGGGAGTTGCATAATCTCATAGTCAAAGGAATGTGTATATGACATGAAGAAAGCAATAGCAATAAAACTGAATGATCAACATGCTAAGTTAACGGATGGGTCTTGTCCATCACATCATTCTCCTAATGATGTGATCCCTTTATCAAATGACAACTCATGTCCATGGTTAGGAAACCTTAACCATCTTTGATCAACGAGCTAGTCAAGTAGAGGCTCACTAGGGACTCAGTGTTTTGTCTATGTATTCACACATGTATTAAGGTTTCCGGTCAATACAATTCTAGCATGAATAATAAACATTTATCATGATATAAGGAAATATAAAATAACAACTTTATTATTGCCTCTAGGGCATATTTCCTTCAGTTGTTGGTGTCGTTGTTCGCTTGTGGAGGTGGAGAAGGAGGTTGAGGTGGATCATCTTGTTGTACTTCCTCATTTCCTTCGTCTTGACATGTTCCACTTGTGGATGCCTCCATGTCAACTTATGGTTCACCTTGATGTGAAGTTGAGGCTTCCACTTTAATGCATGAAGTGCTCTCCTTCACCTCCGTTGGATGGATCTTGCCAATAGACAAGTCTTGAATTGCTTCCGAAGGATCTTTCTCTCCTACATCAATTGGCAATTGCTCTATTTGCGAGCCACTAGATTCATCAAACTTCACATCTACCTTCTCTTCAACTTTCGAGTGAAGTTGTTATAGACACGGTAGGTGTGAGAGTTCGATCCGTAACCGATTAGGTGATGTCTACTACACAAATTATTCTTGCAGACTCGTGTTGGGCATCCAAGCGCAGAGTTTTGTAGGATAGTAGCAATTTTCCCTCAAGTGGATGACCTAAGGTTTATCAATTTGTGGGAGGTGTAGGATGAATATGGTCTCTCTCAAACCACCCTGCAACCAAATAATAAAAAGTCTCTTGTGTCCCCAACACACCAAATACAATGGTAATTTTTATAGGTGCACTAGTTCGACGAAGAGATGGTGACACAAGCATAGTAATGATAGTAGATATTGATTTTTGTAATAGGAACAATAAAAAACTGCAAGGTAGCAATTGATAAAACAGAGCACAAACGGTATTGCAATGCTTGAAAATGAGGCCTAGGGTTCGTACTTTCGCTAGTGCAATCTCTCAACAATGCTAATATAATTGGATCATATAACCATCCCTCAAAGTGCGACGAAGATCACTCCAAAGTTCTTATCTAGCAGAGAACATAAGAAGAAAATGTTTGTAGGGTACAAAACTACCTCAAAGTTATCCTTTCCAATCGATCCATCTAAGAGTTCGTACTAAAATAACACAAAGTTATCCTTTCCGATCGATCTATCCAAGAGTTCGTACTAACATAACACCATATGATACACATCAACCAACTCTAGTGTCACCTAGATACTCCAATGTCACTATGAGTATCCATGAGATATACATCAAACAGTTTTAGATTCATAATATACTCAATCCAACACAAAGAACCTCAAAGAGTGCCCCAAGATTTCTACAAGAGAAACAAGGACGATAAATGTGCATCAACCCCTATACATTGATTACCCCAATGTCACCTCGGGTATCCGCAAGTCGAGTTCCAAAACATATATCAAGTGAATCAATATGATGCCCCACTGTCACCATGGTTATTCATAGCAAGATATACATCAAGTGCTCTCAAATCCATAAAAGTACTCAATCCGATAAAACGAAATATCAAAGGGAAAACCCAGTTCATCACAACAAGATAGAGGGGGAGAAACATCATATGATCCAAATATATTAACAAAGATCGCGATACATCAAGATCGTGTCAAATCAAGAATATGAGAGAGAGAGAGAGAGATTAAACACATAGCTACTGGTACAAACCCTCAGCCCCGAGGGTGGACTACTCCCTCCTCATCATGGTGGTCGTCGGGATGATGAAGATGGCCACCAGTGATGATTTCCCCCTTGATGACCCACAAGTATAGGGGATCTATCGTAGTCCTTTTGATAAGTAAGAGTGTCCAACCCAACGAGGAGCAGAAGGAAATGACAAGCAGTTTTCAGTAAGGTATTCTCTGCAAGCACTAAAATTATTGGTAACAGATAGTTTTGTGATAAGATAATTCGTAACAGGTAACAAGTAACAAAAGTAAACAAGGTGCAAGGTGGCCCAATCCTTTTTGTAGCAAAGGACAAGCCTGGAAAAACTCTTATATAAAGGAAAGCGCTCCCGAGGACACATGGGAATTATTGTCAAGCTAGTTTTCATCATGCTCATATGATTCATGTACGTTACTTTGATAATTTGTTATGTGGGTGGACCGTTGCTTGGGTACTACCCTTCCTTGGACAAGCATCCCACTTATGATTAACCCCTCTCGCAAGCATCTGCAACTACGAAAGAAGAATTAAGGTAAACCTAACCATAGCATGAAACATATGGATTCAAATCAGCCCCTTACGAAGCAACGCATAAACTAGGGTTTAAGCTTCTGTCACTCTAGCAACCCATCATCTAGTTATTACTTCCCAATGTCTTCACCTAGGCCCAAACAATGGTGAAGTGTCATGTAGTCAACGTTCACATAACACCACTAGAGGAAAGACAACATACATCTCACCAAAATATCGAACGAATACCAAATTCACATGACTACTTATAACAAGACTTCTCCCATGTCCTCATGAACAAACGTAAATACTCACAAATCATATTCATGTTCATAACCAGAGGGGTATTAATGTGCATAAAGGATCTGAACATATAATCTTCCACCGAATAAACCAACTAGCATAAACTACAAGGAGTAATCAACACTACTAGCAACCCACAGGTACCAATCTGAGGTTTTGAGACAAAGATCAGATACAAGAGATGAACTAGGGTTTGAGAGGTGATGGTGTTAGTGAAGATGTTGATGGAGATTTCCCCCCTCCCGGGGAGAGGATCGATGGTGATGATTTCCCCCTCCCAGAGGGATGTTTCCTCGGCAGAACAGCTCCGCCGGAGCCCTAGATTGGTTCCGCCAAGGTTCCGCCTCGAGACGGCGACATTTTGTCCCGAAAGCTTCCATCCGATTTTCCCCAGGGTGAAAGACACCTTATACCAGAAGATGGGCATCGAGGGCTTCCTGGTGGCCCATGAGGCAGGGGGCGCGCCCTCCACCCTCGTGGACAGTTGGTGGCCCCCTCTGGTGCTTCCTTCACCCAATATTTTTAATATATTCCAAAACTGACTTTCATGGAGTTTCAGGACTTTCAATATATTTGCTCCTTTTCCAGCCCAGAATTTCAGCTGCCGACATTCTCCCTCTTCATGTAAACCTTGTAAAATAAGAGAGAAAAGGCATAAGTATTGTGACATAATGTGTAATAACATCCCATAATGCAATAAATATTGATATGAAAGCATGCCGCAAAAAGGACGTATCAACTCCCCCAAGCTTAGACCTCGCTTGTCCTCAAGCGAAAGCCGTTATCGAAAAATATGTCCACATGTTTAGAGATAGAGGTGTCGATAAAATAAAATATGGACATGAGGGCATCATGATTATTCTTAGAATAGCAACATATATATATTGTCATACGATTTCTTATGATGAAATAACAATCTATTCACAATGTAAAGTATGAATCAGAAACTTCATTGAAAAACTAGCAAACTATAATCTCGGTCATTGAAGCAATTGCAATTTATCATAACATCGGAAAGAGTCAATACAAGAGCTTTTCAGCAAGTCCACATACTCAACTATCATTTAGTCTTTCACAATTGCTAACACTCACGCAATACTTATGGGTATGAAGTTTTAATCGGACACAGAGAAAGATAGGGGCTTATAGTTTTGCTTCCCAACCTTTTACCTCAAGGGTAATGTCAACAATAATGCTTTATGAAAACCCACATCCAATTGGATATATATATATATATATATATATATATATATATATATATATATATGACAATACTATTCTAATCCCAGGATTAGAATAGTTATTTGGATCACGATCACCATATATAAGGGTGCACGCAGGACCTCCCGAACTTCCGAACCAGTGAAAAGAAAAAGAAAAAAAATCTCCTCCACTTCTCCCGCACCGAACCTCCACCTCCCGCACCACTCTGGATCCACCCGCCTCCCTCTCCCATGCGTCCATCCCAACCTACCCCCACCGGCGCCGGCCCCATCCACGCCGTCGCGCGCCCCTCCCTCCTCCCAACGGTCGGCGAGCCTCCCGCAGCCGGGACAATGCCGGCTCCCACTCCCTAGATCCCCCCGCCGCCGCGCCGCCTCCCCTTGATTCTTCCCTTGCCGAGAGCCCTCCTCGGAACCCCCACACGCCTCGCCGGATCCCGCCGCCCCTCACACCTCGGCCACCTCACCTTCATAGGCCCCGCCCCGTCCCCGGATCGGGTTGTCGCGCCGCCCCCTCCCCTGGTTCTGGCCAGTGCACCGCCTTGCCCCACCCCATCTCGCGGTCGCGTGCACACTGCCCTTGTGCTGCTGCTAGCCGGCCCCCATCCGTAGACATGACCCCTCCCCGGAGTTCCTGCAGCCACCGTCACCGCCCAACCATCTGCTCGCGACCGTGACTCTTCTGTCCTCCTCTCAGGCGGCTGTTGGTAAGCAATGGGATACTGCAGGTGAGCAAAACAGGATGTTGTCCTCCTCTCTTCTCTGGCGGCTGTAGGTGAGGATAGAAACTCCTTTGTTCTATGTACTTCTCTTCATTTTCTTGGTCCATCCAGATTGTACTCATCAGCAAGTCAAACGAAGATCTCGTGGCAGTTCGAACAAGATGCTTGTGTTGCTGATTATGCTAGTCATTGTCCCCTGTCGGGACACCTTCGGTTCCTGTTATCACCACCAAAACAGAGCACACAAAAGACTCGAGCTGCTAGTCTTTGTACACTTCCTCAAAGCACCTCTCTGCTTCAAAAATATACAAGAACGCTAAGCTATGGCCGCGCTTCTACTAAAATTGTTATGCACAGTGTTCCTGTAGCCTCTCACACGTATTCGATTATTTCATTTTGTAGCTTAGATTTTGTAACTTGTTCAAAGTTTATTGTGGGGAGGCTTCACGAATATGCCCCAAAGTAGTGTGTTATAGACCTTGTAACTCCTTTCCCTTTCTATGTTCATGCACTTTCTTCACCTGATTTGATGGAAGGAAGTTCAAAGATTAATGTCTAGAGAGTTCAATCATTGGATGTTGGGAAGAATGCATCTTAATGATGAAAAAATGCATCAAAAAATGCATTCATCAAAAAGAAGTTGCAAGCCCATTTTCGGGAAGTTTAAAAATGTTAAATTCTGAAAACGTACACAAAAAGATTGCTGAAAAAATATGGGTGCCGCAAAAATGATACTAAACAAACAAATAATTTGAAGTTCGAATTCATGGAGTTAGGAAGTTTAATAAATGAAAAAAAGACTAGTCTACCAGTTGCACTGGCCCATGACATGCTCGTAAATATAATTTTTTTATGGTGACAAAATTCCTTTGATTTCCCATTTCTATGTAGAGAAACAATGAGCAAATAAGACCAAAAAGTTATTAATGTTGTTTTTCCATGGTTTTCGTGATTTTACCTTTTTAAGTAGAGAAACAGTGAGCAAATAAGACTAGTCTGCAGGGTGTTCAGCATAAGATTATTATTCACCAATACACAGCTTTTCTCTGGGAGCATAAAAAGGGAGAAGTTCATCTTAGCAACCCAATGTGGTTCAATTTGTATATTAAAGGAAGATCCTAGAAGTTCAAAATTAAATAACGGTGCGGTTCAATTTTTATTTAGTAAGAAATGATTTCCCTTGAGACTAAATAATCAAGCCACCAAGTTCACATTAATAATAATGGAGCAGTTCAATATATATAAAAAACTCAAGTTCTTCCTGTTTTCTAGAAAAAGAAAAGTATGAAGTTCAATTTAAAAATTAAAGTACAAAAGCATTTTCACCGTTTCTAAATAAAAAAACTCTCGAAGTTCAAAGTAAAAAAATGGAGCGGTTCGATGTTTACTAATACTACTAGGATATTTTCCATTATGAAAAAAACAAGAAGTCCAAATTTAAAAAATGGGGAAGTTCGATGTGAAGAAAAAACTTGGATTTTTTTCTCGTTACTAAAGAATAAAATGAAGAGGTTCAAATTAAAATAATGGAACATATCAAAAAGGTTTATAAAAAATGATTTCCCCATTTTCTAAAAATACCCGAGAAGCCCAAATTAAAACAACATCATGACGCGATCTTTACGAAAAGCTAAGGGAAGGTTCAAGTAGCACACGAAGTTTATGTATCAGAGTGATGTATTGGTTGTGCATGTAGCACACGAAGTGTATTTGTATTGTTGTGTGTAATTTTCTTGAATTTCAATAGTATGCGAAGTTCATGTTTCAGAAATTCTTAAAGTTCACGTGTACCACATACTGAATAAATTCATCTATGAACAAAAAACGGACTGTCCAGGCCATAATAAAAAAGCTCAATGTGCTTTTGAAAAGAAAAATCAAACTGATATTTGAAAATGTGCAGCAGAAGTTCATGTCAAACTAATGGGGCGATTCAATGTTTATTCTTGAAAAAGTGGAGAAATTGTACATGCTTTGTAGGTCAAAAGTTTGGCTTTAATTTATGTTTTGCGAAGGTCAAAATGTTGTGTTCGCGAAGGTCAAGTGTGTTATCTCAGCAAGTTCAAAAATAAATTTAAACATGCAAGGTAAAACATGCAAGAAAAGAAAAGGAAAGGGAGAAGTTCAATTTGTAAAGAAGACACGGTTCAATGTGTAAACCAATGTTGAAAGAAAACAAAAAGAAAAGGGGAAGTTCAATTTCTAAATATGAAGCGGTTCGACATGCAAACCAATGTTGAAAGAAAACAAAAAGAAAGGAGAAGTTCAATTTCTAAAGATGACGTGGTTGGACGTGCTAAACAATGTTTAAAGAAAACAAAAAGAAAAGGAGAAGTTCAATTTCTAAAGATGACGTGCTTTGACGTGCAAACCAATGCAAAAACACACACAAAAATGTTGTTTTGGTGTCTTAAAATATTTTTATTCATAAAAAAGATTAAGAAAAAACCAAGAAGTCCATATTAAAAAGATGGAGAAGTTCGATGATTATAGAAAACTCAAATTTCCCTCGTTATGAAACAATGGAAGCAAGAAGTTCAAAAATAAAATAACAAGAAGTTCAACTTTTAAAAATGGAGCGCTTCAAAATTCACAAAAAAAGGATTAAGAAATTCAGATTAATATTTATAAAAAACTTAGATATTTTCACGTAACCGAGAGAAGTTCAGGTTGATGAACTACCAGAAGTTCTCGTTCTACACAGTGTGCATTTTGTATTAAAAAGAATAAAAATGCAAAGGCTAAATTTGTTGTCGTTATAAGTTCAAGTACTCCGTCGAAGAAAGTTAAAAAATTTATTGTGAGAGAGGTTTGTACAACAAGAATATCATTTGTGTAACACTGACGAATGGATGAGAAATTATAAACGAAAATACGTCACAGAAGTTCAACGTGAAAAGAGCATGAAGTTCAACTACTATGTTAAATGGATTTCAGATGAAAAACTTTTAAAATCATCGCGAGTATGAAAAAACGATCAACACGGGAAAGTTATGTGTTTACAACAGCTTTCGACTGGTATATCACTTGCTCAATTCCGATGAGTGGATGGAGAGTTACGAGTAGTGGATGGAGACCTACGAGCAAAAAAATCACGTGAAAAACAGAGTGAAGTTCAGGTACACGCGCCGAGAAGTTCAGGTTCTTCACGCAGTGCATTTTCGAAGAATCTATTTCGCGATAAAGGCAGAACGCATGGTCCGGCCATTTTCGAAATTACTTGAAAACGGCTAGGAATCAGAGAAAACCATCAACATGAAAAAGTTTCACATTTCCGTAGCTTTTCAGCGATATATTATTTGCCCCATTCCGATAAAGTTTGTAGAAATTACGGCAAAAATATGTTTTTCGCCATTTTCAAAACTGACTTAAAACCGTAAAGAATTGGGAGAAACAATACATACCAAAAAGTTTTGCATTTGTTCAAGCTTTCCAATGCCATATCATTTGCTGCATTCGGACGCACGGTTAAAAAATTAGCTCGAAAATACGAACTCGGTAGGACTTGGACCATTTTCTAAATTATTCTTAAACCATTCAAAATTAGAAAAAAACTTTCAAGATGAAAAAGTAGCGCATTTTCATAAGCTTTCCAACACTGTATCATATGCCTCCATTGGATTAGCCGTTTAGAAATGACATCGAAAAAACGAACTCAGCTATTCGGTTTACGAAATTTTATATTTTTTCAAATTACTTTTTAACCATAGGGAATTAGAGAAAACTTCATGTGGAAGGAGCGGTTTTGCAGCATCTTTCCAACGCCATATTATATGCCTCATTCCGATGAACGATTTAGAAATGCGATCGAAAATACGATTCATATTTTTTGTGCGAAGACAAAACGATATTCAAAACTGCTCTTAAACCGCTTATATTTTGCCAAAAATTTAACTTGGGTCATGATATTGGTGTCCATAGCTTTCCAACGATATATCACAAGCCCCATTTGGGCAATGTTGGCGGAAGTTCAACCTAGTTCACAAGAAAGTTCAACGTACTACTAGCGGGGCAGGTCAGGTTATGATCAGAATATTATTCTGATCCCGTGATCAGAATAGTGTTTATGTATATATATATATATAGAACAACACTATTCTAATCCTGGGGTTAGAATAGTTATTTGGATCACACACGCCCTATATAGGGCCCGGTGCACTTGTTCCCGAACTCCCCGAACCCGTGCAGGAAAAAAAAACCACACCCACTCTTCCACCACTTCCCCTCGATCCCCAACCACCCCCGATCTCGCCGCCGCCCCCCGCTTCCCCTGCCCCCGGCGCCGCCGCCCGCCGCTTCCCTTGCCTCCCGCCACCGCCCCCGCTTCCCCAGCCTCCCGGCGCCTCCGCCCCCTGCTTCCCCTGCCTCCAGGCGCCACCACCCCCTGCTTCACCTACCTCGAGGCGCCGCTGACCCGACCTCCGGCGCGCCACCAGACTTCCTTCCGCCACCGCCCCTTGCTCCGGTGCGCCTCCTACCGCTACCAACCGGCGGGCCTCCTCCCCCACGGCTGGCGGGCCTCCTCCCCCAATGGCCGACGCGCCTCCCCCCTCCCCCCTAGCCAGCGTGCCTCCTCTCCCGCGGTCGGGTCCAGGCCTGCTCCCACGGCCAACGCTGCCAACTGCCCCGGCGCACCGCCGTCGCCATCTTCCCCAGGGCGTCGCTACCGATGTTCCTCGCTGCCAAGATCCAACCTCGCCAGCCACCGACGCACCCGCGGATCGACGGCCACCCTCTCGAGCAGGATCACACACGGGCCACCCCCAAGCCACCCCCTGCCCGTCGACGAGTCGCCGTCCCTGGATCCATGCCCCTCCTCCACCTCCTCCTCCCGGTGGGGCTCTGTAGCCGAAGCACCCAAGCAGTTCACCGTCGTCACCTTGGGCCGTTCAACGACACACCACCTGACCACCAGGATGGTCGACACTGCAGTGCCAAGATCTGCACTTCCACCATGCTCTGCTGAAGTCCTGGCTCCAATTTTGGGAGGGTCCAAATTGTCTTTTGATTCAGTTTCTTCTTTGTTTTGCCTGCTGAATGGATCAAGAACATCACTTGGTAGTTTCAGCATCTCCCGTGCTCTCAGCTCATCTCATTTTTGTGTTGGTGAAATGGATCAGAATCTCATTTTTGTGTTGGTGAAATGGATCAGATCTTGGCGCGATCCGGGATCTCTCGACAACTGGGGTTGCTCTCTTTCCTCAACCATATGGCTAGCAAAAAGACTGTAACTCTAACCACTAGGGTCATTCCCAATTCCTATGAAGTTCAGACTTCAAAAAGCATGGAGTTCAACCTTACCATGTTAGTTGAATCACTCGTGGATCAACGTCAAGAAGGAGCACCGCTGCTGCCCAACACAGCCACGGCCAGAGGACACAAAAATTGTGCAATTTTTTAATTAACACTGTCTCACCTCGAATAGAGCTTGCTGCTCCCGTCATGTATGTGTGTGCTTAGCTTGTTGTAATCCCCCATAGAAAAACATACGTGGACCTTCTTTCTTACTCTCCAGATGTTGTTGTGTGCAACCAGAAAAGTAACTGAACGCTTGTTTTGTTGTGTGTTCTGCAACTCCATCTCATAGGAAAAAACAAAAAGTACTGCCAGAATGTTTACTAGTTCTATAAAGAACCCATCACAAAATCACCACACAAAAAGGTTTGCATGTTAAGAAAAAAAGTTACTAGTTCGACGCACAATCCATCCATCAAATGTGTTCACAAACTATCATTTAGAAAAAATCACATGATCATAGACGACGGGAAAGTTTGATGTTATATTACAGAACTCGTATTTGTCATGTTACTAAAAATAAAACAAAGAAGTTCAAATTAAAATAACATAACCATTCAAAAAATGTTTATAAAAAAGGATTTACCTAATTTTTAAAAAACTAGAAGTTCAAATTAATATAACGGAGCGGTTCAATATTTACTAAAGCCTCGGATTTCTAACCACTACTAAAGAATAAAAAACAAAGAAGTTCAAATTAAAAAAGCAATAATGATGTCGTTTTTGCCATTTTTAAACTGCTCTCAAACGACAACGAATTTGAATCTAATGTCTACATGAAAAATTTGCTCCGATTCATAAGCTTTCCAAGGGTATATTATATGCTATGTTCCGATGAACAGTTTAAAAGTTTCATGTATAGCAATTAAAAAATGTTTTTATGTGTTAAGAAAAATCTTTTGAACCGCCGCGAGCATGAAAAACTGATCAACACGGGGAAGTTGCATGTTTTCAATAGTTTTCCATTGGTGTATCATTAGCTCAATTCTGGTGAGTGATTTGAGAGTTAAGGGCCAAAAACAATACGTCAAAAATAGAGTGAAGTTCAAACAGACATGTCCCTGAAGTTCAACCTCTTCACGCAGTGCATTTTCAAAGATTCTGTTTTCACGATGAAGGCAGAACGCATGATCTTAGAAGTTTAGATTGATGATTGCCAGAAGTTCACGTACTACATGGTATGCATTTTGTATTAAAAAAGAATGAAAAATAAAAGCTTAAAAGCACTAGTGCAGAACCGGGCAATAGCACCGGTTCGTAAGGCCCTTTAGTGCCGGTTTGGTAACCGGCGCTAAAATGTAGGCACTAAAGCCCCCCCCCCCCTTAGTACTGGTTCAGCATGAACCGGTGCTAAAGGGCAACCACGTGGCACGAGCCAGCTTCGGGGGCAGGGAGCCCTTTAGTACCGCTTGGTGTCACCAACTGGTATTAAAATGTTGGGGGAGGGGTTGGGTTTATGATTTCTTTTTCATTTAATTTTGTGTTTTCCATTTAATTATTTTTCGTTTGCTGGTATTTTACGATACTACATATTGTACACGTTATGCATATATATAAATAGAATTTCTAGTAGAACGTCTCACAACCACCATTAATTAATTCACACATATATACACACATGTATACATATATATATACAATTTCTCCTAATTGGTGCCTTCGGAGCCAGTAGCATTAGCCTAGCTAATTGGTGCCTTCGGAGCACGATAACAATTGGAAGTGGTTCATGGGGGCGGTAGCGGGTAATAGTATTCTCCTTTGGGATCTATGACCTGGTCGAGCAAAAATCCCGCTATTTCCTCTCGAATTGCTTCTATGCGGTCATGTGCTAGGAGCTTGTCCCGCACCTCTTTGAACTGTTAAGAAGGAGATCAATATGCATGTGTATTAGTTGTGTGACTAGATATCGATAATGGTGTAAAAATTGTGAATAGTGTTCTGACAATCGATATCGTACCCACTCCTGTCTTTGAGATTTGCTCCTTTCGAACGCCATCATGCGAATGTTCTCGCAAACATAGTATGCACATAGATCATTCCCCGGCGCCTGCTTCAGGGCCTTTACGAGAATGGAATTTTGATCAGATAATAATTAATCAAGCATGATAATTAAAGAGATGGCAGCTAGCTAGTACTACTTAATTACTTACCTTGGGTCAATACCATTTTAGACTTTGTTTTCATGGGCCTGGAGTGACCCTGATGAACTTTGCCCAAGCCCTGCCCACCCACAAAAAAAATGAATAAATGGGTTATTAAATAGTTGCTATCAGGAAATGACGAACTAATTAAATAGGCCGAGATATAGTTAATAATGATTGAAATTACCTGTTGACTATCCCCTTCACGATGCTGTAGTCACTTGCTTTCTTAAGTAGCGAGTCTAGTACTTCAACTGTTCCTTCATCAACTTTAATGATTAACAAGATCTAGTGAAATCTGCATGCACACACGTTTGCATGTCTTAATTAAGCGGGCATATATATGTAAGCAAAAACATGTAGCTATAGCTAGTAGGGAAAAACAGAATTTGTAGTACAAGACAGTGTGACTCACTGGTAGTTGTAAGGAAGTAGTATATCTTCATTGTATTTGAGTTCCTTGAAGAACTGTAGCATGCTTTCCTCTACACATTTTGCGTGATATGGATCTATTTTCCATGTGTACTCATTAATGGTATTTGGGTCAACGAACCCAATGCCATAGCATCCACCTTTTTTCATTTCATAAATCTTCATCCTACATAATACCACAGAAAAGAATATAGTGAGGATAATTACAGGTAATGATTGATCAAAATGATCAGCTAGCTTGAGACTTAAATTACAGAAAGAAATCACTTAGAGACAATAGCAACTGACGATAGATTTGTCGAGTGCGTCTTTATTGTATAGCTGAAAAAGTTCTGAATACTCAACGGTCACAGCTTTCTTATGGTAGTAATGCTCCTTATTGACATTCACCATGAGGGACTCTAGATTGGAAATTTGGTAATGTCCATGTACCATTGATGCAATGCATACATTCTCGTTGGGAGCTTATTGACCTCCTCTGGCTCGACCAAAGGTTGGCCCCGGGCATATTTCCGTTTTATTTCCTCCTCTCTAGTCGGAGACATGGGCTCGATATCGAGGAGTTGTCCAACAGTGATCCCGATCGATTCAGCCTGCGCAATATGCTCCTCGGTTATTACCACATCGCCCAGCCCGGGAACGTTAGCAGTTTACCCACAATAATATTGGGCGCGCCTACTCTCATGTGTTGTTGGCACAACAAGTGGGGGGATTGATTGCGCTGCCTGTTCTCCCATCTAGGGAATGGTTTTACCGCATTTTTTGCCAGCTGATTTGCTCGAGCTCGAGCTTGCCTCTTTCTGTAGACGTGCTCGATTTAATTTCCTGAGGTGGCGCTCATAGTCTGTGTCAACAGGCTTGGGAGCTGGTGGTCTAGCCATATGAATGAAGTGGTCAATCTTTTCCACAGGTACTTTCTCCCTTGGCGGCGGTGGCGGTTTCGGTGCAAAATGGGCTTCCACCTCGGCCTTCGATATGGCTATGTTTTCCTCCTCGAACTTGTCGTAAGGCCTCTGCGGAAGAGGCACGAGGCTTGGACCATATTGAAATCGCTTGCCTCCGCCTGTACCTGCAGTACTACCTCGACTTGTACCACTACGCACCATAGCTGAGGCGGCTCTCTTCCATTATTGCTGAGGCGGCGAAGACGGCTGACGTGACTCAGTTGGAGGAGGAGGAGTGGCCTGAAGCTGTGCCGGACTTGGAGGAGGAGTGGCCTGAAGCTATGCCGGACTTGGAGGAGGAGTGGCCTGACGCTTTGCCGGACTTGGAGGAGGAGTGGCCTGACGCGTTGGTGGACTTGGAGGAGCGGGAGTCTGCTAACTCGGTGGCGGACTGCGACGATGAGTCGGATGACGCAGTGTCGGTGGCCTTCGAAAGATGATGCAATCCTTTCTCCATAGGATGATACGATGGTTGGCCTCTCCTAGTGTGTGCTCATCGTCACCTCCAGGAATGTCAAGCTCTAGCCCCGAATATTGGTCCACCACCTCATCAACCAAGACACGAGCATAGCCCGCTGGAATCGGGTTGCAATGGAAGGTTGCCTCAGGGGGATTTGTAAAAGCAAGGGCGTCCGCCACCTTCATGGATATGTTCTTCATTTTGAAGTGTAGCTCGTAGTTAGTGTTCTCCATGATGTCATCCACTGGGTAGCTATCCAGCAATGCGTCGCCCGGGGCGGAACCCACGCTGCTTCTCGGCATGGATGGGACGGTGTTATCCATTTGTGGATCATCCGCTAGCTGTTGAGACCCCCTTTGCTGGCTAAGTGAGTCGATCTGCTCCTGCTGCCGCTGGAATTTGATTCCCAAGTCCGCGTGTGCTGATTCTAGGCCTTGAAGGTGTTCATAGTCTAGCTTCCTCTGCTCCTGCTCCATCTTCCTCTTCTTCTCCTCCGGAATCTTCTTTCTTGCACGGGTTCTGTAGTCGGTGTTCCACTCTGAAAACCCCTCATACCACGGAAAGGCGCCCATGCCTCGTGTTCTTCTCGGGTGTTCAGGATTTCCCAGGGCACGCGTAAGCTCGTCGTTCTCTCTGTTGGGCTCGAACAACCTGGATCGAGCCTCTTCTATTGCAACAAGTAGCTTATCTTCGGCTCCGTACAGACATGCCTTCTTGGAAACTTTGCCTGTCTTCGGGTCCAACTCCCCCCCATGCGCATAGAACCAAGTCCTGCACCTGGGGGGCCAGCTCAATGTTTCTGGAGTGACACCTGCATCCAGCGTCTCTTTCTCAGACTTATCCCACTTAGGCATTCCCACCGCATAGCCACCTGGCCCCAGCTTATGGAACTTATCCTTTTTTGCGGCATTGGCCTTGTTTATTCTCGACCATTCCTTAGATAATTCCGAATCCTTGAATTTCACGAAATCGTCCCAATGAGCACTTTGGTTCTCTAGTGTTCCCTCGAATACTGGAGTCTTCCTTCCTCCGTTGACGTACTTGGACCATTCACGAATCTTGTGGTTCTTGAATGCAACCGCCATCTTCCTAAGAGCAACGTCCTTGACTTTCTCCACATCTGCTTTTTTGAAATGATCTGGTAGGGTGAAATGTTCCATGAGCGTTTCCCAAAGCAACTATTTTTGTCTGTCGTCGACAAAAGTAACTCCTAGACGTGGCTTTGATGGCTCTCTCCATTCTTGAAGGGAGATTGGTAGTTGGTCCTTCACAAGAACTCCGCACTGACGAACGAACTTGTCCGCAATCTTCTTAGGCACGAATGGTTCACCATTAGGTCTGATTGCCTCGATATTGTACTTTACGCCCTCCTTTAACTTTTTGTTCGGGCCTCGTTTCGTCCTATTTCCTGAAGATTTGCTCGATCCGGATGGCTGAAAGAAGAAAGATCGATTCGTTAATATATCTTCAAGTCATTTAAAACATGTGATGATCACCAGATGCCTGCTTATATAAATATATATACCTCGCCGGTCTTTGTTGTTTCAAGATCAACATTTTCTTCGTCATGTTCATAGTTCACGACTTCATCAATTCGATCATCGCGATCGAATATCATATCACCCTCCCCGGTGTTGTTTAGATATTCGGAGCCGTCATAATCTTCTTCATTCTGATCATCATCTGGCCCACGAGGATTGCGTATGATATTGAACAGGGCCTCTTCTCCCTCTCTGCCGGTATTGTCCGCCATAGGTTTTGTTTAACTAATCCAAAAGAAATATATTCAAATTACAATGCATGGATGCAATCAATTAATAAGGAAAAACTGAATCAATCATAGTACATAATAAGCATCATCGAATATAATCTCGAATACGTCGTCTCGAATAATAGATATAATCTCGAATACATCGTCTCGAATAATAGATATAATCTCGAATACATCGTCTCGAATAATAGATATAATCTCGAATACATCGTCTCGAATAATAGATATAATCTCGAATACATCGTCTCGAATAATATATAATCTCGAATACATCGTCTCGAATATTATATATCGAGTACATCACTGGCTAGGTAGCTAATAAAGATCGAACACTACAGAAGAATCTAGGACACTCGTGGTTCCTGCGGCGCGGGCGGTGGACACCCAAAGAGAAGGAACCCTCACAGGATCATAGCTGAAGTGAGATCCCTGAAGAAACTGCCAGGTATTGGAGAACCTGCCGCCCTCTAACGCAACCATGTAGCGATGGACGTGCTCGTCCTCCTCCCTGACACGGCGACGTACCACCTCCGGCGGGGCCGACTCCCTCCGCACCGAAACTGGCCCACGCGAACGCCACCAAATGAGAACGCCACCACGCGAACACCACCAAACTGGTCGACGACGGGACCCGGGGTCGGGTTCCTCATCAAGCGGCACGCCCCTCCAGGCAGCACCTCCCAGTGCCAGCCCGGCGAAGCCCAGTCCCGGACATGGGTCAGCCGGACGTCATCGCGGACGGGTCGACGGCGAGGATGCGGGCCGGGCATCATCGATAACAAATACTAGCTATATGCCCGCAAAAAGTAACATTTTTTAATGATTGGATTTTGATACCTAAAATTTCTAACATTTCTATATAACTAACATTCCTATAACATTTCTAACAATGCTATATAACTAAAATTTCTATAACATTTCTAATATTTCTATAACTAAAAAACAGAAAAAAAAATTATAACATTTCTATATATATAACTAACATTTGTATAACATTTCTAATATTTCTATAACTAAAAAAGAAAAATTTCTAACTTTTTTATAACTATTTCTATAACTAAAAAAGAGAAAAAAAATTCTAACAATTCTAACTATTTTATAACTATTTCTATAACTAAAAAACAGAAAAATTTCTAACAATTCTAACATTTCTATAACATTTCTAACAATGCTATATAACTAACTATTTCTATAACTAAAAAAGAAAAATTTCTAACAATGCTATATGTGTGTGTGTGCTCACCGGCGAGGCGAGAGGCGACGGGGGGCGGCGACAGGGACGACGATGGGTGCGGTGACGACGGGGATGGCGACGACGGGGACAGGGACGGGGCGGCGACGACGGGGACGGGGCGGCGATGACGGGGACAGGGACAACGCGGGACTGGCCGGGACGGCGCGGCGGTGACGACGGGGACGGGGATGACGGGGCGGGGACGACGGGGCGGGGACGACGGGGACGGGGGTGGCGACGAGGGTTATGGAGATGGGGGCGGCGGGCGACAGGGCAGAGGAGAAGAATCAGAGGAGAAACTGAAATTTTTGAAGTGTTTAGTTATATAGGATGGACCTTTAGTACCGGTTGGAGCCACCAACCGGTACTAAAGGCCTGTTTTGGCTAGGCCAAGCGGCGGGAACCGCACCCCTTTAGTGCCGGGTGGTCGCTCCAACCGGTGCTAAGGCCCCCCCCCTTTAGTACCGGTTGGTGCTACCACCCGGCACTAAAGGGGGTGCGCTGGCGCAGGTGCGGTGCGAAATGTTTAGTCCCACCTCGCTAGCCGAGGGGCGTCCGCACTGGTTTATAAGCCCCAGTGCGGTAGCTCCCTCGAGCTCCTCTCCAAAGCAGGCCTACTGGGCCTAAATGTTCTGTGCTGCCCTGTGGGCCTACTGGGCCTTTGCGGGCCTGCATCCTGGCCCAACAACAGGTTGGGTTTCTAGTCGTATGCAGGCCGTTGTGGCATAGTAGGTGGGCTTTTTTTCTTATTTTTTTGCTTTATTTATTTTTGTTTGAGTTGTTTTTTTGTTGTATTTAGAGTTTCTTTGTGAATATTTTTGCTTTAGGTACAAAAAATTACAAACTTTCTGTTAGTACCGGTAGTTTACAAATTTGAATAGTTTAAATTTTGATTTATTTGAAATTTGTGTGAATCACTAGTTTGTGAATAACTTAACTTTGAGAATTGATTTTTCAGTGATTCTTTTTTCTTATGTTTAATATTAGTGTGTTTTATCATTATATTCAATTTGGTAATGCTTAGGTTATTTAAAAAATGAAATGCCTTTTGTAACGGATGAGTTTTCGTCCGAAACCCTGATACTTCGAAAGAGATTGTCCATTTAGTACACGAAGTGCATCCAGTTTTTGCGATAACCCTCTCTCCTTTTTTGCACATGCTATGTGGGTGAAATTATGATACCATGCCAACTTTCAACCTTTTCTGATTTCATTTGAAATGCTTTTCAATTTCAGGGTCATTTAGCTTTAAAAATCAGTAAAGGCATGAAAGAATTTGTTTGCACATAAAATTTCTCCGCGTTTCAAATGCCAAAACACATAACTACCCTAACTATTACAGAGATTCCCTCCTGGGTGTGAAACACAGAAGAAAGTGATGATAGTGAAGCCGATCAAATCCCAGATCTTTGGGTGTGAAACTTTTTCTTCGCGTGTGTCCCTTTGCGCCGTAACCATGGAAAATCTTCATCATTTAACGGGATGCTCGGGTCAATATTCACTGTGAATGGAGCAATTTCATCAAACTTTTCATAATCTTCTAACATGTCTGTCTTGTCATCCACTCCCATGATGTTTCTCTTCCCAGAAAGAACTATGTGCCGCTTTGGCTCATCGTACGATGCATTCGCTTCCTTATCTTTTCTTTTTCTTGGCTTGGTAGACATGTCCTTCACATAGAAAACCTGTGCCACATCATTGGCTAGGACGAATGGTTCGTCTGCATATGCAAGATTGTTGAGATCCACTATTGTCATTCCGTACTGCGGGTCTCTCGTTACCCCGCCTCGTGTCATATTGACCCATTTGCACCGAAACAAAGGGACCTTCAAACCACGTCGATAGTCAAGTTCCCATATGTCCTATATATAACCATAATATGTTTCCTTTCCTGTCTTGGTTTTTGCATCAAAGCGGACACCACTGTTTTGGTTGGTGCTCTTCTTATCTTGGGCGATCGTGTAAAATGTATTACCATTTATCTCGTACCCTTTGAAAGTCATTATATTCGAAGATGGTAACTGGGACAGCAAGTACAGGTCATCTTCAATAGAGGTGTCATGCATGGTACGTGTCTGCAACCAGCTGGTGAAACTCCTGGTTTGTTCACGTGTAATCCAGTCATCATACCGCTCCGGGTGTTTGGAGCATAGCAAATTCTTGTGTTCATCCATATACGGAGCCACCAAGGCAGAATTCTGTAGAACTGTGTAGTGTGCTTCAGTGAGAGAATGTCCGTCCATACATATTATTTGTTCCCCTCCTAGCGTGCCTTTTCCATCCAGTCTGCCCTTATGCCGCGATTCAGGAACACCAATCAGCTTAAGGTCAGGAATAAAGTCAATACAAAACTCAATGACCTCCTCATTTTCATGGCCCTTGGAGATGCTTCCTTCTGGCCTAGCACGGTTATGAACATATTTCTTTAAGACTCCCATGAACCTCTCAAAGGGGAACATATTGTGTAGAAATACAGGACCCAAAACGTTAATCTCTTCGCATAGGTGAACTAGGACGTGCGTCATGATGTTGAAGAAGGATGGTGGGAACACCAACTCGAAACTGACAAGACATTGCACCAAATCATTCTCTAACCTTGGTATGATTTCTGGATCGATTACCTTCTGAGAGATTGCATTGAGAAATGCACATAGCTTCACAATGGCTAATCGAACGTTTTTCGGTAGAAGCCCCCTCAATGCAACCGGAAGCAGTTGCATCATAATCACATGGCAGTCATGAGACTTTAGGTTCTGGAACTTTTTCCCTGCCATGTTTATTATTCCCTTTATATTCGACGAGAAGCCATACGGTACCTTAATACTAAGCAGGCATTCAAAGAAGATTTCCTTCTCTTCTTTGGTAAGAGCGTAGCTTGCATGACCCTGATGTATGCCGTCTTTTCCGTGCATATGTTGCTGGTCCTCCCGTGCCTCAGGTGTATCTTTTGTCTTCCCATACACGCCCAAGAAGCCAAGCAGGGTCACACAAAGATTCTTCATCACGTGCATCACGTCGATTGCGGAGCAGACCTCTAGGTCTTTCCAATAGGGCAGGTCCCAAGATATAGATTTCTTCTTCCACATGGGTGCGCGTCCGTCAGCGTCATTCAGAACAGGTTGTCCACCAGGACCCTTTCCAAAGACCACCTTCAAATCCTTGACCATATCATGTACATCAGCACCAGTACGGTGGCGAGGCTTCGTCCGGTGATCCGCCTCACCGGAGAAATGCTTGCCTTTCTTTCTTACGGGATGCCTGCTCAGAAGAAATCGACGACGTCCCAGGTACACATTATTCTTACAATTAGCCTAATATATAGTGTCGGTATCGTCCAAACAGTGTGTGCATGCGCGGTATCCCTTGTTTGTCTGTCCTGAAAGGTTACTGAGAGCAAGACAATCATTGATGGTCACGACAGCAACGCCTTTAGGTCAAATTCTTCCCCCATGTGCTCATCCCACGCACGTACACCTGTTCCATTCCACAGTTGTAAGAGTTCTTCAACTAATGGCCTTAGGTACACATCAATGTCGTTGCCGGGTTGCTTAGGGCCTTGGATGAGCACTGGCATCATAATAAACTTCTGCTTCATGCACAACCAAGGAGGAAGGTTATACAAACATAGAGTCACAGGCCAGGTGCTATGGTTGCTGCTCTGCTCCCCAAAAGGATTAATGCCATCTGCGCTTAGACCAAACCATACGTTCCTTGCATCATCTGCAAACTCCTTCCCATACTTTCTTTCGATTTTTCTCCACTGTGACCCGTTAGCGGGTACTCTCAACTTTCTGTCTTTCTTACGGTATTCTCTATGCCATCGCATCGCCTTGGCATGTCTTTGTTTTGGAACAAACGTTTCAACCGTGGTATTATAGGAGCATACCACATCACCTTGGCAGGAATCTTCTTCCTGGGGTGCTCGCCCTCGACATCACCAGGGTCATCGCGGCTGATCTTATAGCACAATGCACCGCATACCGGGCAAGCGTTCAAATCCTCGTACTCATGGCGGTAGAGGATGCAATCATTAGGGCATGCATGTATCTTCTGCACCTCTAACCCTAGAGGGCAGACAACCTTCTTTGCTTGGTACGTACTCTTGGGCAATTTGTTGTCCTTTGGAAGCATATCCTTTATCATTACCAGCAACTTTCCAAATCCCTTATCAGATACACCATTCTCTGCCTTCCACTGCAGCAATTCCAGTGTGGTGCCCAGCTTTTTCTTGTCACCTCCGCAATTCGGGTACAACAATTTTTTGTGATCCTCTAACATGCACTGCAACTTCTTCTTCTCCAAATCACTTGCGCAGTTTCTCTTTGCATCGGCAATGGCCCGACCTAGATCATCAACGGGCTCATCCGATGCCTCTTCTTCAGCTTCTTCCCGCATTGCCGGCTCAGCTTGTTCCCGCATTATCGGCTCAGCTTCTTCCCTCATTGTTGTATCATTGTATTCAGGGAACCCATGGCCAGGATAGCTGTCATCGTCCTCTTCTTCTTCATTGTCTTCCATCATAACCCCTCTTTCTCCATGCTTGGTCCAAACATTATAGTGGGGCATGAAACCGGACTCAAACAGGTGGATGTGAATGGTTCTTGACGTAGAGTAATTGCGACCATTCTTACAGCCAGCACATGGACAATGCATAAAACCATCTGCTCACTTGTTTGCCTCAGCCGCAAGCAGAAAAGTACGACGCCATTAATGAACTCGGGAGAGCATTGGTCATCGTACATCCATTGCCGGCTCATCTTCAATACACACCACCGAAAACATCAAATTAATACAATACATAAAGTTCATACATAAAGTTCATACATAAAGAGCATACAATACTTCAATGCAACAAACAAATAACTCTCTAGCTAAAGAATTTAAATGCAACAACAAATGCGATCAAGATCGCAACTAAGGTAACAATTGATCCAACAACATAATGATACCAAGCCTCACTATGAATGGCATATTTTCTAATCTTTCTAATCTTCAAGCGCATTTTCTCCATCTTAATCTTGTGATCATCGACGACATCGGCAACATGCAACTCCAATTCCATCTTCTCCCCCTCAATTCTTTTCAATTTTTCCTTCAAATCCTCGCTTTCTCTTTCAACTAAATTTAACCTCTCACAATAGGGTCGGTTGGAATTTCGGGTTCAACTACCTCCTACATACAAATATCTATGTCAACTTGATGGGCATAATTTGTCATAAACACGAAATGCAATGAATAGTTTTAAAAGAGAATATACCACATCCAAATCATAACCCGGACGAGGGCCGACGGGGACGGATATCAAAACCATGGCACTATGCATAACAAACAACGTATGGGTAAGATAATTATACGAGTAACTATATATCCAAATCACACAAACATCATTTTTTATATAAAACTTCATGAACAAGAGGCTCACCACAAGGTGGTGCCGGCGACGAGACGTTGCGAGCGATCGACGGTGGTTATGACGGAGATTTAGAAGGTACTAAGTAAACCACACCTACATATGCAAAACTAAGTGTTATTTTTGACCTCAAATTGCATATAAATCAAATACTAGCACATATATATAATTCCTCCCAAATTACTAAACTCAAAAATCAATCACTATATAAAGCATTGCACGAGCTAATCTAGCAATGAGAGATGAAAGGAAAGAGTTGCTAACCTTTGTGATCATTTGAATGGATGGGGGCCTTCAAATCTTGGGCAAAATGTGTGATGAGATTGAGAGGAAGAGGGGAAAGAACAGAGAGGAGAGGGGAAAGGGGAAGAACAAAGCGAGCTCGGGTGGACGAAGGGTCTATGTAGGACGACCTTTAGTACCGGTTCGTGATATGACCCGGTACTAAAGGTGCTGGAGGGGCCCCGGACTGACAACATCCTGCCACCACTCACTTTAGTACCGGTTCATGGCACGAACCGGTGCTAAAGGTTCGCCACGAACCGGTACTAATGAGAGAGGCCCGCCTAGCCGTTGGAACCGGCACTAATGTACACATTAGTGCCGGCTCAAATTCAAACCGACACTAATGTGCTTCACATTTGACCCTTTTTCTACTAGTGAAGGTTTACTGACAGAAGTTCAAGTGCTCTGTCCGAAGAAGTTCAAAAAATCTTGCGAGAGAGGTTCACCTTGTATTTCCATATTCGAAAACACAACAAATAAATTGTTTTTTGCGTTTTAAAATAATTCTCTCAATCAACAAAGAAGTTCAATTATTATTTGGGAGCAATTTGATTTCAAAAAGAAAATGAAAATTCAAATTATAAGAATGGAAAAAGTTCATGTACTACATGGTGTGTGTTTAATATGAGCAAAATGAATTAAAAGGAAAGGTCCAATTTTGTTGTTGTTGTAAGTTCAAGTCCTCGGTGGGAGAAAGTTAAAAAAATTATTGTGAGAGATATTTGTACAAAAGGAATATTACTTGTGTAACACTAACGAATGGATGAGAAAATTACAAACGAAAATACATCACAGAAGTTCAACGTGAAAACAGTAGGAAGTTCAACTACTACGTTGAATGAATTTTAGATGAAAAACTTTTAAAATCATCGCGAGTATGAAAAGATAATAAACATGGGAAACTTGCGTGTTTACAGCAGCTTTCCATCGGTATATCACCTGCTCAATTCTGGTGAATGGATGGAGAGCTACTTGTAGTGGATGGAGATCTACGAGAAAAAAAACACGTGAAAAACAGAGTGAAGTTCAAGCACACACGCTGAGAAGTTCAAGTTCTTCACGTGATGCATTTTGGAAGAATCTGTTTTGCGATAAAGGCAGAATGCATGATCTCTCCGTTTTCGAAATTACTTGAAAATGGCCAGGATTCATAGAAAACCATCAACATGAAAAAGTTTCGAATTTTCCGTAGCTTTTCAGTGGTATATTATTTGACCCATTCCGATAAAGTTTGTAGAAATTATGGCAAAAATACGTTTTTATCCATTTTCAAAACTAACATAAAATTATAATGAATTAGGAGAAACAATAGATACAAAAAAGTTTCGCATTTCCTCAAGCTTTCCAACTCCATATCATTTGCTGCATTCGGAGTTACGATTAAAAAATTAACTTGAAAATACGAACTCGGTGGAACTTGTACTATTTTCTAAATTACTTTTAAACCGTTCAAAATTAGAAACAACATTTAACATGAAACATTTGCGCATTTTCATAAGCTTTCCAATGCCATATGATTTGCCTCAATTGGATTAGCCGTTTCGAAATGACATCGAAAATACGAACTCGGCTGTTCGGTTTGTGAAATTTTACGATTTTTCAAATTACTCTTTAACCGTAGGGAATTAGAGAAAACTTTTGACATGTGGAAGGAGCGGTTTTGCAGCCGCTTTCCAACGCCATATTACTTGCCTCATTCCGATAAATGGTTTAGAAATGCGATCGAAATTACGATTCACGTTTTTTGTGTGAAGAAAAAAACAGTTTTCAAAACTGCTCTTAAACCACTTACATTTTGCGAAAAATTTAACTTGGGTCATGATACTCGTGTCCATAGCTTTCCAACGGTATATAGCAAGCCCTGATTGGGCAATGTTGCGGGAAGTTCAACCTAGCACAGCGGGAAGTTCAGGTCGAACAACTCAGGCAGTAAAATCGCAAAAAACGCGAGTTCTTCACGATCCGAGTGCAAAATCCGCCTATGAGTAAGATTCCTATCTAAAACGAGTATTTAGTTGCCAAAAATCGTTTGCAGATTACACTTACATCACGTGGAATACGACTAACCAGAAAAATTCGCGGTAGAAGGCACGGTTGCGAAGATAGCCCGAAGGTCGGGTTCGTACAGAGAGAAGTTCAGGCGCGTTACCCACGCAGTTCAGGTTGTGATCAGAATATTATTCTGATCCCGTGATCAGAATAGTGTTTATGTATATATATATATATATATATATATATATATATATATATATATATATATATATATATATATATATATATATATATATAAGGATAAAGTGTAAAAAGGAAAGGTGAAGATCACCATGACTTTTGAATAAGGTATAAGACAAAATTAAAAGATAGGCTCTTCACAGAGGGAAGCAGAGGTTGCCATGTGCTTTTATGGTTGGATGCACAAAATCTTAATGCAAAAGAACGTCACTTTATATTGCCACTTTTGATAGGGACCTTTATTATGTAGTCCGTCGCTTTTATTTCTTCCATATCACAAGCTCGTATAAAGCTTATTTTCTCCACACTAATAGATCATACATATTTAGAGAGCAATTTTTATTGCTTGCAACAATGACAACTTACTTGAAGGATCTTACTCAATCCATAGGTAGATATGGTGGACTCTCATGGCAAAATTGGGTTTAAGGATATTTCGTAGCACAAGTAGTATCTCTACTTGGTGCAAAGAATTTGGCTAGCATGAGGGGGAAAGGCAAGCTCGACATGTTGGATGATCCATGACAATATAATTTATTTCGGATATAAGAAAACATAACCCATTACGTTGTCTTCCTTGTCCAACACCAACCTTTTAGCATGTCATATTTTAATGAGTGCTCACAATCATAAAAGATGTCCAAGATAGTATATTTATGTGTGAAAACCTCTCTTTCTTTATTACTTCCTATTAATTGCAACGATGACCAAAACTATGTTTGTCAACTCTCAACAACTTTTATTCATCATACTCTTTACACTACTGCAGGATGCTGCTAACGCGACCCTACGATCAAAGACCCTTCGACGAAACTGTGTGCGATGCCATACTCGCAAATGGTGGTGTAAAAACCATCAAAAAGGTGCAAAACGTTTGCGATGGAGGATGCATCAAACATGGTTCAGATTTTAGTTGCGTGTGCGATGCAGGGCATACGGTTCAGCTCAGTTAACCATTTGCAATGAGGAGGAACAAAAGAAATGGGCAGCCAGATGAAGGTGTGTGCGATGTACAACATACGGTTCACTTAGATGAACTGTTTGTGATTAGGCAACACAAAAGAAACGAGCAGCCAGATGAAGGTGTGTGCGATATACGACATGCGGTTAACTCGGATGAACTGTTTGCGTTGAGGCAAGAGAACATAAACGGTTCAATATAAGAAGATGTTTGTGATACGCCGCAAACAGGTCCGTAATCAGAAATGTGTGGGAATACCGATAATAACATAAATGGTTCCCTTGTGTGGTCCGTGTTCATCTTATCATCATCTCCTTCTTGTGCTAGCTTGATGTTCCTTCTATGCTAAGTTTCCATTAATTGAAGGCATTTTATGAACATGCCACCATTTCCCGCCATTTCCTCACCTGTTTCCCGCCACCCAGTGATATTGCGCATAGGCGGCGCGCGACGCAAGGAGGCGGCAAGCGCAGTCTGTAGCACATCCACCTTTTCCAAGCATGCTAACCCACCAAACCGCCGCCTCTGCCATCAACCTCGTCGACATGGAAAAAACAAGCAGGCACCACGGCCCGTCGAGGCCAAGGCGCTCCCCAGCAATGTGATGGACGACGCCGTGATGCGCGTCGTCGCCAGGGTTGAGCAGAACTTTGGCGCATGGCGCTTGAGCACCGTGGATCAAGATAGGCATGTCAGCGCCGACAGGCTGTAGCTCACCGCACAACATGATCGATGGCGCGCCGCAGAGCAAGCTAGGCACGTCCACGCCGATAGGCTGCGGCTCGCCGCACGGCGAGACCGTTGGAGCACCACACAGCGAGAGGCGCGGCGCGCCGCATAGCAAGAGCAGATCCATCGGCGCTTTCCTGTTGTCGACACGGCGTCGCAACTGGGTACACGTCTGGTCAGTACCCCCATTCCTTGCCAGGAGTGGGAAGAGGCCCTTAGCGTCGTACTTGCACCAGAGGCCGGCCGCGCCGTACTTGCACCGGACGCCCGCCGCGCCGTTCGCATGTGTGCCGATGTTCGCCTTGTTCGCGACCTGCTGGATGCCAACGCGCTGGTCCATAGGCTCGACCGCCTCCTTGGCCCAGGTGTCCACCTAGGCGCAGTAGAGGAACATGGCTGTCGCATCCTCGAGCTGGTGATCTTTGATGAAATAGCCAACTTGGAGCTCGAGATCATGCTCCAGATGTACCACGAGCGTGTCAACCACTTGGACGAATGCCTGCATGAGTTCAGGCAGAGCCAAGAGCTACGGTAGGCAAGGGTTGCTAGTCATGGCCTCATGGACGTGTTTTATTTTTAAAAGTCGTTTCAACGTGGATAGCTATGTATTCACAGCAATCATAGTATTGCTCTGTTTATTGTTGTGTCTCAATGTGCGTACTCTGTTTTGCTTTCTTATATGTCCTGTTTCAATGTGTGTATATACGCTTTCCATTCTTATATGTGGATGATAACAGCTAGATTCAAATTAGTATACAAAAACAGATAGAAAATGGAATTCATAATATATATATATATATATATATATTAAATGTTCATTCGTTCATCATAGAATATATATATATATATACAATATCATCACATATACATGATGATGCTTAACTACTAGCTACAATGCATAAAATTGAAAACGGACAATACTAAAACTAATAATCCCTCCTGGGGACAGTATTCCGGCAGCCCCTCGCCAGTAGCTCCCTGGTGCGCGGCATATTCCCAGTGCGGAGGCAGTACTCTGCCGCCTCTGCCTCGCAGCGCTTGACGTACTGATCTGCCTCTTGCTGGCGGACGCGCGCAGCCGATCTTACCATTTCGTTGGGCGCCTACCAGAGCTCCTCGTCGGTGGCACGCTAGAGCTTATTGGCCCACCTCCACGCAGCGATGAGGCGCCCAGCGCCTATGACCTTCCTCGCGAAGTACCCGTCTTTGTACACCTCCTCAGCATGACGACGCGCCCGGCCCTAAAGCTCCGCCACCTCCTTTTTCCAAGCGGCATCACGGGCTTCACGGGCCGCCTGGTACCTGGCTTCCTCCTCCGCCATCTCCTTCTTCAATGCCACTTGCCTGGCTTTCTCAGACGGCGGCAGCGACTTCCACAGACAAAGATTGTACTGGCCCCAAAACCAATCCAAAGTTGGGGTGTCCGGCGCAACCTCGTTAGGCGGCGCGTAGGGGTCCTCATCACTGCTAATCGAGTGAGCATCCTCGGGGGGCGGCGACTCCTTGTCGGTGCATGGGCAGACCGGCGGTGCCATGGAAGAGATTTGAGAGAGAGAGAGAGAGAGAAAGAGAGAGAGAGGGGGGGGGAGGGCGAGCGAGGGGAGGATGTAGATGAGAATGCAGGAGGGACGACGTGAGCAAGGTAGTATTTATTGGCGGTCGGAATTTATGAGTATTGTGGTTTGAATTACACACGATTCCCGCAGCAAAATCCGTGGGTGGACATAATAGACAAAATCCGTGTGTGAACATAATAGCCGACGGTTTCCAATGGAGAACTGTGTCTGATTAATGATCCCCGCCATTCACCTACCAAACCTCGAGCCACGAGATAGACTACCAATCGTGTGGGGGCCGGTTGTCTTGGCAGATCATTACATTTTCTTTTTTGAACACCAGATATTTACATCGTCTGATGATTTTTTAACTCGCACACAAGTACACAAAAATATGATTTTTCCAACCGTTATGGTTAGGTGTTGCATGTAGATGTAGTTCAAATTTGAATTACGGTCATTAAATGGTTAGAAAGTCACTTAAATATCTTTAAAAGGTCAAATGACCTCTGAAATTTTCCAAATTTTCTCAAGACAGTTGTATTAGTGCACGTTAAACATAGAAAAAAAATTGAAGGCCGTAAGAGGAAGCTATCTCCCGTTCGTGATCAAACATGCATTGTTCCCTCTCGGAACCACGAACCTTCTAGTGAGTTACTTCGGTTTGTGAGGGGTGTGTGTCCAAACTTTCGTCAAATAGGCCAATTTTTTTACCACATCATCTTGGTGGCATGACATTAAATCAAGCAAGGTTTCATGTTTTTCTGACCATTTTTTAATTTTTATATTAAAATGCCATGATACTCCATGCATGTGTGCCCATGCCTTGAGACCAATATGTTTTAAAATTCCTTCTAATTTACTGCACATCGAATTAACTCGCACACAAGTACACAAAAATATGATTTTTCAAACCATTATGGTTAGGCGTTGCATGTAGATGTAGTTCAAATTTGAATTACGATCATTAAATGGTTAGAAAATCACTTAAATGTCTTTAAAAGGTCAAATGACCCCTGAAATTTTCAAAAATATCACATGACAGTTCTATTAGTGCACGTCAGACGTAGAAAAAAATTGAAGGCCGTAAGAGGAAGCTATCTCCCGTTCGTCATCAAACATGCATTGTTCCCTCTCGGAACCACAAACCTTCTAGTGAGTTGCTCCGGTTTGTGAGGGGTGTGTGTCCAAACTTTTGTCAAACAGACCAATTTTTTTACCACATCATCTTGGTGGCATGACATTAAATCAACCAAGGTTTCATGTTTTTCTAAGCATTTTTTAATATTTTTGAATTAAAATGCCATGTCAATCTATGCATACGTATGCATGTGTCCATGTAGTGAGACCAATATGTTTGAAAATTCCTTCTAATTTACTGCACATGGAATTAACTTGCACACAAGTACACATATATGATTTTTCAAACCATTTTGGTTAGGAGTTGCATGTAGATGTAGTTCAAATTTGAATTACGGTCATTAAATGGCTAGAAAATCACTTAAATTTTTTAAAAGGTCAAATGACCCCTAGAATTTTCAAAAATTTCACATTACAGTTCTAGTAGTGCACGGTAGACGTAGAAAAAATTGAAGGCCGTAAGAGGAAGCTATCTCCCGTTCGTCATCAAACATGCATTGTTCCCTCTCGGAACCACGAGCCTTCTTGTGAGTTGCTCCGGTTTGTGAGGGGTGTGTGTCCAAACTTTTGTCAAACATGCCAATTTTCTTACCACATCATCTTGGTGGCATGACATTACATCAACCAAGGTTTCGTGTGTTTCTGATATTTTTAAAATTTTCCGGAATTAAAATGCCATGTCACTCCATGCATACATATGCATGTTTCCATGTCGTGAGACAAATATGTTTGAAAATTCCTTCTAATTTACTGCACATGGAATTAACTCGCACACAAGTACACAAATATGATTTGTCAAACCGTTATGGTTAGGCGTTGCATGTAGATGTAGTGCAAATTTGAATTAAATGGCTAGAAAATCACTTAAATGTCTTTAAAATGTCAAATGACCCCTAGAATATTTCCAAAATTTCACATTACAGTTGTAGTAGTGCATGTTAAACATAGAAAAAAAAATTGAAGACCGTAAGAGGAAGCTATCTCCCATTTGTCATCAAACATGCATTGTTCCCTCTCGGAACCACGAGCTTTCTAGTGAGTTGCTCCGGTTTGTGAGGGGTGTGTGTCCAAACTTTCATCAAACAGGCCAATTTTTTTTACCACATCATGTTGGTGGCATGACATTAAATCAAGCAAGGTTTCATGTTTTTCTGATCATTTTTTAATTTTTTGGAATTAAAATGCCATGCTACTCCTTGCATGTGTGCCCATGACTTGAGACCAATATGTTTAAAAATTCCTTCTAATTTACTGCACACGGAATTAACTCGCACACAAGTACACAAAAATATGATTTTTCAAACTGTTATGGTTAGGCGTTGCATGTAGATGTAGTTCAAATTGGAAATACGGTCATTAAATGGTTAAAAATCACTTAAATGTCTTTGAAAGGTCAAATGACCCCTGAAATTTTCAAAAATTTCACATGACACTTGTATTACTACACATTAGACGTAGAAAAGAAATTGAAGGCTGTAAGAGGAAGCTATTGAAGGTAATATGCCCTGGAGGCAATAATAAAGTTGTTATTTATATTTCCTTATATCATGATAAATGTTTATTGTTCATGCTAGAATTGTATTAACCGGAAACTTAGTACATGTGTGAATATATAGATAAACAGAGTGTCATTAGTTTGCCTCTACTTGACTAGCTCGTTCAATCAATGATAGTTATGTTTCCTAACCATAGACATGAGTTGTCATTTGATTAACGGGATCACATCATTAGAGAATGATGTGATTGACTTGACCCATTTGTTAGCTTAGCATGATGATCGTTTAGTTTGTTGCTATTGCTTTCTCCATAACTATACATGTTCCTATGACTATGAAATCATGCAACTCCCAAATATCGGAGGAACACTTTGTGTGCTACCAAACGTCACAACGTAACTGGGTGATTATAAAGGTGCTCTATAGGTGTCTCCGATGGTGTTTGTTGAGTTGGCATGGATCAAGATTAGGATTTGTCACTCCGATTGTCGGAGAGGTATCTCTGGGCCTTCTCGGTAATGTACATCACTATAAGCCTTGCAAGCAATGTAGCTAATGAGTTAGTTACAGGATGTAGCATTACGGAACGAGTAAAGAGACTTACCGGTAACAAGATTGAACTAGGTATTGAGATACCGACGATCGAATCTCGGGCAAGTGACATACCGATGATAAAGGGAACAACGTATACCATTATGCGGTTTGATCGATAAAGATCTTCGTAGAATATGTAGGAGCCCATATGAGCATCCAGGTTCCACTATTGGTTATTGACCGGAGACATGTCTCGGTCATGTCTACATAGTTCTCAAACCCGTAGGGTCCGCATGCTTAACGGTCGGTGACGATCCGTATTATGAGTTTATGTGTTTTGATGTACCGAAGGTATTTCGGAGTCCCGGATGTGATCACAGACATGACGAGGAGTCTTGAAATGGTCGAGATGTAAAGATTGATATATTGGACAGCTGTATTCGGACACCGGAAGTGTTCCGGGTGGTTTCAGAGAAAACCGGAGTGCCGGAGGGGTTACCGGAACCCCCCGGGGAAGTATTGGGCCTTAGTTGGCCTAAGGGGAGAGAGAGGGCAGCAGCCCAGGAGGTGGCGCGCCCCCTCCCATGGGGAGTCCGAATTGGACTAGGGGATGGGGGTCGGCCCCTCTTTCCCTCTCCCTCTCTCCCTCTCTTTCCTTCCCCATTCCCTCTTCCTAGTTGGACTAGGAAAGGATGAATCCTCTTCCTAGTAGGAAGAGGATTCCTCCTCTCCTTGGGGCACACCAAGGCTGGCCAGCCTCCCCCTTGCTCCTTTATATACGGGGGCGGGGGCACCCAAAGACACAGAAGTTGATTGTCCCAAGCCGTGTGTGGTGCCCCCTCCACCATAATCCACCTCGATCATATCGTAGCGGTGCTTAGGCGAAGCCCTGCGTCAATAGCATCATCATCATCACCATCATCACGCCGTCGTGCTGATGGAACTCTCCTACGAAGCTCTGCTGGATCGGAGTTCGTGGGACGTCATCGAGCTGAACGTGTGCTGAACTCGGAGGTGCCGTGCGTTCGATACTTGGATTGGTTGGATCATGAAGACGTACGACTACATCAACCACATTGTCATAACGCTTCCGCTTACGGTCTACGAGGGTACGTGGACGATACTCTCCCATCTCGTTGCTATGCGTCACCATGATCTTGTGTGTGCATAGTAATTTTTTTTTGAAATTACTAGGTTCCCCAATAGTGGTATCAGAGCCAGGTTTATGCGTAGATGTCATATGCACGAGTAGAACATAAAGAAGTTGTGGGCATCGGTATATACATATTGCTTGCCATCACTAGTTGATTCTTGATTCAGCGGCATTGTTGGATGAAGCGGCCCAGACCGACATCACGCATACGCTTACGCGAGACAGGTTCTATCGACGTCCTTCGCACACAGGTGGCTAGTGGGTGTCTGTTTCTCCAGCTTTGGTTGAATTGGATTCAATGAACATGGTTCTTTCTGAAGATCAAAAAGCAATCACTATACCGCCGTTGTGGTTTTTCATGCGTAGGTAAGAACGGTTCTTTCTCAGCCCATAGCAGCCACGTAAAACTTGCAACAACAAAGTAGAGGGCGTCTAACTTCTTTTTACAGGGCATGTTGTGATGTGATATGGTCAAGACATGATGCTAAATTTTATTGTATGAGATGATCATGTTTTGTAACACGGTTATCGTCAACTGGCAGGAGCCATATGGTTGTCGCTTTATTGTATGAAATGCAATCGCCATATAATTGCTTTACTTTATCACTAAGCGGTAGCGATAGTCGTGGAGGCACTAGTTGGCGTAACGACAATGATGCTTCGATGCAGATCAAGGTGTCAAGCCGATGATGATGGTGACCCTGACGGTGCTTTGGAGATGGAGATCACAGGCACAAGATGATGATGGCCATTATATTGATTGCATGTGATGTTTATCCTTTATGCATCTTATTTTGCTTAGTTCGACGGTAGCATTATAAGATGACCTCTCACTAAATTTCAAGGTATAAGTGTTCTCCCTGAGTATGCACCGTTGCTACAGTTCGTCGTGCCGAGACACCACGTGATGATCGGGTGTGATAAGCTCTATGTTCACATACAACGGGTGCAAGCCAGTTTTGCACACGCGGAATACTCGGGTTAAACTTGACGAGCCTAGCATATGCAGATATGGCCTCGGAACACTGAGACCGAAAGGTCGAGCGTGAATCATATAGTAGAAATGATCAACATAGTGATGTTCACCATTGAAAACTACTCCATCTCACGTGATGATCGGACATGGTTTAGTTGATATGGATCACGTGATCACTTAGATGATTAGAGAGATATCTATCTAAGTGGGAGTCCTTAAGTGATTTGATTAATTGAATTTTAATTTATCATGAACTTAGTACCTGGTAGTATTGTGCATGTCTATGTTGTTGTAGATAGATGGCCCGTGTTGCTGTTCCGTTGAATGTTAATGCGTTCCTTGAGAAAGCAAATTTGAAAGATGATGGTAGCAATTACACGGACTGGGTCCGTAACTTGAGGATTATCCTCATTGCTGCATAGAAGAATTACGTCCTGGAAGCACCGCTAGGTGTACCACCCGCGTCGGCAACTGCAGACATTGTGAATGCCTGGCAGTCGCGTGTTGATGACTACTCGATAGTTCAGTGTGCCATGCTTTATAGCTTAGAACTGGGACTTCAACGATGTTTTGAACGTCATGGAGCATATGAGATGTTCCAGGAGTTCAAGTTAATATTTCAAGAAAATGCCCGGATTGAGAGATATGATGTCTCTAATAAGTTCTACAGCTGCAAGATGGAGGAGAATAGTTCTATCAGTGAACATATACTCAGAATGTCTGGGTACCACAACCACTTGACTCAACTGGGAGTTAATCTTCCTGATGATAGTGTCATTGAGAAAGTTCTTCAATCACTGCCACCAAGCTACAAGAGCTTCATGATGAACTATAATATGCAAGGGATGGATAAGACGACTTCCGAGCTCTTCGCAATGCTAAAGGCCGCGGAGGTAGAAATCAAGAAGGAGCATCAAGTGTTGATGGTCAACAAGACAACCAGTTTCAAGAAAAAAGGTAGAGGGAAGAAGGGGACCTTCAAGAAGAACAGCAAGCCAGTTGTTGCTCAAGTGAAGAAACCCAAGTCTGGACCTAAGCCTGAGACCGAGTGTTTCTACTGCAAAGGAACTAGTCACTGGAAGCGGAACTGCCGCAAGTATTTGGCGGATAAGAAGGATGGAAAGGTGAACAAAGGTATATGTGATATACATGTTATTGATGTGTACCTTACTAATGCTCGGAGTAGCACCTGGGTATTTGATACTGGTTCTGTTGCTAATATTTGCAACTTGAAACAGGGCCTACATATTAAGCGAAGATTGGCTAAGGACGAGGTGACGATGCGCGTGGGAAATGGTTCCAAAGTCGATGTGATCACGGTCGGCACGCTACCTCTACATCTACCTTCGGGATTAGTTTTAGAACTAAATAATTGTTATTTGGTGCCAACGTTGAGCATGAACATTATATCTGGATCTTGTTTAATGCGAGACGGTTATTCATTTAAATATGAGAATAATGGTTGTTCTATTTATATGAGTAATATCTTTTATGGTGATGCACCTTGGAAGAGTGGTCTGTTTTTGATGAATCTCGATAGTAGTGATACACATATTCATAATATTGAAGCTAAAAGATGTAGAGTTGATAATGATAGTGCAACTTATTTGTGGCACTGCCGTTTAGGTCATATTGGTGTAAAGCGCATGAAGAAACTCCATTCTGATGGACTTTTGGAATCACTTAATTATGAATCACTTGGTACTTGCGAACCATGCCTTATGGGAAAGATGACTAAAACGCCGTTCTCCGGAACTATGGAGCGAGCAACAGATTTGTTGGAAATCATACATACTAATGTATGTGGTCTGATGAATATTGAGGCTCGCGGCAGGTATCATTATTTTCTCACCTTCACATAAGATTTGAGCAGATATGGGTATATCTACTTGATGAAACATAAGTCTGAAACATTTGAAAAGTTCAAAGAATTTCAGAGTGAAGTGGAAAATCATTGTAACAAGAAAATAAAGTTTCTACGATCTGATCATGCATGATAATATTTGAGTTACGAGTTTGGTCTTCATTTGAAACAATGCAGAATAGTTTCACAACTCACGCCACCCAGAACACCACAACGTAATGGTGTGTCCGAACGTCGTAATCGTACTTTACTAGATATGGTGCGATCTATGATGTCTCTTACTGATTTACCGCTATCGTTTTGGGGTTATGCTTTAGGGATGGCTGCATTCACGTTAAATATGGCACCATCTAAATCCGTTGAGACGACGCCTTATAAACTATGGTTTGTCAAGAAACCAAAGTTGTTGTTTTTAAAAGTTTGGGGCTGCGATGCTTATGTGAAAAAACTTCAACCTGATAAGCTCGAACCCAAATCGGAGAAATGTGTCTTCATAGGATACCCAAAGGAGACTGTTGGGTACACCTTCTATCACAGATCCGAAGGTAAGACATTCGTTGCTAAGAGTGGATCCTTTCTAGAGAAGGAGTTTCTCTCGAAAGAAGTGAGTGGGAGGAAAGTAGAACTTGATGAGGTAACTGTACCTGTTCCCTTATTGGAAAGTAGTTCATCATAGAAATCTATTCCTGTGACTCCTACACCAATTAGTGAGGAAGCTAATCATGAAGATCATATAACTTTAGATCAAGTTACTACTGAACCTCGTAGGTCAACCAGATTAAGATCCGCACCAGAGTGGTACGGTAATCCTATTCTGGAAGTCATGTTACTTGACCATGACAAACCTACGAACTATGAGGAAGCGATGATGAGCCCAGATTCCGCAAAATGGCTTGAGGCCATGAAATCTAAGATGGGATCCATGTATGAGAACAAAGTGTGGACTTTGGTTGATTTGCCCAATGATCGGCAAGGAGTCGAGAAAAAATGGATCTTCAAGAAGAAGACTGACGCTGACGGTAATGTTACGCTCTAAAAAGCTCGACTTGTTGCAAAAGGTTTTCGACAAGTTCAAGGAGTTGACTATGATGATACTTTCTCACCCGTAGCGATGCTTAAGTCCGTCTGAATCATGTTAGCAATTGCCGCATTTTATGATTATGAAATTTGGCAAATGGATATAAAGACTGCATTCCTGAATGGATTTCTGGAAGAAGAGTTGTATTTGATGCAACCTGAAGGTTTTATCAATCCAAAGGGTTCTAACAAAGTGTGCAAGATCCAGCGATCCATCTATGGACTAGTGCAAGCATCTCGGAGTTGGAATAAACGTTTTGATAGTGTGATCAAAGCATATGGTTTTATATAGACTTTTGGAGAAGCCTGTATTTACAAGAAAGTGAGTGGGAGCTCTGTAGTATTTCTAATATTCTATGTGGATGACATATTGTTGATTGGAAATGATATAGAATTTCTGGATAGCATAAAGGGATACTTGAATAAGAGTTTTTCAATGAAAGACCTCGGTGAAGTTGCTTATATATTGGGCATCAAGATCTATAGAGATAGATCAAGACGCTTAATTGGAATTTCACAAAGCACATACCTTGATAATGTTTTGAAGAAGTTCAAAATGGATCAATCAAAGAAAGGGTTCTTGCCTGTGTTACAAGGTGTCAAGTTGAGTCAGACTCAATGCCCGACCACTGCAGAAGATAGAGAGAAAATGAAAGATGTTCCCTATGCTTCAGCCATAGGCTCTATCATGTATGCAATGTTGTGTACCAAACCTGATGTGTGCCTTGCTATTAGCTTAGCAGGGAGGTACCAAAGTAATCCAGGAGTGGATCACTGGACAACGGTCAAGAACATCCTGAAATACCTGAAAAGGACTAAGGATATGTTTCTCATTTATGGAGGTGACAAAGAGCTCGTCGTAAATGGTTACATCAATGCAAGCTTTGACACTGATCGGGATGACTCTAAGTCACAAACCGAATACATGTTTTTATTGAACGGTGGAGCTGTCAGTTGGTGCAGTTCTAAGCAATGCATCGTGGCAGGATCTACGTGTGAAGCGGAGTACATAGCTGCTTCGGAAGCAACAAATGAAGGAGTATGGATGAAGGAGTTCATATCCGATCTAGGTGTCATACCTAGTGCATCGGATCCAATGAAAATCTTTTGTGACAATACTGGTGCAATTGCCTTGGCAAAGGAATCCAGATTTCACAAAAGAACCAAGCACATCAAGAGAAACTTCAATTCCATCCGCGATCAAGTCAAGGAGGGAGACATAGAGATTTGCAAGATACATACGGATCTGAATGTTGCAGACCCGTTGACTAAGCCTCTCTCACGAGCAAAACATGATCATCACCAAGACTCCATGGGTGTTAGAATCATTACTGTGTAATCTAGATTATAGACTCTAGTGCAAGTGGGAGACTGAAGGAAATATGCCCTAGAGGCAATAATAAAGTTGTTATTTATATTTCCTTATATCATGATAAATGTTTATTATTCATGCTAGAATTGTATTAACCGGAAACTTAGTACATGTGTGGATATATAGACAAACAGAGTGTCGCTAGTTTGCCTCTACTTGACTAGCTCGTTGAATCAATGATGGTTATGTTTCCAAACCATAGACATGAGTTGTCATTTGATTAACGGGATCACATCATTAGAGAATGATGTGATTGACTTGACCCATCCGTTAGCTTAGCAAGATGATCATTTAGTTTGTTGCTATTGCTTTCTCCATAACTATACATGTTCCTATGACTATGAGATCATGCAACTCCCAAATATCGGAGGAACACTTTGTTTGCTACCAAACGTCACAACGTAACTGGGTGATTATAAAGGTGCTCTACAGGTGTCTCCGATGGTGTTTGTTGAGTTGGCATGGATCAAGATTAGGATTTGTCACTCCGATTGTCGGAGAGGTATCTCTGGGCCCTCTCGGTAATGTACATCACTATAAGCCTTGCAAGCAATGTAGATAATGACTTAGTTACAGGATGTAGCATTACGGAACGAGTAAAGAGACTTGCCGGTAACGAGATTGAACTAGGTATTGAGATACCGACGATCGAATCTCGGGCAAGTAACATAGCGATGACAAAGGGAACAACGTATACTATTATGCGGTTTGACCGAGAAAGATCTTCGTAGAATATGTAGGAGCCAATATGAGCATCCAGGTTCCGCTATTGGTTATTGACCGGAGACATGTCTCGGTCATGTCTACATAGTTCTCAAACCCGTAGGGTCCGCACGCTTAACGTTCGGTGACGATCGGTATTATGAGTTTATGTGTTTTGATGTACCGAAGGTAGTTCGGAGTCCTGGATGTGATCACACACATGAAGAGGAGTCTCTAAATGGTCGAGACGTAAATATTGATATATTGGACGGCTATATTCGGACACCGAAAGTGTTCCGGATGGTTTCGGAGAAAACCGGAGTGCTGGAGGGGTTACCAGAACCTCCCGGGGAAGTATTGGGCCTTAGTGGGCCTAAGGGGAGAGAGATGGCAGCAGCCCAGCAGGTGGCGCGCCCCCTCCCATCGGGAGTCCGAATTGGACTAGGGGAGGGGGCGCACCCCCTCTTTCCCTCTCCCTCTCCCTCTCTTTCCTTCCCCCTTCCCTCTTGCTAGTTGGACTAGGAAAGGATGAATCCTCTTCCTAGTATGAAGAGGATTCCTCCTCTCCTTGGGGCGCACCAAGGCTGGCCGGCCTCCCCCTTGCTCCTTTATATATGGGGGAGGGGGGCACCCAAAGACATAGAAGTTGATTGTTCCAAGACATGTGTGGTGCCCCCCTCCACCATAATCCACCTCGATCATATCGTAGCAGTGCTTAGGCGAAGCCCTGCGTCAGTAGCATCATCATCACCGTCATCACGCCGTCGTGCTGACGGAACTCTCCTGTGAAGCTCTGCTGGATCAAAGTTCATGGGACGTCATCGAGCTGAACGTGTGCTGAACTCAGAGGTGCCGTGCGTTCGGTACTTGGATTTGTTGGGTCATGAAGACGTACGACTACATCAACCACGTTCTCTTAATGCTTCCGCTTACGGTGTACGAGGGTACGTGGACGCTACTCTCCCCTCTTGTTGCTATGCATCACCATGACCTTGCGTGTGCGTAGGATTTTTTTTGAAATTACTACGTTCCCCAACAACTATCTCCTGTTCGTCATCAAACATGCATTGTTACCTCCCGGAACCACGAACCTTCTAGTGAGTTGTTCTAGTTTGTGAGGGGTGTGTGTCCAAACTTTCGTCAAACAGGCCAATTTTCTTACCACGTCATGTTGGTGGCATGACATTAAATCAACCAAGGTTTCATGTTTTTCTGATCATTTTTTTAATTTTTTGGAATTAAAATGCCATGTCACTCCATCCATACGTATGCATGTGTCCATGTCGTGAGACCAATATTTTTGAAAATTCCTTCTAATTTACAGCACATGGAATTAACTTGCACACAAGTACACAGATATGATTTTTCAAACCGTTTTGGTTAGGCGTTGCATGTAGATGTAGTTCAAATTTGAATTACGGTCCTTAAATGGCTAGAAAATCACTTAAATTTTTTAAAAGGTCAAATGACCCCTAGAATTTTCAAAAAATTCACATTACAGTTGTAATAGTGCATGTTATACATAGAAAAAAATTGAAGGCCGTAAGAGGAAGTTATCTCCCGTTCGTCATCAAACATGCATTGTTCCCTCTCAAAACCACGAACCTTCTAGTGAGTTGCTCCGGTTTGTGAGGGGTGTGTGTCCAAACTTTTGTCAAACATGCCAATTTTTTTACCACATCATCTTGGTGGCATGACATTACATCAACCAAGGTTTCATGTATTTTTGATATTTTTTTAACACTCCATGCTTAATTGTGTTATAGCCTTGAGACCAATATCTTTGAAAATTCCTTCCAATTTACTGCACATGGAATTAAATCGCAGACAATTACACAAAATATGAGTTTTCAAACCGTTATGGTTAGCTGTTGCATGTACATGTAGTTCAAATTTCAATTGCGGTCAGTAAATGGCTAGAAAATCACTTAAATGTCTTAAAAGGTCAAATGACCCCTGAAATTTTCCAAAATTTGACATGATAGATGTATTAGTACTACAAAATTTCTCGTACATTTAAAACACCATCCGTTGCCACTGTACTCCAAATTCGTCTTTCACAGCTAATAAAAAATATCTACAACATCAAACACAGTTGTTTTCGAGGAACCGTTTGCAATGAAAATATCTGGGTCTATTTAAGTCTCCCTCCTTAAGCTTCGCTGGCTCATCTGCTCCAATGCCGGCAACCCCCGAATCCATGAATCTTGACCCCCATTCCTACACCCCCTTCTTGCAAAGATGACACTGTGGAAATGCTTTGTGAAGGCCCGTACAATGGCCACGCCCCCCCCCCAGCACCGCCGCCTACGCCGATAGCGCGGCCGCCTACGCTGAGAGTGACGCGGCATCCGCATTGAATGTGGCCGCTTCCGCCGAGAGGGCGTCTGCGACAGCCAACAGGGCAGCTACAGCAGCCGAGACGGCTGCAGCTGCTGATGCGATGGCGGCTGCAAACGCCAAGAGTGCTCGAGCTGCCGTCCGTGCCGCTGATGTCGCCCTGGCCCGGGTCGAGACCATCCACACCAAGATCGAGGATGCACACGCCAAGATATTCCAGGCCACATCAGACTCCAACATGCAACCCATGTCTGAAAAGGTGGTGCTGGCCATGGAGCACCTGCTTCCTCATGAGATCGCCGAGAGGGAGATGAAGATGCAAGAGGAGGCGGAGATCGAGGAGCGCCGGGAGGAGGAGTTGCGCGTGGTCGAGGTTGAGGTAGAGAAGAGTCCTTCCATCGAGGAATCGGCGGTGGAGTACCAACACGAGCTCTGGCGCAACCACTACTACGAGTACTACAACCTTGAGGGCGACACCGAGGACGAGGACGAGGACGAGGATGAGGACGCGGTCGACTTCTGCAGGGGGGACGCGGAGTCCACCAACGGCGGCATGTCGCCAGGACAAGTCATCGACATCTAATCTCACACCGGCGATGCATAGGCCGACGCGGCAGTGGATTTGTTAAAATTATGCGTGCTTAGGCCTTGTTTTTAATGTTGGTCTTTTGTTTAGCAATGTTTAGGTCAACTGGCTCTGTTTAATTACTAAAATTGCTCGATTCAGTAAGTGTGGTATGTCTACTGTACGCTCTTTTGTGTGCCCAAATTATCAAGCGATGCTAAATTATGCAATAACGTACGCAGGGAAATTTTCACCAAATTTTGAATTATCAAACTCATCCCATGCGCCTAAAGTAGAAGAATCGTTTGTGATGCACACAATTGTTCAAAGTGAATGGTCCGCCGGCACCGCGTGCAAAGTTTCCCTCCACATTTCCAAAATTTTGGCCTACCACCAAAATATCTACCCCCGCCCCCTTCCCCCCTTCCCCACACCCTTTTCTCCCCGACCACAAGTCACATTTCCCCTGTTTCCTCCTTCCTTCCTTCCTTCCTTGCTAAGCTATAGCCGCTTCCTCGCTCTCGCCATCTCGCATCCTACCACCGGGGTCGCCATGGTCTTCTTCAAAGACATCTCCAGGGGTTCCTCCTCCGGCGACTATGATACATCTCTGTCGTATCTATGATTTTTTATTGTTCCATGCCAATATTCTACAACTTTTATATACTTTTGGCAACTTTTATACTATTTTTGGGACTAACATATTGATCCAGTGCCCAGTGCCAGTTCCTGTTTGTTGCATGTTTTTTGTTTCGCGGTAAACCCATATCAAACGGAGTCCAAATGGGATAAAAACTGACGGATATTTTTTGTAATATATGTGAATTTTGGGACGTGAAATCAACGCGAGACGATGCCTGAGGGGGCCACGAGGCAGGGGGCGCGCCCTGGGCCCTCGTGGCCACCCCGTAAGGCGGTTGGTGCCCTTCTTTCGCCGCAAGAAAGCTAATATCCGGATAGAGATCATGTTAAAATTTTAGCCCAATCGGAGTTACGAATCTCCATGAATTTAAGAAACAGTGAAAGGGCAGAATCGGGGAATGCAGAAACAGAGAGAAGACAGAGAGACAGATCCAATCTCGGAGCGGCTCTGGCCCCTCTGCCTCCATGGAGGCCATGGACCAGAGGAGAAACCCTTCTCCCGCCTACGGAGAAGGTTGAGGAAGAAGAATAATAAGGGGGCTCTCTCCCCCTCGCTTCTGATGGCGCCGGAACGCTGCCGGGGCCATCATCATCACCGCGATCTTCACCAACACATACGCCATCTTCACCAACATCTCCATCACCTCCCCCCCTCTATCTACAGCGGTCCACTCTCCCGCAACTCGCTGTACCCTCTACTTGAACATGGTGCTTTATGCTTCATATTATTATCCAATGATGTGCTGCCATCCTATAATGTCTGAGTAGATTTTCGTTGTCCTATCGGTGATTGGTGAATTACTATGATTGATTTAATTTGCTTGTGATTTTGTTGTTGTCCTTTGGTGCCCATCATATGAGCGCGCGCGTGGATCACACCGTAGGGTTAGTTGTATTTTGATAGGACTACGTATTGGAGGGCAAGAGTGACAGAAGCTTCAACCTAGCATAGAAATTGATGCATACGGGATTGAAGGGGGGCCAATATATCTTAATACTATGGTTGGGTTTTACCTTAATGAACGTTAGTAGTTGTGGATGCTTTCTAATAGTTCCAATCATAAGTGCATAGAATTCCAAGTCAGGGATGACATGCTAGCAGTGGCCTCTCCCACATAAAACTTGCTATCGGTCTAGTAATGTAGTCAATTGCTTAGGGACAATTTCGCAACTCCTACCACCACTTTTCCACACTCATTATACTAACTTTATTGCTTCTTACCTAAACAGCCCCTACTTTTTATTTACGTGCACTTTATATTCTTGCAAACCTATCCAAAAACACCTACAAAGTACTTCTAGTTTCATACTTGTTCTAGGTAAAGCGAACGTTAAGTGTGCGTAGAGTTGTATCGGTGGTCGATAGAACTTGAGGAGATATTTGTGCTACCTTTAGCTCCTCGTTGGGTTCGACACTCTTACTTATTGAAAGAGGCTACAATTGATTCCCTATACTTGTGGGTTATCAAGACCTTTTTCTGGCGCATTGCCGGTGAGTTATAGCATGGGGTGAATATTCTCGTGTGTGCTTGTTTGCTTTATCACTAAGTAATTTTTATTCGCTGTTCTTAGTTGTTCTCTATCTTTAGTTTTGGATATGGAACACGAAATACCAAAAAATTTAGGTTTACTTGCTACTCATGGAGATGAAGAACCTCCTAAAACCCTCGATGCTAATTATGTGAAAGATATTATGTACTACTTTGATAATACTAAGAAAACCCCATTCAACTTAGTAATGGGAGACACATTGGATCAACGTGAATACTTTAGGGATTATCGCTTGACTCAAAAAGGGAAACTATTATGGGATCAAATTCATATGTTGCATTGGTATGCTCGGGAACTATGCTTGAGATATGATTACACTTGTTGCTCTAGGATGAAGGCTCCACACCTTCCCTTTTCATGCAAATTTAATGATGATAAAACCTTGGCTTCTTATGCTAATGGTATATATGATTACTATGATGTGGAACAAATAGAAGAATTTGTTGCTTTTATGGGTGCTTATGAAATTGAATCTTTGTTTAAAGAGTGTGAAAATTTTGATGATTCAGATTATAGACCTGAAAATTTAGCTATCCTTGAATATTGCTATGAGAATTATGAATTCAATTCTGATATTGATGATTTTATTGAGAGAGTCTCCACTGTCCAAGAAGAGACTAATATTTTGCAGGAGTCTATGGAAGAAGAAATTAATGACATTGTGAGCTCATTGGATGAAAAAGATGAGGAGGAGAGCGAAGAACAAAAGGAGGAAGAGCGGATTGATCACCCGTGCCCACCTTCTAGTGAGAGTAACTCTTCAACTCATACATTGTTTAATTTCCCTTCGTGCTTACCGAAGGATGAATGCTATGATGATTGTTATGATCCCATTGATTCTCTTGAAATATCCCTTTTTGATGATGCTTGCTATGCTTGTGGCGAAGATGCCAATATGAATTATGCTTATTGAGATGAACTTGCTATAGTTCCTTATGTTAAACATGAAATTTTTGCTATTGCACCCACGGATGATAGTCATATTATCTTTTTGAATTCTGCCAACTACACTGTATCGGAGAAGTTTACCCTTATTAAGGATTATATTGATGGGTTGCCTTTTACCATTGCAATGATGATTTTGATAGATATAATATGCATGTGCTTTCTGCTCCTACTTGCAATTATTACGAGAGAGGAAATATATCTCCACCTCTCTATGTTTCCAACATGGTAAAATTGCAAGAAACTGTTTATACTATGCATTGGCCTTTACTATGTGTGCATGAATTGTTCTTTTATGACATGCCGATGCATAGGAAGAGAGTTAGACTTCTTCACTGCTTGATATATGTTACTTTGTGCTCACTACTAAATTACAAATCATTGTTGATTCAAATTGGCTTTGATATACCTTGGGATCCGGGTGGATCCATTACTTGAGCACTATATGCCTAGCTTAATGGCTTTAAAGAAAGCGCGGCCAGGGAGACAACCTGGAAGTTTTAGAGAGTCATTTATTTATGTTGTGTGCTTTTATAAGGTTTAAAAATAAAAATAATGTGCCAAGATTTGCCTTTCGGATGTTTACGTTGCTTGTTGGTTTGTACGGTGCAGGACAGAAACTTTGGCTGTAGTGCGCGATTTTACATTTTTTTAGTGGAACGTCAAACGGTTCTGAAACTTTTTTCACTGTATTTCTATATAAATTTTTTATTTTACCTAATTTTGGTAGAATTTTTGGAGTAACAGAGGTATGGTGAATGTTCAGATTATTACAGACTGTCCTGTTTAAGACAGATTCTGTTTTTGATGCATAGTTTGCTCGTTTTGATGAAACTATCGATTTATATCAGTGAATTAATCCATGGAAAAGTTATATTACAGTAGCTACAATGCAAAAACAAAATATGAATTGGTTTTCAACAGTACTTAAAGTAGTGATCGGCTTTATTATACTAACGGATCTTACCAAGTTTTCTGTTGAAGTTTTGTGTGGATGATGTGTTCGAAGATCGAGGAAGTCTTGATGTGAGGAGAAGGAGGAGATGCAAGAGCTCAAGCTTGGGGATGCCCAAGGCACCCCAAGTAAATATTCAAGGAGACTCAAGCGTCTAAGCTTGGGTATACCCCGGAAGGCATCCCATCTTTCTTAACAACTATCGGTATGTTTTCGGATTCGTTTCGTTCATGCGATATGTGCAAATCTTGGAGCTTCTTTTGCATTTAGTTTTAAATTTTATTTTATGCACCATGCTGGTATGAGATAGTCCTTGGTTTATTTATAGAATGCTCTTTGCACTTCACTTAAATCTTTTGAGTATGGATTTATAGAATGCTTCATGTGCTTCACTTATATCTATTTAGAGAGATGACAGGAATTGGTCATTCACATGGTTAGTCATAAAATCCTACATAAAACTTGTAGATCACTAAATATGGTATGTTTGATTCCTTGCAATAGTTTTGCAATATAAAGATGGTGATATTAGAGTCATGCTAGTGGCTAGTGTGGATTGTAGAAATACTTGCGTTGAAGTTTGTGATTCCTGTAGCATGCACATATGGTGAACCGTTATGTGATGAAGTCAGAGCATGATTTATTTATTGATTGTCTTCCTTATGAGTGGCGGTCGGGGACGAGCGATGGTCTTTTCCTACCAATCTATCCCCCTAGGAGCATGCGCGTAGTACTTTGTTTCGATTACTAATAGACTTTTGCAATAAGTATGTGAGTTCTTTATGACTAATGTTGAGTCTATGTATTATACGCACTCTCACCCTTCCATCATTGCTAGCCTCTTTGGTACCATGCATTGTCCTTTCTCACCTCGAGAGTTGGTGCAAACTTCGCTGGTGCATCCAAACCCCATGATACGATATGCTCTATCACACATAAGCCTCCTTATATCTTCCTCAAAACAGCCACCGTACCTACCTATTATGGCATTTCCATAGCCATTCCGAGATATATTGCCATGAAACTTCCATCATCATCATATACATGACTTGAGCATTCATTGTCATATTTCTTTGCATGATCGTAAGATAGCTAGCATGATATTTTCATGGCTTGTCCGTTTTTTGATATCTTTGCTATGCTAGAGCATCGCACATCCTGGTACACTGCCAGAGGCATTCATATAGAGTCATATTTTGTTCTAGTATCGAGTTGTAATATTGAGTTGTAAGTACTAGCTTAGGGACAATTTTGCAACTCCTACCACCACTTTTCCACACTCGCTATACTAGCTTTATTGCTTCTTTACCTAAACAGCCCCTACTTTTTATTTATATTCTTGCAAACCTATCCAAAAACACCTACAAAGTACTTCTAGTTTCATACTTGTTCTAGGTAAAGCGAACGTTAAGCGTGTGTAGAGTTGTATCGGTGGTCGATGGAACTTGAGGGAATATTTGTTCTACCTTTAGCTCCTCATTGGGTTTGACACTCTTACTTATCGAAAGAGGCTACAATTGATCCCCTATACTTGTGGGTTATCAGACTACTCCTTCACCACCCGGGTATGCCTCTCTTCTCTCTCTCGGGCTATGACTTGGAATGAAGGATTTTTACCCGGCGGTCGATTTGAGTCATTTCTTCTTCTTGTAGCTCCCTAAGACCATCAGTGGCAACGAATGGAGTGGGGTGTCTAAAGATCTATCTGCTCGTTGTCACCATCAATCTCCATGCGTGAAGCTAGTTGAGTTTGATTCTGTGGACAGTGGGAGGAAGTTTCTGGCATGTACAGAGATGGTTAGACCCTCTTTCGTTGTTACAAATCATTTTTTAGATGTGATTCAGACACTGTCACGGTCCCAACCCATTCATACCACACCTTCAACCAAACGCATCCTAAGACAGTGTCATAGTTTGTACCTAGTATCTTAAATTGTTGCCATCTCATCAGCGGTGCCATTAGAAAATTATTTGGCACCGCTTCAGAAGTTTGTGCAGCCAACTTTGGTCCACACATCCGAGCAGCCAAGATACTAAATCTTTATGGCATGAAGGAACTGGGCATCGGAGCAACTACGTGCTCCGGAGTCTGGTTCCCTGATTTTTTTTCTGTCGCATCGGCTTGCCAATGTAGGGCACCGGTGCGAGATGTAGCAACAGTTGTCTTTACCCCAGTTTTGGCATACATAGTGGACGGCCTTAGTGCTATTAGTTATATGTTACTAAATTTGTGCATGTACACACCTGTTAATATCAATTTGCTGTCATCCAAATACTGTCACTATGTTGTTGCAGTTATATTTACCATCCTCATAAAATGTTCAATTTGTTATTTATTGTACATGAGTAAGAACTTGTAGCGTCGTTGTAGTTAATTATAGCTTCTGATGTTCCAGAATTTGGTTGGTGTCTCAGTACCAATTATTTCATTTGCACATTGATCTTTTTGAGAAGATATGTCATAATTAACATGTTTCTTTAGTTTTTCAAAATAAGCATTGGTGATTTTCTATGTTGCTATAAACCCATTTTCCCTACAATTGTTACTGATCTAGTTTTAAATATTATAGGATGAACGGAAGTGTTCTTACTTGGAGTGGGTTGATCAAGAGTGGCCACAGTCTTTGAAGATCTGCCTAGCGAAGCTCTGGAGCTTGTATGAGGAAGAGAACATATGTAGGCTTAGAGAAAGTGTTGTCAACGCTGAAGCATATTTCAAGATGCGGGATAAAAAGTGGAAGGTGGAGAATGAGCTTAGATTTTTAAATCATACTTTGCTAAGATGGTGTTGGCGAAGGAGGAGACAATTTCCCAGTTGGCCCGTGCAAAACGGGTCCTTACTGAACTGAAAGCAGAGGTGGATAAGACGAGCCTGGATGATCTCGATTAGGGAAATGAATATATTGTTCTTATGAAGTTGAACTAGCTATATGTTGTACTATGATGTTTTCATGTAGCTATCGTACTGCGATGTTATAATATATTTATGTGCCTGATATGAAATTGGCAAATAGTTGTTCGATATGAAATGTGAATTTGCGTAATTACTAGAATTATTAATTCTAAACTAATAAACCTGCTAAATGTGTCATGGACCTTTGTAAACGGTTCTAGCAGAAAAAGTGCTTGTGATGGATAGCCCAATGCAACACAGTTTTCTTCATCAAATCATGTGTGATATAGTTGATAAAAGCAAACAATTAACCATGGCAAACTATGTGTGATAGTTACACCTTTCACACACGAGCCTACACATAAAACTATGTGGGATGTATGTCCGAACGGAAACGTGTTCCCTGGATTGACTGTGTGGGATGTACATAAGAACGAAACGTATTCCTTGGATTGACTGTGTGTGATATACATACGAACGGATATGTTTTTCTGGGATTCACCGTGTGGGATGTACATACCTACGGAAATGATTTTCTCGGATTACTGTGTGGGATGTACATACCTACGGAAATGATTGGGTTTCGATGCCTCACCCGATCGCACACGGCCCCAACCTGGGTCCCAGGAGGGCCTATCCCCGATGATTTCTGGGTCATGTGCGAAGGACACGCTATCGCACACACTCACTTGGTGACGGTTCCAAATGCCGTCGCGGAAAGGGGTTAGAAACCGTTTGTTTAGGACCGACACGCACCAGTGTTATATGTGAAGTCATTACTCTCCATAAGATCAATATGATCTCTTTATTTCTTTTTATTCTTTCTTTTTTCTTTTATTCCGTCAAGATCATAGCAAGATAACCAAGCCCTCTACTCAATACTAATCTTTATTATATATAGCTCACGGACTCGATTACATAGATAAGGATCAACACAAAAACTTAAAGCTAGATCATACTAAACTTAAAGCTAGATATAAGAAAAAGGATCGAACTAAGAAAAACGGTAAAGATAGAAGTGTGATGGTGATACAATACCGGGGCACCTCCCCCAAGCTTGGCAGTTTCCAAGGGGAGTGCCCATACCCATGTATTTATGTCTCTTTCTTCGGAGGTGGTGATGATGGAGTTGTTGATGATGTAGGCTTGTCGTCCATCTTCCAAGGCATAGGCTGACCATCATAGAAGGATGATCGAGTATCCGGGATCCTAAAATATGCAGCCAAACTCATCCTCTTGAATCTATATTCATACTCACAGTTTTGGTTTTGCATGTCATAGATTTGGGCTTGGAGGTGCTCGATTTTCTCGTGAAGCTTGCAGATGGTCTCTGCAATGTTCTTGGCATCCAGCTTGTGGTTGTTGGTGAACTCCGCGATCATCATGTGGTTGGCGTTGAGTCCATGTTCCACCATCCCCTGGCACGTGAAAACTTGTTGCTCCATTGCTTCGAGTCTTGTCCCCACACTTTGGGTCCTCCTTGATCCATCAACATCATAGATGTGCAGCACCCCCTCACGCATCTCAATGGTTTGAGGGTGTTGCAGCACCTCCGTGAGGTAGGGGTTGATGACCTTCTCGAAAAATTTGTCCTTGGGGTGCTTGAAGATGTCATGGTGATCTAGATCTATCAGAAAAACATCTCGAAACAAAAGCAGAGGATTTTGTCGTGGTACCGTGGTCAAAGCCTTCGGGAGATTATATAATGAATTTTTACCGACCAAAAGAAGTACCGTGCAAGAAAATGGAGTCCGGAGGGCACACGAGGCAGGGGGCGCGCCCAGGGGGTTAGGGCGCGCCCTCCACCCTCGTGGATGCCTCATATCCCTTTCAAACTACTTCTTATTTTCCTATTGTTTAAAATATTCCAAAATGGAGAAAAACTGCTACTAGATCTATTTTGGAGTCGGTTTACTTACCGTACCACATACCTATTCCTTTTCGGAGTCTGAAACGTTCTGGAAAGTGTACCTTATGTACTCCTGCAGGGTTACGGTGTCAATAACATTGGTTTCAACATTTATGGGATTACCTGAGATATAATGTTTGATTCTTTGACCGTTCACCACCTTCGAATTTGTGCCTTCGAAGTTGTTGATTTTTATGGCACTGGAATGATAGACCTCCTCGATAACGTAATGACCTTCCCATTTAGAGAGGAGTTTTCCTGCAAAAAATCTTAAACGAGAGTTGTATAACAAAACATAATCACCTACCTTAAAATCACGCTTTTGTATCCTTTTTTCATGCCATCTTTTAACTTTTTCTTTAAACAGTTTGGCATTCTCATGGGCCTGGGTTCTCCACTCATCAAGTGAGCTAATGTCAAATAGTCTCTTCTCACCAACAAGTTTCAAATCATAACTGAGCTCTTTAATGACCCAATATGCCTTATGTTCTAGTTCAAGAGGTAAGTGACATGCTTTTCCATAAACCATTTTATACGGAGACATACCCATAGGATTTTTATATGCAGTTATATAGGCCCATAATGCATCATCAAGTTTCTTGGACCAATTCTTTCTAGATCTATTAACAGTCTTTTGCAAAATTAATTTAATCTCTCTATTACTCAGTTCTACTTGACCACTAGACTGTGGGTGGTATGGAGATGCAATTCTATGATTAACATCATACTTAGCAAGCATTTTACGAAAAGCACCATGAATAAATGTGAACCACCATCAGTCATTAAGTATCTAGGGACTCCAAACCTCAGAAAAATAACTTCTTTAAGCATCTTAATAGAAGTGTTATGATTAGCACTACTAGTTGGAATAGATTCTACCCACTTAGTAATGTAATCAACAGCAACTAAAATATGTGTATACCCATTAGAGGAAGGAAACGGTCCCATATAATCAAAGCCCCAAACATCAAATGGTACGATAACAAGTGAATAGTTCATAGGCATTTCTTGACGCCTACTAATATTACCAATTCTTTGACATTCATCATAAGACAACACAAACTTACAGGCATCTTTGAAAAGAGTAGGCCAATAAAAATCGGATTGCAATACCTTATGTGTAGTTCTATCTCCAGCGTGGTGTCCTCCATAAGCCTCGGAGTGACACTTCTGTAGGATCTGTTCCTGTTCATGCTCAGGTACACAACGTCTAATAACACCATCTACTCCTTCTTTATAAAGGTGTGGGTCATCCCAGAAGTAATGTCTCAAATCATAGAAAAACTTTTTCTTTTGCTGGTATGTGAAACTAGGTGGTATAAATTTAGCAACAATGTAATTCGCATAATCAGCATACCATGGAGCAGTACAAGAAGCATTTATGACAGCTAATTGTTCATCAGGAAAGCTATCATCAATAGGGAGTGGGTCATCAAGAATATTTTCTAACCTAGACAAGTTGTCTGCAACGGGGTTCTCAGCTCCCTTCCTATCAATAATATGCAAATCAAATTCTTGTAGCAAGAGAACCCATCTAATAAGTATAGGTTTAGCATCTTTCTTTTCCATAAGGTATTTAATAGCAACATGATCAGTGTGAACAGTTACTTTAGAATCAACAATATAAGGTCTGAACTTATCACAGGCAAATACAACAACTAAAAAATATTTTTCAGTAGTAGCATAATTTCTTTGGGCACTGTTTAGAGTTTTACTTGAAGGAAATATGCCCTAGAGGCAATAATAAAGTTGTTATTTATATTTCCTTATATCATGATAAATGTTTATTACTCATGCTAGACTTGTATTAACCGAAAACTTAGTACATGTGTGAATACATAGACAAACAGGGTGTCACTAGTATGCCTCTACTTGACTAGCTCGTTAATCAAAGATGGTTAAGTTTCCTAGCCATAGACATGAGTTGTCATTTGATGAACGGGATCACATCATTAGAGAATGATGTGATTGACTTGACCCATCCGTTACCTTAGCACTATGATCATTTAGTTTATTGCTATTGCTTTCTCCGTAACTTATACATGTTCCTATGACTATGAGATTATGCAACTCTCGAATACCGGAGGAACACTTAGTGTGCTATCAAACGTCACAATGTAATTGGGTGATTATAAAGATGCTCTACAGGTGTCTCCGATGGTGTTCGTTGAGTTGGCATAGATCGAGATTAGGATTTGTCACTCTGATTGTCGGAGAGGTATCTTCGGGCCCTCTTGGTAATTCACACCACTATAAGCCTAGCAAGCAATGTGACTAATAAGTTAGTTGCGGGATGTTTCATTACAGAACGAGTAAAGAGACTTGCCGGTAACAAGATTGAACTAGGTATGATGATACCGACGATCGAATCTCGGGCAAGTAACATGCCGATGAGAAAAGGAATAACGTATGTTGTTATGCGGTTTGACCGATAAAGATCTTCGTAGAATATGTAGGAACCAATATGAGCATCCAGGTTCCTCTATTGGTTATTGACCGGAGATGAGTCTCGGTCATGTCTTCGTAGTTCTCGAACCCGTAGGGTCCGCACACTTAACGTTCGGTGACGATTGGTATATGAGTTTATGTGTTTTGATGTACCAAAGGTAGTTCGGAGTCCCATATGTGATCACGGACATGACGAGGAGTCTCAAAATGGTCGAGACATGAAGATTGATATATTGGAAGGTTATGATTGGACACTGGAATGGTTTCGAATGAGTTCGGGCATATACCGGAGTACCAGGGGGTTATCGGAACCCCCGGGGGCTTAATGGGCCTACATGGGCTTTAGTGGGAGAGAGAGGAGGTGGCCAAGAGGTGGGGGCGTGCCCCCGCAAGCCCAATCCGAATTGGGAGGGGGGCCGCCCCCCTTTCCTTCCTCTCCTCTTCCCCTTCATTCCCCCTCCTATTAGGACTAGGAAAGGGGGGGAACCTACTCCTAGTAGGAGTAGGAATCCCCCCTTGGGGGCACACCATGAGGCCGGCTGGCCCCCTCCTCCCCTGCTTTATATACAGGAGAGGGGGAACCCCATAGACACACAAGTTGACAATTGTTTTAGCCGTGTGCGGTGCCCCCTCCACAGATACACACCTCGGTCATATCATCGTAGTGCTTAGGCGAAGCCCTGCACCGGTAACTTCATCATCACCGTCAACACGCCATCGTGCTGACAAAACTCTCCCTCGGCCTCAAATGGATCAAGTGTACGAGGGACGTCACCGAGCTGAACGTGTGCAGATCATGGAGGTGCCATGCGTTTGGTACTTGATCGGTTGGATCATGAAGATGTTCGACTACATCAACCGCGTTTATTAACGCTTCCGCTTTCGGTCTACAAGGGTACGTAGACATACTCTCCCCTCTCGTTGCTATGCATCCCTAGATAGATCTTGCGTGATCATAGGAATTTTTTTGAAATACAGCGTTCCCCAACAGTGGCATCCGAGCCAGGTCTATGCATAGATGTTATATGCACGAGTAGAACACAAAGGAGTTATGGGCCTGGGTATATACATATTGCTTGCCATCACTAGTTGTTTCTTGATTCGGCGGTATTGTTGGATGAAGCGGCCCGGACCGACATTACATGACCGCGTTTATGAGACTGGTTCTACCGACGTGCTTTGCACACAGGTGGCTAGCGGGTGTCAGTTTCTCCAACTTTAGTTGAATCGGATGCAATGAACAAGGTTCTTTCTGAAGAACAAAAAGCAATCACTATATTGCGTTGTGGTTTTTGATGCGTAGGTAAGAAAGGTTCTTGCTAAGCCCATAGAAGCCAGGTAAAACTTGCAACAACAAAGTAGAGGACGTCTAACTTGTTTTTGCAGGGCATGTTGTGATGTGATATGGTCAAGACGTGATTATATAAATTGTTGTATGAGATGATCATGTTTTGTAACACAGTTATCGGCAACTGGTAGGAGCCATATGGTTGTCGCATTATTGTATGAAATGCAATCACCATGTAATTGCTTTACTTTATCACTAAGCGGTAGTGATAGTCGTAGAAGCAATAGTTGTCGAGATGGCAATGATGCTACGATGGAGATCAAGGTGTCAAGCCGGTGACGATGGTGATCATGACGGTGCTTTGGAGATGGAGATCAAAGGCACAAGATGATGATTGCCATATCATATCACTTATATTGATTGCATGTGATGTTTATCCTTTATGCATCTTATTTTGCTTAGTACGGCGGTAGCATTATAAGATGATCTCTCACTAAATTTCAAGGTATAAGTGTTCTCCCTGAGTGTGCACCGTTGCTACAGTTCATCGTGCCGAGACACCACGTGATGATCGGGTGTGATAAGCTTTATGTTCACATACAACGGGTGCAAGACAGTTTTGCACATGCAGAATACTCGGGTTAAACTTGACGAGCCTAGCATATGCAGATATGGCCTCGGAACACTGAGACCGAAAGGTCGAGCGTGAATCATATAGTAGATATGATCAACATAGTGATGTTCACCATTGAAAACTACTCCATCTCACGTGATGATCAGACATGGTTTAGTTGATGTGGATCACGTGATCACTTAGATGATTAGAGGGATGTCTATCTAAGTGGGAGTTCTTAAGTAATATGATTAATTGAACTTTAATTTATCATGAACTTAGTACCTGATAGTATTTTGCATGTCTATGTTGTTGTAGATATATGGCACGTGTTGTTGTTCCATTGAATTTTAATGCGCTCCTAGAGAAAGCTAAGTTGAAAGATGATGGTAGCAACTACATGGACTGGGTCTGTAACTTGAGGATTATCCTCATTTCTGCACAGAAGAATTACATCCTGGAAGCACCGCTAGGTGCCAAACCTGATGCAGGAGCAACGCCAGATGTTATGAACACCTGGCAGAGCAAAGCGGATGACTACTTGATAGTTCAGTGTGCCTTTACAGCTTACAACCGGGGCTTCAACAATGTTTTGAACGTCATGGGGCATATGAGATGTTCCAGGAATTGAAGTTAATATTTCAAGCAAATGCCCGGATTAAGAGGTATGAAGTCTCCAATAAGTTCTACAGCTGCAAAATGGAGGAGAATAGTTATGTCAGTGAACACATAGTCAGAATGTCTGGGTACCACAATCACTTGACTCAGCTGGGAGTTTATCTTCTGGTTGATAGTGTCATTGACAGAGTTCTTCAATCACTGCCACCAAGCTACAAAAGCTTCATGATGAACTATAATATGCAAGGGATGGATAAGACAATTCCCGAGCTCTTCGTGATGCTAAAGGCTGTGGAGGTAGAAATCAAGAAGGAGCATAAAGTGTTGATGGTCAACAAGACCACCAGTTTCAAGAAGAAGGGCAAAGGGAAGAAGGGGAACTTCAAGAAGAACAGCAATCAAGTTGCTGCTCAAGTGAAGAAGCCCAAGTCTGGACCTAAGCCTGAGACCGAGTGCTTCTACTGCAAAGGGACTGGTCACTGGAAACGGAACTGCCCCAAGTATTTGGCGGATAAGAAGGATGGCAAAGTGAAAGGTATATTTGATATACATGTTATTGATGTGTACCTTACTAATACTCGCAGTAGTGCTCGTGTATTTGATATTGGTTCTGTTTGACCGATAAAGATCTTCGTAGAACATGTAGGAACCAATATGAGCATCCAGGTTCCGCTATTGGTTATTGACCGAAGATGAATCTCTCGGTCATGTTTACATAGTTCTCGAACCCGTAGGGTCCGCACGCTTAACGTTCGATGACGATCGGTATTATGAGTTTATGTGTTTTGATGTACCGAAGGTAGTTCGGAGTCCCGGATGTGATCGTGGACATGACAAGGAGTCTCGAAATGGTCGAGACATGAGGATTGATATATTGTAAGGTTATGTTTGGACACCGAAATGGTTTCGAATGAGTTCGGGCATATACCGGAGTACCAGGGGTTACCGGAACCCCCGGGGGCTTAATGGGCCTATATGGGCTTTAGTGGGAAAGAGAGGAGGTGGCCAAGAGGTGGGGGCGCGCCCCCTGATAACCCACAAGTATAGGGGATCAATTGTAGCCTCTTTCGATAAGTAAGAGTGTCGAACCCAACGAGGAGCTAAAGGTAGAAAAAATATTCCCTCAAGTTTTATCGACCACTGATACAACTCTACCCTTGCTTGACGCTCGCTTTACCTGGAACAAGTATAAAACTAGAAGTACTTTGTATGTGTAATGGGATAGGTTTGCAAGAATATAAAGAGCACGTAAATAAAAAATAGGGGCTTTTTTAGGTAAAGTAGCAATAAAGTTAGTTTAGCGAGTGTGGAAAAGAGGTGGTAGGAGTTGCGAAATTATCCCTAAGCGATTGACTACTTTACTAGACCGATAGCAAGTTTTATGTGGGAGAGGCCACTACTAGCATGTCATCCCTGACTTGGAATTCTATGCACTTATGATTGGAACTATTAGCAAGCATCCGCAACTACTAACGTTCATTAAGGTAAAACCCAACCATAGCATCAAGATATATTGGCCCCCCTTCAATCCCGTATGCATCAATTTCTATGCTAGGTTGAAGCTTCTATCAGTCTTGCCCTCCAATACATAGTCCCATCAACATACAACTAACCCCATGGTGTGATCCACGCGCGCACTCATATGATGGGCACCAAAGGACAGCAACATAACCACAAGCAAATTAAACCAATCATAGCAATTCACCAATTGCCAATAGGACAACAAAAATCTACTCAGACATCATAGGATGGCAACACATCATTGGATAATAATATGAAGCATAAAGCACCATGTTAAAGTAGAGGGTACAGAGGGTTGCAGGGGAGTGGACCGTTGTAGATAGATGGGGGAAGGTGATGAAGATGTCGGTGAACATGACAGAGGTGTTGGTGTAGATTGCCGTCACATGATGATGGCCCCGGCGGCGTTCTGGCGCCATTGGGAGAGAGGGGGAGAGGGCGCCCCTCCTTCTTCTTCTTCCTTGACCTTCCCCCTAGATGGGAGAAGGGTTTACCCCATGGTCCATGGCTTCCATGGCGGCGGAGGGGTGAGAGCCCCTCTGAGATTGGATCTGTCTCTCTATTTCTGCGTTCCAGATTCTGGCCTTTCACCGTTTCTTATATTCCCGGAGATCCGTAACTCCGATTGGGCTGAAATTTTAACACGATTTGTATCCAAATATTGGCTTTCTTGCTGCGAGAGAAGGGTACCAAATGCCTTACGGGGTGGCCATGAGGGTCAGGGGCGCGCCCACCCCCATGGGCATCGTCTCGCGTTGATTCTTCTTCCCAAAAATCACATATATTCCAAAAAAATCTCCGTAAGTTTTTATCCCGTTTGGACTCCGTTTGATATGGATTTTCTGGGAAACAAAAAACATGCAACAAATAGGAACTGGCACTGAGCACTGGATCAATATGTTAGTCCCAAAAATAGTATAAAAAGTTGCCAAAAGTATATGAAAGTTGTATAATATTAGCATGGAACAATCAAAAATTATAGATACGACGGAGACGTATCAGCATCCCCAAGCTTAATTCCTGCTCGTCCTCGAGTAGGTAAATGATAAAAAAATAATTTTCAATGTTGAATTCTACCTAGCATAATCTTGATCATGTAATCTAATCATGGCATGAATATTAAGACACGAGTGATTCAAAGCAATAGTCTATCATTTGACATTAAGACAATAATACTTCAAGCATACTAATAACGCAATCATGTCTTTTCAAAATAACATGGCCAAAGAAAGTTATCCCTACAAAATCATATGGTCTAGCTATGCTCCATATTCACCACACAAAGTATTCAAATCATGCACAACCCCGATGACAAGCCAAGCAATTGTTTCATACTTTTGATGTTCTCAAACCTTTTCAACTTTCACGCAATACATGAGTGTGAGCCATGGATATATCACTATAGGTGGAATAGAATATGATGGCGGAGGTTGTGTGGAGAAGACAAAAAGGAAGAAAGTCTCACATCAACGCGGTTAATCAATGGGCTATGGAGATTCCCATCAATTGATGTCAATGTGAGGAGTAGGGATTGCCATGCAAAGGATGCACTAGAGCTATAAGTGTATGAAAGCTCAAACTGAAAACTAAGTGGGTGTGCATCCAACTTGCTTGCTCATGAAGACCTCGGGCATTTGAGGACAACCATCATCGCAATATACAAGCCAAGTTCTATAATGAAAAATTCCCACTAGTATATGAAAGTGACAACGTAGGAGACTCTCTCTATGAAGAACATGGTGCTACCTTGAAGCACAAGTGTGGTAAAACGATAGTAACATTGTCCCTTCTCTCTTTTCTCTCATTTTTTTGTTTTTTTGGTGGGCTTCTTTGGCCTCTTTTATTTTTTGTAAAGTCCGGAGACTCATCCCAACTTGTGAGGAAATCATAGCTTCCATCATCCTTTCCTCACATGGGACAATGCTCTAATAATGATGATCATCACACTTTTATGTACTTACAACTCAATATTACAACTCGATACTAGAACAAAATATGACTCTATATGAACGCCTCCGGCGGTGTACCGGGATGTGCAATGATCTAGCATAGCAGTGAAATCAAAAAACAGACAAGCCATGGAAACATCGTGCTAGCTATTTTACGATCATGCAAAGCAATATGACAATAAACGCTTAAGTCATGTATATGATGATGGAAGTTGCATGGCAATATATCTCGGAATGGCTATGGAAATGCCATGATAGGTAGGTATGGTGGTTTTTTGAGGAAGATATAAGGAGGTGTGATAGAGCATATCATATCATGGGGTTTGGATGCACCGGCGAAGTTTGCACCAACTCTCAAGGTGGGAAAGGGCAATGCACGGTACCAAAGAGGCTAGCAATGATGGAAGGGTGAGAGTGCGTATAATCCATGGACTCAACATTAGTCATAAACAACTCACATACTTATTGCAAAAATCTATTAGTCATCGAAACAAAGTACTACGCGCATGCTCCTAGGGGGATAGATTGGTAGGAAAAGAGCATCGCTCGTCCCCGACCGCCACTCATAAGGAAGACAATCAATAAATACCTCATGCCCCAACTTCGTTACATAACGGTTCACCATACGTGCATGCTACGGGAATCACAAACTTCAACACAAGTATTTCTACAATCCACGACTACCCACTAGCATGACTCTAATATCACCATATTTATATCGCAAAACTATTGCAAGGAATCGAACATATCATATTCAGTGATCTACAAGTTTTATGTAGGATTTAATGACTAACCATGTGAATGACCAATTCCTGTCATCTCTCTAAATAGATATAAGTGAAGCAAGAGAGTTTTAATTATTTCTACAATAGATATTCCCACACTCTAATAAATATAAGTGAAGCAAAAGAGCATTCTACAAATGGCAGTTTTCTATGTGTAGGGAAACAAGCAATCCAAGCTTCAAATGATATAAGCGAAGCACATGAAGCATTCTATAAAGCCATACTCAAAAGATATAAGTGAAGTGCAAAGTGCATTCTATAAATCGACCATAGACTATCTCATACCATCATGTTGCATCAAAGAAAAGTGAAAACTAAATGCAAAAGACGCTCCAAGATTTGCACATATCACATGAACGAAACAAAGACGAAAACATACCGATACTTGTTGAAGCAAGATGGGATGCCTTCCGGGGCATCCCCAAGCTTAGAAGCTTGAGTATCCTTAAATATTTACTTGGGGTGCCTTGGGAATCCCCAAGCTTGAGCTCTTGCCTCTCCTCCTTCTCCTCATATCGAGACCTCCTCGATCTTTGATCACTTCATCCACACAAAACTCAACAGAAAGCTCGGTAAGATCCGTTAGTATAATAAAGCAAATCAGTACTCTAAGTACTGTTTAAAACCAATTCATATTTTGTTTTTGAACTTTAGCTACTGTAATATAACTTTTTATGGCTTAATCCACTGATCGAAATCGATAGTTTCATCAAAACAAGCAAACAATGCATCAAAAACAGAATCTGTCTTAAACAGAACAGTCTGTAGTAATCTGAACATTCACCATACTTCTCGTACTCCAAAAATTATGAAAAATTAGGAAAAATAAACAATTTGTATAGAAAGACAGTGCAAAAAATTTCAGAACCGTTTGACGTCCCAGTAAAAAATGTAAAATCGCACACTACAGCCAAAGTTTCTGTTTTGCACCGCACAAACCAACAAGCAATGTAAACATCCTAAAGGCAAATCTTGGCACATTATTTTTATGATACAATGGATTTGTACAAGGGGATAATTATTTTTGTTCAAAAGTTTTTGTAATCAAGGGTCACAAAGTTTCCATGGGCATGAACAAAGTTCAAGGCTAGCTCCCACTTTAACAATGCTCGTCTTTCTTACTTTCGCTTTTCTTTTTGAAAAAGTTTTACGTTCCCCTATTTATTTATTTTTGTTTTAAAACTTTATAAAAGCACACAACAGAAATTAATGACTCTCTAAAACTTCCGGGTTGTCTCCCTAGCAACGCTTTCTTTAAAGCCATTAAGCTAGGCATATAATGCTCAAGTAATGGATCCACCCGGATCCCAAGGTATATCAAAGCCAATTTTAATTAACAATGATTTGTGATTTAGTAGTGAGCACAAAGTAACATATATCAAGCAACAACGAATTCTAACTCTCTTCCTATGCATCGGCATGTCATAAAGAACAATTCATGCACACATAGTAAAGGCCAATGCATAGTATAAATAGTTTCTTGCAATTTTATCATATTGGAAACATGGAGAGGCGGAGATGTAGTTCCTCTCTCATAATAATTGCAAGTAGGAGAAGCAAGCACATGCATATTATATCTATCAAAATCATCATGTGTAGTATTAAAACGCAACCCATCAATATAATCCTAAATAAGGGCAAACTTCTCCGATATAGTGTAGTCGGGAGAATTCAAAAAGATAATAGGACTATCATGCGTGGGTGCAATAGCAACAATTTCATGTTTAACATAAGGAACTATAGCAAGTTCATCTCCATAAGCATAATTCATATTGGCATCTTTGCCACAAGCATAGCAAGCATCATCAAAAAGGGATATTTCAAAAGAATCAACGGGATCATAACAATCATCATAGCATTCATCCTTCGGTAAATTCGAAGGGAAATTAAACAATGTATGGGATAAAGAGTTACTCTCATTAGATGGTGGGAACGGGTGATCAATCCGCTCTTCCTCCTTTTGTTCTTCGCTCTCCTCCTCATCTTTTTCATCCAATGAGCTCACAATGTCATTAATTTCTTCTTCCATAGACTCCTGCAAAATATTAGTCTCTTCTTGGACAGCGGAGGAGTCCTCAATATATGGTTTAATATAAGGATTAGAAGCATAATTATCATAGCAATATTTAAGTATGGCCAAATTTTCAGATTTGTAGAGAGTAGTATCACACTCTTCAATAAAACAAGCAATTTCATAAGTACCCCTAAAAGCAAAAAATTCTTCAATTTGTTGAACATCATAGTAATTATAAACACCCTTAGTATACGAAGATACGATTCCATTATCACTAAACTCACATTGGTAAGGAAGGTGTTTCTTAGGGTCTTTAGAACAACAAGTACAATCATATATTTCACAAAAATTCCAAGCATAACACTGCAAACGATGAATTTGATCCAGTAAAAGTTTCCCTTTTTCAGATATTCGGTGTCACACATAAGAAGCATGCTCATCTAAAGATTTTCCCTCAACTAAGCTAGTTGGGATTTTAGCCCGAGCACATAGGGATCGAAGATGAACCAAGTAAAAGGCTTCAGTAGTGTGATAGATTTTGAGTGGTTCTTCAACCATTGGTTCAGTAGGTACCACTAATTTTTTTGGTATTTTGTGTTTCCTACCCATAACTAAAGATAGAAAACAAGAGCACAAAATAAAAAAATACTTAGTGATAAAGCAAACAAGCACACACGAGAATATTCACCCCACGCTATAACTCCCCGGCAACGGCGCCAGAAAAAGATCTTGATAACCCACAAGTATAGGGGGTCAATTGTAGCTTCTTTCGATAAGTAAGAGTGTTGAACCCAACGAGGAGCTAAAGGTAGAACAAATATTCCCTCAAGTTTTATCGACCACCGATACAACTCTACGCACGCTTGACGCTCGCTTTACCTAGAACAAGTATAAAACTAGAAGTACTTTGTAGGTGTAATGGGATAGGTATGCAAGAATATAAAGAGCACGTAAATAAAAACTAGGGGCTGTTTTAGGTAAAGAAGCAGTAAAGTTAGTATAGCGAGTGTGTAAAAGTGGTGGTAGGAGTTGCGAAATTGTCCCTAAGAGATTGACTACTTTACTAGACCGATAGAAAGTTTTATGTGGGAGAGGCCACTACTAGCATGTCATCCCTGACTTGGAATTCTATGCACTTATGATTGGAACTATTAGCAAGCATCCACAACTACTAACATTCATTAAGGTAAAACCCAACCATAGCATTAAGATATATTGCTCCCCTTCAATCCCGTATGCATCAATTTCTATGCTAGGTTGAAGCTTCTGTCACTCTTGCCCTCCAATACATAGTCCTATTAACATACAACCAACCCTATGGTGTGATCCACGCGCGCGCCATATGATGGGCACCAAAGGACAGCAACATAACCACAAGCAAATTAAACCAATCATAGCAATTCACCAATTAGGGGTAGGACAATGAAAATCTACTCAGACATCATAGGATGGCAACACATCATTATATAATGATATGAAACATAAAACACCATGTTCAAGTAGAGTGTGCACCGGGTTGCGGGAGAGTGGACCACTGTAGATAGATGGGGGAAGGTGATGAAGATGTTGGTGAAGATAACGGAGGTGTTGGTGTAGATTGCGGTGACGATGATGGCCCCAACGACGTTTCGGCGCCACCGGAAGAGAGGGGGAGAGGGCCCCCCTTCTTCTTCTTCTGACCTTCTCTCTAGATGGGAGAAGGGTTTACCCTCTGGTCCATGGCCTCCATGGCGGCGGAGGGGTGAGAGTCCCTCCGAGATTGGATCTGTCTCTCTGTCTCTCTTTGTTTCTGCGTTCTAGATTCTGGCCTTTCACCGTTTGTTATATTCCCGGAGACCTGTAACTCCGATTGGGCTGAAATTTTAACACAATTTGTATCCGGATATTGGCTTACGGGTGGCCATGAGGGTCAGGGGCGTGCCCACCCCCCTGGGGCATGCCCCCTGCCTCGTGGCCCCCTCGGGCATCGTCCCGCGTTGATTCTTCTTCCCAAAAATCACATATATTCCAAAAAAATCTCCGTAAGTTTTTATCCCGTTTGGGCTCCGTTTGATATGGATTTTCTGCGAAACAAAAAACATGCAACAAACAGGAACTGGCACTAGGCACTGGATCAATATGTTAGTCCCAAAAATAGTATAAAAGTTGCCAAAAGTATATGAAAGTTGTATAATATTGGCATGGAACAATCAAAAATTATAGATACGACGGAGTCGTATCAACCCCCAAGCCCAATCCAAATTGGGAGCGGGCGGCCCCCCTTTCCTTCCTCTCCTCTTCCCCTTCCTTCCCCCTCCTATTAGGACTAGGAAAGGGGGGAAACCTACTCCTAGTAGGAGTAGCAATCCCCCCTTGGGGGCGCACCATGAGGCCGATCGGCTCCCTCCTCCCCTCCTTTCTATACAGGGGAGGGGGCACCCCATAGACACACAAGTTGACAATTGTCTTAGCCATGTGCGGTGCCCCCTCCACAGATACACACCTCGGTCATATCATCGTAGTGCTTAGGCGAAGCCCTGCATCGGTAACTTCATCATCACCGTCAACACGCTGTCGTGCTGATGAAACTCTCCCTTGGCCTCAACTCGATCGAGAGTATGAGGGATGTCACCGAGCTGAACGTGTGCAGATCACGGAGGTGTCGTGCGTTCGATACTTGATCGGTTGGATCATGAAGACGTTTGAGTACATCAACTACGTTTCTTAACGCTTTTGCTTTCAGTCTACGAGGGTATGTAGACATACTCTCCCCTCTCGTTGCTATGCATCCCTAGATAGATCTTGCGTGATCATAGGAATTTTTTTGAAATACTGCGTTCCCCAATATTACTAGCATATTGGATAACATTTAATTTCTTATCAACTCTTTGTCCTAGAACAGCACCTACAGCATAATCACTAGCATCACACATAATTTCAAAGGGTAAATTCCAATCAGGTGGCTGAACAATAGGTGCAGAAATCAAGGCTTTCTTAAGTATTTCAAATTCTTCTACACAATCATCATCAAAGACAAAAGGAACATCTTTTTGTAAGAGATTAGTCAGAGGCCTAGAAATTTTTGAGAAGTCTTTAATGAACCTCCTATAAAAACCAGCATCACCAAGGAAACTTCTTATACCTTTAATGTCCTTAGGACACGGCATCTTTTTAATAGCATCAACTTTAGATTTATCAACTTCAATACCTTTTTCAAAAAATTTATACCCCAAGACAATATCTTCATTAACCATAAACTGGAACTTCTCCCAATTCAAGACAATATTAGTTTCTTCACATATCTGCAAAACTCGGTCAAGGTTGCTTAAGCAATCATCAAAAGAAGTTCCATACACGGAGAAATCATCCATGAAAATCTCAACAATCTTTTCACAAAAGTCAGAGAATATAGCAGTCATACATCTTTGAAAGGTAGCAGGTGCATTACATAAACCAAAAGGCATACGTCTATCAGCAAAGGTACCGAAAGGGCAAGTAAAAGTGGTATTTTCCTGATCCTATTTTGACATAGGTATTTGAGAGAAACCAGAATAACCGTCTAGAAAGCAAAAATGTGTATGTTTGGATAATCTTTCTAGCATTTGATCAATAAAAGGTAAAGGGTAATGATCCTTTCTAGTAGCTTTATTTAATTTGCGAAAATCAACTGCCGTTCTATAACCTGTAACAATTCTTTGTGGGATCAATTCGTTTTTATCATTAGGAACAACGGTAATACCTCCCTTCTTAGGGACACAATGGACAAGACTTACCCGCTGACTATCAACAACGGGATAAATTATACCTGCCTCTAGAAGCTTTAGTATTTCATTTCTTACCACTGCTTTCATCTTAGGATTTAACCATCATTGGTGATCAACAACCGGTTTAGCGTCTTTCTCCAATTTTATTTTGTGCTGGCATAGATTGGGACTAATGCCCTTAAGATCATCAAGAGTATATCCAATAGCAGCACGGTGCTTCTTCAGAGTTTTCAATAATTTCTCTTCTTCCTGCTCTGAAAGGTTAGCACTAATAATAACAGGATATATCTTATTTTCATCAAGATGAGCATATTTAAGAGTATCAGGTAATGGTTTAAGCTCAAACACGGGATCACCCTTGGGTGGAGGAGGATCCCCTAGAATTTCAACAGGCAAGTTGTGTTTCAAAATAGGTCCCTGTTTAAAGAATACTTCATCTATTTCCCTTCTTTCATTCATAAACATATCATTTTCATGGTCTAGCAAATATTGTTCTAAAGGATTATTAGGAGGCACGGCAATAGAAGCAAGACCAATAATTTCATCTTTACTAGGCAATTCTTTATCATGGGGTTTCCTACGAAATTTGGCAAAATTGAAATCATGAGACATATCCCCTAAACCAAAAGTAACAATATACTTTTGCAGCCTATCTTAGCATTAACAGTATTCAAGAAGGGTCTACCAAATTTAATGGGACAAAATTCATCTTGTGGGGAAGCAAGAACAAGAAAATCAGTAGGATATTTAATTTTTCCCACACAAGAATTCAACATCTCTAACAATCCCAACTGGTGAAATAGTATCTCTATTGGCAAGCATAATAGTAACATCAATATCTTCTATCTCAGCAGGTGCAATATCATGCATAATTTCTTTATATAAAGTATAAGGTATTGCACTGACACTAGCACCCATATCACATAAGCCATGATAATAGTGATCTCCTATTTTAATAGAAACAACAGGCATGCCAACAACAGGTCTATGTTTATTTTTAGTATCGGGTCTAGCAATTCTAGCAGCTTCATCACAGAAGTACATAACATGCCCATCAACATTATCGACCAAGAGATCCTTAACCATAGCAATACTAGGTTCAACTTCAATTTTCTCAGAGGATGTAGGTGTTCTAGCATTACTCTTATGAACCACAGTTGAAGCTTTAGCATGATCCTTTATTCTAACAGGGAAAGGTGGTTTCTCAATATAAGCGGTAGGAACAATAGGACAACATTATAAGTGATAGTCTTTTCTTAAACTTTAATAGGTTCTACTACTTTTACTTAAATGGGATGATGATATCTAAACCACTTCTCCTTAGGGAGATCAACATGAGTAGCAAATGATTCACAGAAAGAAGCTACTATCTCAGAGTCAAGTCCATATTTAGTGCTAAATTCACGAAAAGCATCGGTATTCATAAAATATTTAACACAATCAAACTTAGGTGATATACCTGGCTCCTTACCTTCATAGAGTTCCCAATCTTCAGAGTTGCGTTTAATTCTTTCCAATAAATCCCATCTGAATTCAATAGTCTTCATCATAAAAGAACTAGTACAAGAAGTATCGAGCATGGAGCGATTATTGAGAGAAAGCCGAGCATAAAAATTTTGAATAATAATTTCTCTTGAGATCTCATGATTGGGGCATGAATATAACATTGAATTAAGCCTCCCATAACCTTGAGCGAACTTTCTCCTTCGTAAGGCCAAATATTATATATATAATTACGATCACGATGAACCAGATGCATAGGATAAAACTTCTGATGAAACTCCAATTTCAACCGATTGTAGTTCCACTATCCAATATCATCACATAGCCTAAACCATGTCAATGCCTTTTCCTTCAAAGATAAAGGGAATACCTTCTTCTTGATAACATACTTGGGCATACCTGCAAGCTTAAATAATCCACAAACTTCATCCACATAGATTAGGTGCATATCGGGATGTAATGTTCCGTCTCCTGTAAAAGGATTAGCTAGCAGTTTCTCTATCATACCCGAAGGAATTTCAAAGTAAACATTTTCAGTAGGTTCAGTAGGTTGAGGGGCAACTCTTTGTTCTACTGGTCGGGGTGAAGATACCCCAAACAAGACCCTCAAAGGATTATTTTCCATAGTAACAAGTGATAGTAAATTTCAGCACACAATATAAATTTTTCCTTACCAAATTCCACCTACCAAAGGCACTTCACTCCCCGGCAATGGCGCCAAAAAAGAGTCTTGATGACCCACAAGTATAGGGGATCTATCATAGTACTTTCGATAAGTAAGAGTGTCGAACCCAACGAGGAGCAGAAGGAAATGACAAGCAGTTTTCAGTAAGGTATTCTCTGCAAGCACGGAAATTATCGGTATAAGATAGTTTTGTGATAAGGTAATTCATAACGAGTAACAAGTAACAAAAGTAAACAATGTGCAACAAGGTGTCCCAATCCTTTTTGTAGCAAAGGACAAGCCTGGACAAACTCTTATATAAAGGAAAGCGCTCCCGGGGACACATGGGAATTATCGTCAAGCTAGTTTTCATCATGCTCATATGATTCACGTTCGTTACTTTGATAATTTGTTATGTGGGTGGACCGGTGCTTGGGTACTTCCCTTCCTTGGACAAGTGTCCCACTTATGATTAACCCCCACGCAAGCATCCGCAACTATGAAAGAAGAATTAAGGTAAACCTAACCATAGCATGAAACATATGGATCCAAATCGGCCCCTTATGAAGCAATGCATAAACTAGGGTTTAAGCTTCTGTCACTCTAGCAACCCATCATCTACTTATTACTTCCCAATGCCTTCCCCTAGGCCCAAACAATGGTGAAGTGTCATGTAGTCGACATTCACATAACTCCACTAGAGGAAAGACAACATACATCTCATCAAAATATCGAACGAATACCAAATTCACATGACTACTTATAACAAGACTTCTCCCATGTCCTCAGGAACAAACGTAACTACTCACAGATCATATTCATGTTCATAATCAGAGGGGTGTTAATGTGCATAAAGGATCTGAACATATAATCTTCCACCGAATAAACCAACTAGCATCAACTACAAGGAGTAATCAACACTACTAGCAACCCACGGGTACCAATCTGAGGTATTGAGACAAAGATCGGATACAAGAGATGAACTAGGGTTTGACAGGAGATGGTGTTGGTGAAGATGTTGATGGAGATTGACCCCCTCCCGATGAGAGGATCAATGGTGATGACGAAGGTGACGATTTCCCCCTACCGGAGTGTCGGGTGGTAGGTGCGACATATGCCAATGGGTGGCTTATCATTGTGGGAGCCAGTAAGACATCGCCGGTGCCGGGAAGCGGGATGAGGCGAAGACATGCACGCCAGCGAATCTTACCCAGCTTCGGGGCTCTCCATGGAGATAACACCCCTATTGCTGCTCTGCGGGGTCTCCGCATGATCACTAGATGAACAAGTAGCTACACGATGCTCCTTGAGCTATTTGGCGAGAGGAGGAAGAAGGGCTCTGCCCGCTCTCTTCTCCTCCCTATGTGGTGTTTAAAACTAGCAGGGATCAACCCTTTGCATGGGTGTCCCGGGGGGTTTATATAGGCCCACCCCCCGGGGATACAATGGTAATCCGGCTGGGTGCGGGGCCCAGTCGTCTGTGTCTACACCCGCCGGCTGCCGGCTCCTTGGTTGACAGGCAGGCCCCACTGTCCAGGGCCTTGTCGGCGGCTGGTTACTGTTGCTCAATCCTGGTGACGAAGGCTTCGCCGAGGTGGGCGTGGCTACAGTGCTGCCGTCCGGCGGGTGATCGCTGTAGCCTCACCGCGTCTTGTCTCCTTAATGGGGCATCCCCTTCGAGGGGGTGGCAAACCGGTTGTGGAGAGTCGGCTCTGTCTTGGGCCGACTGGGGGAGGCCGGGCCGCCTTCGGGTGTCTCTTTGCCTGAAGGGGCCCACCACCCGTGGGCCACTCTGGCGGCCTGTCGTGGATGACATCAGGGTCATCGTGGCAACAGTGCTGCGCCGGATGGGTCATGGCCACCCGTACGGTGCACTATGCCAGGCGTGCTCCGGGATTCAGGGGTGGCAAGCTTTACTGTAGCCACGCCCCGTCACATCGCCGTTATGTGGGTGCAGACTTCGAGGGTACGATCTTGACCGCTTTATGGGAGCCGGCTTCTTGGAGTCGGCCTTCTCGGAGCCGGCTCCTCGGAGCCAGCCCTCCCGCGACTTTTTTCATGAAGGCTGAAGTCGGGCCGCCTTCCGATAGTCGACCTGGGAAACAGCCGGCGAGGGGAAGGCGGCCCCATGTCTTGGATTCTTGAGGGCCGGATGGGCTCATAATAATTTTTTCAGAAGGACCAGGGGGAGCCAGCTTGGCTACCCATGGTTATTTCCTCTGACAGTAGTCCCCGAAGCTGGCGAGCTTCGAAACTGACAAAGGGACGAGAAGCTCGGTCAGCTTCCTACCCTGAGGGGTCGGTTGTGCTTGTGCGCGCCGTCTTCGGAAAGCTCCATTTCTCGTAGGCTAGAGCGCGGTCGACCTGCGAGCTGACCGCAGGCCATCCCGCGGGTCACGTGGCAAGGAAATCCTGCCGGTGCACGCGCGCGACGGGACGCTGCCGCAGGCCCGGGCCCGCCACTCCTAGGCCTCGGCCCGAGCGCGGATCTTTTGCGGCCCACGCGGACCGCTCGCCTTCCCGCGGCGATTTTATTACGTCTTCAGGGCGCAATAATCGCGGGACGTGGAGGAGTGGGTGCAGTTGATCCCCATGTTCCCCCACGCCGCGCCTCCTCGGCTCCGCCGCGCCGGTCTATAAGTACGGGGAGGAGAGGGAGCGGCAGAGGCTCGCACGCTCTCCCTCGCTCCGCTCCTCCTCGCCTTCCTTCTTTTCTCCACCGCCGCTGCCACCCATTGCTACGTTGTTCCGCCGTCGCATCGTCTTGCTTTCGCCGCGTTGCTCCCATGGCGCTCTCAAGCTCGTGGGATGGATCTAACGTCCATGAAGACCACATCGAGTTCCTCCGCCGGACACGGCGCCTGCCGGGCGAGAACTTCGTGTGGGTTTGTCAAGCGCCGGCGAGGGAGATTTCGCCAGCACCGGAGGAGGGCGAGCGGGTGATCTTCCGCTCGCACTGCCTGCGCGGCTTCGGCCTCCCGGCGAGCGGATTCCTTCGAGCCTTCCTCGAATTCTACCACCCCCAGCCGCATCACCTCACGCCCAACGCGGTGATGCTGTTGTCGGCCTTCGTCACCCTGTGCGAGGGCTTCCTCGGGGTCCTCCCCACACTCGAGCTCTGGGGGGAATTCTTCCAAAGCAAGCTCGGCACCGTTGTCGCGGGCATGCCCGCCCCCTGCGGAGCCTATATTGCCATGAGGTGGACGAGCGAGAACAACCCGTTCCCGCCCATCCCGCTGATCCAGTCGGTGAAACTCTGGCAGAAGTCTTACTTTTACGTGGAGAACATCGCCCAGCAAGGCGACTACGTCAACCTGCCGGCTTATGTAGTCGGCCCGCCGGCTGGGAGGCGACCTTCGTGGAGCTACTGGGCCAGGTTGTTGTCTCAGGCCGGGAACGCAGCCGTCTCCCGGCTTCGGGTGATGATCCAGTCGGAGGGCCTGACCGGAGCCGACGTGGTAGCCGCCTTCGTGGAGCGTCGGGTACTTCCCCTCCAAGGCTGGCCTCATATGATTTGTCAGATGAGCGGCCGCTTCGACCCGTGCCGGCTGAGCACCAGGGAGATGCCTCATGCAGAGGTGTCTTACATGGTGAACTACATCTCCAACTGCAAGCTCGCCGAGGATTAGCGATATGGCAAGGAGCCGTATTCCCGCGCCAACCCTCCGCCTGCCGTAAGTTTTTCCTTCCTTTCTTCCTTTGGTAGCCGGCCTCATGATAGCCGGCCTCTGATCAGTCGGTTTGCCCTTAGCAGAACCCTCTTCTTCCGCCGACGACCGGGGCCCCAGGGGTAGAGCGCCAGCTCCTCCCCGACCGCACGGTGGACGACGCCGACGATCCAGACTTGGGAGCGGCCGCCATGGAAGACACCATCGTGGGGGAAAGCGACGAGGCCGGAGGCGCAGGGCTCGGGGCCGGCTTCAAGGACTGGCCGAACGATGTCGAGGTCGAAGTCGCCCCGCGCCGCCAGCCGGCGCTTGATCATCAAGGTGCGGGCTCGTCCGCCGCGCCGGCTGCCTGCGGCGACGCGCAGAAGCGCCGGGCCGCGTCGATCCTCTTCGGTAGCCGGCCGAAGAAATCCAAGGCTCCCATGGCGGCGACCAAGCGGGATGAGGCGGCCGTGAAGGCGGCCCGCTTCCGCAAGGCGGTAAAACATCCGCAGGCGATCTAGGCGTAAGTCGTCGAATGCCTCGTATATATACTTTTTGTTATCCCTTTCGACCGAAACTCTTCTAAACCTTTCTTGGCTCGCCGGACAGGGCACCGCTTTCCCTTGAGCGGGGTCCCGGCGGCTCCGTAGTCGGGCCGGCTGGAGGGTCTTCAGGCTCCCGCCGCATGGATCCCCGCGCCGACCTTAGGGAGGCCACGGAGCAGAACGCACGGGAGGCGCGGGAGGAGCAGGAGGCGGCGGAGCGAAGGACCGCCCAGGCGGCGAAGGAGCAGGCCGAGGCGGCAGCCAAGGCCCGGGCGGAGGCGGCAGCCGCGGAGACGGAGGTGGGGGCCTCGCGCAACCGGCCTCCGCTATTGGTCGTTCCCCTTCGCGTCGTGGCCCCCGGCATCCTAGTTCCCCCGTCGGAGGAGGTCGACCAAGACCCGCCGGTACTGGAGAGGAGGGAGGGCTGCGTGATCTTCGTGGAGGGGGCGCCGCAGGCAGCGCCGATCGGAGCGGGCCAAGGCGGCCAATCGGCTGCGGTGCCAGAGCAGCCGGCCGGGGGCGAGCCGGAGGCAGGGGCCAGCCTCGAGGTGCAGCCAGCATTGCGCCGGCGCGCAGGGGGTGGCGCCTCCGCGTCGGAACCGCACCAAGCTGCGGGCGCCGGCCAGACGACGGAGGCCCTGGAGGCGGCCAGCACCAGCGCGTCCGAGTGGACCCCCAGCGGGGGGACGGGCAAGCTGAACGCGGCAGCCCAGGAGGTCCGGAGCCGGCTTCAAGCTCAGGCCGCCTCACTGCAGCGATACACCCAAGAGTTCCTTGCGACGCGGGCCGTCATCCGGGTGAGTCTTCTGTCCTGGGATGTTTTGTTCTTTGACTTCTTTCGTGGGGGCGCGTCAAGCGCACCCACTGGGTGTAGTCCCCGAGATTCGGGCCGACTGCTGAGCAGTCGGGTCGGATCTTCCTTGACGACTATCTTATTCTCGCCTCCTGTCTGATTTTCCAGGAGTATCATAACCTCCGCGCTGCCGCCTTCAACTCCCAGGCTTAGGAGCTGGGTCGGAGAACCGAGGATCTGACCAGCAGCCGGAGTGCGTCCTTTGTTTCGTTCATCTCCTGTGGGGGCGCGTCAGCACACCCACTGGGTGTAGTCACCGAGATTCGGGCCGACTGCTGAGCAGCCGGGTCGGATCTTCCTTGACGACTTCTTCCTTATTAATTTTTTCCTGTCTTCATGCTTGCAGGAGCCAATGCCGACTTGAGGGAGCAGCTCAGCGGGGCCCAGGCCGCCCTTCGCACCAAGGAAGCCGAGTACAGCGCCTTGGTCCTGGAGCGTGACCGCCTGGCCAAGAAGTTGGCCGACCAGGAGGAGAGCCACAAGGCGGCTCTGAAGGAAGCTTAGGACAGCAAGAACGCCCTGAGGGCCGAGTTCGAGACTGAAGCGGCGGGCTGGGCTGAGGCAAAGCAGGCATTGAGCGAGGGCTTCGGTCGTATCGAGGATCTGATCGATGGTAAGCCACCTTCTTCACTCCTTGCTTGCCCCTTGATCCCTGATTTGTATTCCGACTTGTGCTGCTTTTTGTTCTCCGTGCAGACTACTTTCTCGGCTACTCCGTCTTTGCCGCCCAAACCATCGAGGCCCACCGCGAGGCGTGCCGGCAGGCGGGGGCTGAAATCGCGCCGGGCGTGGGCCGGACGCTCGAGGAGCAACTCTTGGCGGTCCAAGCCCAGCTGCAGCCGGCTCACCGTATGCTCCGCCGCCTCCAGCGCGCCGGGGCGCAGGTGTTGGCCGCCCTCTGGCCAAGCGAGACGATTCCCCGCACCCTGAGTCGGACTGCCGACTGGCTGGAGGTTGCGGTTGGCCGCTTCGAGGCCTGGAAGGCATCGGCAGCCCGGCTTGGAGCTGGGCGGGCGCTGGAGTTCGTCCGAGCCTGGTATCCGGGGCTGAACCTGGACCAACTGCGCACCTGGCGGCTGGAGGCCGACGAAGAGCTGGAGGAGGTACGGCCGGCTATCGCTCAGCACGCCTCGACGATCGCCGAGTGCACTGATATCAGTGTCTTCGCTCCTGAAATTAATGACGACGGCGTTGCCCAGCTGGAGGAGTGATTCGGGCTGAACCCGGCAGCGGGTGAGGACTCGGCAGAGGAGATCGCCTCCAGCGATGAAGGCGAAGACGACGAAGGAGAGGAGGGCGAAGACGTTGAGCTGGCCGGTGAAGCGGCCAGCCAGCCTCAGCCCGATCGTGCCTCCAGCAACAAGGCGCATGCTAGCGCGCCCTCTGCGGGAGGCGGTGATCATGCCAAGGTTCGCCAGCCGGCCACTCCTCCAGTCGGCCTGCCCGACTCGCCAGTCGCTCCCTTGGCTTAATCTGCTGTCCTTGTTTTTTCCTGCTTGTTGCCTTTTGAACAATTTTATTAAACTTGCGCAGTTCCACCCACAGGGGGTGTATTCAAACTATGTTAAATGCTGGCCTTTTGAAGGTCTTTTATGTAAATATTATTGTGTGCGTGTTTGGCTTCCATTTATGTATGCTTTTTGTCCTTAGGCTGTTTCCTTTGCCGCCTTCCCCTTTGGGGAGGTAAGTACTCGAGCTTTTTTAGACTGAAGTGAGGTGAATGGAAGCCGGCCGGCCGGCTACTCTGGTAGTCGGTCGGTGGTGGGAGAAAAACCGGCTTTTGTTATATTAGTCGGTTAGTCCCTAGCCGTTTTTTGTGTGGGCATCCTTTCCTGCCTTTAACTGTTGCCAGCCGGACAGCCGGTTCTTCGAACTGCAACTTTTGGCAAGAGAAGGCTTGGGTGCCGGCACACTACTTGTCTGACCGCGGGTAGGACTTCTAATATAACGCAAGGCGGCCAGTCCCCGGGCCGACTAGTCGAACCCGGTGCCGGATGAAAAAAGTAAATGAAATGACAAGGTCATAAGCATGATACTCTTCATTCATAGATAAAAGATGGCAGTTCCCGAGCTCTCCTCGGGGGGCCTATTGTCTCGTACTTAATACAAAAGTTAGCGTGATACATACTGTATTTCAACTGTAAAATCTTCGGAGGAGGTTGGCGTTCCATGGTCGTTCTGACTCCTTACCGAAGTCGTCTCTCTTTCGTGCCTTCGGCTTCTGCGCGTCGATTAGGTAGTAAGAGTCGTTGCCTAAAGCTCTGCTGATGACGAAGGGGCCCTCCCAAGGGGCCGAGAGCTTGTGCTGGCCGGCTGTTCACTGGATCAGCCGGAGCACAAGATCGCCCTCTTGGAATGATCTTGGCTTGACCTTCGTCTGTGGTAGCGGCGCAGGCCCTGCTGATAGATGGCGGACCGGGTGAGGGCTAACAGCCGGCCCTCTTCCAGCAGGTGACACCGTCTTCTCGTGCTTCCCTGGCTTCCGCCTCCATGTACATGGTTACCCGAGGTGAATCGAACTCGATGTCGGTTGGGATGACCGCCACGGCACCATACACGAGGAAGAAAGGAGTGAAGCTGGTTGACTTGTTTGGGGTAGTGCGCAGACTCCAGAGGACGGCCGGCAGCTCATCGAGCCAACAGCCGGCTGAACACTCCAGTGGTACGACCAGTCGGGGCTTGATGCCGGAAAGGATGAGGCCGTTGGCTCGCTCGACCTGACCGTTTGACTGTGGGTGGGCAACGGAAGCTAAGTCCAGCCGGATGCCTTGCGTCGCGCAGAAACGTGCCAAGGCTCCCTTGGCGAAATTCGTGCCATTGTCGGTGATGATGCTGTGTGGCACGCCGTACCGAGTTGTTATGTCTGTGATGAATGTCACGGCAGTCGGCCCATTCAGCTTCTTGATCGGCTTTGCCTCAATCCATTTGGTGAATTTGTTCACAGCGACAAGCAGATGTGTCATGCCGCCGCGCGCCGTCTTGAATGGGCCCACCATGTCCAGTCCCCAAACGGCGAAGGGCCAAGTGAGGGGAATGGTCTTGAGTGCTGAAGCCAGCATGTGTTGCTTGGAGCTGAAAAGTTGGCACCCTTTGCAATGTTTAACTAACTCCTTGGCGTCATCCAAAGCAGTCGGCCAAAAGAAACCATGGCGGAAGGCTTTGGCGACGAGTGATCTTGAGGCCGCATGGTGGCCGCATTCTCCTTGGTGGATATCTTTGAGGATTGCGATGCCCTTCTCTTGCTCGACGCATCGCTGGAGGACTCCAGTGACACTGCGCTTGACGAGCTCTCTGTTGACGATTGTGTATGCTCCGGCTCGGCGTTGGACTTGTCTTGCCTCTGTTTCATCAGCCGGAAGATCTTGGTTTATTAGGAAGTTGAGGATGGACTGAGACCATAATGGAGCTGCGACTTCTTCTATTGCCAACACGGCTACTGCGACCAGGGCGGGCGGGCTGGGTGGTGAAACGTTGGAGTCGGCCGCCGCCTGTTGTGTTGGAGCAGTCCCTGGGCCGACTACCGCAGTCCCCGAGCCGGGTGTGGCAGTCCCGGGTCGGGCATAACTACGGAAGTCCCCGAGGCGCCTACGGACGTCCCCGGGCCGACTATCGAAGTCCCCGGGTCACCTGCTTGGTTCTTCGAGCCGGACCCGGCCGCGTCGGGGTCAGGTGGCATGAAGATGGAATCAGACTCTGGAGACGGCTTGATAGACGGCTTGAGGAGGCATTGCAAAGAGACACCGGTTGGTATTTCCTGCCGAGTGGAGCCTATTCGAGCCAGGGTATCAGCTGGCTCGTTGTTGGCTCTTGGTACGTGGAGGAACTCGCATCCTTCAAAGTACCCGTTGATCTACTAAACGAGGAAGTGGTAGCTTGCCATATTTGCGTCCTTGGCATCCCAGTCGCCGGATGATTGCTGGACCACCAAGTCCGAGTCGCCATAACATAGGATCCGGCGAACGCTGAGCTCTTTGGCAAGCCGGAGCCCGTGTATGAGTGCCTCGTACTCGGCCACATTGTTGGAGGCGGCAAAGTGAATTTGCAGCGTGTATCTAAGCTTGTCGCCTTTGGGAGAGGTGAGGACGATGCCGGCTCCCAAGCCGGTGCGCGTCTTGGACCCATCGAAGTGCATGCGCCAATGAGTGGAGTCGGGAGCCGACGGTAGGTACTGGGTCTCGGCCCAGTCGACGAGGAAGTCGGCCAATGCTTGGGACTTGATGGCAGTGCAAGGCTGGTAGAAGATCGTGTAAGGGGCCAGCTCGATGGCCCATTTCGCCACCCGGCCGGATGCATCCCGGCTGCCTATGATCTCGGCAAGCGGGACGGTGCATACGACCGTGATGGGATGCTCTTGGAAGTAGGGCTTCAGCTTCTTGGCGGCGAAGTACACACCATAGCACATCTTCTGGTAGTGCAGGTAGTTCTGCTTCGAGGTAGACAGTACCTCGCTCAAATAGTACACCGGCCTCTAGACTGGCTGGGCTCGGCCCTCTTCTGGGCATTGGACTATGATGACGGTGCTGACCACCCGGCTGGTTGCGGCAATGTAGAGGAGCATGGGCTCTTTCTCAGTCGGCGCCGCCAGGACCGGCGGTGTGGCCAGCATCTTCTTCAGCTCGTGAAAAGCTTGGTCGGCTTGGTCATTCCACTCGAAGTGAGTGGTCTTCTTCATGAGGCGGTAGAGGGGGAGAGCTTTCTCTCCGAGCCGGCTGATGAAGCGGTTCAGGGAGGCCAAGCATCCGGTAAACTTCTGGATTTCTCGAAGTTTGGTGGGAATCGCCATTCTCTCAATGGCCCTGATTTTCACCTGGTTGCATTCGACGCCGCGTTCGGAGACCAGGAAGCCTAGGAGCTGGCCGGCTGGCACTCCGAACACGCATTTCTCGGGGTTGAGCTTGATTTGGAACTGGCGTAGGTTCTCAAATGTTTCCTTGAGGTCTTCCAGCAAGGTGCCGCGCTTCTCTGTCTTCACCACAATGTCGTCTACGTAGATGTGAGCGTTTCTGCCGAGCTGCTTGAGGAGGCACTTCTGCATGCAACGCTAAAAAGTGGCACCGGCATTTCTCAAGCCGAATGTCATAGTTAGGTAGTAGAAGGCTCCAAATGGCGTGATGAAGGCGGTCTTCAGGCGGTCAGCCGGTCTAACTTTATCTGGTGGTATCCTGAGTAAGCATCCAAGAAACTCAACAGCTCGCATCCGGCCGTGGAGTCTATCACTTGGTCAATCCTCGGCAGGGCAAAGGGATCTTTGGGGCAGGCCTTGTTGAGGCTCGTGTAGTCTATGCACATGCGCCACTTTTTATTCTTCTTTAATACGAGGACCGGGTTGGCAAGCCACTCTGGAAAGAAAAGTTCCATAATGAAGTCGGCTGTCAGAAGCCGGGCTATCTCCTCTCCCACAATCCTTCTTTTCTCCTCCGACAGTCGGCGGAGGGGTTGTTTGACTGGTTTTGTGTCTTCTCGGACGTGTAGTTTGTGCTCGGCGAATTCCTTCGGAACACCCGGCATGTCCTTGGGGTACCATGCAAAGATGTCCCGATTCTCACGGAGGAAATCGGCGAGCTCACCTTCCTATTTGTTGTTTAGGTTTGCCCTGATGACAGCAAACCTCTCTGGGTGCTCGGGGTCAAGAGGTATCTTCTTCGTCTCCTTGGCCGGCTGGAAAGATCCTTGGGCATCATACTCCTTGGGATCGGGGGACAGGGCCGACTATTTTCCGACCATGGCCACGACTCGATCCAACATCTTCTTCTCTTCGGCAATCACAAGGGACTCGGCCAGCCGGCTGCTGGTTGCCGCGCACTCGGAAGACTTCTTGTAATCGCCGGCTATGGTGATGACGCCCTTGGTGCTCGGCATCTTCATCTTGAGGTATGCATAGTGGGGAACCGCCATGAACCTGGCCAAGGCAGGTCGGCCAAGCAATGCATGGTAGGGGCTCTCCAGGTCCACCACTTCAAACCAGATCGCTTCCCGGCGGAAATGCTCCTTGTCCCCGAAGAGTACATCAATCTTGATCTTGCCAATGGGGGCGCAGGACAGGCCGGGTATGATGCCATGGAACACTGTCCGAGTAGGCATGAGTTGCTTCGTCTTGACGTTCAGCTTCTCCAGGGTGTCACGGTATAAGATGTTGATGCTGCTCCCGCTGTCTATCAACACGCGGGAGAAACGGGCGGCGTGTCTGTCCGTTGCAAGGGTGGCATCCAGGACCAACGCATAAGAGCCGGGAGATGGCATCACCTCTGGGTGGTCGGCCCGGCTCCAGCTGATAGGTTTTTCTGACCAGTGCATGTGCTCGGCGGGGTTGGCAACGACCATGCTGACTTACTGGTGCTCTCGGCGTTTGCTGCGCCGATCTTCGGGCTGGCTTGTAAAGACGACATAGGCGGCATGCTCGTCGGGGAACTCATCATGCACGGCTCCGACTGCGGGCCGAACGGTCGGCGGTTGCGGGGCCGGAGGCGGCGGACTGGCAGGCGGAGGCGGTGCGAGCCCTTCGCCTTTGGAGATTTGGGTGAGCCAATGGCACTTCCGGGTTGTGTGGTTGGACGGCTTCGCACCGCTGTGGAACTTGCACGAGGCGTCGAGAGTTTGCTCGTAGGAGAAGGCTGGCTGCCAAGCCGGCCTGCCGCCCTTGGATTTCTTGGGCGCGGGCCGCCCTTCGGGCCGCTCGTCTTCGACTGAGGCCACCTGCCGACTGGCGGGAGGCGGTGCAGGGCCCTTGCGCTTGTGGTCGTTCGGGTGTGGGCGTCGGCCGGAATCCCCAGCCGGCGTCTTGGGCGCTGGGTTGAGTACCTTCCCGGACGCGTCTACTCGGAGCTCGGTCTTCATTGAGGAGTCGGCGGTGGCGTACTTGTCCGCTATGTCCAGAAGCTCGTCGAGGGTAGTTGGCTCATCGCAGAGAAGCTTGTGCTTGAGGAGGGTGCCTTCTCGGCACCCGGCAGTGAAGTATTCTATGGCTTGCACCTCGTGCACCCCTTCGCAAGAGTTGCGGAGCTCGGCCCAACGCGTGAGGTAATCGCGAGTAGACTCGGCGGGGCCTTGTACGCACAAGGAGAGCTGTCTGGGCCTGGGAGCCCGCTTGTAGGTGTTGGTGAAGTTGCGGACGAAAGCTTCTGTGAAATCTAGCCAGCTGTTGATGTTGTATGGCTTGAGGCTGTTGAGCCAGGTCCGCGCCGTGCCTTGCAGCATGAGGGGCACGTACTTCACGGCAACGCGCCTGTTGCCATTGGCTATGCTAACCGCCGTGGAGTAGTCGATCAACCAATCTTCCGGCTTCACGGAGCCGTTGTACTTGGGCGTGTCTCTTGGGAGCGAGAACCCTTTGGGGAAGGGCTCGTTGCGGATGCGGGGGCCAAAGCAAGGCAGGCCGACATCGTCTTCTTCTTCTAGCGCCAGGGATCGCGCCAGGCGGTCGATCCGATGGCGGGCGTCGTTCTCGCCGACTCCTTCGCGGCGACCTAGCCGGCCGCTGAGAGTCAGATGCGCAACAGGCGGCGGGGTGGGATATCTCTCTCCATGGGGCCAAGGCGGAGGCGGGTTGCCCCGCCACTCCATGGCCCGGGGGTGGCCTTCTGCGTCTCGCTCGATGGAGATTCGGGTTTGGCTTCGGCTGGCAGCCGGCTCTTTCTCGCGCCGCGCGCGGGTTCTACCCGTAGTCGGCGTCCGGGATGTCGCGCCGTGATCTCAGCGCGGGGGAGGGCTTTCCGCACGGGCGTCGGCTTCGTGCCGTTGCGTGGCTGCATCGATTAGCTGCTGGATACGTCGGGTCATGTGGGGGAGTTCTTCGGCCCCCAGTCAATCTAGCTCGTCTACGGCCGCCTGGGCGGCGCGCAGGTTCTCGAGTGGAGTGGCGTAGACTGGGCGGTCGACTCCTAACGTGTCGGCGACGATAGCGTCGCGCTGCCTGACAACGCCGACCCGGCTGGGCCCGCCTGGGGGCCGCGTACCAAGCACGGCGCGGTCGGCTTCGCGTCGGTGAGCCTCAGCAAGGCGTCTCATGGAAACCAACTTCCGGCCCTCCGCGAGGAGGGCGAGGTGTTTAAAACTAGCAGGGATCAACCCTTTGCATGGGTGTCCCGGGGGTTTATATAGGCCCACCCCCCGAGGATACAATGGTAATCCGGCTGGGTGCGGGGCCCAGCCGTCTGTGTCTACACCCGCCGGCTGTCGGCTCCTTGGTCGACAGGCAGGCCCCACTGTCCAGGGCCTTGTCGGCGGTTGGTTACTGTTGCTCAATCCTGGTGACGAAGGCTTCGCCGAGGTGGGCGTGGCTACAGTGCCGCCGTCCGGCGGGTGATCGCTGTAGCCTCACCGCGTCTTGTCTCCTTAATGGGGCGTCCCCTTCAAGGGGGTGGCAAACCGGCTGTGGAGAGCCGGCTCTGTCTTGGGCCGACTGGGGGAAACCGGGTGTCTCTCTGCCTGAAGGGGCCCACCGCCCGTGGGCCACTCTGGCGGCCCGTCGTGGATGACATCAAGGTCATCATGGCAACAGTGCCACGCCGGACGGGTCATGGCCACCCGTACGGCGCACTGTGCCAGGCGTGCTTCGGGATTCGGGGGTGGCAAGCTTTACTGTAGGCACGCCCCGTCACATCGCCGTTATGTGGGTGCAGACTTCCAGGGTACGATCTTGACCGCTTTATGGGAGCCGGCTTCTTGGAGTCGGCCTTCTCGGAGCCGGCTCCTCGGAGCTGGCCCTCCCGCGACTTTTTTCATGAAGGCTGAAGTCGGGCCGCCTTCCGATAGTCGGCCTAGGAAACAGCCAGCGAGGGGAAGGCGGCCCCATGTCTTGGATTCTTGAGGGCCGGATGGGCTCGTAATAATTTTTTCAGAAGGACCAGGGGGAGTCGGCTTGGCTACCCATGGTTATTTCCTCCGACACGGAGGGATGTTTCCCCGGCAGAACAGCTCCACTAGAGTCCTAGATTGGTTCTGCCAAGGTTCCGCCTCGAGATGGCGGTGTTTTGTCCCGAAAGCTTCCTTTCGATTTTTTCCAGGGCAAAAGATACCTTATACCAGAAGATGGGCATCGGGGGGCTTCCAGGTGGCCCACGAGGCAGGGGGCGCGCCCTCCACCCACGTGGACAGTGGGTGGCCCCCCTCTGGTGCTTTCTTCACCCAATATTTTTAATATATTCCAAAATTGACTTTCCTGTAGTTTCAGGACTTTTGGAGTTGTGCAGAATAGGTCTCTAATATTTGCTCCTTTTCCAGCCCAGAATTCCAGCTGTCGTCATTCTCCCTCTTCATGTAATCCTTGTAAAATAAGAATGAAAAGGCATAAGTATTGTGACATAATGTGTAATAACAACCCATAATGAAATAAATATCGATATGAAAGCATGATGCAAAATGGACGTATCAAGGTTTCACTATTATCGGATTGAATACTTTTATGGACTTGAGAACACTTGGTGTGTGTCTTGCATATGGATACCTGTGGTGACAATGGGGTCTAGATTGGTATTTCGTGGCTACAAAGGCTTGCAGTGGTGGAACTTCTGATCTAGGGTTATTTCTGGGGGTTCTGTATTTATAGGATTTTTTGCGTCAGTCTCACGCTAAGATGGGCCATGAGGGGCCCACAAGACACCAGGGCACGCCAGAGGGGGCTGGCGCGCCTTGGTGGGTTTTGGACACCTAGTGGCTCTTCTGGCCCTCCCACGAAGCTTCTAGTGCCTCTTTTGTTCCAATAAAATCATCAAAAAGTTTCCTTGCATTTGGAGAACTTTGATTTCTGCAGAAAAAACAACACCACGGTAGTTCCGCTGAAAACAACGTCAGTCCGGGTTAGTTCCATTAAAATCATACCAAAACCATATAAAATTATTGTAAACATGGCATGAATACTTCATAAATTATACATTGGAGATGTATCAGCAGGAAACCTTCATGAGATTTCGGAGCAAAATTTGAATGACGATGCTTGTCAAGAATGTAACACTTTGAGCCAAATACTAGAAAGTATCCAACTTGTGGCTTATTACCGGTGAGTAGCTCATACACCATTTTACCAAGAAGATTGTGAAGATAAAGTCGATTCGTAGCATGAAAAGCTGTCTCAACTGCTTCCGCCCAAAAGTATTTTGGTGTCTTGTATTCATCAAGCATCGTTCTTGCCATCTCAATGAGGGTATATATCTTCCTCTCAACAACTCCATTTTGTTGAGGTGTGTACGTAGCCGAGAACTCATGTGAGATGCCTTCTTCATCAAGAAAGGTGTCCACATTAGCGTTCTTGAACTCCGTTCCATTGTCTCTTCGAACCTTCTTTATCTTCACTTAAAATTGATTTCGGTCCTTCCTAGCAAAGTTCTTGGAGACATTTTGTACCTAGGACTTATCATCAAGAAAGAACACCCACGTAAATCTTCAAAATCATCAACAATGACTAAACCGGAAGAATTACCACCAAGGCTCTTATAAGCATCGGAACCAAAAAGATCCATATGGGGTAGATCAAGTGGTCTTCTTGTGGTCATGATGTTCTCCACGTGATGATTTCCCCCAACTTGTTTTCCTGCTTGGCAAGCACTACAAAGTCTGTACTTGTCAAATATAACATCTTTAACACCAAGGATATGATCTTCTTTAACAAGCTTATAAAGATTTTGCATGCCAACATGTCCTAGCCTTCTATGACATAACCAACCTTTGGAAGATTTTGCAAAAAGACATGTATGAGGTTGGGATCTTTTAGTGAAATCAACAATGTATAGATCACCTCTACGGACAATGGTAAAGACCATATTATGATTATCTCGACGAAATACTTGGGAATCTACTTCAGTAAATAGAACATTGAAATCGAAGTCGGCTATTCTAGATACAGAAAGAAGATTGTATCTAAGAGATTCAACAAGCATAATATTTTGAATGGAGCTATCAATGGATATGGCCACCTTACCAAGGCCAAGTATCTTACCCTTGGAGTTGTCTCCAAAAGTCACTACTTGTCTGGACCATCATTTTTAGCAAGCTCACGAAACATGTCTTTATCTCTGGTCATGTGATTGGTGCATCCACTATCAAGAATCCACTCTTTTCCTCCAGCCATGTAATCTCAAAGATTTGCCATGGGACAAAGATTTCTCATAGTCTTTGCATATCCGATGTCTGATTCTTCGTCTTCATCATAATAGCCATGCTCAACATCATCATCATACATGTGATCATCACCTAGGGCAAATGATTCATTAGATTTATGATCATGACAATGTGCAAGTATGTGAATTCCAATGGTTTCCTTGACAATGTTGCTAATGGTTCCAATGTCACCTTTAGCACGCATGAGATCATGAAGCTCAAATAGACATTCATCAAACTTAGGATCACTATCCTTCATCTTGTGAAAGGCATACTTATGAAGAATTTCATTGAGGTTCTTTAATGAGTAATTCATAAAGCGTATCTAAATGTCCTTCCATAGGGTGTATGCTCCTTCAATGCTTTGCATGCAAATAAGCACATTTCTAGGTAAACCTCTCATGATAAGATCAATTGTTCTAAGATTGCGAAGCATATCAATTTCCTCTTCATGAGTGGGATGTAAGGGATCCATAGGAGGCACATAAGGACTTTGAAAATATTTACTTAAGCTAAATTCATCAAAGATAGCAGGCATTTCAATTTTTCAGGAGTTATAGTTCTCTCCATCAAGAATGGACACTCTATGTCTAAGACTCCCCAAAGTAGACACATTCATCTTCCTCCAGTGATGATAAACCCAAAGCAATGGATATCAAAGCTCTTATACCAATTGTAGGATCGGAGAAGATAGGTCTACAGGGGGAATAGACTCTTAACCAACCAAAGGTGTAGTTTTTAGTTCTCTTGAAGTTTAGGCAGATTTTGGCACTAGTTAAGATAACACCAAGGCTTTCTACACATGCGCATCTAGACATAGAGAAGTGAAAATAGTAAACAATGTAATGTGCGGAAAGTAAAGGATGGAGGTGGAAATTAAAACACAGTGATGACACCGTGACTTTTGGCATGGTTCCGATAGGTGGTGCTATCTTATGTTCACGTTGATGAAGACTTTAACCCAAGGAGGGTAACAGTTGCATGAGTCCATGGAGGGCTCCACCCATGAAAGGTCCACGAAGAAGCAGCCTTGCCTATTCCATCATGGCTTACGTCCACGAATGATTAACCTCACTCGGGTAGATCTTCATGAAGTAGGCGATCTCCTTGCCCTTACAAACTCCTTGGTTCAACTCCACAATCTTGGAGGCTCCCAAGTGACACATAACCAATCTAGGAGACACCACTCTCCAAAAGGTAATAGACGGTGTTGTTGATGATGAACCCCTTGCTCTTGTGCTTCAAATTATAGTCTCCCCAACACTCAAACACCCTCTCACAGATTTGGCTTTCGTAGGAAAGGGTATTGAATGGAAAGCAACTTGGGGAAGGCTAGAAATCAAGGTTCAAATGGTTGGATTAGAATATCTTGATTTCAACACATGAGTAGGTGGTTCTCTTCTCGGAAAATGGGTAGTGGAAGTTGTTGTCGGATCACGGGTTCCGGCAAACCCTTGAGGTTCGAACACTAGGGTGCGCGCGAAGGTTTTCTCCATATCGATCCACGCCCTAGCTCTCTAAGATCTTGCAGACAAACTCAACGAACTCACAACATAGAAAGACACAAGATTTATACTGGTTTGAGCCACCGTTGTGGTGTAATACCCTACTCCAGTGTGGTGGTGGTGGATTGCCTCTTGGGCTGATGATGAACAGTACAAGGGGAAGCACAGCCTCCTAAGGTTGAGGTGTTCTTGTTCTTGGTGAACTTGTGTGGGTAGGATGCCTCTTGATCTCGATCCCGATCCCCCCTCAATGTGGTAGCTAGTTCTACTTATATAGGCCCTGGTCCTCTCCCCAAATATTGAGCGGGAAGGGAGCCAACAACGGCCAATTCGAAAGGGGACAGCTAGTACAAGTTATCCTGACAAAAGGTGGTCTTCGCCTGCCAAAGGCTCTGGTAGTGATGCCGTCTTGGGCTCCATGGTGACCTCCGTCCTGTCGTCCTTCTGGTCTTGGTCTCGTTGCACCGATATGGAAATCTTTGCCTGATGCCTCGGTACTCCGCGCCTGTGCTTGCCCCCTTGGCACCAAAGGGGAAACAAGGACACTACATGCGCTAGCACCCGCCTGGTCTCGATCATCATGGCTCACGTCACGAGGACCTTGTGAGGTTTGCCCTGCCTTGATCTCTCCGCCCCTCGTGAGCCTGCCTGGCGAGGCCGCTCCTGAGGAGGTCTTGAGTCGTACGCCTCGCGAGGCTTGGCCCCTCGTGAGGGTCTTGAATGCCTTGTCGATGAAGATGGGCCATATAGACCTACCAGCCCAGCCACGCCGTGGGCCGCAGGCAGGCAAGTCTGGGGACCCCCGTTCCTAGGACGCCGACAGTAGCCCCCGGGCCCAAGGCACGCTCGGGCTTGGCTTCGAGGCGAAGCCAAAGGATCAAGCGTGGAGCGGCGCGGGCCCCAATAGCCTGCGGCCTCGGTTGACGCATAGCGGTTGATTGGACGTGGGCGTCTCCGCTTCCCCACGCTGCCTCGGCAACTGCCTGACTTGACAAGTCGCTCATCTCTTCCCATTCCGCTCACTTCTTCTTCCTCTGGTCCACCACCGACTCCAATGGCGCCGTCAAAGAGGTTCTCCGCCGCGGAGAAAGGATAGGCCCCTCGCGAGGGGCCCGGCTCCCCGGCGCCTAAATGGGGACGTGGCCACCCCCGCAAGAACACCACGACTCCCGCCATGGCCCCTGCTCCCAGGGAGGCGCCGCTGCACGTGGAGGGGGTCGATCCAGTCGCGGTAGCCCCGTCGATGAGGGGAGACGCGCCGTGGTTGCAAGGCCTCCCCGGCCACGCTTCCACTTGGCAGAGGTGCTACCGGAGTTCATTGTTTGGTCAGTGGATCCGACCGGCAACTGGCTCCAGCTCATGTGCTTCTTCGTCAACGAGCTGTCGGCCCCTGGTCTAGGCGGGCTCTGGCTGCAGGTGGACGGCTGCTGCAGCAGGGCTTCCTGGGTCGCGGTTGAAGTCTCTGTCGCGGGCAACATAGCCATAGCCCGCGGTTGGCAGACGTTCGCCCGCGTGCGTGGCCTGGGCAAGCGGTGCACCCTCCACTTCAGGTATGACGGTGATGCGACCCTCTATGTGAGGGGGTTTGGGGAAGATGGTCGCCACGCCGGATGCTGCCCCGAGACGAACGATGGCGAGGAGGTGCTTGGTCTCGGTGATGGCCGCGACGAGGGTGAGCCCACCGGCCACGCCTCGTCTAGCTACGGTGGCTCTTCTCTCGGCGAAAGCTCCAGTAGTTGCGGCTACGACCAGTCGCCTCGCTGCCATGCCCGCTTCGAAGGTGGTAGCGGGTTGTCTCGTCGTCGCGCCTCCGTGAAGCGTGAGGAGGGATCCAGCTAAGCTCGGGACGTTGCTGGAGATCTGCCCTCGTGGTTCACTACAGCGCCGCTTTTGTTCTGTTCCTCTTTTCTTTCCTGCATCAAAATTAAACCATTATGGGCCCGGAGGGGCGTGTATCGAACTGTGATCCCTCAATCATTACGCTATGCTTGTTATTTCTGTGTTATGTCATTATTTTGTGCGGAGATATCTTAGCCTGGCGCGTCCGGGGCAGCCTCTTCTTCACGAGGCACTTGTCTCCTCGTGCCCATCTTGGCTTAGTGCTTGCTCAGGAACTGCAAAAAACTTGTTAGAAAGCTCGCTAGGAGACTTATCGTTCACCCGAGCCTTGACCCAGCGCTTCATATCGCAGTACCCGAGGGGCACAGATTAGGAGAGATGTGCTGGTTGTGGGCTCGAACGAGGGTGCCTCGCGAGAAGGCAGACCGAAGGCAAAGGGAAGGACCAACACAGGAAGAAGAAATCCTCGCAAAGGCACCGGCCTAGCCCCTTCGCGAGGTATGCGAGAGAGAGAACACAAGCGAACTGGATTCAGAAAAAGGCGGCAAAAGGCGACGAAACCAAATCAGCAAGGGACACTAGAAGCAAACTTCGATTAAGAGAAGGCGAGCCAACTACGTAAAGCAAATGAAAAGCCGCGTCCGGCACCTAGTCTACTCTTCAATGTCTTCTCACCAGCGCGGAGCTAAGTGCTGCCACTAGGCGTGGGAGGGAGCCCCCGAGGCCCGAGGGCGGCTCTCCGGAGACTCCGGGGCATGTACAACCCCACTCATTATTATGTGAGAGTGTCACGGGCGGCAATTCTTCACAAGCACCGGGCCTTCTTCACAGGCACTGGGCCTTTCTTCACAGTCACGGGGCCTTGCTTCATGGGTAGAACTTTCGGAGGTGCTGGATGTTCCAGGCGTTTTGGATGGGCACCCCGTCCTGTGTCTCCAGGTGCGCGGTGCCAGGCCTGGAGATATGGACGACCCTGAACGGGCCCTCCCACATGGGAGAGAGCTTGTGCAACCCTTCCCTGGAGAGGACCCGCCTCAGGATGAGGTCGCCTGCTTCGAGCGTCCTAGAGCGGATGTTGCGGCAGTGGTATCGCCGCAGCGCCTGCTGGTACCTTGCCACCCTCAGTGCAGCTTCACGACGCCGTTCCTCCCCCAGTACGAGGTCCATCCCCCGTGTGGCGTCCTTCTGTGTTTCATCAAACACCAGGACCCGTGCGGAGCGATGCTTGACCTCGTGAGGGAGGACCGCTTCAGCTCCGTAGACAAGGAAGAATGGGGTCTCGGCCGTCGGCTTTGTGGTGGTGGTGCGGATGGACCACAGCACGGACTGGAGCTTGTCATGCCAGCCCCTGCAGCAGGCCTCGAGCTTCTTCTTGAAGGTCCTGGTCTTGAGGCCTCTCAGGACCTCCGCATTGGTGTGTTCAGCCTGGCCATTGGTCCTGGGGTGTGCCACCGAAGCGTAGCAGATCTGCGTTCCAAGGTTAGCACAGTATGTTTTGAAGAGGTTACTAGTGAATTGTGAGCCGTTGTCGGTGATGATGCGGTGGGGGACCCCGAAACGGCTCACAAGGCCCTTGATGAACTTAACCACGGAACCGGCTGGGATGGGGCGGACGGCTTCCACTTCCGCCCTCTTGGTGAACTTGTCAATGACGATGTAGAGGTAGCGGTAGCCCCCTGGCGCTCGAGGGAATGGGCCCAAGATATCCAGCCCCCAGACCGCGAACGGCCATGTGAGTGGTATAGTCTGGAGGCCCTGAGCTGGCTGATGGATCTACTTGGCGTGGAACTGGCAAGCTTCGCAAGACTTCGCCAGCTCAGTTGCATCGTTGAGCGCCGTAGGCCAGTAGAATCCACTGCAGAACACCTTGCCGACGAGAGTCCGTGATGACGAGTGGTGTCCGCAGTCCCCGCCGTGTATGTCAACTAGCAACTCCTTCCCCTGGTCCCTAGAAATGCAATGCAACGAAACATCATTTGTTCGCTTCCTGTACAACTCACCGTCCTGGATGCAGTATGTCGTGGCTTGCCGGGCTACGCGCTCTGCGTCCTCTTCCTTCTCCGGTAGCGCCCCCTACATCAGATATTCCTTGAATTCCTTGGTCCAACATCCCTCTTGAGGCTCGAGCACCAAGAGCAAGCGAGCCCCTGAGGTTGGGCCACAAGCTGGGGCTCCCGTGGCAGGCGGTTGTGGGAGCTCCTCCCGTGGCCACGCCATGCTTGAAAGTGGTGGCGTCGCTGATGGCTTGAAGAGCCGCTCCTCGAAGATGCCAGGCTCTTGGGGCTGCTGCTTGGATGCCCTCCTAGCGATGTCGTCGGCTTCCTTGTTGGTGCCACGGGGCACATGCTGCACCTCCATGCCTAGGAACTGCTTTTCCATCTTACGTACTTCCGCGAGGTACGCCTCCATGTGCTCGTCCTTTGGCTCGTACACTTTGTTGGAGAAGTTGACGAGGAGCTATGAGTCGCCCCTAACAGTGAGGCGCTTCACCCCTAGAGCTGTCGCGGCCTTCAGGCCAGCTATGAGGCCTTCGTATTTTGTGATGTTGTTGGAGACCTTCTCGCCCTGCTGAAAGCAGAGCTGCACGGCGTACTAGAGCTTGTCCTCCATGGGTGAAGTGAGCACTGCTCCACCCCCGCGCCCTGGTGCGTGAAGGCACCATCGAAATACATGACCCATCCATCTGGCACCTCACTTCCTGGCGAGGTGGACCGGTCCTCGCCTACTTCCAGTGTCGGGGCATCCATCCATTCCGTCACGAAGTCAGCAAGTGCGGCTCCCTTGATGACCCTGGTGGTGCTGAACTCCAACTGGAATGCCTGCAACTCGATGTTCCACTCGGCAACCCTTCCGACAGAGTTGGGGCTCCTGAGCATCCTCTCCAACGGCTAGGCCGAGATGACTTTGATGGGGTGGCCCTGGAAGTAGTGTCATAACTTGCGCGAGGCCACCAAGAGCGCGAGCAGGAGCTTCTGAGGCATGGGATAACGTGCCCTCGCATCCCGCAGCACCGTGCTGACGAAGTACACTGGGTGCTCGACGAGGACCGGCGTGTTGGTGAGGCTCGCGTCTTGTGCAAGCTGGGGTGCCTCCTGAGGTGGTGAAACCTCTGGCGCCTGGTCGCTTGCGGGAATCTCTATGGTGTCATCCTGTCGAGCTTGGTCTTCTATTGCTGCCGCTATGGCTCTTGCTGCGCCTTCCTGATCTTGTGTCACCTCAGTTGGTGACGTAGCTTGGCGTGGCGCACTCTTGGCCTGGTGCTCCTCCCGAACCTCCACTAGCGCAGTGCTGGCAGAGTATGGGGTGGCGGCAAGATAAAGTACTAGAGGCTCGAGAGGCCGTGGCGCCACCAACATCGGTGGGCTGGTCAGGTATCTCTTGGGGTCTTGGAAGGCTCGGTCGGCCTCCGGAGTCCACTCGAACAGGCCCTTCTTCTTCATCAGCTTAAAAAGGGTAAGGCGCGCTCTCCCAGCTTGGAGATGAAGCGCCCCAATGCAGTCACCCGACCAGCTAGCTTCTGCATTTCCTTGAGGGTCTGCGGTGGGCTCATGCCCTCAATGGCCTTGATCTTCTCCGGGTTCGCCTCGATCCCTCTGTGCGACACGAGGAATCCCAGCAGCTTGCCAGAAGGAACACCGAACACACACTTTTTCGGGTTAAGTCGTAGGTTCACTTGGCGCAGGTTTTCGAAGGTCTCCTCTAGGTCTTGGATCAAGGTTCTCGCCTCCCGAGACTTCACCACAATGTCATCGACGTAGGCCTCCATGTTCCTCCCGAGCTGACGTCCTAAAGCGATGTGCATCGGCCGCTGAAAGGTTGCACCTGCATTGCATAGTCCGAAGGGCATACAGGTGTAGCAGTACACCCCACAGGGGGCCAGGAAAGCTGTCTTCTCTACATCTTCCACTACCATCTTGATTTGGTGATACCCTGAGAACGCATCCAGGAAGCACAGTAGGTCGCACTCAGTGGTGGAGTCGATGATCTGGTCGATGCGCGGGAGAGGGAACGGATCTTGAGGGCATGCCTTGTTGAGGTTGGTGAAGTCAACACACATTCGCTCCTTCCTGCCTTTCTTCGGCACCACGACTGGGTTCGCCAGCCATTCGGGGTACCTAACCTCACGAACAGCACCCTCCGCCTCCAACTTGCGGGTCTCTTGGACGATGAAGGCCTTCTTCTCCGTGGACTGCCGCCTTGCTCGCTGCTTCACAGGGCGCACATTGGGGCACACCCTTAAGTGGTGCTGAATCACCTCTCTCGGGACCCCCACCAGCTGATTGGGCTCCCATGCAAATATGTCCTTGTCCGCGCGCAAGAACTTCACCAATGCTTCCTCTTGGCTGGGGTTGAGGCCGGCACCTGTGGTGAAGGTGGCTCTTGAGGAGCCGTCCTCGTCGACCGGCACCTGCTTTGTCTCTGCCTTGTCTTGGGTGAACAGCTGCTTCTTCTTGGTTGGCGCGGCCTCCTTGGCCTCGGGGGCACCGGTGCCGATGGGCTGCACCGCTGCAACGGTCCTGAAGGCAAGTTTGAGCACCGTCACGGCCTCCTTGGTGTCCCCCTTGATGGTCAGGACACCTTTTCTTCCTGGCATTTTCATGAAGTTGTAGGTTGGATGAGTCGCCGCCATGAACTGGGCCAGAGCTGCGCACTCGAGGATGGCATTGTACGGGAGGCCGATGCGGGCGATGTCGAAGTCGACCAGCTCGGTGCGGTAGTTGTCGCGTGTGCCAAAGGTGATGGGAAGGCGGATCTGCCCCAAGGATCGGGCAGCGCCACCACCAACTCCTGAGAAAGGCTTGCCGAGGCTGAGTCGCTCGAGCGGCACGTGAAGAAGGCTGAAGGCCTCCATGGAGAGCAAGTTGAGGCCAGCGCCGCCGTTGATGAGGGTCTTGGTGACGGCTACATTGCAGACGGTGGGCGTGCAGAGCATCGGAAGCATGCCCGAGCCAGTGGTGGTGATGGGGTGGTCTTTTGAGCTGAAGGTGAGGTCGGCCTCAAGCGCGGCCCAGCCCAGTGGAGCCCCTGAGTGCATGGAAGCGGCACCGATCTGGCGGAGGAACGGCTTGATGTGGCGCTCTGAAGGCAGCACCTGTGAGCCGCCTAGCAGGGCCGCGACCGCGTGGTGTGGCAGTGCAGTGCAGCGCATAGTGAAGAGGTCGCGGAGCTCCTCCAAAGACACCGCCGTGGATCCGGGAAGGTTGAGCAGCCAGGCGCGCGGCTCGCCGGCGTGGGCCATGGGAAGCCAATTGGCCATGACCTTGTCATCACCCCCGGCTTCAAGGACGGCCTCCTCGTATGCCAGCAGGAAAGCTGACGGGTCCACCGCGCCGTCGTAGCGCGGTGGCATCTTCGGCTTGAACTTGAGCGGCCACTGCACCCGCCGCAGGGCGGGGGCTAGGGCTCGGAGCCCCCTGACCCCGTCGTCAAAGATGGCCGTCGGAGTCGGCGACAGGGCGCCTGCCATGTGGGCGGAGTGCGATGTCGATGGAGCGCATATCAACGAAAGAGAAGCTACGGTGCACCGCTACCTGGCACGCCAAATGTCGGATCATGAGTTCCGGCAAACCCTTGAGGTTCGAACACTAGAGTGCGTGTGAAGGTTTTCTCCCTATCGATCCACGCCCTAGCTCTCTAAGATCTTGCGGACGAACTCAACGAACTCACAACACAGAAAGACACAAGATTTATACTGGTTCGGGACACTGTTGTGGTGTAATACCCTACTCCAGTGTGGTGGTGGTGGATTGCCTATTGGGCTGATGATGAACAGTACAGGGGGAAGAACAGCCTCCTGAGGTTGAGGTGTTCTTGTGCTCGATAAACTTGTGTGGGTAGGATGCCTCTTGATCTCAATCCCAATCTCCCCTCAATGTGGTAGCTAGCTCTACTTATATAGGCCCTGGTCCTCTCCCCAAATATTGAGCGGGAAGGGGGCCAACAACGGCCAATTCGAAAGGGGACAACTAGTATAAGTTATCCTGACAAAAGGTGGTATTCGTCTGCCAAAGGCTCTGGTAGTGACGCCGTCTTGGGATCCATGGTGACCTCCGTCCTGCCGTCCTTCTGGTCTTGGTCTCGTTGCACCAATATGGAAACCTTTGCCTGATGCCTCGGTACTCCGCGCCTGCGCTTGCCCCCTTGGCACCAAATGGGAAACAAGGACACTGCACGCGTTGGCGCCCGCCTGGTCTCGATCGTCATGGCTCACGTCACGAGGACCTCGTGAGGTCTTCCCTGCCTTGATCTCTCCGCCCCTTGTGAGCCTGCCTGGCGAGGCCGCTCCTGAGGAGGTCTTGTGTCATCCGCCTCGCGAGGCTTGGCCCCTCGCGATGGTCTTGAATGCCTTGTCGATGAAGATGGGCCGTACAGACCTGCCAGCCCAGCCACGCCACGGGCCACAGGCAGGCAAGTCTGGGGACCCCCGTTCCCAGGACGCCGACAGTTGTGTTTCATTCGGATGGCTCTATTAGAGAGTGCACTACTTCAGGATGCTGCTAACGCGACACTACAATCAGAGACCCTTCAAGAAACTATGTGTGATGCCATAATCGCAAACGGTGTTGTATGGAAACAGTCAGAAATGTATAAAATGTTCGCGATGATGGATGCATCAAACACGGTTCAGGTTTTATTTGCGTGTGCGATGAAGGGCATACAGTTCAGTTCAATGAACTGTTTGCGATGAGGAGGAACAAAAGAAACGGGCAGCCAGATGACGGTGTGTGTGATACACAGCATACGTTCACTTGGATGAACTATTTGTGATTAGGCAACACAAAAGAAACGGTGAGCCGGATCAAATGTGTGTGCAATATACAGCATGCGGTTCACACGAATGAACTGTTTGTGATTAGGCAACACAAAAGAAACGGTCAGCCATATCAAGGTGTGTGGGATATACGGCATGCGATTCCCTCGGATGAACTGTTTGCGTTGACACAAGAGTACAGAAACGGTTCAACTTACCAAGATGTGTGTGTTGTGCGATGGGATTGCATGAGGTTCACTCGGCCCTTGTCGTCAGTGTGTGACCTCTGTGGCAACCGTTCGCTCCCCGGGCGCCTCTTCGTGTACCGTGGCAACCGTCCACCTACTCTCCGCCTTTCCCTCTCGATTTGGAACTGTTGTCGCATGCTAGCTCTTCATCCCTCCTCCATTTGCCTTCACCCTTCTTTCTACCATTGTTTGATCGTTTCTCCATGGAGGGAACAAGCCGAAAACGACCCCGTTATTCTTGCCCCGATCTGAATGATGACGCGGTGGAGGAACTCATTGATCGGTGTGACGTCATCGCCTCGGCTAGCATGGCAGGTTCGTTTAAGACCATTCTCGACTCAACTAATAACATCATTACAAGGAACCCAAGGGTTCAGGAACGGTTGTATCTCCCCTATCTTCTTCGCCATGACCCTGCTGACTGGCGCGGGGACGAGGGAAGCCTTGCCTTGTGTAAGTTGATGCCGCTTGATAATGATACATATGATGTTAAGATGCCATCGCTTGAGGGCAAGGCTTGGGCAGGCGTAAATGGAGATTGTGTTGTTTATATTGGGTACAACTACGAGTGGGAACTTGTGAATGTGTACACTCGTCACCGGGTTCCACTTCGAAAAATCTCAGACGACTGCCCAGAGGTTGAGTACACTATTATTCTACATCAGTTCAAATACGATCATGCTGACTGTCATCTACGGAAGATAGCAACTTGTTGAGTTCCCAACCGCTCTTGGGGTTATAGGAATGCTTATGTTGTCGCTATCTTTGACAAGCTTGTTGTCGTCCTTCATGGTTTGACTCGATGGATATTGCTCAAAAATCAGTTTCTATACACGGATGAGTACTGCGATAGAATTCAATACGAGGGTCTTGTGTTTGCTGCCACCACTCATGGCACTGTTTTTGCATGGAATCCTGATGATTTCGGTACGTTTGTCTTCCACCGTAATTATAATTGTTTCATCCACATGCATGCGGATTAGCTAGTTTCCCTTTACTAATTAACCTTCTTGTGTTTCCAAGGTCATGTGAACATTCCACCACCTATACTTGAAAATTTTATTCACGAGCATGAGGACGAGCAGGACCCATATACTCAGTGGTGCCTGGCAACTTATTCCGATGGATCACCTCTTCTTGTCTATATACAGGGCACTGCTGATGTTACTAAGGAAGCAGGTGTTGTCTCGTATGGTCGGACTCTCCGGACCTATTCCAACATCCGTTGTAGGGTATTCGGGATGGATACTGGTGTACTAGTGCCAACACCTTCTCCCTGGTTCAGTATTGAAAGTCTTGGAGGAAACTCACTCTTCCTTGGACAAAACTATCCAATGATGGTGGAAGGCGATCCAGCTACTGTTGACACAACGTTACTACCATTTATGAGAAGCAACTGTATCTATATGATAACCCACAATTATAGAGGATCGCAACAGTTTTCGAGGGTAGAGTATTCAACCCAAATTTATTGATTCGACACAAGGAGAGCCAAAGAATATTCTCAAGTATTAGCAGCTAAGTTGTCAATTCAATCACACCTGAAAACTTAATATCTGCAGCAAGGTATTTAGTAGCAAAGTAATATGATAGTAGTGGTAAAAGTGGTAAAAGGTAACGGTATCAAAAGTAATATTTTTGGTGTTTTATAGTGATTGTAACAGTAGCAGCGGAAAAGTAAATAAGCGAAGAACAGTATATGAAAAGCTCGTAGGCAATGGATCGGTGATGGAGAATTATGTCGGATGTGGTTCATCATGTAACAGTCATAACATAGGGTGACACAAAACTAGCTCCAATTCATCAATGTAATGTAGGCATGTATTCCAAATATAGTCATACGTGCTTATGGAAAAGAACTTGCATGACATCTTTTGTCCTACCCTCCCATGGCAGCGGGGTCCTATCGGAAACGAAGGGATATTAAGGCCTCCTTTTAATAGAGTACCGGACCAAAGCATTAACACATAGTGAATACATGAACTCCTCAAACTACGGTCATCACCGGAGTGGTCCCGATTATTGTCACTTCGGGGTTGCCGGATCATAACACATAGTAGGTGACTATAGACTTGCAAGATAGGATCAAGAACTCTCATATATTGATGAAAACATAATAGGTTCAGATCTGAAATCATGGCACTCGGGCCCTAGTGACAAGCATTAAGTATAGCAAAGTCATAGCAACATCAATCTCAGAACATAGTGGATACTAGGAATCAAACCCTAACGAAACTAACTCGATTACATGATAAATCTCATCCAACCCATCACCGTCCAGCAAGCCTACGATGGAATTACTCACGCATGGCGGTGAGCATCATGAAATTGGTGATGGAGGATGGTTGATGATGACGATGGCGACGAATTCCCCTCTCCGGAGCCCCGAACGGACTCCAGATTAGCCCTCCCAAGAGAGTTTAGGGCTTGGCGGCGGCTCCATATCGTAAAATGCGATGAATCCTTCTCTCTGGGTTTTTTTCTCCCTGAAAGTGAATATATGGAGTCAAGGTTGAGGTCGGTGGAGCGTCAGGGGGCCCACGAGGCAGGGGGCGTGCCCAGGGGGTAGGGTGCGCCCCCCACCCTCGTGGACAGGTGGAGGCCCCCCTGACGTGGATCTTCCTTCCAGTATTTTTTATATATTCCAAAATAATTCTCCGTTGATTTTCAGGTCATTCCGAGAACTTTTATTTCTGCACAAAAATAACATCATGGCAATTCTGCTGAAAACAGTGTCAGTCCGGGTTAGTTCCATTCAAATCATGCAAGTTAGAGTCCAAAACAAGGTCAAAAGTGTTTGGAAAAGTAGATAAGACGGAGACGTATCAACTCCCCCAAGCTTAAATCTTTGCTTGTCCTCAAGCAATTCAGTTGATAGACTGAAAGTGATAAAGAAAAACTTTTACAAACTCTTTTTGCTCTTGTTGTTGTAAATATGTAAAGCCAGCATTCAGGTTTTCAGCAAAGATTATGAACTAACCATATTCACAATAACATTTAGGTCTCATGTTTACTCATATCAATGTCATAATCAACTAGCGAGCAATAATAATAAATCTCGGATAACAACACTTACTCAAAACAATCATGATATGATATAACAATATGGTATCTCGCTAGCCCTTTCTGAGACCGCAAAACATAAATGCAGGGCACCTTTAAAGATCAAGGACTGACTAGACATTGTAATTCATGGTAAAGGAGATCCAGTCAAGTCATACTCAATTTAAACTAACAGTAATGAATGCAAATGACAGCGGTGCTCTCCAGCTGGTGCTTTTTAATAAGAGGGTGATGACTCAACATAAAAGTAAATGGATAGGCCGTTCACAGAGGCAAGCAGGGATTTGTAGAGGTGCCAGAGCTCAGTTTTGAAATAGATATGAATAATATTTTGAGCAGTATACTTTCATTGTCAACATAACAACCAAGAGATGGCGATATCTTCCATGCTACACACATTATAGGCGGTTCCCAAACAGAATGGTAAAGTTTATACTCCCCCTCCACGAACAAGCATCAATCCATGCCTTGCTCGAAACAACGAGTGCCTCCAACTAACAACAGTCCCGGGGGAGTTTTGTTTGCAATTATTTTAATTTGATTTGCATAAAGCATGGGACTGGGCATCCCAGTGACCAGCCATTTTCTCGTGAGTGAGGAGCGGAGTCCACTCCTCTTGAGAATAACCCGCCTAACATGGAAGATACGGACAGCCCTAGTTGATACATGAGCTATTCGAGCATACAAAACAGAATGCTTATTTGAAGGTTTAGAGTTTGGCGCATACAAATTTACTTGGGACGACAGTTAGATACCGTATATAGGTAGGTATGGTGGACTCATATGGAACAACTTTGGGGTTTATGGAATTGGATGCACAAGCAGTATTCCCGCTTAGTACAGGTGAAGGCTAGCAAAAGACTGGGAAGCGACCAGCTAGAGAGCGACAACGGTCATGAACATGCATTAAAATTAATCAACACCGAATGCAAGCATGAGTAGGATATAATGCACCATGAACATAAATATCGTGGAGGCTATGTTGATTTTGTTTCAACTACATGCGTGAACATGTGCCAAGTCAAGCCACTCGAATCGTTCAAAGGAGGATACCACCCTATCATACCACATCACAACCATTTTAATAGCATGTTGGCACGCAAGGTAAACCATTATAAGCTCCTAGCTAATTAAGCATGGCATAAGCAACTATAATCTCTAATTGTCATTGCAAACATGTTTATTCATAATAGGCTGAATCAGGAACGATGAACTAATCATATTTACAAAAACAAGAGAGGTCGAGTTCATACCAGCTTTTCTCATCTCAATAAGTTCATCATATAATCATCATTATTGCCTTTCACTTGCACGACCGAATAGTGTGGATAATAATAATAGTGCACGTGTGTTGGACTAAGCTGGAATCTGCAGGCATTCAATTCAAGAGAGAAGACACGGTAATATGGGCTCTTTGTCAGATCAACAATAATGCATATAAGAGCCACTTTAACATTTTAATTATGGTCTTATCCTCTCGACCCCCAAAGAAAAGAAACAAAACTATTTACATGGGAAAGCTCCCAACAAGCAAAATAAGAATGAGAAATCTTTTTGGGTTTTCTTTTTAATTACTACTACTACATGCATGGAAAGTAAACTAGCTAAAAGCTACAACTAATTTTTTTTGTTTTTCTAAGGTTTATCAAACACACAAGAAGAAAGCATAAAAAAGGAAAATAAACTAGCATGGATGATACAATGAAAAAGTATGAGCACCGACAACTAGCAATGAGTGTGTGAACATGAATGTGATGTCGGTGAGAAATACATACTCCTCCAGGCTTAGGCTTTTGGCCTAAGTTGGTCTATGGCCACGGCTGGCCTGGCGGATATCCAAAGTTGTAGTTGGGGTCCTACTGAGATGCAGAGGCAATTGCCTAATGAGCTGCAGCTTGGAGGTGAGCTGTCACCGCCCTCCTCTCGTACTCGGTCGCCTCCTTCCTGGTTATAACATATCTCCCCTTTGCCTGAAAGTCAAAGAAAGTAGGAGCAGGGAGAGCGACATGATAGGTGCGTCGTCTATCAAAGATTAGTCGGTACTGGAGGAACTGATCATTCCTCTCAACATAATGATGATGAACCAGAGCATCATAATCTAGATAAGCAGGAGGCAACTCAATATCATACCCACGTATGGGTATATCAAGAAAATTAGCTAGGCGGGTCGCATAAATTCCACCAAAGAAATCTCCATTAATTCTATTCTTATGCAACCTATGTGCAACAATGGCTCCCAAATTATAATGTTTATCTCCTAATACAGCACTCCTGAGAACATTGAGGTCAGGGACACACATGTGACATGCTTCGTCCTTACCATTTATGCAGCTACCTATGAAGAGAGCAAAATAATGTATAGTAGGAAAATGAATGCTCCCTATGGTAGCTTGTGTTATATCTCTAGATTCCCCCACAGTTATACTAGCAAGAAAATCTCTAAACTCATATTTGTGAGGCTCACTAGTGCTGCCCCATTGTGGAAGTTTGCAAGCAGTATTAAAATCCTCTAAGTCCATAGTATAAGAATTTTGATAAAGATCAAATAGGACAGTTTGAGAATTGCGTGATGATGAAAATTCAAACCTTCTCACACGGAGAGCACCATAGCAATGACGAGGAGGAGCCCCGGCCGCCGAACCCAGGAGGACAGAAGGGGTTTCCCCCACAAGTAAAGACAGTGAACATGATATACGCAACCCACATTCCCAAGAGGGAGCGGAAGCGTGCACTAAGGACGTCTACGTGATGGAGCCCGTCGCCCCAAAGTTCAACCCATGGTCTGCTTGTCCGATCACCTTCGATCGCAGGGACCACCCCACTAGCATCCGTCATGGAGGATCCGCGCACTGGTCCTAGAACCCATCATTGACGGATTTCACCTCACTCGAGTCCTTATGGACGGCGGCAGCAGCCTAAACCTGCTTTATCAGGATACAGTGCGAAAAATGGGTATCGATCCCTCAAGGATCAAACCCAGCAAAACCACATTTAAAGGCGTCATCCCAGGTGTAGAGGCCCATTGCATGGGCTCAATCACACTAGAAGTGGTCTTCGGATCACCGGATAACTTCCGAAGCAAAGAGTTAATCTTCGACATCGTCCCGTTTCGCAGTGGCTATCATGCACTGCTCGGACGGACAACATTTGCAAAATTCAATGCAGTGCCGCATTACGCATACCTCAAGCTCAAGATGCCAGGACCTCGCGGGGTCATAACAGTAAATGGAAACACAGCACGCTCGCTCCATACGGAAGAGCACACTCCAGCCCTTGCAGCAGAGGCACAAAGCAGCCTGTTCAGACAGACCACTCATTCGGCTTTACAGCCCCCGGACACCTTCAAGCGAGTCCAGAATAATCTGCAACAGGATCTCCTGGCGCGATCTGCGCTCGCCTAGCAATTCGGCCCCCGTCCCAGTCCCAATGCAGCGATGAAATTCACGCCACCCGTACATAACTACGCATTGAAAATACCATGGACATAGGCGGGGGCACAATCAGGACACGCCCCACATTGTGGCTTAACCACACCAGGGGTTGTATACCTTTGACATGCCTTTTCTCTTTCAGGGCCTAACTCTTCAGAAGGCCTTTCCGACAGTTCGACTGCTGGACACATTCCGGAAGCAACAACCAAGGTGGCAAGAAGCTAAGATGAACACAGGAACCGCCATGTGGTCTCTAGTAATACTTGATATACCCGCTTTTCACTATTTATGCGTAGCTGACCTTGGATAGGACATTTCGAATTGTCCTACTTTACGCTTATTGCACTACTTGTACCAGTATGCTTCGACGTATTATTCAAATAACAATGCATATTATTAATCTGTCATTGCATTATTTAAGTTTTTCTCTTTCTCTTATATGTCCATTTACGACATTCCGCACCTGCACACTTGGGTATGGTCCGTACGCCAGGGGCTCTCATTTACCCCATAATACGGCCCAAGAAGTCCGAACACTTTCGACAGTGCGGCACCCCGAACTTATAGCATTATATGCATCGGCTCCGAATCATGTCTTGGGTCAAATGTTGGGTTGCCCGGCTCCCATGCTTTGGTACCTTACGTTCTGCTATATCGGCTAAGGTAGCGGTGGGAGAACTACTGCGGTTGTATCCAGGTTCTTCCGACGAGCACCTCGGTAGAGAAAGCCAAAAATTGACTGTCGTGATAAGGCGAGAGACTGGTCGCTGTTCGAGAGGTCTCAAGTCCTTAAAGACTTTTTCCGCTTCGGGCGAAGAGTCAGCCTTGTCTGGCTTGGCGTGTATAGCGCCCCAAATTCGACCTTTCGAATACCAGGGACTTCGCCAAAAATTTAAAATCATAGACTTCTATGGCTAAGTGAGAGTGTTCAAGCATTATAGTCCGATTGCCTGGTTCGTTGCACTGAGCACCTCCCTTGAAGGACCCAAAATTGGGGTAAAGAGTATTCAGATTTACCCCGAACACCCCAGTACTAGTTACATGGGGGCAGAAGCCAATGACTGGCCAACTCTCAGATTTTATAAACGGCCGCACAGAAGGAAATATTTTAAATTAAGAAAGCGTCGCATGGCGCAAAAGAACTCGTTTGATATTACAGGATCACATGGGCATGTTCATTCAAAAATTACATCCTTGGCATACTCATCTGCCACTAAGCGGGAACCCTTCAGGACGCTCTCATAGTAATTCTCAGGGCAGCGATGCTCCTTGCCCTCCGGCGGCCCCTCTTTCACAAGCTTCACGGCGTCCAGCTTCGCCCAGTGCACCTTTGCCCGGGCAAAAGCTCTGCGTGCACCTTCGATGCAGACGGATCGCTTGATGACTTCAAGCCGTGGGCAGGCTTCCACCAGCCGCCTCACCAGACCAAAGTAGCTACCGTACAGGGGCTTGCCGGGCCACATCCGGACTATAAGGCCCCTCATGGCCTGTTCGGCCGCCTTGTGAAGTTCGACCAACTGCTTCAGCTGGTCGCTCAAGGACATGGGGTGTTCGGTCCCAGTATACTGAGACCAGAACAACTTCTCCATTGAGCTCCCCTCCTCAGCTCGGTAAAACTCTACGGCATCCAGCATACTGCGGGGAAGATCTGCAAACGCTCCTGGAGAGCTCCGAACTTGGGTAAGAAAAAGGAAAGTCTCCTTCACATGCTTGCTTTGCATATTGAATGCCTTACCCGCTGCTATCTTCTTTGCCGCATCAATCTCCTGGAGGGCCTTGTGAGCTTCAGCCTTGGCGCTCCGGACGCTTTCAAGCGCCTACGTGAGCTCGGACTCCCACGTCTTGGATTCAAGCTCCAAGGACTCGTGCTTTTTGGCGAGAGCCTCGAGCTCTTGCTGCACCTCGCCCACTCGGGCTTCTTGTTTCTCCCGTTAAATATGTTCTTTGGCCGCTTTGTCTTCGGTCGCGGACAACACCTTCCTCAGGGTCTCCACCTCGGTCGTGGCCCCTGAAAAATTCATGATGATTCTATTTACTTTACATCGAACTTCCTTTTAACTATATAAACTGGGGTATATCTTACCTTTGCTCTCTTTGAGCTGCCCCTTGGTAAGGCCGAGCTCGTCCTCGGACCGCTTCAGGGCCTGCTTTAGCTTAGAGACCTCTGCAGTACGTGCAGCAGCGGCCAGCAGGGAAGCCTGCACATACACATAGACATACTCTAATTAGACTCCTGAGTTATCATTTGATACTCTATTCGGCTTTTCTTCGCGAACGCCGAACAGAGCATCAGGGGCTACTATCTATGCGGTAATATTTTTATATTTTGAATGCTTACCTCAAAGCCTGTTAGGAGACTGGCGCAAGCTTCGGTCAGTCCGTTTTTGGCGAACTGAACCTTCTTGACCACCACACTCATGATAGTGTGGTGTTCTTCATCGATGGAAGCGCTGTGAAGCGCTTCCAGCAAGTTGTCTGGTGCCTCTGGTTGGACAGAGGACACCGGCACGGATGGTTGGCCCCCCTTAATGGGGGACAGCCTATAGTAATCCAGAACCATTGAAGGTTCCGGCGCAGTGTCCGGCTGGGGCCTGAACTCGAAGCCCGTAGGAGCCTCGCTCCCTTGGTACCCAGGGTTCGGGAGGTCACCGCGAGACGCCCCCAGGATTGCCTCCCCTTGGGTCGGTGCCTTTTGAGACACCACCTCGGCGTTGTCTGTAGGGCGAGGGGTGGAAGCCGTCGGAGGAGAACTATTGTTCATATCCGACGAGCCCAAAGAGCCGCTCGACGAGGGTACGTCGAGACGAGCTCGGGCCGGACTGCATAATCAGGTTCGACATGAGCAAAGGCAGTACAATAAAACATACCATGAAGTACTATGGTGTCCGGACACCTACGACTTCGCCAGGGGCTTGTCCCTGGGTAGCCACTCGTCGCCGCTGTCGGCGGCCGTCGTGGCACAGTCCGGAGGGAGGGTCTTTCCCTTCTTGGACCCTTTGGCCTCCCCGGATGGGTCGGCCTTCCTTTTCTTGTCTCCCCCGGCTGGGGGGAGAACTTTTCTCCTCCTCCTTGTTTCCGTGGGAGGAGTGCACGTCGGACTCATCGGATGATGAGTCTGATAGAACCACCTTGCGTCGGAGACCCTTTCGAGTCCCCGCGGCCTTCTTCTTGGCCGTTTTTTCCGGCACCTCGTAAGGTGCCCGAGTCAGCATCTTCATTAGAAGAGCGTTTGCGGGATCTTCGGGCAGGGGGGATGGGCAATCAAGCTGCTCCGCTATATTTATCCAGTCCTGTTAATGACATGAAAGCTTAGATCCAGCACATAACTGAACCAGGGCACATAAATACCCTGAGAGATATAAAAGCCTACCGGATGGGCGCGGCACTTTGTGCTGAGTCCACGGTCCTCAGTAAGGAAGGGAGGAATCTCGGTGCCCTTGAACAGCACCCTCCAGACGTCCTCGTGCGTCGTGTCGTAGAGCTCTCGCAGCGTCTGGTGTTGGGCCGAGTCAAACTCCCACAAAACAAATGCTCGTTGTTGGCATGGAAGGATCCGGCGGAAGAGCATAACCTAGACCACGTTGACGAGCTTTATTTTCTTGTTCGTCATGTTCTGGATGCAGGTCTGGAGTCCGGTCAGCTCTACCGAAGAACCCTAGGACAAGCCCTTCTTTTTCCAGGAGGTGAGCTGCGTGGGGATTCCGGATCAAAATTTGGGGGCCGCCACCCAGTTGGAGTCACGTGGCTCGGTGATGTAGAACCACCCCGATTGCCACCCCTTTATGGTATCCATGTAGGTACCCTCGAGCCAGGTGACATTAGGCATCTTGCCCACCATGGAGCCTCTGCATTCTGCTTGCTGGCCTCCCACCACCTTCGGTTTGACATTGAAGGTTTTCAGCCATAAGCTGAAGTGGGGCCTGATGCGGAGGAAGGCCTCGCACACGATGATAAACGCCGAGATGTTTAGGATGAAGTTGGGGGCCAGATCATGAAAATCCAGTCCATAGTAGAACATGAGCCCGCGGACAAATGGGTGGAGAGGAAATCCCAGTCCGCGGACAAAATGGGTAAGAAAAACTACCCTCTCATGGGGTTCGGGCGTTGGGACGATCTGCCCCGCATTCGGCAGCCGGTGCGCGATATTCCCAGGTAGGTATCCGGCCTCCCATAACTTTTTGATGTTTTCCTCCCTGACGGAGGAAACCATCCACTTGCCTCCTGCTCCAGACATGCTTGGAGTGGTTTGAGAAGAGTAATGCGAGCTTGGGCGCTAGAGCTCGAGTGTGCGGGAATGGGTAAGCGAGAAGGAAGAAGGCGTGGGTAAAAAAAGTAGATCTTAGTCCCTTTATAAGGGCGGAGGAGGGGATGAGTCTCCCCACTTGCCTGGCAAAACCGCTTATTCCCCAAGCATCGTAATTGATGGCGCAGTTGGGTTACCCACGTCCGTATTGATAAGAATCCCGTGATAAGGGGAACACGATCTCTTCTTTGACAAGACGTATCAAGAAAACCGCCTCGCGATATGTGCGGAGCTGGTTGAGAAAAGCGGTTCGAATAATAACTGGGCCATGAAGTGATGTCATGCTATCGAAACGTGTTAGCAGATTAGATTTGTGGAAGTATTATTCTCTCTACGGTGGTATGTGGAACTTATTTTGCAGGGTCAGACACTATCCTTGTATTCAAACTCTTCCATGGTGTATTCGGAGGAGGAACCCGCCTTGCAATGCTAAAGACAACACTGTGCGTCGGACTCATCGTCATTGAAGCCTAGTTCAGGGGCTACTGAGGGAGTCCTGGATTAGGGGGTCTCCGGACAGCCAGACTATATCCTTTGGCCAGATTGTTGGACTATGAAGATACAATATTGAAGACTTCGTCCCGTGTCCGGATGGGACTCTACTTGCGTGGAAGGCAAGCTAGGCAATACGGATATGCATATCTCCTCCTTTGTAACCGACCTTGTGTAACCCTAGCCCCCTCCGGTGTCTATATAAACCGGAGGGTTTTAGTCCGCAGGACAAGATACAATCATACCATAGGCTAGCTTCTAGGGTTTAGCCTCTCCGATCTCGTGGTAGATCAACTCTTGTAATACTCATATCATCAAGAACAATCAAGCAGGACGTAGGGTATTGCCTCCATCACAAGGGCCCGAACCTGGATAAACATCGTGTCCCCTGCCTCCTGTTACCATCCGCCTTAGACGCACAGTTCGGGACCCCCTACCCGAGATCCGCCGGTTTTGACACCGACACCGGTAATCACTATTGCAATTTTATATGAGGGAGAGGCATAAGCTAACATACTTTCTCTACTTGGATCATATGCACTTATGATTGGAACTCTAGCAAGCATCCTCAACTACTAAAGATCATTAAGGTAAAACCCAACCATAGCATTAAAGTATCAAGTCCTCTTTATCCCATACGCAACAAAACCCTTACTCGAGTTTGTGTTTCAGTCACTCACGCAACCCACTATAAGCGAATCATGAACGTATTGCAACACCCTACAGCGGGGATCCCTCATGCTTGTGCTACACAGAGAGCACCATAGGACAGCACCAATAATAAAACATGCAACTCAAACCAATCTTGATCATCAAATAGCCCATAGGACAAAACAGATCTACTCAAACATCATAGGATAGCCAAACATCATTGGGAAATAATATATAGCGTTGAGCACCATGTTTAAGTAGAGATTACAGCGTGTAAGAGAGAGGTTACACCACTGCATAGAGGGGGGAAGAGTTGGTGATGATGGCGGTGCAGTTGTTGGTGAAGATTGCGGTGATGATGATGATGGCCACGGCAGCGTTCCGGCGCCACCGGAAGAGAAGGGGAGAGGGGGCCCCTTCGTCTTCTTCTTCCTTGACCTACTCCCTTGATGGGAGAAGGGTTTCCCCTCTGGTCCTTGGCATCCATGGCATGGGAGGGGCGATAGCCCCTCCGAGATTGGATTTCTCTCTCTGTCTCTCTCTGTTTCTGCTTTTTCATATTCTACCCTTTCACCGTTTCTTATATTCCCGGAGATCCGTAACTCCGATTGGGCTGAAATTTTAACACGATCTCTATCCGGATATTAGCTTTCTTGCGGAGAAAGAAGGGCATCAGCCGCCTTACGGGGTGGCCACGAGGGTCAGGGGCACGCCTGCCCCCCTGGGGCGCGCCCCCTTGCCTCGTGGCCCCCTCGGGCATCATCTCGCGTGGATTTTTCTTCCCAAAATCATATATATTCCAAAAACAATCTCCATCAATTTTTATCCCGTTTGGACTCCATTTGATATGGATATTCTGCGAAACAAAAAACATGCAACAAACAGGAACTGGCACTGGGCACTGGATCAATATGTTAGTCCCAAAAATAGTATAAAAAGTTGCCAAAAGTATATGAAAGTTGTAGAATATTGGCATGGAACAATCAAAAATTATAGATACGATGGAGACGTATCATCAACTTATTCAAATCAAGTCTACGATATAAAGAGAGAGGCATAACACTAACACCAGCTCCAAGATCACAGAAAGCAGTTTTAACATAGATTCTTCTAATGGAGCATGGTATAGTTGGTACTCTGAGATCTCCTAGTTTCTTAGTTATTCCACCCTTAAAAGTATAATTAGCAAGCATGGTGGAAATTTCAGCTTTCGATATCTTTCTTTTATTAGTAACAATATCTTTCATGTACTTAGCATAAGGATTCATTTTAAGCATATCAGTCAAACGCATACACAAGAAGATAGGTCTAATCATTTCAGCAAAGCGCTCAAAATCATCATCATCCTTTTTCTTGGATGGTTTAGGAGGAAAAGGCATGGGTTTCTGAACCCATGGTTCTCTTTCTTTACCATGATTCCTAGCAACAAAGTCTCTCGTATCATAACGTTGATTATTTGATTGTGGGTTATCAAGATCAACAGCAGGTTCAGTTTCTACATCATTATCATTGCTAGGTTGAGCATTAGTATGAACATCGTCATTAACATTAGCACTAGGTTCATGTTCATTACCAGATTGGGTTTGAGCATCAGAAATAGAGATATCATTGGGATTCTCAGGTGTGTCATCAACAGGTTCACTAGAAGCATGCAAAGTCCTATCATTTTTCTTTTTATTCCTCTTAGAAGCACTAGATGCATCAATATTATTTCTCTGAGAATCTTGCTCAATTCTCTTAGGATGCCCCTCAGGATACAAAGGTTCCTGAGTCATTTTACCACCTCTAGTAATAACTCTAACAACATTATCATTTTTCTTACTATTTAATTCATTGAGCAAATCATTCTGAGCTTTAAGTACTTGTTCTACTTGAGTGGTAACCATAGAAGCATGTTTACTAATAAGTTTAAGTTCACCTTTAACATTAGCCATATAATCACTCAAGTGTTCAATCATATAAGCATTATGTTTCAATTGTCTACCAACATAAGCATTAAAATCTTCTTGCTTAACCATAAAGTTATCAAACTCATCTAAGCATAGTCTAGCAAACTTAGTAGGAGGGATTTCAGCTTTATCATATCTATAGAGAGAATTTACCTTTACTACCTATGTCGGGTTATCAAGACCATGTACTTATTCAACAAGCGGTAAATTAAGACCATGTATTTCTTCAATAGGATGTAAATTCTTAACATCTTCAACTTTAATACCTTTTTCTTTCATAGATTTCTTTGCCTCTTGCATATCTTCGTGACTGAGAAATAGAATACCCCTTTTCTTCGGAGTTGGCTCAGGAGTTGGTTTAGGAATTGGATCAGGGATTGGATCAGGAAGTGTCCAATTATTTTCATTAGTCAGCATATTATTCAATAGAATTTCACCTTCATCAACAGTTCTTTCCCTGAAAACACAACCAGCACAACTATCCAGGTAATCTCTGGAAGCATCGGTTAGTCCATTATAAAGATATCAAGTATTTCATTTTTCTTGAGAGGATGATCGGGAAAAGCATTAAGTAATCGGAGAAGCCTCCCCCAAGCTTGTGGGAGACTCTCTTCTTCAATTTGCACAAAATTATATATTTCCCTTAAAGCAGCTTGTTTCTTATGAGCGGGGAAATATTTAGCAGAGAAGTACTAAATCATATCCTGGGGACTACGCACACAACCAGGATCAAGAGAATTAAACCATATCTTAGCATCACCCTTTAATAAGAACGGAAATATCTTAAGGATGTAATAGTAGCGAGTTTTCTCATCATTACTGAACAGGGTGGCTATATCATTTAATTTAGTAAGATGTGTCACAACAGTTTCAGATTCATAACCATAGAAAGGATCAGATTCAACTAAAGTAATTATCTCAGGATCAACAGAGAAATCATAATCCTTATCAGTAACAAAGATAGGTGAAGTAGCATAAGCGGGATCATATTTCATTCTAGCATTCGGAGTTTTTTGTTTCAGCTTAGCTATTAATTTCTTAAGATCATTCCTATCATTGCAAGCAAGAAAATCTCTAGCAGTTTCTTCATCCATAACATAGCCCTCAGGCACAACAGGTAATTCATATCTAGGGGAGAATCTTCATCATCACTTTCATCAATATTATCAGTTTCAATAATTTCATTCTCTCTAACCCTAGCAAGTTGTTCATCAAGAAATTCACCAAGTGGCACAGTAGTATCAAGCATGGAAGTAGTTTCATCATAAGTATCATGCATAGAAGAAGTGGGATCATCAATAACATGCGACATATCAGAATTAATAGCAGAAGCAGGTTTAGGTGTCGCAAGCTTACTCAAAACAGAAGGTGAATCAAGTGCAAAGCTAGATGGCAGTTCCTCACCTCCCCTCGTAGTTGAGGGATAAATCTTGGTTCTTGGATCTTTCAAGTTCTTCATAATGATAACAGATATAAATCCCAAGTGACTCAAAGAATAGAGCTATGCTCCCCGGCAACGGCGCCAGAAAATAGTCTTGATAACCCACAAGTATAGGGGATCGCAACAGTTTTCGAGGGTAGAGTATTCAATCCAAATTTATTGATTTGACACAAGGGGAGCCAACGAATATTCTCAAGTATTAGCAGTTGAGTTGTCAATTCAACCACACCTGGAAACTTAATATCTGCAGCAAGGTATTTAGTAGCAAAGTAATATGATAGTAGTGGTAACAGTGGTAAAAGGTAACGGTAGCAAAAGTAATATTTTTGGAGTTCTATAGTGATTGTAACAGTAGCAGCGGAAAAGTAAATAAGTGAAGAAAAATATATGGAAAGCTCGTAGGCAATGGATCGGTGATGGAGAATTATGCCGGATGCGGTTCATCATGTAACAGTCATAACATAGGGTGACACAAAACTAGCTCCAATTCGTCAATGTAATGTAGGCATGTATTCCGAATATAGTCATGCATGCTTATGGAAAAGAACTTGCATGACATCTTTTGTCCTACCCTCCCATGGCAGCAGGGTCCTATCGGAAACGAAGGGATATTAAGGCCTCCTTTTAATAGAGTACCGGACCAAAGCATTAACACATAGTGAATACATGAACTCCTCAAACTACGGTCTTCACCGGGAGTGGTCCCGATTATTGTCACTTCAGGGTTGCCGGATCATAACACATAGTAGGTGACTATAGACTTGCAAGATAGGATCAAGAACTCTCATACATTGATGAAAACATAATAGGTTCAGATCTGAAATCATTGCACTCGGGCCCTAGTGACAAGCATTAAGCATAGCAAAGTCATAGCAACATCAATCTCAGAACATAGTGGATACTAGGGATCAAACCCTAACAAAACTAACTCGATTACATGATAAATCTCATCCAACCCATCACCATCCAGCAAGCCTACGATGGAATTACTCATGCACGGCGGTGAGCATCATGAAATTGGTGATGGAGAATGGTTGATGATGACGATGGCGACGGATTCCCCTCTCCGGAGCCCCGAACGGACTCCAGATCAGCCCTCCCGAGAGAGTTTAGGGCTTGGCGGCGGCTCCGTATTGTAAAACGCGATGAATCCTTCTCTTTGGGTTTTTTCTCCCCGAAAGTGAATATATGGAGTCAAGGTTGAGGTCGGTGGAGCGTCAGGGGGCCCACGAGGCAGGGGGGCGTGCCCAGGGGGTAGGGCGTGCCCCCCACCCTCGTGGACAGGTGGAGGCCCTCCTGACATGGATCTTCCTTCCAGTATTTTTTATATATTCCAAAATAATTCTCCGTTGATTTTCAGGTCATTCCGAGAACTTTTATTTCTGCACAAAAATAACACCATGGCAATTCTGCTGAAAACAGCGTCAGTCCGGGTTAGTTCCATTCAAATCATGCAAGTTAGAGTCCAAAACAAGGGCAAAAGTGTTTGGAAAAGTAGATACGACGGAGACGTATCACTATACCTCGGACATTACTATGCTTCCCTACCGTCCCAATATGGGTATTGAAATAGGCCGCTTCAGCCTGGATGATCAGTCCTGCGTTGGTCTCGAGATTGACATTAGCTGGCCCTTCCCAGAGAATCACTTCAGGTTCAAAGCAAGCGTTTCCAACACTAACGAGTGGTTGAGCTAAAGTTCATTTCATCGCTTTGTTATTTGTTGTGTGAGAAAAACTTTACTAGAATGTTTTGTTGGAAATGATCTATAATCCAATGTGTATCCTCATTGTCGTTGTGGGTTGATGACTTGTTGTATGTAATAAATGGTACATTTGCATATGCGTCCATGAACTCACGCCTGCTAGTGGTGTCCATATGAACAGTGCTAGTGATTTTAGTTGCAAAAGTTAGATAGTGCTAGTGATTTGTAGCTGCATATTTTGACAAATCGCAGTGTTACGAGGTTGACAAATGGCAATATTACTAGATAAAAAATGTCAATCTTTCCAGTTTGGGAAATGGAAACATACCCAAAATAACAGATATGCAAATCTTACCCAATTGTTTGTACGTGGTTGCACACGGGTCATGCAAAACAACCGTTTGCATTGAAGGGATGTAGAAATCCTGCTCGGCACATTTTTCCCTTGGCTTCCTGGGGAAGCTGCCAGTTTGCATATGGGTGTTCTAACTAAAATGCTTGCGATGAGTGTTTTATATTAAAAAACCGTTGAATTTTTTTCAAAAGAAAATCGTTTGATAAGTCTGTACATTAAGAGATAAAAAACGCAAGTTCATTCAAACCATATCTTTCATTCAGTCACACTGCGAAATTATATTCATATCATCGAGAATTCGAGATACAGTATTAAACCCCAAAAAACTATTTCCGGTGGCGGCGGAGGCGGCGTGCCGCGCCGTCGTTGTCGTTGTCGTCCTCTGGGACGCCGTTGTTGAAGTCTTCAAGGCAACACAAATTGTTCTTCACTTGTAAATCAAACATCATGTCGTCGCGCGATCGACAGGCGGGGCGCGGGAGGACGGCAACTGGCGCCGCTGAGAGGTAGCGGTCAACGGCAGCGTCCCATGCCGCTGAGGGGGGCGCACGACCACGGGGCGGGTGCATCCAAATGCATGGGGACTAGCGCCACGGTGGGTGGAGGGGGGCGCACGGGCGTGGTGGATGCAGCCAAACGCACGGGGGCCGGCAGTGCGGTGGGTGGAGGGGCGCGCATGGGCACGGGCGATGGCGCTGGCATGTACACGAGCTCGCGCGGGTCTGCAGAGACCTCGCTGACGCGCGCGGCTTCCAGCTCAGCAATAGTGCTCGGCGACTAGCCCGTCAATGCTACGGGGATGGTCGCTGGCGCGGGCGCGTGGATGGGAGTTGGGACGGGAACGGGGGCAGCAACCGCCGTGGCCAGCTCGTTCTGGGTCGTGCCCATGAGGCCCATTCCTCCTTATTTTCTATCTCCTCCTGCTCGGAGTCAACTTCACCAAACTTGAAGACTAGTGGCAGATCATCATTCTGCGCCATGGCGGTGGAGGTCTGAGAGGGTAGGGGAATGGGAGGCAAACAGTAAGGCCGCCCGTCTTAAACAGCGGCTCGGGGGCCATTAATGGAGAGGAAGGCGGGCGGCCATGGAAGTCAAAGGGCTCACTTCCCAGTGAGCCTGCGCAGCGTAAAGCTCGCATGCTTCCCGGTGAGCCTGCGCATTGGAGGACAGCTTGCACACCTCTCGGTCAGCCTGCACACCAGACTGCGGTCGCACGCCTTCCGTTCAGTCAAGGTCAAGCAGCTGTCTGCATGGCACCTCCTACAGCCATTAAAATGAAGACACGTGGCATCACGTGAATGCTTAACAGAACGCACACGTTTTGAATTATACAAACATTTGAGATATTAAGTGGCAACTATTTTTTAAAAATATCTTTGTTGGCTGTCATTATTCGAGTGCGCCTTCTCTCAAAATGGACATGAAAAATACCACATCATGTCGGGCGCCATTCCAAGATAGCATGCCAAGTTTCATGAATTTCAGACGAGTTTTGGATTTACTAGAATTTGAAAATCAGGCATCTCAATGTTTTGTCAGCAGTCAACGGTGCCGTGGTGTTTGAAATTCATTCCCATTTATTGCATGGGACCTAAGCATGCACCCAAGGACGCATATTTGATTTTTCAACCAATTTATATGCACTGGAGCATGTGCATGTAGTTCAAATTTGAATTATGCACATAAATGCATTGAAAACTCAGTTAATGCATAAAAATGTTCAAATGAACCCCGAAAAATCATAAAAATTGACACAACACTCCTGTTGTTCTATGTTGACACAAGAAAAAATTTGGAAGCAATAAGAGGCAGTGGATATCGTTTCGTCCCCAAAGGTGGGACGTTCCGTACCGAAACCATGATGCTTGTTGTGAAAAGCTCTGGTTTGTGAGAAGCATATACCCAAACCTATCCCAAACGGGACAAAAATTTTACCACGGCATGTTGATGCCGCTCCATGAAAGCATGCCAAGTTTCATGAATTTCAGACGAGTTTTGGATTTACTAGAATTTAAAAACGAGATATCAATGTTTTGCCGGCAATCAACGGTGCCCTGGTGTTTGAAACTCATTCACATTTCTTGCATGGGACCTAAGCATGCACCCAAGGACACATATTTGATTTTTCAACCAATTTATATGCACTGGAGCATGTGCATGTAGTTCAAATTTGAATTATGCACATAAATGCATTGAAAACTCAGTTAATGCATAAAAATGTCCAAATGAACCTTGAAAATTCCCAAAAATTGACACAACACTCATGTTGTTCTATGTTGACACGAGAAAAGTTTTGAAAGCAATAAGAGGCAATGGATATCGTGCACCTGAAATGGCTAGAAAACCAGTTTAATGTATGAAATGTCCAAACGAACCCTGAATAATTCCAGTTCTTTTATGACACATATACAGTTGCATGTTCACTGCAGATAAAAGGTCTAGCAATTCAAACACCGTCCATTGCCGCTGTGACCCCATTATGTAATTCAAATCAAGATGAAAAAATCAAGTAGATCGCACATAGTTTATTATCAGCAACCGTGTGAGATATAGTACAAAATATCTTGGAGCACCGTTGGTGTATAGTACGCCTATGGCTTATGCGAGAAGGTGCGTCAGCTACAGTCCACAGCCGGTGTGTCAAGCACACTAGCTCGCTCCTCCAAAACTCCTGCCTCTGCATCCCTCTCTGCTTCAGTCCCTTGATTCAAATTTTCAGTAGCCCTGGCATTTTACTCCCGTCTCTGCATCCCTCGCAATCTCAAAAATATATGCTTTCCCTTGATCCAAATTTTTAGTAGCCCTGCCTTGTTACTCCCGCCTAGTAAAATTTTCAGTTGGTGCAGTATTTCCTCAAACACAACCTCCACTCACACAGACACACACAACCCTCGAAACCATTGGTAGGTCGCCACCATAGTCGGTGCCTCCATCCTCAACCTCTGCATGTGTGCCGGGGAGCTCGAGTAGCCAATGGCCAAAAAGAGGTTTATCACGGCCTTTTCGCCCGACGCTGGCGAGGTGGCCGCCGAGGTGTCCCCGTCATCCTCCGCGAGCCCGATCCGCCGTCACCAGTCCCCCGATCCGCCCGCTGCCACGCCCCTATGCCGGTTCGAGGACTTCCCCGTCCTCCCTCTGACCCGGCAGCCGACGAAGTCCTACCTCAGGGTCCGGCAGCGGCGGTGGGGGACGTGGGTCACCGAGATTACAGATTGAGAGACCCACACCCGCCGATGGCTCGGTAGCTTCCACACAGCCGAGCTTGCGGCCATGGAGTACGACCGCTGGCAGGTCCGCTATCACGGCGCGGTGGCTAGGCTCAATTTCCCCTTCGGCACATGTCCGGTCCACCTCATTTCGCCAGAGCAACGGGTGGTGAGCTCGGCTATGGTGCGGGAGGACCGCGAGGCATGGGAGCGTCTTGAGGTCGAGGCCACCGACGAGGCCTACATGCAAGAGCTCCGCTGGCAGCACCCGGAGCTCGTGGGGGCGGAGCGGGCGATCTTTGCCGGCACGGAGGGCGACGAGGTTATCGCGCTCTCCTCCGATGACGAAGTCAAAGGCGGCGTGGAGGGCGGTGAGGTTATCACGCTCTCCTCTGATGGCGAAGTCGAAGGCGGCGCGGAGGGCATCGAGGTGGGCCCCCAGGACGAGGAGATCGATGTCGACGAGTGGAGGAGTGCCTTCCCCAATGACGGTACTGGCCCGGACCCGGCTCGCGGCACACCGTACATGACGAGGAAGAATTGACTCGACCTCTACTTCGACCAAAAGTAGTTTAGCTTAGTTTAAATTTATGTTTTATGTTCGGTTATGCAAAACTATCTATGTTTATGTTTGAATGCATGCTACTTTCGGTTGAACCTGCTTTGAACTTGATCAAATTGAAGTTTACAACCTTAAGTTTAGGGGATTGACTAGAAAACGCCAAAAATTGCTGGAGTATATATATATATCCACTAAGGGTTTTAGTCCTTTATGTTTTTAAGGATCGCCTAGAGATGTCCTTATGACTTGTTTATTTCAGTTCTTCACAATGTGATGCTCTATATGTGCAACTATTTGCTGTGCAGTTCAATTTCATCAATAACAGTTTCAACAATACCACTATGAATTACGATATTTGGTTGTTGTTAAGGATATTGCAGTTAACATGCCTTTTCGTTTTTCAATTGTTGTTTAGGAACATGCATTGTACTGAATGACTAAATATGCAATCCCAGGCTACATAGCAACAAGAGTGTTACCTTAATGTTCTGATGATGTCTAGATATACATGTAATAAAATCTTATATAATGGGATGGATGGAATGTTGTACTAAATTTTTCAATTGTTGTTTAGATTATAATATTAACTTGGTGCTTTTAGGTACATATATCATTGCCAAAGATCCACACTTCGACCCTTTCTGCGCATGGGGCAATGAGATATTCATGAACCAGCATCAAGTGAGGAAACTAATAAAGATTGTTACTAAGATGGGTCAAAAAATGTCAATCAAACTATTTGTTTACACTTTATGCAAGACAACAGTGAACTGCATGATGGTAAGTAAGAACCCTCTAGCCTTCTTTTTACTGCCCGTAATGAGTTGTGTTACATGACAATATCTGAATCTTTTTTCTTTTGCAGTGCATCCTGAAGCAGTTTACTCAAGATTACCTCTCAAACTACATGATTGGCGCCGGCCATCACAAGGGGTTGGACTAGAGTCATGCATGCCTTCTGCATCCAGGAGAGCACAATAGGGCCATTCCGCTTCACCTTGTTCAGCAACTGGAATGTCTGTCACCTCTTTCTTTACCATCTGTAATAGTACAAGTATAGAACCCTGGTACATCATTCTTTATTTGGTGCTTCTGTAATTCTTAAACATATGTACTTGTGAATCCAATAATGCATTGATTGTTTGAACCTGATGGATATGAATAAAGCTATAGCCTACTTTCAAGTTTAAATTAGGTACAATTTTAAATAGCAGCAATTAAATTAGGATGAAATTACATTGTGCAGGTCATTACGGCACACACGGTTGGTAAAACACAAACGTTTGTGATATACACCATAATCTGAGGCGGTTCACAGAGAGGAAACGTGTGCAAGCATGCACACAGTTGCCGTTCGCAAAGCGTGTGTGATGTCAGACACTATCACATACGGTGCCGAAAAACTAAATGTGTGTGATTGTCTACCTAACGTACACGGTTTATAATCATGAGCTGTTTGTGATGTGCCAGGCATCATAAATCTCCTGTGCCTGGAATCTGCCTAGAATCTGCCTAGAAAGCTCCCATGCCTAGAATCTGCCTGGTTTTAGGCAGAACCACAAAACTCCAACTGCGATGGCAATGCGAGCACAAACGAGTAGCAAGGATGAAGTGTTTGGGATATTCGAGATATCGAAAACAGTTATACAGGGACAACTATATGCATCAAGGCTCCCTATCCCCGACGGTTTCTGGGTCGTGTGGGAAGGACCTCCCTATCGCCCACACTCACTTGGAGACGGATCCATATGCCATGCCGGAAAGGGGTTAAAACCCGTTTGTTTAGGACCGACACGCACCAGTGGTGGGTGGTGGTGGTGGAGGGGTATAAATAGGTATCCACAAAAATACAACAGTTACAAGTCTCTGACCCAACTCGGTGACACCGACATGAAAATCTCGGTGAGACCGACTAGTGCAAAAGACTTGACCGTTAGGCTTTTTGGTGAGACCGATCATACCAACTCGGTGGGACTGAAGTGTGATGGATGGGGCAAGACCGTGTTTCAAAAATTCCAATCAGTTCATCTTGGCGATTCCGAAATGAAGCAACTTCATCATAGAAACTTGGTCAGGCCATCTCGGTGAGACCTAGGTTCATTTCAGTTGCACCAAAGTATTAGGGTTTGGCATGTGGTAGTGTATATGGTAATCTCGGTGGGTCCGGATGAGAGCTTTTCAGTGGGACCGAGATCAACTTTAGGGTTTTGGATAGGATAGAAGTGAAGAAATATTTGAGGGTTTGCGAGCAATATTACTAAGCACTTAAGCAATTGAGTCATAAACAAACCCTCATCCCCTTTTAATAGTATTGGCTTTCCTATGGACTCAATGTGATCTTGGATCACTTAACAAAAAATGAAGAGTTTTGAAGCTTTGCCAATCTTTATCCTTTGTATTTTGAAGGGGTCCACATCCTCATGTCCTTGCCATGCCACTGTTGAACTTGTCTGAAACATACTAGATAATAGTATTAGTCCAACAATATGTGTGTTGTCATTGATTACCAAAACCAGCAAGGGAGAAAATGTGCTTTCACATCTTCCATCTGGCATGACGCAGGCAAGCTTTCAACAATGGCGTGTGCAATTCCGTCCATCAGATGATCGTGGTTGGTTAGTGTTAGAGTCTAATTTTATTAATCTTGATTTATCCAAGTGTTTAGTTGAGAATACAGGATTATGTTGGTTCCTTAATTTTGTTTTGATTGATCTATCATAGCATTCAGTCAAATTTGTGCATATATTGCATTGGTTCACTATAAAACTTGCAAAGAAGTGCAAGGAAAACAAGGTGACTTTATGCATCTAGATTTCTTCATATGAACATTTTTATTTATTAGACTCTCCACCACGCCACCATCCCACTATCTAACATGTATATATTGTTATTTTTATAGGTGTGAAAATGGAAAAGAAGTGTGGTCATTTGAAATGTTTGTGGGATAGAGCTTCAAATGCACTCAAGATAAGTTCGACATTAATACCAACACTGATATCTATTGAGGTCGAAATTCAAGTTCAACATTAAAATGTGAGCAGCCTCCTTCCATCAAGTTTTTGTTGGATCCGAGATCAAAAACTCCGCCTATGTTGTCTCAACATAGCCGGTCCCAAGCCTGGGAAAAGGAGGAGGGTTGTGATAGGCTTGGCGAGCCAACGTAAAAACTCAGCCACTCTTATGGAGATGAAACCCAAAAGAATTTCGTTGGGGCGTAACCCTCTCAACGACGTGCCACATCAGAACCCGGGTGTGGTGGAAAATGGGCAAGGGCCGGGCCGTCACCCCCCAGGTGGCGCGCCGTATCTTGATCCGAATACGGTGGCAAGTGAGCGAGGATCGGGTCATCGCATCCTTAGTAGCGTGCTACATCGGCGCCCGGATGTAGTGGAAAATGAGCAAGGGTCTTCGCATTTGACTTGACGAGTGCGAAGGGTAAGGAAGCTAGCCGAGCCTAGGAGGATTCGCTTAGGTAGCTGGAACGTAGGGTCTTTGACAGGGAAGCTTCGGGATCTAGTTGATGCAGCGGTGAGGAGAGGTGTTGTTATCCTTTGCGTCCAAGAAACCAAATGGAGAGGACAGAAGGCGAAGGAGGTGGAGGATACCGGCTTCAAGCTGTGGTACACGGGGACGACTGCAAACAGAAATGGCGTTGGCATCTTGATCAACAAGAGCCTCAAGTATGGAGTGGTAGACGTCAAGAGACGTGGGGACTGGATTATCCTGGTCAAGCTGGTAGTTGAGGACTTAGTTCTCAATGTTATCAGCGCGTATGCCCCGCAAGTAGGCCACAATGAGAACACCAAGAGGGAGTTCTGGGAAGGCCTGGAAGACATGGTTAGGAGTGTACCGATTGGTGAGAAGCTCTTCATAGGAGGAGACCTCAATGGCCACGTGGGTACATCTAACACAGGTTTCGAAGGGGCGCATGGGGGCTTTGGCTATGGCATCAGGAATCAAGAAGGAGACGATGTCTTAAGCTTTGCTCTAGCCTACAACATGATTGTAGCTAACAACCTCTTTAGAAAGAGAGAATCACATCTGGTGACTTTTAGTAGTGGCCAACACTCTAGCCAGATTGATTTCATCCTCTCGAGAAGAGAAGATAGGCATGTGTTCCTAGACTGTAAGGTGATACCTGGAGAGAGTGTTGTACCCCAGCATAAGCTGGTGGTTGCTGACTTCCGCTTTCAGATTCGTGTCCAGCGGGATAAGCGTGCCAAAGTCGCTAGAACGAAGTGGTGGAAGCTCAAGGGGGAGGTAGCTCAGGCGTTCAAGGAGAGGGTCATTAAGGAGGGCCCTTGGGAGGAAGGAGGGGATGTGGACAATGTGTGGATGAAGATGGTGACTTGCATTCGTAAGGTGGCCTCGGAGAAGTTTGGAGTGTCCAGGGGAAGGAGAAGCGAAGATAAGGATACCTGGTGGTGGAATGATGATGTCCAGAAGGCGATTAAAGAGAAGAAAGATTGCTTCAGACGCCTATACCTGGATAGGAGTGCAAACAACATAGAGAAGTACAAGATGGCGAAGAAGGCTGCAAAGCGAGCTGTTGGTGAAGCAAGGGGTCGGGCATATGAGGACCTCTACCAACGGTTAGGCACGAAGGAAGGTGAAAGGGACATCTATAAGATGGCCAAGATCCGAGAGAGGAAGACGAGGGATATTGGCCAAGTCAAATGCATCAAGGACGGAGCAGGCCAACTCTTGGTGAAGGACGAGGAGATTAAGCATAGATGGCGGGAGTACTTCGACAAGATGTTCAATGGGGAGAATGAGAGTTCTACCATTGAACTGGACGACTCCTTTGATGAGACCAGCATGCATTTTGTGCGGCGAATTCAGGAGTCTGAGGTCAAGGAGGCTTTAAAAAGGATGAAAGGAGGCAAGGCAATGGGCCCTGATTGTATCCCCATTAAGGTGTGGAAAGGTCTTGGGGACATAGCGATAGTATGGCTAACCAAGCTTTTCAACCTCATTTTTTGGGCAAACAAGATGCCAGAAGAATGGAGACGGAGTATATTAGTACCAATCTTCAAGAACAAGGGGGATGTTCAGAGTTGTACTAATTACCATGGAATTAAGCTGATGAGCCATACAATGAAGCTATGGGAGAGAGTCATTGAGCACCGCTTAAGAAGAATGACAAGCGTGACCAAAAATCAGTTTGGTTTCATGCCTGGGAGGTCAACCATGGAAGCCATTTTCTTGGTACGACAACTTATGGAGAGATATAAGGAGCAAAAGAAGGACTTGCATATGGTGTTCATTGACTTGGAGAAGGCCTATGATAAGATACCACGGAATGTCATGTGGTGGGCCTTGGAGAAACACAAAGTCCCAGCAAAGTACATTACCCTCATCAAGGACATGTATGATAATGTTGTGACAAGTGTTTGAACAAGTGATGTCGACATTGATGACTTCCCGATTAAGATAGGACTGCATCAGGGGTCAGCTTTGAGCCCTTATCTTTTTGCATTGGTGATGGATGAGGTCACAAGGGATATACAAGGAGATATCCCATGGTGTATGCTCTTTGCGGATAATGTGGTGCTAGTTGACGATAGTCGGGCGGGGGTAAATAGGAAGTTGGAGTTATGGAGACAAACCTTGGAATCTAAAGGGTTTAGGTTAGTAGAACTAAAACCGAGTACATGATGTGCGGTTTCAGTACTACTAGGTGTGAGGAAGAGGAGGTTAGCCTTGATGGCCAGGTGGTACCCCAGAAGGACACCTTTCGGTATTTGGGGTCAATGTTGTAAGAGGATGGGGGTATTGATGAAGATGTGAACCATCGAATCAAAGCCAGATGGATGAAGTGGCGCCAAGCTTCTGGCATTCTCTGTGACAAGGTAGTGCCACAAAAGCTAAAAGGCAAGTTCTACAGGACGGCGGTTCGACCCGCAATGGTGCTGAGTGTTGGCCGACTAAAAGGCTACATGTTCAACAGTTAGGTGTGGCGGAGATGCGTATGTTGAGATGGATGTGTGACCACACGAGGAAGGATCGAGTCCGGAATGATGATATATGAGATAGAGTTGGGGTAGCACCGATTGAAGAGAAGCTTGTCCAACATCGTCTGAGATGGTTTGGGCATATTCAGCGCAGGCCTCCAGAAGCTCCAGTGCATAGCGGACGGCTAAAGCGTGCGGAGAATGTCAAGAGAGGGCGGGGCAGACCGAATTTGACATGGGAGGAGTCCGTTAAGAGAGACCTGGAGGATTGAAGTATCACCAAAGAGCTAGCTACGGACAGGGATGCGTGGAAGCTTACTATTCATGTGCCAGAGCCATGAGTTGGTTGTGAGATCTTATGAGTTTCACCTCTAGCCTACCCCAACTTGTTTGGGATTAAAGGCTTTGTTGTTGTTGTTGTTGTTGTTGTTGTTGTTGAGAGGGTTAATCCTTCACGCCAAGCTCTGATCCGGATCCCTTGGTCTTCAACAAACCCCCATCCCCCCTCTGGTAACTCGGTCAAGATGGCCTACAATGCCTCCACCAATGGAACATTGATCGTACCTCAACATGTTTTACCTATTCAATGAAGAAAACTACCAACGACATCCATTATGTCCCTAACTAGCAGAACAAACATCCCACTGCATAAATCATCACTAAATCCCCACAGCAGTTAATCGAATCCAGACCACTTTTATCTATTTTTTTCTTTTTCTGATGCAGTAGGCCCTTGATCCTGACATTATTGAACTATATGCCTTATTTCTATCACCGATCAGAAAACTCTCACATGTAAAACATCAAGGCAAATCATATGTGCGGACACACATACTGAACTAACAAAATGAGAGGCTTCTACAAAATTCCCCGCGCGGGATGAAGAGGAATGACATGTGAACACCTAGAGGATTCAAAAACAAAGGACATCTCTATCATCGCCCTCGAATCCGAGCCGGTTCGGGAGAAACATATATAAAACCAAATAGCTCGGACAAAAAGTATAGGGGACATGCTGAGATGCCCACCCAAATCCAATTAATGGAAATTTGACCGTGTGCAAAATGTGAAACAACTAAAGCAGCGACAATGACGGGAAATACCCTTTGGCTCCCGCATGTATATACACTCTATATGGGGTATTTTTTTCTAAATAATTAAACAAAAGATCAAAATAGTTCAAAAGAATTTTTAGATTAAACTTGACTTACTTGCACACTAGTATATAAATATTCACAAAAAAAACCAACGTTGACTTCACAGCAAAAAAGACAAAATTTATTTGCTATTATAGATCACTATTTACGCTATTTTAACCAAAAATTTGTCTTTTTTAAAAAGAAGTCAAAGAGGAATTTTCTTTTTATGCAACTTTTTTCACTAGTACAATGAAAGGTCAAGTTTATTTTAAAAATATTTTTAGAATTTTTTACTTTTTATTGAATTGCTAAAAAAATCATATATAGGGTACATAATGTACCCAGGAACCAAACGTTCCCCTCCGCCACAAGTAATATGAATCGAAGACAGTACTTTTTTTAAGAAAATGTAAAATAAAGGAGATTTGATAATTTTATATATATATATATATATATATATATATATATACTCCCTCCGTTCCTCTTATCCATCATATCTGTACATGTACTAGTATGACATGCCTTGTTCTAACTTTTAGCGACACAACTGGAGGCGTCGATCAAGGGGAGCACCAATATGGCGAGGAGAACGATAAGAGCAACGCGGTAGATGACAAGGCAATCAAGAATGATGAGGTCGATAGCGATGCCGAGACCATCGATTCAGAGTTTGAAGCAATGCAAGCTGCCAGAGCAAGTGAAGTGTGTGTGGAATGATTTTATGCCCCAGATTCAATGCCGGACTCGGTACCCCCAGGAATGGAATCATATAGGGATTTCATACTGAAGTCCTTGATGACATCGTATGATCCAAAGATGATGAAGAAATGACCACATAATCAGTGACGCAACTACTCTCCGCTTAGCACTAAATATTTGGTGTGATTTCATAAATTGTCAATGTGCCCAAAGTCTTTTTTCTATTGCATGAGTTTGTTAAGTGACATCATACTTTGGCATGAATGAAGCTCATTTTGTTGGTTACTGTTACTTGCAATGTTCTACTCTCAAAGCAATAGATAAGTCGAAGTCATGGAGTAATAAAAATCACCAAAAAAATTAACAACAAGTTCTTTTAAGATTACTTGATGGCATGGAGTAATAAGCATCAGAAAACAAAGAACAAGTACACTGAGATTATGAATAAGGCTACAAGTACAGTACGAGTATGTTTAAATTCATGACTGTACAAGTAACAAAGTTGCTAAGATTATTACTGATAACAAGCCACAAGAAGTACATCAAGCATCTGGAAGGGCTTCAATAGCAGCAATTACAACATCAGCATCGCAGGGTACTACGTCCGGAAGCATTTCGAGTGCCGCCAGAAATGACTTCCTCATGTGCGGAACCTTGTACCGGTCACCTCCTTTCTGCTTCAGTACCTCGCACATGCATGACTGAAGGGTAAGAAAAATACGGTTGCTTCTCTCAGCCGGGTAGGTGTCATATGCTTTTTTCACCTTTGCAACAATATCAGCAATTTTACCAGGGGACATCTTCTCAAAAAGAGCCTGAAGTGCAGCAAAGAATCCTAAGTCAAGAATGTTCAAATCAGGTGAGTTCGGCGGCTGACATGTAAGCCTAATATCCCATCCATCCGTCTGTGCCGCTGCACAAAACACAGTCATTCACAGCAATATGGGTCTTTGCATTATCTTGCTGAATGTATATTATGCGTCTGCGTTCCGAAGCCGGCCACAAAGCCTTGATGGCAGGTAGCAGCTTGTTCACCATATAATCTCTACTGACATCCTTCGTCACCGACGGCAAAACCTTGGTTACCTCTTCCCCCCTCTCTCGGTAAGGGCTACGCCTCTTTGCAAAGTCCTGATATGTGAACGGCCAAATTCCAATCTTGCCATCAAAAGTCATGACACCATGATCATCATAACGAGGCCTTGCTATTGTTGCCAAGAACATCACTTTCTCGATAAATCCCTTGCTCTGTGTGTTGCGGTAGGGTTCTTCTTCATCAGGTGCCAAGTAGTAGTTCTGGGTACCTTTAGTGCGGTCGAACCACTTCTCATCAATGTGAATGACATTGTACATGCCTTTAAATCTGGGTTCTTCAGGCACACTTAGCTCATCCAACATGGATAAACAAAACCGAATCCGATCCACCTTGTTGTCATCAGTCAATGTGGATTTAATTGAATTTGTATGGCGCTTCAGTCTGCCCTCCTTCAACCTTCTCCATAAAGTTGTCTTCGCCATTTGAAGCTCATTAGCAAGATCTTTGAGCGTAGTTCTTTTGCTCAATTCAATCTTTTTATGGCATCTGAATCAAACGGTATCTTCTTGCGGCCACAAGTTTTCACCCTTTTGTTTGCTACTCCATGAATACCACCGGCTTTCTTGCCTCTCGACCATATGTTTTGAACAGTCCGGTAATTAACTTGACAAAGCTCTGCCACCTCGTCAACCACCCCTTGGTTTAGTACGCCTTGATTTGTCCGCTCTAATAGCATAGCATAAATTTCTTGCTTTTGATGGTCTGGGTACCATCTTCGCTTCTTTTTTTGATTAGCATTTAAGCCTACAGAATATTCAGAACAAGAACTGAATTACTTTCAGCTAAAAAGAACTAACATTCTCTACAGAAATAACTCATGCAGAAGACTAACCATTGTTGCTGCCGGTGTCAGCTACTTCAGCTTGTACTCCAGGGTCACTCTCTGGAACAACACCTTTGTTCAACTCCACACGGATGCATGGGTTAACGTTGCCGGCGGGGCTGGTTGCATCATTGCCGCTGCCATTTACTGAAGATGGAACACTTTCTGTACAGTCACCTTGGTTAACGTCGGCAGGGCTGGTTGCATCATTGCTGCTGCCATTTAGCGAAGATGGAACAACTTCGGTAAGGCCGCCTTGCCACTTCGTCAGAGCCGGGCGCATTCTGCTGCGACCAGCCAAGCCCAAGCATCGACGACCACGTCGAGCGTCACTGGCGTCCCCGACGGCATTGTCGTCACCTCCACGGCCACGCCCGATGACAGGACCAGCAAGTAGCGCCGCACGCACGCGTTTAAGCACGACATCATGTGCACCACGAGCACGTCCGAGGCCCGCGTGCATACTGGCAGCTTCTTCCACTTCCGAGCCATCGCATCCACCAGCAGCATCTTCTCCATGGCCTGAGTCGTGTGCGCACATAGAACCTGCCGCATCAACTCCTTGGTCGCCGGTGGTGATGTTCGCAAGATGGCAGGGGAACATGACAACCGTTCCCTGGATGAATACTTCACCGGTCCGGCGCGCACGAGAATCTATAAGAACATGTTCGCTGTCGAAGAGATAGGCCCTGGTTGTACCAAGCCGGATCGCCCCAGGATAGAAGGTCTTCCTACTTCTGAGCGAAACCATCGTGCAAAAGGACACCGGCCACCACTTCTCCGCTGGATTCACCGGCGGCTTGCACTGTATTCCATCCTCTGCGTGGCCTCGTCCACCAGCGCCTCGGTGATCCACCTGAGCAGAGATGGTGACACAACGGTTCAAGTACTACCCCAGAGTACATGATCTGGTTCAAGGAGTATGGAATACATACAGTACGTATACCTGTGAAGCCTGCGTTGCGTCCACTGCATGACCGGGTCCGTCTGGATGTTGGCCTCGCGCGCGTCCCCGCCCGCCGGCGCGTTGGCCGTGGCCGTCCCCGCGTCCGCGCCCGCCTGCGCCTTGGCCGTGCCCGCGTCCGCGCCCGCCGGCGCGCCCCGCGTCTTCCGCCGGCGTGCGTACGTCAAGTCGCCCGTGCTCCGCAGAAGCAGCTCGCCTGTGTTCAAGGAGGTCCGCCTCATCGTCGGCTTCTTTGCTGGCATGAAGTCGATCATGCTCGCATCCATTGCCGTCATGGAGGGAATGCTCAACTTCTACATGGAGCCCGCAATAAAAAATTATCCTGCTAGTATTACTGCAAAAAGGTGAGATTGCACAAGAACATACCGTCTCGGAGTCATCGGAAGCTAGCCAGTCATAGTCGTATCCAAGATCACAGGCCCGGTCTTCGTTCTCCTCAATTGAATCCCAATTAGGTGCTAGATGCAAGTCTAGATCAACCATGTTTTCTGTTGGCCAAGTACTGGAAGAAGGGGGAAATGAAGAAAACCATGGGGAGTTGACTCATTTTGTACACGAGAACATATTTTAAAATCTGCATTCTGTTGGCGCCAAGTGACTTCCCTCCCTTTTTCTCTCTGTCGCGCGAGCTCATTTTCCTATAGGAGGCAACAGAGTTATTTGCATCGCTGATTTCTTGGGATACGGGGATTGCATGTGCCATGCAAGGCCGGCAGCGTATCTGCATGCAGCGGCCAAATCAATGGAAGCTCACCTAATTGATTTCCAACGCTAAGCTAATACCAGGGGTAGTATTGTCCCAGATGCTCCAAAAATTGCTGCCTTGGTCACCGAGCTGGAAAAAATGCACCTTAGATAAAGGAACGGAGGGAGTATATAAGTGGCGCTAGCAACAAAGAAGTCACCGGTGGTAAAAATGACTAGACGAAGACCCCGGGAAGACAAGGAGAAGCCGTCCATGCCATGCTGCCACAAATAGGGAGAGAGAGAGAATCCCTCCTACGGGAGAGGGAGACCTTCCTTTCTTCACAACACTTGATGATCGATTGCTCGTTTCTTGGACCTACGCCTTCCAGGGAAGGCAAGCCATTGCCATTCTTCCAAATTCAATCCCCTCCCAGTGTCCCACGATCCGCCTTGCCGTGCGTGCGCTCAGCTCTCGCCGCGTTTTGATCGGCGTTCTGGGCTGCGCACTCCGTTAATTAGCGTCCAAGATGAACGACCTTTTCTCGTCGAGCTCGTTCAAGAAGTATGCGGACGCGAACCCGGAGACGTCGGCGGCCGACATGGAGGCCGGCGGCATGAACGGGGCGAACCTGGACCAGTTCTTCTCGGACGTGGAGGCCGTGAAGGAGGACTTAAAGGGCTTCGAGACCCTGCACAAGCGGCTGCAGTCCACCAACGAGGAGACCAAGACGGCGCACGACGCCCGCACCATCAAGGCCCTCCGCTCCCGCATGGACGGCGACGTCGAGCAGGTGCTCAAGCGCGCCAAGGCCGTCAAGGCCAAGCTCGAGGCGCTCAAGAGCGACAACGCCAACTCCCGCAAGGCGCCCGACTGGGGCCCCGGGTCCTCCGTCGACCGAACCCGCACCTCCGTCGTCGCCGGCCTCGGCAAGAAGCTCAAGGATATCATGGACGACTTCCAGGTAATTTGATCCGTCCAAACATGCTTGCATTGCGCGCCTCGGGCGTGAGTGTACGTGCATGAATGACGAGAACCTGTGGCCGGCGTTGCCGGTGCATGCTCTACTCTGCGCAGGGGCTGAGGGCGAAGATGGCGGCGGAGTACAAGGAGACGGTGGCGCGGCGGTACTTCACGGTGACGGGCGAGCACGCGGAGGAGAGCACGATCGACTCGCTCATCTCGTCCGGGGAGAGCGAGTCGTTCCTGCAGAAGGCGATCCAGGACCAGGGGCGCGGGCAGGTGATGGACACCATCTCGGAGATCCAGGAGCGGAGCGACGCCGTCAAGGACATCGAGCGCAGCCTCATGGATCTGCACCAGGTGTTCCAAGACATGGCGGCGCTGGTGGAGGCGCAGGGGCACCAGCTCAACGACATCGAGAGCCACGTCGCGCACGCCAGCTCCTTCGTGCGCCGGGGCACCGTCGAGCTGGAGCAGGCGCACGAGATCCAGAAGGACACCCGCAAATGGATGTGCTTCGCCGTCCTCGGCGGCATCGCGCTCGTCGTCGTCCTCGTCACGCCGGTGCTCATCAACCTCCACATCTTGACGCTCAGATGATCTCCGCCGGACGTCGCGCGTCCATGTGAAACCCGTACCCCCCCCCCCCCCCCCCCCCCCCCCTGCTCCACACTTTTATCTGTGACTCGTCATACTGTCAAGGACTTTGTTTTCCTAATTCGTTTCCAGCGGTGCGCTTTATTTTCGTAGATGTAGAGCTTGATTGAGAAAACACAGGGAGGATGTATATTGTAGTGATATACCAGTTTAATTCTTGATCAAGCTTTTTCCCAATCGGGAATACTGTAAATTGTGTGTCTCTTCTTCTGTTGAAAGATAGATCCAGACCGAGTGGCATGAATTAATTTTGGGTTATTTAGAACATCTCAATTAGATGATGTAAAATAGATCAGGACCACTTTTTACATCACGAGAGGATAAAAACGCTGCTCCAATAAATAATGTAGATGCAAATATTTTTACTAGGGAGATAGGGCGTGATGTAAAATAGGTCATCAAGTGGTATAAATTTGCATCACTTATGCTCTCGAGCATATTTTTACATGGATCACAGGTCTGGAGCAAAATTTGCATCACCAAATTCTATTTTTTACATCATCAAGTGCTCCAACAGATAATGCAAATAAGACACCCGCAAGACGACAACCGTGATGTATTTTGCAACACTTATTTTACATTATCTGTTGGAGTTGAAGGTTTTTTATGATGGTAAAAATCATTTCTTTGGTGATGTAAATTTTACTCGAAACAATTTGGCGATATATTTTACATCAACTATTGAAAATTGTCACATCCCTAGCTGCTGGTAGTGCTCTAGGCTAGCTTCATGTGTGCATCATGTCTATATTTTCGAAACTTGAACTGAGGAATTTTGAAAGCCTCAAAAACTTAAATAAAAGAGGGGCAAAAACCCTAGAAATCTCATTCATTGCTCCAAAATGCTCTTCTTAAATGTTTGATAATTTTTGGTAAGGGTTCTGGTCCCAACCAAAATATTGAACATTTTTAAGGATTTATTTTTGGGACTTTGGATTTAATTCATTAGCTATTTGAATTTGAATTATATTCATATAATTAGAATATAATTTCAAATACCCCTGAAATATTTTATAAGCTTTTGGAAAAGTCCATCTAGCAATATAAAATATTCAGAGGAGTTTTTGGCATTGTTTGAATTATTTTAAATTCAAAACAGTGGCAAAATAAATTAAATAAAACAAAACAGAAGAAAAAAATAAAACAGAGCAGAAAGCCACCTGGGCCACTTACCTGGCGCCACTTACCTGGCCCAGCTCCATCTGACCGGCCCAGCCCACCTCCTCCCCCTTGTCCTCTTCCTCCTCTGCCAGGAGGACGAACAGAGGCGAGGCGTGGCGCGCGCCCGAGAGGCCTCGGCCACCTCATGCTTCCCGGCCACCTCCTGCTTCCCCCGGCCTCCCTAGCAACGCCACGACGAGGCCTCGTGTCCCCTCGCTCCTCTCCCTCCCCCGCTGCATCCCCTCTCTCCTCTGTTCCCTCTCTCTCGCCCGGATCGAACGGAGCCGCCGCCACCGACGAGCTCCCTCGCGGCCACCGCCACCCCCGAGCCTCTCCGACACACCCACGAGCTCCGCCTCGACCCCCTCCTTCTCCCCACCGAGCCACAAGGCCCCGGACGTGCCGCAACACCGCCCACGATGTCTTCTTCAACCTCGGGACCGCCGGCCATCTTCGTCAAATTCGTCGGCTCCGGACCGTCCCCGACCTCGCCGAGCGTCCCCTCGTCATCGCCGTGAGCCACTGACCTTCTCCCCTAACTCAGCATGCTCTCCTCCGTACCGTAGCGCCGTTCCCCACGAGCACCGAAGCCACCGTCCGCCATTGCTGCTGCACGCATAGCCTCCATGCTCCCCTGGCCTCACTGTGCTGCTCTTAGTGCTCCCCATGTCTAGCAGGTGCTGCCCAGCCTCTCCATTTGCTCACCGATGCACCGTAGCGACGCGCCCGAGCACCACCGAACACCATCGCCGCCAAAGCTCGTCGCCGGCATGAGTTCCGGCGACCCCACGACCTCCCACTTGGTCCTCTGGATGCGCGAGAGCAAGGGCCATCCCCTGGTGCCCTCAGCGCGCCAAGCTGACGCCTCTAGCGTAAGTCCGGCGTGCCCCCGCCGTGTCCTGTGGTCGCCGCCGGCTGGTCTCCGGTGGCTGACGTGGCACCATTAGCTTAGGTGCTAATTGCGTTTAGTCAGTGTCACGTGTCGATGACATATGGGCCCCACGCCCTTAACTAACCACGGTTTAATCCCTGTTTAGTTTAAGTTAACCACAATGGCCCCACGCGTCGGAGTTGACCTAGCTGACGTGGCCGTTGACCGGTCCCACCTGTCAGTGAGTTAAACAACCCTGTGTCACTGACGTGTGGCCCCCACACGTCAGGTTTGACCAGCAGCAGCGTCTGTTGACCTGCTGACGTCACGGTGACGCACTGCTGACGCAGTAAATGTTTTCTGGAATTTAAATAATTCTTAAATGATTTATTAGTTCCAGAAAATGCCTAAAACTTCTAAAATTCATAGAAATTCAACCGTAACTCCAAATTAAATAATTTATATATGAAAAATTATCAGAAAAATTTAAGGAATCCATCTGTACCATTTTCATGCATGTTAGAACAACTTATAGCTGCTGTTTAGCACAAGTCATACAAAGGGCATTTAAATAATCACATATGGAGTTTGAATTTGAATCTTGTATTCAAACCAACTTCATTTAATCTGTTGCTAGTTGCATTAGCTCAAAACACATTCATATTGCCATGTCATGAGCATGCACCATATTGTGCATTGCATTGATTGTATTTCTTCCTTGTTGCCGGTATCTGTTCCCTCCCGGTAGACGATGTTCCGACGTTGTGATCGTTGACACTGATGAAGACTCAATGTTATCTTCAGAAGTGCCAGGCAAGCAAAACCCCCTTGTTCATTCCGATACAATCCCACTCTCTTGCTCCTGCTCTCTTTTACTGCATTAGGACAACATCGATTCATCTGTTACTTGCTGCGGTAGCTGAACCCCTTTATCCTCTGCATGACCTGTCATTCCACAGTAATTAGATGAAACCCACTAGCATGAGTAGGAGTTGTTTGAGCCCTGATGTGCCTACTCATTCATGCTTGTTTGTCATGCCTACTACTGCTTAGAGTTGAGTCAGGTCTGATTCATCCGGGATGAATCAGAGGTGTGTGAACATGTCCTACTGTGTGTGAGCTAAGCGTGTGAACACGATTTGGTAAAGGTAGCGGTGAGAGGCCATGTAGGAGTACATGGTGGATTGTCTCATTGCAGCCGTCCTCAGGAACTGAGTTCTGTGTTTGTGATCCATGATTCAGCTACTACCACGCATTGGGCCCGAAACCAATGGACCCTCTCGGCTTCTTAATCACCCTTGTCCTCTGTCCAGGAGTTGCAAGTAGTTTCTGGTGTTTGTAGTATGCTGGAGGCCGTGCGCAGCGCTGACCGTAGGGGTGGGCTGTGATGCGGTAGGCACGTGGCACGGTGTACCGGGCGCCCGTTTGGTGTCTCGGGAACCCTGTTCACATCGTTTGGGGCTGTGAGTGAAACTCCGGCCGGATCTCCTCATGGATGGAACCCGAATAGGCGATAAACCTGGACTAGAGACTTGAGTGTTTAGGCAGGCCGTGGCCGACACCCACGTTGGGCTTCCGCTTGAAGGTTGCCGAGTACATGTCGTGTAAACGGCGGTAAGTGGTGAGAGCGTGTGTGAAGAAGTACACCCCTGCAGGGTTAACATCATCTATTCGAATAGCCGTGTCCGCGGAAAAGGACTTCTGGGTTGCTTATATCAGTTCATAGACAAGTGAAAGTGGATACTCTAAAATACGCAAGATAAGCGTGAGTGCTATGGATGGCGTTCTCGTAGGGAGACGGGAGCGGATCCATAGTGGTGTATTGATATGGTGAATATGTGGACTCGTGTGCGCCACCTCAAAAGAGTTATTGCAGTCGTAGTTCAGGATAGCCACCGAGTCAAAGCTGGCTTGCTGCAGTTAAACCCCACCATCCCTTTGTTGATAATGATGCATATGTAGATAGTTCTGATGTAAGTCTTGCTGGGTACATTTGTACTCACGTTTGCCTATTTTATGTTTTTGCAGAGAGACTTCGGTCTCACTAGTAGTTTCGCGTGGACTTCGACGTTTAGCTTGTTACCTCAGCTACGATCTTGTGCCTCGGCAGGATTGGTAGATAGTCAGGCTTCTCAGCCTTTTTCATTTATAGATGTCTGTACTCAGACATGATAGCTTCCGCTTGTGCTTTGATCTGTATGCTCTGATTGTTGGGTCATGAGACCCATGTTTGTAATATCTCGCTCCTCGGAGCCTATTGAATAAATTACTTGAGTCGTAGAGTCATGTTGTGATGCCATGTTGTATTTGCACATATCGAGCATATTGTGTGTATGTTATTGAAATGCTTGGTATGTGTGGGATCTGACCATCTAGTTGTTTATCTTTAGTAGCCTCTCTTACCGGGGAAATGTCTCCTAGTGTTTCCACTGAGCCATGGTAGCCTTGCTACTGCTCCGGAACACTTAGGCTGGCCGGCATGTGTCCTTCTTCGTTCCTATGTCTGTCCCTTCGGGGAAATGTCACGCGATGAATTACCGGAGTCCTGTTAGCCCGCTACAGCCCGGTTCACCGGAGTCCTGCTAGCCCAGTGCTACAGCCTGGATTCACTCGCTGATGACCGACACGTTCGATGCTGGGTCATGGATGCCTGTCCCTGTAAGTCTGTGCCACTTTGGGTTTACGACTACCCATGTCAGCCCGGGCTCCTTATCATATGGATGCTAGCGACACTGTCATATACGTGTGCCAAAAGGCGCAAACAGTCCCGGGCTAAGGTAAGGCGACACCCGTGGGAATACCGTGCGTGAGGCCGCAAAGTGATATGAGGTGTTACATGCTAGATCGATGTGGCATTGAATCGGGGTCCTGACAGCGTTGGTATCAGAGCTTGACTGTCTGTAGGATTACCAAGCCAAACTGGTCGAAGTTGAGTCTAGAAATGCTTTAGTTATATGTAAGGGAATTGATTGTGGGATGGAACGTAAGGCTCTTTTTACTCCTTATACCTTATGCCTTCTGATCTGAGTCATCTTATCTTTCCTACGGGGATTAAGAACTAGGCTATCTCTTCTTTCTATCAGGATCACGTGTTACTAATCCGTAGACTTATAGATTGTTGGATTTAAGCTTGAGTTCAGTTTCTACTACTTCCGTACGTTAACTGTTGATCTCGAAACCTTGATATTGTGCTTCTGAGTGGTTATGCCACCATTTTTGTGAATGTCTCAAATCTTTTCTGAGCATTTACAGCCGTTATGCTGTCCGAGTCATCCCAGGTTTCTAAATAGTCGGATGCATTTGCAAATCCCTTCCTCCTGTTTCCGATGTGCCTTTGGTCAGATTAATCACACAAATCAGTGAGTTGAGGTACTTTATTGCCTTGACATATATGTTGGAGCTAGTATTATGACCCTAGGTGTCTTAGGGGATCATCTAGTAATTTAGCCATGATTTGTGTTCCCAGTGTGATGATTCTGGCCATTATTTTTGAAAGCATTCCGTGATGTTATTAGTTAGTAGGCATTCTATTTCTGGGTTTTGAACCCGAGATTCACTCTACCTACTTCATGTTGATAGTAATTGCTAGTGCCTTTAGGATATTAGTAACCTTTGCGATAGTCCTTGAAGTCCGTGGTATCTTCTTCTTCCAAATACCATGAACTACTTATGGCAGAAGTTCCTCGTTGAACTGAAATATCACAACAGGATTATTCTTGAGGAGTTCTCCATTCATAAATCGTGACTCTGCCAGTTCTACCTTTCTGCATGGGTTATCTGGAAGAAATGTTGATCTCGCTCGACATACTAATCTATGCATCCACAACTCAGAAAATTATGTGTTCCTTTGAGTTGTCCCTCTTTAGTTGTCTACTGACCTTCGTCTATCAATTGATAGTCAAGGGTATGCATACATTCGTTTATCGATGCTTATTACCCTTGTGGTCCGTCAAGCCATTCTGTCCTGAATGACTTGGAGAAACAAACTCCAGTACCTCTTCCATATCCAGGATTGGGTCAAAGAAGTTGTGCTCCGCAGATCAAATTGCTAATCCAGCTTTTGTTCTGTTCTACCTTGGAGTATTACCATCTTTATATCGGGATTGTTATAGGAATTGCACGCCATCCTATGAACTCTTGGTACAGTGATACTTCTTGCCATCATTGTTCATTCCTCGGTTCCTGTGTTATTGTAACCAGAATGCCGACAAGTGAATCGTGGCGTGTGAAATCAATACTCCCAGCAACCTCGTTGCTTGGTAGTTAAATGGACGATAACCTCATTCTTAGCGCGTTGGTTTTTGAATCATCTTTCTAAGACTGATCGTGCTACCTAGTCCTTATTTCGGTGCACCCTTCGATTGATGAGTTAGGATCTTGTCAAGTCCTCACTCATTTGATCATATCGTCTTGCCCTCAAAAGCGAGATTGTTCTCGAGCTTAGTAACATACCGGTGGTTCGTGATTTTCTGAATATCTTCTCAGAAGTATTACCAGGTTGTCACCTGACCGCTATGTTGAGTTCGTGATCAAGTTGGTTTATTCCTGTAAACCACCCCTTCTCCAAGAATCCGTGTTGGATACCCTGAGCTAGTTGGTTAAGCTAGACAACAACTTGGAGAGTTGGAGGATAAAAGCTTGCCTGACTTAGTTCGTTCCAAAGGGATAATCTTGTGTAGTGTGTGTTGGAGAAAGATGATATCTTCATCGATTGGTCCCTGTGATCAGTTGCTGGACCTATTGTCTTATCAATCCTTTGATTTGAGTGTGGGCTATCGTCAAATCAAATCAGTACCAATGATGCTTGTAATGTTGTCTTATTCGTGGTTGGTCCCTCGAGCATACACCATTACATCTTTGGCCTGACCAATGCTATCACTTGTTCACTTAACTATGGAATTCCTTTTAAAAGGAAACCCAGATGAATTGTTGTTGAGCCCATTGACAACATCCTTATCTCCTCCATGATTTTGTTGGACATTAAGCTAGTGTTGGAAACTTTTGAAAGCATTTTCTTCATGCTAGCTCATGAAGTATTTGTTGATGAAAGGAGTGACTTCCTTTTATACACGTGCATTTGGTGAAAGTTGCCGCCGTGAATTTGAGAAAGTTAGTTTTGCTTCCTCTGGAATCATCCCAAGTCAGTCATGCATACGTGCGAAGTATTCTGTGGTCTGGAGATTTGCAACCTCCATTCTATATGTATATCCTAGCACACCAAGCCACTGATTGAGTTGTTCAAAGATAAAGGAGTCTGTCTAAGGTGAACTCTTTGGACTTCCACGCGTGGAGACTTCGATGTCATTAATGATGGTTCCCCCTCCTGAACTCGGTAGTATTTTATTATAAGACTACTTTGTGGTCATGCTTGTCTTGGACAACATGTTCACATGTTTGTAGCAGAACCAGCTCATGTTTTGGAGCTTGCTATCGTAGTTCATTCCCCGAGAATCTCGCAGCGTTGTCTCGTCGAATTGTGTTGCAAACTTTCATTTTTCTTCCTAGACTCGATGGGTCTGGAATATGCTGACACCAACCAGATCTGAATCTCAGGCAGATATGATGGTTGGAACATTTCCCCAAGAACTATAATATTGGTTCCTCGATAACTGGTAAAGTGGATGTCGTGGCCAGCCCCACCCAGCCGAAAGACCTATTATTGTAGTATCTTGATTGAAGAAGTTGGCCACCTCCCCATAAGGATTTCGTAGGATTTACCTCCGTAACTGTTCCTTATGGATTCTAGTGCTTCCGAAGTCCGACCTTTTTACTTGATGTTCTAGATATCAAACCATATCTATGAGTGGGTTACACTAGCACATCAAGGAGAACATTAGAAGCGGAGTGCTAAATGTCTCTCGGTCGATCATCCAGATTTTATTTCCTTGGCCCCGCCAAGGGTGAAATCTGAGAAGGTGTTATCTTCCTTTGCATCTGCATCATTCATCATGGTAGCAAGTTGTGTTGCCAGGATCCTTGACACGGATATTGGTAGAATCTTGATGATTGTGGAAATGCTCAAGTTCTTGAGAGCACGCACAAGCGCTACGTGTTATCCTCGGCACTAGCTGGGTTTGCTCTCAGTTCCCTCGGCAATGCTATGACCTACTCAAACAGTGAATTCACTCTCTATTGTTGGGTTCTTCCCCAGTTACAAGAATTATTCCCAGCATTTGCATTTTGTTCCCAGCTTGCACCGTCAATGTGCCATTCTACCATGGGTCTCTTCCATTTCCGGTGGTAAGCAAGTTCATCCATTACGTTGTCTTCAACAAGGTAATCCACATCATCCAAGTCCGAGTATGCCATTCTACCGACCCCCTTCAAACGATCGCTCGAGAATTGCCTTAGGCTGGTTTTAAGAGTTACAATGATCCCTGAATCAAAGGTAATTCTTTTTGCCACTTAAGGGGATATTTCTACGAGTCACCTTCCCTAAGGTGCCTCGTTGTGGCTCCATGGCAACTCAACTCCTCGCTACGTGACAATCGTTTACCACATTCTTGAGTCTGGAATTGTTGTCTACCTAGTGAACCTTCGTCATCCGTTTCTTTCCACCCCTCTTGATGTGTATCTCGTGTCTCAACCCGAGAGATGGTCCTATGTCTCATTCCGTGAGTTGTTCGATCTTCGAGAAGATCGACCCTTCTAGAGTCTCCTTCTTCCCTCCATGTCATGTTGACAGGATTTCTCAGAGCAAGACTTCAAGACAATGATGGTGATCGAATCAACGTTCCTATGAAGTGCAACCTGAATCGTGAAGATTATACTAGTCTGCGTTACCCTTCACCTTACCCTACGCTTGAATCTCGAGACGAGATTCTTGTTTAGTGGGGGTGAGTTGTCACATCCCTAGCTGCTGGTAGTGCTCTAGGCTAGCTTCATGTGTGCATCATGTCTATATTTTCGAAACTTGAACTGAGGAATTTTGGAAGCCTCAAAAACTTAAATAAAAGAGGGGCAAAAACCCTAGAAATCTCATTCATTGCTCCAAAATGCTCTTCTTAAATGTTTGATAATTTTTGGTAAGGATTCTGGTCCCAACCAAAATATTGAACATTTTTAAGGAATTATTTTTGGGACTTTGGATTTAATTCATTAGCTATTTGAATTTGAATTATATTCATATAATTAGAATATAATTTCAAATACCCCTGAAATATTTTATAAGCTTTTGGAAAAGTCCATCTAGCAATATAAAATATTCAGAGGAGTTTTTGGCATTGTTTGAATTATTTTAAATTCAAAACAGTGGCAAAATAAATTAAATAAAACAAAACAGAAGAAAAAAATAAAACAGAGCAGAAAGCCACCTGGGCCACTTACCTGGCGCCACTTACCTGGCCCAGCTCCATCTGGCCGGCCCAGCCCACCTCCTCCCCCTTGTCCTCTTCCTCCTCTGCCAGGAGGACGAACAGAGGCGAGGCGTGGCGCGCGCCCGAGAGGCCTCGGCCACCTCCTGCTTCCCGGCCACCTCCTGCTTCCCCCGGCCTCCCTAGCAACGCCACGACGAGGCCTCGTGTCCCCTCGCTCCTCTCCCTCCCCCGCTGCATCCCCTCTCTCCTCTGTTCCCTCTCTCTCGCCCGGACCGAACGGAGCCGCCGCCACCGACGAGCTCCCTCGCGGCCACCGCCACCCCCGAGCCTCTCCGACACACCCACGAGCTCCGCCTCGACCCCCTCCTTCTCCCCACCGAGCCACAAGGCCCCGGACGTGCCGCAACACCGCCCATGATGTCTTCTTCAACCTCGGGACCGCCGGCCATCTTCGTCAAATCCGTCGGCTCCGGACCGTCCCCGACCTCGCCGAGCGTCCCCTCGTCATTGCCGTGAGCCACTGACCTTCTCCCCTAACTCAGCATGCTCTCCTCCGTACCGTAGCGCCGTTCCCCACGAGCACCGAAGCCACCGTCCGCCATTGCTGCTGCACGCATAGCCTCCGTGCTCCCCTGGCCTCACGGTGCTGCTCTTAGTGCTCCCCATGTCTAGCAGGTGCTGCCCAGCCTCTCCATTTGCTCACTGATGCACCGTAGTGACGCGCCCGAGCACCACCGAACACCATCGCCGCCAAAGCTCGTCGCCGGCATGAGTTCCGGCGACCCCACGACCTCCCACTTGGTCCTCTGGATGCGCGAGAGCAAGGGCCATCCCCTGGTGCCCTCAGCGCGCCAAGCTGACGCCTCTAGCGTAAGTCCGGCGTGCCCCCGCCGTGTCCTGTGGTCGCCGTCGGCTGGTCTCCGGTGGCTGACGTGGCACCATTAGCTTAGGTGCTAATTGCGTTTAGTCAGTGTCGCGTGTCGATGACATATGGGCCCCACGCCCTTAACTAACCACGGTTTAATCCCTGTTTAGTTTAAGTTAACCACAATGGCCCCACGCGTCGGAGTTGACCTAGCTGACGTGGCCGTTGACTGGTCCCACCTGTCAGTGAGTTAAACAACCCTGTGTCACTGACGTGTGGCCCCCACACGTCAGGTTTGACCAGCAGCAGCGTCTGTTGACCTGCTGACGTCACGGTGATGCACTGCTGACGCAGTAAATGTTTTCTGGAATTTAAATAATTCTTAAATGATTTATTAGTTCCAGAAAATGCCTAAAACTTCTAAAATTCATAGAAATTCAACCGTAACTACAAATTAAATAATTTATATATGAAAAATTATCAGAAAAATTCAAGAAATCCATCTGTACCATTTTCATGCATGTTAGAACAACTTATAGCTGCTGTTTAGCACAAGTCATACAAAGGGCATTTAAATAATCACATATGGAGTTTGAATTTGAATCTTGTATTCAAACCAACTTCATTTAATCTGTTGCTAGTTGCATTAGCTCAAAACACATTCATATTGCCATGTCATGAGCATGCACCATATTGTGCATTGCATTGATTGTATTTCTTCCTTGTTGCCGGTATCTGTTCCCTCCCGGTAGACGATGTTCCGACGTTGTGATCGTTGACACTGATGAAGACTCAATGTTATCTTCAGAAGTGCCAGGCAAGCAAAAACCCCTTGTTCATTCCGATACAATCCCACTCTCTCGCTCCTGCTCTCTTTTACTGCATTAGGACAACATCGATTCATCTATTACTTGCTGCGGTAGCTGAACCCCTTTATCCTCTGCATGACCTGTCATTCCACAGTAATTAGATGAAACCCACTAGCATGAGTAGGAGTTGTTTGAGCCCTGATGTGCCTACTCATTCATGCTTGTTTGTCATGCCTGCTACTGCTTAGAGTTGAGTCAGGTCTGATTCATCCGGGATGAATCAGAGGTGTGTGAACATGTCCTACTGTGTGTGAACTAAGCGTGTGAACACGATTTGGTAAAGGTAGCGGTGAGAGGCCATGTAGGAGTACATGGTGGGTTGTCTCATTGCAGCCGTCCTCAGGAACTGAGTTCTGTGTTTGTGATCCATGATTCAGCTACTACCACGCATTGGGCCCGAAACCAATGGACCCTCTCGGCTTCTTAATCACCCTTGTCCTCTGTCCAGGAGTTGCAAGTAGTTTCTGGTGTTTGTAGTATGCTGGAGGCCGTGCGCAGCGCTGACCGTAGGGGTGGGCTGTGATGCGGTAGGCACGTGGCACGGTGTACCGGGCGCCCGTTTGGTGTCTCGGGAACCCTGTACACATCATTTGGGGCTGTGAGCGAAACTCCGGCCGGATCTCCTCATGGATGGAACCCGAATAGGCGATAAACCTGGACTAGAGACTTGAGTGTTTAGGCAGGCCGTGGCCGACACCCACGTTGGGCTTCCGCTTGAAGGTTGCCGAGTACATGCCGTGTAAACGGCGGTAAGTGGTGAGAGCGTGTGTGAAGAAGTACACCCCTGCAGGGTTAACATCATCTATTCGAATAGCCGTGTCCGCGGAAAAGGACTTCTGGGTTGCTTATATCAGTTCATAGACAAGTGAAAGTGGATACTCTAAAATACGCAAGATAAGCGTGAGTGCTATGGATGGCGTTCTCGTAGGGAGACGGGAGCGGATCCATAGTGGTGTATTGATATGGTGAATATGTGGACTCGTGTGCGCCACCTCAAAAGAGTTATTGCAGTCGTAGTTCAGGATAGCCACCGAGTCAAAGCTGGCTTGCTGCAGTTAAACCCCACCATCCCTTTGTTGATAATGATGCATATGTAGATAGTTCTGATGTAAGTCTTGCTGGGTACATTTGTACTCACGTTTGCCTATTTTATGTTTTTGCAGAGAGACTTCGGTCTCACTAGTAGTTTCGCGTGGACTTCGACGTTTAGCTTGTTACCTCAGCTACGATCTTGTGCCTCGGCAGGATTGGTAGATAGTCAGGCTTCTCAGCCTTTTTCATTTATAGATGTCTGTACTCAGACATGATAGCTTCCGCTTGTGCTTTGATCTGTATGCTCTGATTGTTGGGTCATGAGACCCATGTTTGTAATATCTCGCTCCTCGGAGCCTATTGAATAAATTACTTGAGTCGTAGAGTCATGTTGTGATGCCATGTTGTATTTGCACATATCGAGCATATTGTGTGTATGTTATTGAAATGCTTGGTATGTGTGGGATCTGACCATCTAGTTGTTTATCTTTAGTAGCCTCTCTTACGGGGAAATGTCTCCTAGTGTTTCACTGAGCCATGGTAGCCTGCTACTGCTCCGGAACACTTAGGCTGGCCGGCATGTGTCCTTCTTCGTTCCTGTGTCTGTCCCTTCGGGGAAATGTCACGCGATGATTACCGGAGTCCTGTTAGCCCGCTACAGCCCGGTTCACCGGAGTCCTGCTAGCCCAGTGCTACAGACTGGATTCACTCGCTGATGACCGACACGTTCGATACTGGGTCATGGATGCCTGTCCCTCTAAGTCTGTGCCACTTTGGGTTTACGACTAGCCATGTCAGACCGGGCTCCTTATCATATGGATGCTAGCGACACTGTCATATACGTGTGCCAAAAGGCGCAAACGGTCCCGGGCTAAGGTAAGGCGACACCCGTGGGAATACCGTGCGTGAGGCCGCAAAGTGATATGAGGTGTTACATGCTAGATCGATGTGGCATTGAGTCGGGGTCCTGACAAAAATGCTCTTAAGCCACAACATACAACAAAATTAAAACACCGCAATTACCATACTTTTAGGAACAGCTAACTGTCCCCGCATCCTGCGCGTGGGTGACACGAGAGGCGAGTCGATCCACTTTTTCTGGGCATCCTCCGTGCACCCTCGCTCGCCGGCGTCACCAACCAGCTCCAGCGGGCTGGCCCGCGCAACCTACGGCGGTGGCGGGGCCATTCCTAATGCGTTTTGGGCGGCGTGAGGCCTTGTGCAGCTGGTGACTTGATGCAGTGGAGGTGGTTGTTGCAGCGGCCACGTTGATTCATGGTTAGAAGGCGGCCACGGTGCTACGTGTGCATGCCTCTCTCTCCCTGGCGACGTCGTCACTGGTGTGTGGCGGGCGCTCCAAGCGATGAAGGAAAAGGGAGCCATCGCCTCCATGCATCCCATCCTAGCTGACTTGTCGTGGCCCGATGCTTCTCAGGGGCACGATGGGATGTGGCAGTGAACAAGCAGTAGTCGCGCCTGCACCACGGGCAAAAAGGTAACGTGGATCCGCCTTCATGGCCGAGGACGGCGGAGCTTGTGACAACACATGGTGGTGGTGTTTGATACAGTTAAGCCATCGACTACCACTCGGAAGATGGTACAAGGCCTCTGGAGCGTCCCCTCGGGATTTCGGCAATGTCAGTGACCTTCCCAACTTGGTCGTGTTGTGGTGAGAAACTCTTGTAGCAGTTTAGTTACCTGCACGTGTGGGCATGCTCATCTGTCGTCAGGTCCATGCACATTTGCAACGGCTAGGATCGTGGCAAGTGGAGAAGATAGCGTAGTACGAATACCCAGTCTTGATCTCCGTGGTAAAAACCCTATGTTTGGCCTCTTATTGGTTATACATGTCAACGGCGGCGCTTTTGGCATTCTTACCCTGGTAAAGCATTGTTTAGAGTTTGCTCTGACTTGATCTTTAAAGTGAAACCCACAATCTGACCTTCAGGTTTTGAATCCGACGACATCGTCACTTGCGTGCCGCTCCCCTCTTCAAGGGGCGCTTTTGAAGAACCTTTTTTTGTAGTCTTTGTGTTGTCATGAGATAATTGGTGTTGATGGTTATCAGTGTACATCATCAACCGTTGTTTTTATTGATTTGGTTCTTTTTCTCATCGATGTACCTAGCAAAATAATCGCCAAGGTCACTAATATTTGTTTTATCTTTTTAGAATCCGCCGAGGTCACCAATACTGTACCACGGATGGTAAACAGACTAAATTCTATCGCCAGATATGGATATAGAAATGGGGGCAGCCTGCCATCAAAGCACTAGTGGTCTAGTGGTAGAATAGTACCCTGCCACGGTACAGACCCGGGTTCGATTCCCGGCTGGTGCAAATCTTTTTCTTTCTTTTTTCAGAATTTCAATTTTATTTTCACTTCTAGGACTTCGATCCTTTCACTGAGAAACTTACGGGTTTGCAGGGAGACTACAGATGGAGCGAATGCTGTCAACAATGGAACCTATCTGCTCGTGGGATGATGCAGTCCCAGCAAACTTCAAATGTTTTTGCGCTTCAGCTCGGTCGAAGTAGAAAGCCCCTGGCACTAATTTCTCCTTGGGTTGCAAAGCCAACCAGACCACTGTGTCAGCCCCTTCTTCGTTCGATCTCAGGTTTCCTGATAGCCTGACATTGTATTGATGATATGTAAATTAGACCGTTGGTGCTATAGAACATAAATGGATAAAGAGGGTCGGGACAGCTGAAGACATACTTCTCCGATAGTCCCGGCAAGCTCTTCGAGACTCCAGGTGTATCAGCCCATCCTGGATGCATGGAGTAGAAACCGACTCCCTTGTTGCTGTATTTCTCAGCCCACCATTCAGTGAGAGCAACCTGAGGGAGTTTCCAGGATCAAGTTAGTCCTGTGTTACCATCTCTTGTCGACTCAGGGGAATTCAGACATTAAGGTTCACAAACCTGAACTCTCTTGTTACGAGCATATTGTTTTGTCCCGTCAAATTCGCTTTCGCTGTACTGTAGTTCAAAAAGAATAGTGAGAAAGGCTACATCTTAGTCAAAAGTAAAAGATAAACTTTTCACATGCCAATTCATTTCCAGTGATGAACAACCCATAGTATGTGTTTCCATAGCTTGAAACAAAAGACTGCAATACCATCATAATGACATCGAATGAGAAAGGCAAAAAGGTAATTGGACTAAGCTCTTGATAAGCAATCAAATTATTTCATTTTCAACAACAATCAATCAAGTGGGAAGTGCTCGAATATTCTTCCTAAATGAATCCCACAAGTAAGTAAATGGAGAACTTCATTAGTGTCCACAACTACTATTTGCTTCAACATTGATTTGAGGCAGCGATTTTTATTGCTCTCCACATCACAATATGGTAGTAAATTTGATAAGCCAAGTGGACACTGTTGGGAAGTTCCTGTAGAATAATTTTTTTCCTAGCACATGGAACAATGACAAGGAGGGTGTTTTTTATTGGTCTCCACATCACAATATGTACTCCCTCCGTTCCTAAATATTTGTCTTTTTGAGATTTCAAATGGACTACCACATACGGATGTATATAGACATATTTTAGAGTGTAGATTCACTCATTTTGCTCCGTATGTAGTCACTTGTTGAAATCTCTAAAAAGACAAATATTTAGGAACGGAGGGAATAGTAAATTTTATTTCTATACAGAGTAAAAAGTGGGGAGATATCATCTAAACAAAAGTAGAGCAAAGAGATTTACTTGCAAATTCGTGTTCAGTGGCTCAGTGTACATCCCTCCGGATGCAACTGTAAAGACACGAGCATCAGGTGCTGCTTTTTCCAACAGTGGCATCACTAGCTCTGTTAAAGTGTATGTTGCTGCCACATTCACAGCAAAATTGAGCTCCAACCTATATTAAAAAAACATCACCCCTTTTTTTGTTGAAATTAGCACGATAAATGCAGGATGCTTAGGAGTTATAAGGCCAGAGCAATTTGAAAAGAACCAGGGAAACAAGTAAATAAGCATGATGATGCAAAGTATTACACACCCTTCCGGTGTAGTCGTACGCTTGTGCTCTAGTAAGCCAGCATTGTTGACCTACAAGACAATCTGTTATATCTGCTTGTTCTGCCCAGTATTTAATGTAATTCTAGAGGAAACTTTGATGACTTATCTGATTATAATTGGAAAAAAAAAGATGCTGCAGCCAGAGATAATAAACACAAATTGCAAAATAAATAAAAATTGAAGCAGCAAAGCTTACAAGGACATGAAGTGGCTTCTCCAATGAAGAGAATTTTGTGGCAAATGACTTGACTTCGTTAATTGATGAAAGGTCACATATCTGCCACATCATAATAATTGAAGTGCTAGCCGGACACAAAATAATGAAAACAATTGAAGTGCTAGTTTGCCCATAATTACCATAGACTAAGGATAAGAATTGAGTATTGCAGGAAAAAACAATGTTGAAGCACCGTACCTCCAGATGAACATTCATATTGCCAGTTTTGGATCTTATTTCATTCAGAGCAGTCTCTCCCCTTTCTTTGTTCCGGCAAAGCATATAAACAGTGGCGCCACTAGCAGAACAAAAGGAACAAAGCATATAAATAGTTCAATCTTTTTCTCGTAGAGCAAACTATCAAAGTGGAAAAAAGAGGAATAGTAGTTTCATACTGAGAAGCCAAGCCCTGAGCTGTAGCATAACCCAGGCCAGAGTTTGCTCCGGTTACCAGGCAGTTTTTCCCATCCAACCGGATCTGCATATCCTCCTCTCTGAACTTCTTGGCGTGTTCCCTGTGAAATCAAAGCCTCGTCAATTTACGAGAATGATAGCATAATTGTGTCGACAAGTGCATACAACTAAAGCAAGAGGGAATCCGGCGGACTATTGGGCGGGGATTGGGCTTACACGAAGCCGGATTTGGTGAACTGGGTGAAGCCGTAGAGCCCGAACGCCGCCGTCCTCCATGCCTGCGCGCGCCACCAGCAATATCCGCAAAAAGGAAAATCATGCACATATAATCTTTGCGCTAGTATACCGGCGGATTGATGGTGGAAGATTAGCAATTAGAAACACCATTACCTTCTGGATGAACATGTTTTTCCTCCTCTTTCGCACGAGGTCTCTCCTCCACCGCGGTCTTCTTCCTCTAGCGCGCGTGCCTTGACGAAATGTTGCTTCGCCTTGGGGCCAAGCGGTTCGTTCTTTCTTCCGGAGCACGGAGGCGCCTCGCTGGCCGATTCTCCGCCGCGGGAGATGGCCCCCCCTGCTCTCCGTCTCCGGCACGGCGCCGCGCCGTTGGGGGGTTCCCGCGGAGCTGGGCTGGGCTGGGCCGGGCTGGCCGCGCAGGGTTCTGATTTTTGTTGGGAGTTGGGACACAAGTTTTATTGGGCTCATCGCAAAAAAAATGTTGGCCAGCAAATAGGGCAATTTCTGCGCGGCGACTATATCTCGGGAAGATAGTTAAAGGGTGCCCTTGCAAAGTTTACTTTCACCTTCTCATGCGCTGATATGTGGCGCATTGTATGTGCGCTGACAAGTGAAGCACTAATATGTGCGCCACTTTGTCGCAAACTAAAAATTTCCCATTTTATCGTAGATTTGTTTATTCAAAAAAATATCTCTTAAACCATGTGCTGAAATTCTGAAATGTTTTCATCGTTGAATTTCTCGAGTCGTGATTTTAAAAAACTAGATCCTATGATAATAGATTTTGCAAAGTTTTTTTTCTCAAAACAAAGGGGAAAAACACGGACCCGAAAGCTTGTTTTTCACTTTTTCAAGAAACACAATTGTGCTTCTCATGGAAGCACAAAAATATAATCACGCAATATTTTATGATTTTTTTCCTTTTCCAATAAGCACAATTAGGCTACTCATGAAAGCAATTGTGAAAGCGCAAAAAATCATGATTTTTTCCAATTCCGAAAAGCACAATCACTGGAACAAATATGTGCCTCAAAAGGCAAATATGTGCTTCTCGTGAAAGCATAAAAAATATCTGATTTTTTTATCTTTCCGAGAAGCTTCTTGTGAAAGCAAATTTGTGTCTCTATGAGAAGCAAATTTGTGGTACCCGTGAAAGCCAAAGAAAAAATTTTGCAAAAAATAATTCATGAATTTTTTCTATCGAGAAGCACAATTATGCTCCCACGGAAGCAAATTTGTGTTTCCATGAAAAGCAAATATGTGCTTCTCATGGAAGCAAAAGGTCACATTAAAAACATGATTTTTCTCTTCAAAATATAGAAAACATCAAAAGGCTAAATAATAAAATATTTAAAATCAGAAAACACGTAAAAATAAATCAAGAGGAAAGCGCCCAGCACATGAGATACGGCAACGGCTGAATCACCACTAGGCGTCTATATGGGTGACAAAAGTGATCGCTGGAGGTCCCCACAAGGGGAAACCTCCACACATTTGCTCTCCTATAGCTCGCTTATAGCGAGCTGTATTACACGTTCGGCTGAAGGAAAATCGTGGCGCATTATAGCGGGGCCAGCCCACTTCTCCTCGCTCGCTTGCTATTTTCATAATCAATTCGGTCGCTTGCTGATTTTTTTTTGGTCTGCGGTTTTTTTCTAGTTTTCTTTTCTTTCATTTTTTCTATTTCTTGTTTTTCTTCTAATGTGCTTTGTATCTCTCGGTTTTTTCTTTGTTCTTCATCTTTTTTTTTGTTTCTTTCATGGCTTTTTTACTTTATTATTTTCTTTTTTTTTCTTCATTTCTCTTTGTTTTTTTCTTGCGTTGCTTCAGTTTTCACCATCTTTCTTCCTTTTTCCTTTTATTCTTTAACACATGTCTACATTTTTCATATATTTGTGTACATTTTTCATGTACATCAGCACATCTTTTTATGCATGTTTAATATTTTTCAAATATATCATTAATAATTCTATTTTTTATTTGATAACTACTTTTTCATAATATTATACATTTTTGGTATATACCAGGAACATTTTTTAATACATGAACATTTTGCAAACACGAGATTAACCATTTTTTCATATATATGTTTTGATGTTTGCTTTTTTTCATACATGTTATACATTTTTCATATACATTACAAACAATTTTTATACACATTTAAAAAAATTCAAATGCATTATTAACATTTTTTTTCAAGCACATGTGTTTGAACATTTGTTGTTTGAATATGTGTAAAATGTTTTTTTTCAAATACGTCTTGAAACATTTTTTTTCAAATGCTATCAGAATTTTTGTAAAGTTGCAGCAACATTTTTTCAACACTGCACAAATATTTGTTTTCAAAATTATATACTTTTTGAAATATATATATATATATATATATATATTAGATTTTTAGAAATAAATATTTATTTTATTTGTCTAAAAAATATATAACAAAAAGAAAAAGAAGAAGAAAATCGAGGAATGGACTAAGGAAGCATACTAACAAACAGTGCCACAAATTCGGGTATAAGAAACATTCCCACGGCGATCAAGCGAGTGGACTCTCTCTCTCTCTCTCTCTCTCAGCGAGGCATAGTCGCACCCCAATTTCTATGTCTCGCTTGGCGTTGTTTGGGTAGCGACGGGATTATATAGAACTAGTTTTTAGCCAATTTTTAGTAAAATCGGTTTTATCAATTGTTATATGTGTAATCAGTTTATGAAAAAAGATGTTTGGATTAGAGAAAACTTAGGATCAATTTGTTACGTTCCTTGTTTGGTTTGGATAGGCTTTTCGCCCACACGCATCAACGAGTTTGTTGAGAAAAGGATGGGCGCAGAGAAAAAGTTAGCAATCAAGTATATCCAGATCGCGTTTTTAGAAAAACAACTAATTCTCGTTTTTTCATATACCCAAAATCCTGGATTATGGAAAACCAGATTTTCTATATTCACAGATTAGATAGAGTTGCCAAACGGGATTTTAATTTGTTACATCGTTTTCCTAATTTGTGGAGAACCAGTTCTATAGTATCACGTAACCAAACAACGCCGCGAGAGAACAAGCAGTCGCCTTCGCTAGTGACTAATTTCCAGAATATACTGTCGGGTTTTAGGAAGGCTCGGTCAGGTTTTCCTTTTTCTTTTTTAATGTTTCTTTTCTTTTTTTACTTTTTTTTGTGGGAAAGGTTTTTGTTTTTGTTTTTTTGTTCCTCCTTTTTTAACTCATGAAATTTTCTTAATCCACCCGATTTTAGTGTACGAACATATATTCAACATTTTTAGTACTCGTTGACTAGTTTTATAATATGCATTAAACATTTGTTCTGATACACATGGAACATTTTTCGTACACATGTTAAACATTTTTAATACATGTTAAACATTTTTAATGCACTTTGAATATTTTTTAATACATGATGAAGACTTTAAAATACACCATGAACACTTTTTTAATACATGGTGAACATTTTTTATACGTCACGAACGTTTTTATTACTTGAACAAACTTGGGTAGCAGCTTGGCAGTTCGAAGGAGGCCCGGACGTCCGGGATGGAACCTAGACAATCAAGCTATAAGGGCGTACAGATACTCACCAAATTGGCATACCTCTGTCATCGTAAAGGGAAACCCGATACCCTCTCGCCCAGGCATGAGGGCGTCCACCCACCGACGACCTCATTTGAGACCCTTCATATATATCTACAACCGTTGAAGTGTTGCTGGAGAGCACAGCAAAGCTGTCACCTAGCACCACTTCATTGCCAACCGTGTGATCCTCGGAAGACACCTCTAAGAAGGAACACGACACCGATGTGTCGTCGCTACCGAAAGTAGGGAACCTTCGTATTCACCACAACACATGGGAGGGGATGAGATGGAGGGATCCTCACCAAAACCTACATGGAGGAAAATGATGCCCACAGTGTCATATTTGATGTGGCCACCGCGCCGGCCAAGGGTCTCCACCGAATCCGCACCCACCTAGACCCACACAACCAACACCCGGAGTCAGCGACCTAAGCCACTAGAACCAAGATCCAGTGAGGGAAAGAGCAACCCGGGGCAAAATAGCGAAGCTTCTTCTTTGGATCAGCAGCAGACCAACGGGGAAGCTGCCGCAATTGCACTCGATGGCCACCGCCTATTGGGAACACCCATAATAGGTAGGCCCATGAAGAGCATGTTTCACCTAGGATGGGGGACCCACAATACCAAAAATGAGAATCTCAAAGTCACCAATCCACTCGGACAAGACCCAACTTCTTCGTAACTCAGACAGTACCCGGGTCCCAATCCACTCGGACGGCTCAGCGTCACTCGGCACATACACAGAGAACTCGGACAAGAGAGGCCATAAAGTCATCAAAGGAATCCAGATCGTCAGTAGGCGACAGCTTCAAGCATTACTGTCATTATGTCCATCAGTTACCGTTCTTCGGGCCCGACATCAATGTATCCCTTCTCCTCCCCTGTATTGCTAGTACCCAAGGGTTCGACACACTCTATATAAGCCACCCTACAGCTCTAGGACAGGGGTTCACAATCCTTTGTAATCATCCAGACATAAGAGGGATGACAACTCCAGAGCTCGAGACATAGGGTCTTTACCTCCACGGTGAGGGGCTCGAACTCGTAAACCCTTGTATCACACTTGTGCCATAGTTAGGTCTAGTCTCTTCGTAACCCTACTTCTTACTATCGGATTCATTTCCACGACACCGTCTACTCGTCACCTGCACGACCGAGGAAGAAGTCTCACCAGCATACCTCTATCATCGTAAAGGGAAACCCGATACCCTCTCGCCCAGGCATGAGGGCGTCCACCCACCAACGACCTCGTTTGAGACCCTCCATATATATATCTACAACCGTTGAAGTGTTGCTGGAGAGCACAACAAAGCTGTCACCTAGCACCACTTCATTGGCAACCCTGCGGTCCTCAGAAGACGCCTCTAAGAAGGAACACGACATCGATGTGTCGTCGCCACCGGAAGTAGGGAACCTTGGTCTTCACAAGAACACATGGGAGGGGATGAGATGGAGGGATCCTCACCAAAACCTACATGGAGGAAAATGCTGCCCACGGTGTCGTATTTGATGTGGCCACCGCACCGGCCAAGGGTCTCCACCGGATCTGCACCCACCTAGACCCACACAACCAACACCCGGAGTTAGCGACCTAAGCCACCAGAACCAAGATCCGGCAAGGGAAAGAGCAACCCCGGGCAAAATGACGAAGCTTCTTCTTTCGATTAGCAGCAGGCCAATGGGGAAGCTGCCGCAATTGCACTCGATGGCCACCGCCTGTTGGGAACACCCATAATAGGTAGGCCCATGAAGAGCATATTTCACCTAGGATGGGGGGCCCACAATGTTGGGGAACGTTGCAGAAAACAAAAATTTTCCTACGGTTTCACCAAGATCCATCTAGGAGTTCATCTAGCAATGAGTGATCGGATTGCATCTACATACCTTTGTAGATCACGCGCGGAAGTGTTCAAAGAACGGGGATGAGGAAGGCGTACTCGACGTGATCCAAATCACCGGAGATCCTAGCGCCGAACGGACGGCACCTCCGTGTTCAACACACGTACGGTTAGCGTAACGTCTCCTCCTTCTTGATCCAGCAAGGGGGAAGGAGAGGTTGAGGAAGATGGCTCCAGCAGCAGCACGACGGCGTGGTGGTGATGGAGCTGCAGTACTCCGGCAGGGCTTCGCCAAGCACTATGGAGGAGGAGGATGTGTTGGAGAGGGAGAGGGAGGCACCAAAGGCGTGGTTTGAGAGGCCCTCCTTTCCCCACTATATATAGGGAGTCCAAGGGGGGGCGCCGGCCCTAGGAGATCCAATCTCCTAGGGGGGGTGCGGCCAAGGGAGGAATCCCTCCTCCCCAAGGCACCTAGGAGGTGCCTTCCCCCTTCGGGACTCTTCCCTTCCTTATTTCTAGGCGCATGGGCCTCTTGGGGCTGGTGCCCTTTGCCCATATAGGCCAAGGCGCACCCCCTACAGCCCATGTGGCCCCCCGGGGCAGGTGGCCCCACCCGGTGGTCCCGGTACAATACCGGTGACCCCGAAACTTATCCCGATGCCCGAAATAGCACTTCATATATATAACTATTTACCTCCGGACCATTCCGGAACTCCTCGTGACGTCCGGGATCTCATCCGGGACTCCGAACAACATTCGGGTTACTGCATATACATATCCCTACAACCCTAGCGTCACCGAACCTTAAGTGTGTAGACCCTACGGGTTCGGGAGACATGTAGACATGACCAAGATCGCTCTCCGGTCAATAACCAACAGCGGGATCTGGATACCCATGTTGGCTCCCACATGCTCCTCGATGATCTCATCGGATGAACCACGATGTCGAGGATTCAAGCAACCCCGTATACAATTCCCTTCATCAATCGGTATGCTACTTGCCCGAGATTCGATCGTCGGTATCCCAATACCTCGTTCAATCTCGTTACCGGCAAGTCACTTTAATCGTACCGTAATGCATGATCCCGTGACCAGACACTTGGTCACTTTGAGCTCATTATGATGATGCATTACGAGTGGGCCCAGTGATACCTCTCCGTCATACGGAGTGACAAATCCCAGTCTTGATCCGTGTCAACCCAACAGACACTTTCGGAGATACCCGTAGTATACCTTTATAGTCACCCAGTTACGTTGTGACGTTTGGTACACCCAAAGCACTCCTACGGTATCCAGGAGTTACACGATCTCATGGTCTAAGGAAAAGATACTTGACATTGGAAAACTCTAGCAAACAAACTATACGATCTTGTGCTATGTTTAGGATTGGGTCTTGTCCATCACATCATTCTCCTAATGATGTGATCTCGTTATCAATGATATCCAATGCCCATAGTCAGGAAACCATGACTATCTATTGATCAACGAGCTAGTCAACTAGAGGCTTACTAGGGACATGTTGGTGTCTATTATTCACACATGTATTACGATTTCCGGATAACACAATTATAGCATGAATAAAGACAATTATCATGAACAAGGAAATATAATAATAATGCTTTTATTATTGCCTCTAGGGCATATTTCCAAGTCGGACAAGACCCAACTTCTTTGTGACTCAGACAGTACCCGGGTCCCCATCCACTCGGACGGCTCAGCGTCACTCAGCAGATACACAGAGAACTCGGACAGGAGAGGCCATAAAGCCATCAAAGGAATCCAGATCGCCAGTAGGCGTACAGCTTCAAGCATTACTGTCATTATGTCCATCAGTTACCGTTCTTCGAGGCCGACATCAATGTATCCCTTCTCCTCCCCTATATTGCTAGTACCCAAGGGTCCGACACACTCTATATAAGCCACCCTACCGCTCTAGGACAGGGGTTCACAATCCTTTGTAATCATCCAGACATAAGAGGGATAACAACTCCAGAGCTCGAGAGATAGGGTCTTTACCTCCACAATGAGGGGACCGAACTCGTAAACCCTTGTGTCACACTTGTGCCATAGTTAGGTCTAGTCTCTTCGTAACCCTACTTCTTACTATCAGATTCATTCCCACGACGCCGTCTACTCATCACCTACACGACCGAGAAAGTCGTCTCACCAGCACCAGCAGGGCCGCACCACACTCCCTGCCTTGGGCCGCCGCCCCGGCAGTCGAGGCGCTCCATGTTTGGTGGAGCCGTCAGATCCCCGTCGCCACCATCATTGGTGTCGTGCGCTCGTGTCGGAGGGCACCTCTGGCGGTGGAGGAGGGAAGGGAACGGGGAGGTTGGCGTCAGCGGGCTAGGGTAACCCCCGGGTCGCCTCAAAGGAGACGATGCGAGGGACTTTTTTGTGACTATTATGTGGATGTGACCTATAAACCTACAGTTTAACTAAAAAAACTGTTATAACGTAGTACCAATATGTTATTACAGGCCGGCAAGAACGTACAGTAAAGATTTGGGGCTCCATGCCGCTGGCCATAGCCAGGCTATACAGTATAGCTTGTCCAATAATGCAAAGCCCATTTGTTATTCTAACCAGCCATACACTCAGACATCAAGCCTGGAGCAGCGGACCCAGATGCATCGGCTTAGCGAGCCCCGGCAATTCTCGATCACTACTCTCTCCTTTCCGGTTTATAGGCCTCAACTTAAAGATCTCACCAACCAAGATAGATAATGAGTGGTGGAATAATTTTTATAGTTTGCAAAACCACTCAATTCATGCGGTTGTTTTCTCAAATAATTTTGTTTACCAAATCATTAATTGCAGTGCATGCATACATAAAACACATGCATTGGTCAATTTTCTTGTAACACCTGCATGCAATAATTTAATATACCTTAAAATCTGAACATGTGATGGGGACAACCAAATTGAGCCTTATAAAATGAAAAAACTAAAATTTTAAGATAAGTTTTATAAATGGAAAAGGAGGAAGTATTGGTTAGGGAGTACTACTTGCCTTAGTTTCCGATGATCGAGCTTATAAGCTACTATGACCTAATATACTTATGATCGAGCTCACGACCATACCCCTCTCACAAATTTTATACCGCCAGCACCGGTGGTCACCGTACCGCTCACCCTGCATGAGCCGGTGCCGTGTTCTCGGGCTGCTCTCGTTGATGCCCCAAGTACCTGCGCTAATCCTTTTTCTACTCTGCCGCGAGGCGATAAGAAAAAGGGCGTCATCGGTTTCTCCCCGGCGGCACTGCTTGTGTCATCGGGGGGCGAGGGCGAGGAGGGTAAACTGGAATTAACTACGCTTGTTCCCTTGCGATTAGGGCCGCAAAATTATTGCTCCCAGCGCCGCTCCAGCCGCCTAGCTACCGCGCCTAGCCCGGCCGGCCGGCCGCCGGTGCGGGCCGCGTCGCGTTGTACTCGCTCCCTGGTGTCGATCATGTCGTTTCCTTGCTGGCTACTCCTCCTACCTACGTGGATTCAAAGGAAATAGGAAAGTAAATGAGTGGATTTGGCCTCGAAGATGCTCGTGACAAGTTGAAAAATGGTTTCCTCCCTGTTCGATACCGAGTTTACAACTTCATCATCAGGTGGCAACGAACGAATCATCTCCCGTGCGTCTCACCCCTAATTGGCTGCAAGAAGAATTACTTTTTACCATCGTTCCACCTCAAACGTATCACGACTCACGTGTGGGGTGCGGCAGGCCCAGTTGCGGTAAAAAAAGGATCTCCGCATCAGATCTCGTGCCGATAGGGAAATGGGGGGCGAGGTTTTACTGCGGCGCTGTCCCTCTTTGTTTGAGCAAGCGCGCAGTAACTGGCAGTGGTAACAAAGAGAAGTCGCTCAACGCCGACGACGACTGGCAGCGGCACACGCACCCCTCACGTGCGCCTGGACTTCCCAAGGTCTTTCTTACCGTACGGCTGCCGGCAATGTTTACACTCTTCAGGACGGGACAGCCTCAGGACTGGGGAGCTTGCTCACCGACACCAGCCTGGTCCGAGTAACGCCCAAACTCTCCGGGTTCCGGCGATTCCCCGGACGGTGTCAACAGCAGGGCAATGGACGCAAGTAGGCACCATGCAGGCAAGGACTGTCGAATGTTATTTGGATGTTGGATTGGCATGAACTCTTCTTGCAATTATCTCACAGGAGGTACTACTAGATTGGGTTCTTATTCGTTCTTGCACTGACTTAAAAAAAGGGGATTGAACGGAAACTAAAAATTAGCAAGCTTGCTCGGAAATTAAATTTTTGAGGGGGGAGGAAAAGCGATGATAGTGTTTCTTCCGGAGATATTCATATACGAAGAAAAGGTGTAATACTATATAGGCTCATGAGCCGGAAATCCATAGGACACGAGCTCAAATGATTTTGGATGAACAGTAAACTGAAAACAAATAACGAAGAAATCCAAAAAATCTGATTTTTTTTACGTCAAGGATGAATAAGTTTTCTATGTGCATGCAAACTTTCATATATATATTTTTTAGTACTAAAAAAATAGCCTAGCATGCAAACTTTCATGACAATATGAAGTTGGGGATCAGGCGGTAACCAAATCCGGCCCATTAACCTGACGGCCCAGTATCGATCGGTGTCCCGTGCCATTATGTCTCGTGCGGGTGCAGTCCAAAAAGGATAAGAACAACATTAGAAAATGTCGTTTCAGACTTATAAAATGCTCCTCTCAGATGCCAGGCGCACCGGTCTGCGAGCCAGTCTCTGTCGAGAAATATACACTGTTCGATCAGTATTCTAGGATCCATTTTTTTTCTCACCAACGCTCTTTTCTCAAAGCGCATGATGCCCTCCATCTTACACATGCTGGTACTCCATTATCTGAGTAGTAGTAAGTTTGTTTCAAACATTTTTCTTAGTACAGTTTGTTTCAAACTTTTAAAACGCAGTAAAACTTTTTCTTAGTACATTTGTCCTCATCAGTAAAGCCCCTTTTTTCCAATGCAATGTTTTCGACAGCCCACTGGGAAGATATCCTACAGTGGCCACTTGGTCAGTGTAAAACTTCCGACTAATTATATGATAATACGGACCAAGTAATTATGACTTGTTTCACACGAAGCATGGACATTTCAACAGGAGAACAGCAACAAGCAGGCAGAGTACACTACACATTGCATGCTGTGATTATCTTTGTTTAACCCGATTCCCCAAACCCACCCACCCCCACCCCCTTGGAAAGCCCAACACCGAACCAGCACCGCAGTTTTTAACCCCTCCCCTCCCTCCCTAGTATCCTGTGCACAATTATAACCGCCCTCCTCTTTTCACCCTCCCAACACACAGCCACGCACCATGGTAAAAATGGGAAAGAACAAAGACAGAGAGTGAGAGAGATTAAACAAAAACAAAGGCACAGTAAGCATAAAATAACAAAGGCATCCACCACACCACCCCTGCCGTATTGTGACACTTTGGGCCGACCCGAGAGAGATCACGAGAGGGGGGATTAAAATTTTAAGCACCGTTTAGGAATCCCAACACTTGGAAATGGGCGCTCGCTTGCCTCACATCTCTCTCTCATCACACATTAAGCCATCTTTTACTTTAAACACACTCCCCCATGAGACTTGCTTGCCTACCCCCCGATACCATCAAATTTTTGCCCTTCCCAAGGGATCCTCAGCCGAGGTGGTGGGAATTGGCGGTAGTGCCCCTGGGGTTTTTGACAGGGGTTTTGACGGTGCCCTAGGGTTTAGAGGGTAAATAGGGGCGCTAGGGGAGTGTGCTTAGGGATTTGTACTGTTGGGATTAGCAATGGGGATAAGCGGCTGTTATTGGTTAGAGGGTGGGGTATGGGCTGAGCTGTTATCAATCCCAATGGGTTCCACTGGGTTTTTGTTTGTTATGTGGCCCATTTAAGGGCAGGCCCAATAAGTAGTTTTGGGGCGTTTAACAGGATAACTCTTTTAAGGAATATATTTTTGGGGAGAAACTTTCTATCTGTTCATAATCAATCACGCCGGTATAGAGAAGACAAGAGGTAACAAAAAATACAACCATGTGCATGGACCACCTAGCAACGATTATAAACAATGAAGCGAGCTGAAGGCGTGCCGCCGTCATCGTCGTTCCCTCGTCGGAGCCAAACATCATGCTAAGGTCCCACGGGACCAGCACACCAGAGTATCAACCATAGTTGATGAAAAGATTAATAGATCAAAAGGAACAAACCTTTAAATACACGAGTGAAGACCCGATCCCAATAGATGCATAGTGTTGTTTCTATTTCACTTTGCCAAACGTCTTCTATCTTCATCGTCATCCAAGGACAAAATGTCAAAGCTCCTCAAAACCTTCAAACTTAGCGCAACTTCCACAATTTTGGCCTTTAAGATGGAGCCTTGTCTGCCGGTGTTCGTTTTAGCTTTTTCAGTCCTTTGCAGGAAAATAATATTTTTTTATGATAAAAAATATTGAATTTCACCTGCTAATTGAACACGAGTTGAGGAAGGCAGCGTAGCCGTGATAGCTTTGCGATTCAAGTTTGTTGAACTTTGTTCTTCCTCTTGTCGAGGTTACAGGGGCAGCACATGTTTTTAGTTCTTCAATTTGACTAACGAAACATATGGTTATATACCATCAAAATCTATCGTTGAATTCATATTCAATAAGCTTTCTAAATTGTAAATTTATTGGCATATAACATATATTTTGTTAGTCAAATTGACACCCTAGAAACAAGCACACATCCTATGCACCCATTCGGAGGGAGTACTAGTTTATTGTTTGTTTTGTTATCGTTCTGTTTCATCACACACATAAAATGGAAATGGATCATCCTTTCCTATCTATCTTTGATGGTTCAAACCACATCAAGTGCTTGCGTGGCTTCTACCGCTAAGCTTACCTTGGTGAGATACAAAAATATTATGTGTGATACTATCTGTACATGGGTTTAATTGTTGGGAAACATAGTAATTTCCAAATTTTCCTACGCACACACATGATCATGGTGATGCATAGCAACAAGAGGGGAGAGTGTTGCCCACGTACCCTCGTAGACCGAAAGCGGAAGCATTAGCACAGCGCAGTTGATGTAGTCGTACGTCTTCACGATCCGACCGATCCAAGTACCGAACGTACGACACCTCCGAGTTCAGCACACGTTCAGCTTGATGACGTCCCTCGAACTCTGATCCAGCCGAGCTTTGAGGGAGAGTTCCGTCAGCACGACGGCATGGTGACGATGATGATGTTCTACCGACACAGGGCTTCGCCTAAACACTGCTACGATATGACCGAGGTAGATTATGATGGAGGGGGGCACCGCACACGACTAAGAGATCCAATAGATCAATTGTTGTGTCTCTAGGGGGTGCCTCCCTCCCCGTATATAAAGGAGTAGAGGAGGGGGAGAGGGCCGGCCACCCTTGGCGCGCCCTATGAGGAGTCCTACTCCCACCGAGAGTAGGACTCCCCCTTTTCCATGTTGGAGTAGAAGAGGAGAGGGAAGGAGAAAGAGGGAGAAAGGAAAGGGGGGCGCCGCCCCCCTTCCTAGTCCAATTCGGACTTGGGAGGGGAGGGGCGCGTGGGTGCCCCTTGGCCGCCTCTCCTATTCCACCAATTGGGCCCATGAGGCCCATTAACTTCCGGGGGGTTCCGGTTGTTGGGGAACGTAGTAATTTCAAAATTTTCCTACGCACACGCAAGATCATGGTGATGCATAGCAACTAGAGGGGAGAGTGTTGTCTACGTACCCTCGTAGACCGACAGCGGAAGCGTTATGACAACGCGGTTGATGTAGTCGTACATCTTCACGGTCCGACCGATCAAGCACTGAAACTACGGCACCTCCGAGTTTTAGCACATGTTCAGCTCGATGACGATCCCCGGACTCCGATCCAGCAAAGTGTCGGGGAAGAGTTCCGTCAGCACGACGGCGTGGTGAAGATCTTGATGTTCTACCGTCGCAGGGCTTCGCCTAAGCACCGCTACAATATTATCGAGGAGTATGGTGGAAGGGGGCACCGCACACGGCTAAGAAAACGATCACGAGGATCAACTTGTGTGTCTTGGGGTGCCCCCTGCCCCCGCATATAAAGGAGCAAGGGGGGAGGCCGGCCGGCCCTAGGGCGCGCTGTAACGGGCCGAGACCGATGTGCCAGGTGTCTTCCAGTTATTCGCTGTTGTTGCCTTGTCATTTGCTTGCGTGTCGCATCTTACCATGTCATCATGTGCATTGCATCTTCATGTTTTCAAAACTTACATCCGTCCGGGTTCTCCGAGTTCTCTTCGTTGTCCGTTCTGAGCCCAACCACACTTGCACGCGTCCGCGGCATGTCCGAAATAGCATTTTATAAGTGGCCGGAAAATGTTCTCGAAATGGGTTGAAAGTTGGTGTGCGGTCTTATTATAGTGTAGATAGACCGCCTGTCAAGTTTCATCGCATTCAGAGTTTGTTTGATAGCCCAACCGTTAAGCTATAGCGACAATATAACCGGTCTAACGTCGGACGTTTTCGGTTTCCGGAAACAGTTGCCGGGCTGCACTCCTCTCCTCTCATCTCAGCCCAACCTCTTTTCACAACCCACCTGCAGCCCACCTAAACCCCCCTCCGTTCCGGACCGTCAGATCGCGATCAGAGGCTCTGAAACGCTCCGAAAACCCCCTAGAACCCCAACCCTAGCCATTTTTGCTATAAAAGGGAACCCCCTTCCAAATCTGGACATTCTTCCACTCTCCTCATTTTCCGCACAGCACCAGCCTCCACCCGCCACTTGTCGCCGTCAGATCTGCTCCGCCGCTGCCACTTGGCCTCCTTCAGCGCCGCCACCTCGCCGTTGCCACATGGCGCCACCCCAGTGGGCAGCGTCGCCGCCCTGCCCAACCAGATGAGGCCACATCGCCCCTGGGTCTCCCCTCCACCGCGCGGCCCTGCAGGCCCACGGGGAGCCCATCGTGGGCCGCCCCAAGCCCGACCATTGTGCCCCGTCGCCTCGCTTGAGCTGGATCGGGAGAGCTAGATCCCGAGCTCCCTGCGCCACCGCCTGACCTCTCGCCGGAGTTGAGGACCCCGAGCGCCATGTCTCTCTCCCTCCCCTGCCCCTCCTTCTTCATCTCTCTCTCATAGAGCTCTCTCTCTCTCTCTCTCTCTCCCCGTGTCGCGCAGATCCTTGAGTTTTCGTCGCGCCGCCGCATGAAGTTCGCCGGAGATCGCGACCCCTGCCGTTTCTTTGCCCGGATTTGTGCCGCCCTCGCCGTCCTTGCCCACATCCGGTCAGATCCGGTGCCCAGGGACCGGATCCACCCATTCCCGTCGACAGCCGGGCCCATCCCCGCCGCCTGCCGCCGTCCCCTCGTCGGAATCCGTCGATCGCCGCCGTGTCGTTCCTCCTCTGCATGTGACCGCAAGTCGCGTGGCCCAACGCCTCCTCCTTGAGCTCGATCTGGGCCTGGCCCAGCTCCAACGCATGTGGATCCAGCAACTGGCCTCCCTCCAACTCTTGGGCCGTGGCCCATGGTGAGCCTCACCGCTGCGTGCCCTCCCACTGTTGGGCTAGTCATATCTGCCCTTTTAGTATTTTTTTCTCAGGACGAATTTGCTATTAATCCAGTGTTTTGTTGTTTTGTGAAAAACCCCTCATGCTTCATGCATTTGATAACTTCACAACTGTGCATCGGATTAAAATGTTTTATATATGAAACTTGCTTAGAATTTTGTCTATATTCATAATATCCAACTTTCATCTATGTTTGAAATGTTGAAAATGTTGTTTGATTAAATTTGCTCCTATGCCATGTTAAAATGCTTTAATTCATAACTGAATAACCATAGCTCGGTTTTAAATAATCTTTATATGTAAATGGGGTAGAAAAATACCTAGTTTAACATGGTGGCCTTACTTTGCATGTTTAAAAACCCTAAAATTGTGTTTAGGGCAGAACAATACCAAACCTAATATATGCATATGGGGATTTACCGGAATTGTTGTTTGTTGTTTCCGGCCTCCTTTAAACTTGACTAGATAGGTAGTTTTCTTTGCTTCACCCTCTTGCCATGTTTAACAACATTTAATATTGTTGGGTACATAAACGAAATCAAACTAAAAAACTTGTTGTGGTGTTTCGTCACTATGCAACTCGTTGCATATTGAGCTCCACTTAATTTGTAGGATTGATTGTGCACTTTGCCATGCCTTGCCATGTATCATTAAACCGGACATGCATCATACTTGGTTGTGCATCATGCCATGGTTATGTGATAGTTGTTTACCATGTTGTTTGCTCCTTTTCCGGTGTTGCTTCTTCAGGTTGGTTTCGATAACGTCGTGTTGTGAGGATCCGTTCATCTACGTTCGTTTGTCTTCTTCATGGACTCGTTCTTCTTCCTTGCGGGATCTCAGGCAAGATGACCATACCCTCGAAATCACTTCTATCTTTGCTTGCTAGTTGCTCGCTCTTTTGCTATGCCTATGCTGCGATACCTACCACTTGCTTATCATACCTCCCGTATTGTTGAACCAAGCCTCTAACCCACCTTGTCCTAGCAAACCGTTGTTTGGATATGTTACCGCTTTGCACAGCCCCTCTTATAGCGTTGTTAGTTGCAGGTGAAGATTGAAGTTTGTTCCTTGTTGGAACATGGCTATGTTGTTCCTTGTTGGAACATGTTTATATGTTGGGATATCACAATATATCTTATTTAATTAATGCATCTATATACTTGGTAAAGGGTGGAAGACTCGGCCTTATACCTGGTGTTTTGTTCCACTCTTGCCGCCCTAGTTTCCGTCATGTTGGTGTTATGTTCCCGGATTTTGCGTTCCTTACGCGGTTGAGTAATAATGGGAACCCCTTGACAGTTCGCCTTGAGTAAAACTCCTCCAGCAATGCCAAACATTGGTTTTACCATTCGCCACCTACCCCTTTTCTTTCCCTTGGGTTCTGCAGACTCAAGGGTCATCTTTATTTTAACCCCCCCGGGCCAGTGCTCCTCTGAGTGTTGGTCCAACTTGTCAGCTGCCGGTGACCACCAGGGGCAACTCTGGGCTGGCCTACCCGTACCTAAGACAATCTGAGTGTGCCCTAAGAAAGAGATATGTGCAGCTCCTATCGGGATTTGTCGGCACATTCGGGCGGTGTTGCTGGTTTAGTTTTACCTTGTCGAAATGTCTTGTAACCGGGATTTCGAGTCTGATCGGGTCTTCCCGCTAGAAGGAATATCCTTCATTGACCGTGAGAGCTTGTCATGGGCTAAGTTGGGACACCCCTGCAGGGTTTTGAACTTTCGAAAGCCGTGCCCGCAGTTATGGGCAGATGGGAATTTGTTAATGTCCGGTTGTAGAAATCCTGAAGTGGACCTTAATTAAAATACATCAACCGCGTGTGTAACCGTGATGGTCTCTTTCCGGCGGAGTCCGGGAAGTGAACACGATGTTGGAGTTATGCTTGACGTTGGTTGTTCTAGGATCACTTCTTGATCATAGTTTCTCGACCATGCTTTGCCTTCTCTTCTCGCTCTCTTTTGCGTATATGTTAGCCACCAAATATGCTAGTCGCTTGCTGCAGCTCCACCTCATACCCTTACTTTACCCATAAGCTTAAATAGTCTTGATCACGAGGGTTTGAGATTGCTGAGTCCCGGTGACTCACAGATACTTCCAAAACCAGTTTGCAGGTGCCGATGAGTCCGTGCAGATGACGCAACCCAGCTCAAGGAGGAGCTCAATGAAGATCTTGTCCTTTGTGTTGTTTCGTTCTAGTTGATTAGTAGTGGAGCCCAGTTGGGGTCGATCGGGGACCTTGTCGCTTTTGGGGTTCTTCTTTTATTTTGGTTCCGTAGTTGGACCTTGATTGTATCTGGTTGATGTAATGCTTTATTCATGTAATTGTGTGAAGTGGCGAGTGTAAGCCAACTATGTATCTTTTCCCCTATTGTATTACATGGGTTGTTTGCGAAGATTACCTCACTTGCGACATTGTTTTCAATGCGGTTATGCCTCTAAGTCGTGCTTCGATACGTGGGAGATATAGCCGCGTCGAGGGCGTTACAAGTTGGTAATCAGAGCCTTCCCCGACCTTAGGAGCCCCATTGCTTGATCGAACTAGCAGCCGAGTTGAGTCTAGAAAAATGTTTTGAGTCATTTAGGAATTATATATCGGAGAGTTTAGGAATTCTTCTTACTCCCCAGCCCCTTCATCGCTCTGGTAAGGCATCCCGATGTAGAGTTTTGACTCTTCTCTTCACAAATTTCACTAAAAAAAATTTAGGATCACGCGGGTATCTTGGAATCGTTCCGATGGATTTGTGACAAGAACATTGTTCCTGGTGCCTCCTGTCATTTAGGGGTTGTGGCAGTGTCCCGGGGAGTTGAGCTCCGAGGTGTTGTCGTCACAATTTTATCGTTGCAGTTCTGGAATACCTGAGATTAGTTTCGCCGACATCGAAAATCTCTTTTATGCAGTTGTTGGTGAGATAACCTCGACGCCACCCAGTACTGTGGCGGGAGTTCGGGAGTATTGCCATAACTCGTATAACGGATGCTTTTCGAAGGTTGAGGTAGATGATTTCCGAAGGTTTCTTGGTTATGTGTTGAAGGATGGATACAGCTGGATGTAGGATTTGTTAGTTTTGGGTGAGATATTATGCTTCCCCTGTATCCCCAACACCTGATTGCATAACCGGAAAATTTCGGGAGTTTATAAGTGGGAATTCAAGTAGCTCTTAGGATATCTTTCCGACAGATGTATGATTTGAAATTGGGGTTCGACGTCTAGTGGTCCGCCTATCCATGGTTGGTTTTATAGTGGTCTCGTTGTGTCTTAAAGAGTCCTTGGCTACGCCGACTCGGGGACGCTTCGTATGTCATGTGCACTGCCTTGTACATGACGGTGCTGTACGATCGAGTCCGTGTAGGCCCCACCACGAAAACTTCGGACGAAATCTCTATCATATGTTTGTTCTGGCTTATTCTGCAAGCCAATCCTTTGTTTTGTTTTGAGTTGTGGTATTCGAGTTGCTTCGAAGTCAAATGTTGATTCCATACCTTCCCCAAATGGTGTTCTCATACTCCTATGTGAATACTAATCCTTCTTGATAATCGAGATTGTCTTGTAAATCCCGTTCAACCGGTGTGTTTTCTCTTCAAGCGGATCCGTTCATTTTCAACATCCGCAAGATTCAATCTCAGCTTTCTCAACGTTGTTTGTTTCATCCGTCCCCAAGTTGCCTTTGTTTTCCCGCCCACCCACCCATTTTCTTCAAGGACTCAGATGTCTTAATCAAGTATCCTTTTATTCATGTGAAGTCTCTCCATTCTTTTCCATCAATATTCTTACCCGGTGGTTCTCAAGAAGATGTTCTACTAGTTCACCATTCTTCATTTTTTTCCATCTCCGGCGGATCCAATTCAAGCTTTGTTGATCATATCTTTTCCTCATTTCTATGCTTTCTCATGCCGGTGCACCTAATATTCATTCATTTCTCGCTATTCAATTATTCCGGAATGCTTAAGATATCTCGAAGATTCGTGTTTCCACTCTACTTTCATTCAAGCTATTTCGAGGTCCTATCGTATTCAAACAATTTAATTCAACCGGTGCTTTCACTCTTAAATCGTTCAACGGTGTTTCTTTTGAGTGGGCCCTAACCCACAGGTCTTTTCCCAGGATCTTACCTGACTCTTCTTATTTTCCCGGAGCTATTCCCAAATTATTTTCAAAGTTTGACGTAAGAATGAGTTATCATCAGTCAATTGCCTTCTCCAAGATCTTTCAAATTCTTTTCATCATTGGTTCAACCTTTATAATTTTCATCCCGGAGTATCTCAACAACTCTTGTTGGTGTTTCTCGTTGTCATTCTCAACATTTGAAGACCGAAGAAGAGTTTTACCTCCAAATCTTGTCCGTTCTCTCAGAGACTCGTGATTCTAGCTTGTTACCTTCCTCTCATAATTGTTTTCGTTTGTGATAATTCTTTTCACCCATCCGGAGTAATTCAGAGTATTTTCAGTTTGATTCTCCGGAGCCCATCATCTCATAATTATTCATTCCCAGCTTTCAGTTATCGTTCTCCTAATCTTACCAGTGCTTCATTCAAGTGATCTCTAATCAGTTCGTGATCCCTCCGTTCTCATGGATCTGAATTCTCTCATGTATCTTCGTTCATTTGTCAATTCTTACCCGGTGATTCATCCATTTATTTCGTTCATCTCCAATTCTTACGGCGGTTCATTCAAGATTTTCTCTTCCTTTGTTATCGTAACAATTTAATTCGATGTTCCAATCCTACCGGTGGTTCGTTGAAGACCTTCCCAAGTTTATGTTATACCTCTCTTAATCCTTGATACGAGAATAAGTAGTGTGCCAAATCCGTTGATTGTCATCAATTTAATTGGTGAAGGATAAGCATAATGTAATTCTTATTCTTGTTTCATCCAAATGATTAATTCCCTATTCCGGAGGCTCATCAAATTCTTGATCTCAATTGTTCATCTTCTCTTTTCCCGGAGTTCCAACCTTTTTCAAATATTTCATCACGGAGATCCATATAAGTCATTACAAGGATTCACCTTGTGCTTTCAACTTCTCTTTCTTTCGTTTGATCATTCTTTCATTACCGGAGTTCTTCATGGAGGTTCTACATGATGGTTAATAAAGGATTTAATTCCTTCTCCAAGTTTTTCATCGACATTCTTTTCTAAGAAGCTCAAGCTTTCTTCATATTGTAATCTGGAGTGCAATTCTTTCTACCGTATCATTGGAGGTGGTATTATGCCATTCTTGATAATTTGAGTTCATGTTTCATGATTCACATGGTGTTAAGAATGAGGTATTTTAAATCCATCAATCTCGTCATTGGAGTTATCTGGGGTTATATTCCACCTAAAGCTTTCCCTAAGGATTGTTGCTATTTATGGTGCTTATAAATGACCCTAGTTCTTCATCTATCCTCCCGGTGAAATATTTTCTCGTCTCCTTGTTGATATCAATCCAATTCTTCTTCCCGTGAGTGGCAGGTTGTCACCTCATAATTTTGATATGTATTCCATAAGACCATATCAAGCTTATTCTTTTCGTTGTTGTTAATTCAACAACTCCGTTCGACCCTTCTCCTAAAGATGCCTTTTCAAGCTCTTTGTAGCAGAACTTGGCATTTTCTTCTACATTCTTTTGTCTCAATTATCTTTATTCTATTCTTTCTCACGGAGGTCTAGTGATGTTGCTCTTTTCACTCCTCATCTTGGTTTGTCAAGATCATGTTCAATTTCTTTCATTTATAGTCGAAATGTTGTCCAAATTATATCAGTCTTATTCCTTCTCTATCTTGTGTAACCGGAGTGTCGTGTCCTCTCCTCAAGTTCTTTTCACCGTATCAAGTCTTGCATAACTTCTCAACCGGGGTGCTGCTCGAAGTTGTTCTTCCTTGTCCCTCTTTTCTAACGGAGTGTTTTCAACTTCGTTCATCTCCGGTGTATTCTTTTCTCGAAATGGCTTAACTTTTTTTCAAGGTTCTTGGTCTCACTTATTGGTCAAAGAAGCAACATAGTTTTACCTCTTCTCTTTCTCTTCCGTTTTCCCTCCGGTGCCATTCTAGATCTCGGGACGAGATCCTCTCGTAGTGTTGGAGTGTTGTAACGCCCCGAGACCGATGTGCCAGGTGTCTTCCAGTTATTCGCTGTTGTTACCCTGTCATTTGCTTGCGTGTCGCATCTTACCATGTCATCATGTGCATTGCATCTTCATGTTTTCAAAACTTGCATCCGTCCGGGTTCTCTGAGTTCTCTCCGTTGTCCGTTCTGAGCCCAACCACACTTGCATGCGCCCGCGGCATGTCCGAAATAGCATTTTATAAGTTGCCGGAAAATGTTCTCGGAATGGGTTGAAAGTTGGCGTGCGGTCTTATTATAGTGTAGATAGACCGCCTGTCAAGTTTCATCGCATTCAGAGTTCGTTTGATAGCCCAACCGTTAAGCTATAGCGACAATATAGCCGGTCTAACGTCGGACGTTTTCGGTTTCCGGAAACAGTTGCCGGGCTGCACTCCTTTCCTCTCATCTCAGCCCAACCTCTTTTCACAACCCACCTGCAGCCCACCTAAACCCCCCTCCGTTCCGGACCGTCAGATCGCGATCGGAGGCTCTGAAACGCTCCGAAAACCCCCTAGAACCCCAACCCTAGCCATTTTTGCTATAAAAGGGAACCCCCCTTCCAAATCTGGACATTCTTCCACTCTCCTCCTCATTTTCAGCGCAGCCCCAGCCTCCACCCGCCACTTGTCGCCGTCAGATCTGCTCCGCCGCCGCCACTTGGCCTCCTCCAGCGCCGCCACCTCGCTGTTGCCACATGGCGCCACCCCAGTGGGCAGCATCGCCGCCCTGCCCAACCAGATGAGGCCACGTCGCCCCTGGGTCTCCCCTCCACCGCGCGGCCCTGCAGGCCCACGGGGATCCCATCATGGGCCGCCCCAAGCCCGACCGTTGTGCCCCGTCGCCTCGCTTGAGCTGGATCGGGAGAGCTCGATCCCGAGCTCCCTGCGCCACCGCCTGACCTCTCGCCGGAGTTGAGGACCCCGAGCGCCCTGTCTCTCTCCCTCCCCTGCCCCTCCTTCTTCATCTCTCTCTCACAGAGCTATCTCTCTCTCCCCGTGTCGCGCAGATCCTCGAGTTTTCGTCATGCCGCCGCATGGAGTTCGCCGGAGATCGCGACCCCCGCCGTTTCTTCGCCCGGATCTGTGCCGCCCTCGCCGTCCTTGCCCATATCCGGTCAGATCCGGTGCCCAGGGACCGGATCCACCCATTCCCGTCGTCAGCCGGGCCCATCCCCGCCGCCTGCCGCCGTCCCCTCGTCGGAATCTGTCGGTTGCCGCCGTGTCGTTCCTCCTCTGCATGTGGCCGCAAGTCGCGTGGCCCAGCGCCTCCTCCTTGAGCTCGATCTGTGCCTGACCCAACTCCAACGCATGTGGATCCAGCAACTGGCCTCCCTCCAACTCCTGGGCCGTGGCCCATGGTGAGCCTCACCGCTGCGCTCCCTCCCACTGTTGGGCTAGTCATATCCGGCCCTTTTAGTATTTTTTTCCTCGGGACGAATTTGCTATTAATCCAGTGTTTTGCTGTTTTGCGAAAGAACCCTCATGCTTCATGCATTTAATAACTTCACAACTATGCATCGGATTAAAATGTTTTATATATGAAACTTGCTTAGAATTTTGTCTAGATTCATAATATCCAACTTTCATCTATGTTTGAAATGTTTAAAATGTTGTTTGATTAAATTTGCTCCTATGCCATGTTAAAATGCTTTAATTCATAACTAAATAACCATAGCTCGGTTTTAAATAATCTTTATATGTAAATGGGGTAGAAAAATGCCTAGTTTAACATGGTGACCTTACTTTGCATGTTTAAAAACCCTAAAATTGTGTTTAGGGCAGAACAATACCAAACCTAATATATGCATATGGGGATTTACCGGAATTGTTGTTTGTTGTTTCCGGCCTCATTTAAACTTGACTAGATAGGTAGTTTTCTTTGCTTCACCCTCTTGCCATGTTTAACAACATTTAATATTGTTGGGTACATAAACGAGATCAAACTAAAAAACTTGTTGTGGTGTTTCGTCACTATGCAACTCGTTGCATATTGAGCTCCACTTAATTTGTAGGATTGATTGTGCACATTGCCATGCCTTGCCATGTATCATTAAACCGGACATGCATCACACTTGGTTGTGCATCATGCCATGGTTATGTGATAGTTGTTTACCATGTTGTTTGCTCCTTTTCCGGTATTGCTTCTTCAGGTTGGTTCCGATAACGTCGTGTTGTGAGGATCCGTTCATCTACGTCCGTTTGTCTTCTTCATGGACTCGTTCTTCTTCCTTGCGGGATCTCAGGCAAGATGACCATACCCTTGAAATCACTTCTATCTTTGCTTGCTAGTTGCTCGCTCTTTTGCTATGCCTATGCTGCGATACCTACCACTTGCTTATCATACCTCCCGTATTGTTGAACCAAGCCTCTAACCCACCTTGTCCTAGTCGCTTTGCTCAGCCCCTCTTATAGGGTTGTTAGTTGCAGGTGAAGATTGAAGTTTGTTCCTTGTTGGAACATGGCTATGTTGTTCCTTGTTGGAACATGTTTATATGTTGGGATATCACAATATATCTTATTTAATTAATGCATCTATATACTTGGTAAAGGGTGGAAGACTCGACCTTATGCCTGGTGTTTTGTTCCACTCTTGCCGCCCTAGTTTCCGTCATATAGGTGTTATGTTCCTGGATTTTGTGTTCCTTACGCGGTTGGGTAATAATGGGAACCCCTTGACAGTTTGCCTTGAGTAAAACTCCTCCAGCAATGCCCAACATTGGTTTTACCATTCGCCACCTACCCCTTTTCTTTCCCTTGGGTTCTGCAGATTCAAGGGTCATATTTATTTTAACCCCTCCCCCCGGGCCAGTGCTCCTCTGAGTGTTGGTCCAACCTGTCAGCTGCCGGTGGCCACCAGGGGCAACTCTGGGCTGGCCTACCCGTACCTAAGACAATCTGAGTGTGCCCTGAGAAAGAGATATGTGCAGCTCCTATCGGGATTTGTCGGCACATTCGGGCGGTGTTGCTGGTTTAGTTTTACCTTGTCGAAATGTCTTGTAACCGGGACTCCGTGTCTGATCGGGTCTTCCCGCTAGAAGGAATATCCTTCGTTGACCGTGAGAGCTTGTCACGGGCTAAGTTGGGACACCCCTGCAGGGTTTTGAACTTTCAAAAGCCGTGCCCGCGGTTATGGGCAGATGGGAATTTGTTAATGTCCGGTTGTAGAAATCCTGAAGTTGACCTTAATTAAAATACATCAACCGCGTGCGTAACCGTGATGGTCTCTTTCTAGCGGAGTCCGGGAAGTGAACACGGTGTTGGAGTTATGCTTGACGTAGGTTGTTCTAGGATCACTTCTTGATCATAGTTTCTCGACCGTGCTTTGCCTTCTCTTCTCGCTCTCTTTTGCGTATATGTTAGCCACCAAATATGACAGTCGCTTGCTGCAGCTCCACCTCATAGCCTTACTTTACCCATAAGCTTAAATAGTCTTGATCGCGAGGCTGTGAGATTGCTGAGTCCCCGTGACTCACAGATACTTCCAAAACCAGTTTGCAGGTGCCGATGAGTCCGTGCATATGACGCAACCCAGCTCAAGGAGGAGCTCAATGAAGATCTTGCCCTTTGTATTGTTTCTTTCTAGTTGATCAGTAGTGGAGCCCAGTTGGGGTCGATCGGGGACCTTGTCGCTTTTGGGGTTCTTCTTTTATTTTTGTTCTCTAGTTGGACCTTGATTGTATCTGGTTGATGTAATGCTTTATTCATGTAATTGTGTGAAGTGGCGAGTGTAAGCCAACTATGTATCTTTTCCCCTATTGTATTACATGGGTTGTTTGCGAAGATTACCTCACTTGCGACATTGCTTTCAATGCGGTTATGCCTCTAAGTCGTGCTTCGACTCGTGGGAGATATAGCCGCATCGAGGGCGTTACACGCGCCAAGGAGGAGGAGTCCTCCTCCTATTAGGAGTAGGACTCCCCTCTTTCCTACTCCTACTAGGAGGGGGAAAGGAAGGGGGAGAGGGAGAAGGAAAGGGGGGCGCCGCCCCCCCCCTCTCCTAGTCCAATTCGTACCAGAGGGGGAGGGGCGTGCGGCCCACCCTGGCCGCCCCTCTCTCTCTCCACTAGGGCCCATAAGTCCCATTACTTCTCCCGGGGGGGGGGGGGTTCCAGTAACCCTCCGGCACTCCGGTTTTCTCCGAAATCACCCGGAACCCTTCCGGTGTCCGAATATAGCCGTCCAATATATCAATCTTTATGTCTCGACCATTTCGAGACTCATCGTCATGTCCGTGATCACATCCGGGACTCCGAACTAACTTCAGCACATCAAAACTCATAAACTCATAATATAACTGTCATCGAAACCTTAAGCGTGCGGACCCTACGGGTTCGAGAACAATGTGGACATGACCGAGACATGTCTCCGGTCAATAACTAATAGCGGAACCTGGATGCTCATATTGGCTCCCACATATTCTACGAAGATCTTTATCGGTCAGACCGCATAACAACATACGTTGTTCCCTTTGTCATCGGTATGTTACTTGCCCGAGATTCGATCGTCGGTATCTCAATACCTAGTTCAATCTCGTTACCGGCAAGTCTCTTTACTCGTTTCGTAATACATCATCTCGCAACTAACTCATTAGTTGTAATGCTTGCAAGGCTTATGTGATGTGCATTACCGAGAGAGCCCAGAGACACCTCTCCGACAATCGGAGTGACAAATCCTAATCTCGAAATACGCCAACCCAACATTTACCTTTGGAGACACCTTTAGAGCTCCTTTATAATCACCCAGTTACGTTGTGACGTTTGGTAGCACACAAAGTGTTCCTCCTGCAAACGGGAGTTGCATAATCTCATAGTCATAGGAACATGTATAAGTCGTGAAGAAAGCAATAGCAACATACTAAACGATCGGGTGCTAAGCTAATGGACTGGGTCAATTCAATCACATCATTCTCCTAATAATGTGATCCCGTTAATCAAATGATAACACATGTCTATGGTTAGGAAACATAACCATCTTTGATTAACGAGCTAGTCAAGTAGAGGCATACTAGTGACGTTTAGTTTGTCTATGTATTCACACAAGTATTATGTTTCCGGATAATACAATTCTAGCATGAATAATAAACATTTATCATGATATAAGGAAATAAAATAATAACATTATTATTGCCTCTAGGGCATATTTCCTTCAGTCTCCCACTTGCACTAGAGTCAATAATTTAGATTACACAGTAATGATTCTAACACCCATGGAGCTTTAGTGTTGATCATGTTTTACTCGTGGAAGAGGCTTAGTCAACGGGTCTGCAACATTCAGATCTGTATGTATCTTGCAAATCTCTATGTCTCCCACCTGGACTAGATCCCGGATGGAATTGAAGCGTCTCTTGATGTGCTTGGTTCTCTTGTGAAATCTGGATTCCTTTGCCAAGGCAATTGCACCAGTATTGTCACAAAAGATTTTCATTGGACCCGATGCACTAGGTATTACACCTAGATAGGATATGAACTCCTTCATCCAGAATCCTTCGTTTGCTGCTTCCGAAGCAGCTATGTACTCCGCTTCACATGTAGATCCCGCCACAACGCTTTGTTTAGAACTGCACCAACTGACAGCTCCATCGTTTAATGTAAACACGTATCCGGTTTGCGATTTAGAATCGTCCGGATCAGTGTCAAAGCTTGCATCAATGTAACCATTTACGATGAGGTCTTTGTCACCTCCATATATGAGAAACACATCCTTAGTCCTTTTTAGGTATTTCAGGATGTTCTTGACCGCTGTCCAGTGATCCACTCCTGGATTACTTTGGTACCTCCCTGCTAGACTTATAGCAAGACATACATCAGGTCTGGTACACAGCATTGCATACATGATAGAGCCTATGGCTAAAGCATAGGGAACATCTTTCATTTTCTCTCTATCTTCTACATTGGTCGGGCATTGAGTCTTACTCAATTTCACACCTTGTAACACAGGCAAGAATCCTTTCTTTGCTTGATCCATTTTGAACTTCTTCAAAACTTTGTCAAGGTATGTGCTTTGTGAAAGTCCAATTAAGCGTCTTGATCTATCTCTATAGATCTTAATGCCCAATATGTAAGCAGTTTCACCGAGGTCTTTCATTGAAAAACTCTTATTCAAGTATCCCTTTATGCTATCCAGAAATTCTATATCATTTCTGATTAGTAATATGTCATCTACATATAATATCAGAAATGCTACAGAGCTCCCACTCACTTTATTGTAAATACAGGCTTCTCCAAAAGTCTATACAAAACCAAATTCTTTGATCACACTATCAAAGCGTTTATTCCAACTCTGAGAGGCTTGCACCAGTCCATAAATGGATCGCTGGAGCTTGCACACTTTGTTAGCTCCCTTTGGATCGACAAAACCTTCCGGCTGCATCATATACAACTCTTCTTCCAGAAATCCATTCAGGAATGCAGTTTTGACATCCATATGTCAAATTTCATAATCATAAAATGCGACAATTGCCAACATGATTCGGACAGACTTGAGCATCGCTACGGGTGAGAAGGTCTCATCGTAGTCAATCCCTTGAACTTGTCGGAAACCTTTTGCGACAAGTCGAGCTTTGTAGACAGTAACATTACCGTCAGCGTCAGTCTTCTTCTTGAAGATCCATTTATTCTCAATTGCTTGCCGATATTTGGGCAAGTCAACCAAAGTCCACACTTTGTTCTCATACATGGATCCCATCTCAGATTTCATGGCTTCAAGCCATTTTGCGGAATCTGGGCTCACCATCGCTTCTCCATAGTTCGTAGGTTCATCATGATCTAGTAGCATGACTTCCAGAACAGGATTACCGTACCACTCTGGTGCGGATCTTACTCTGGTTGATCTACGAGGTTCAGTAGTATCTTGTTCTGAAGTTTCATGATCATCATCATTAGCTTCCTCACTAATTGGTGTAGGTGTCACAGAAACCGGTTTCTGTGATGTACTACTTTCCAATAAGGGACCAGGTACAGTTACCTCATCAAGTTCTACTTTCCTCCCACTCACTTCTTTCGAGAGAAACTCCTTCTCTAGAAAGTTTCTGAATTTAGCTACAAAAGTCTTGCCTTCGGATCTGTGATAGAAGGTGTATCCAATAGTTTCCTTTGGATATCCTATGAAGACACATTTCTCCGATTTGGGTTCGAGCTTATCAGGTTGAAGCTTTTTCACATAAGCATCGCAGCCCCAAACTTTCAGAAACGACAACTTTGGTTTCTTGCCAAACCACAATTCATAAGGCGTCGTCTCAACGTATTTTGATGGTGCCCTATTTAACGTGAATGCGGCCGTCTCTAGAGCATAACCCCAAAACGATAGCGGTAAATCAGTAAGAGACATCATAGATCGCACCATATCAAGTAAAGTACAATTACGACGTTCGGACACACCATTACGCTATGGTGTTCCGGGTGGCGTGAGTTGCGAAACTATTCCGCATTGTTTCAAATGTACACCAAACTCGTAACTCAAATATTCTCCTCCACGATCAGATCGTAGAAATTTTATTTTCTTGTTACGATGATTTTCAACTTCACTCTGAAAATCTTTGAACTTTTCAAATGTTTCAGACTTATGTTTCATTAAGTAGATATACCCATATCTGCTTAAGTCATCTGTGAAGGTGAGAAAATAACGATATCCGCCACGAGCCTCAACATTCATCGGACCACATACATTTGTATGTATGATTTCCAACAAATCGGTTGCTCTCTCCATTGTACCGGAGAATAGTGTTTTTGTCATCTTACCCATAAGGCACGGTTCGCAAGTACCTAGTGATTCATAATCAAGTGGTTCCAAAAGTCCATCAGTATGGAGTTTCTTCATGCGCTTTACACCAATATGACCTAAACGGCAGTGCCACAAATAAGTTGCGCTATCATTATCAACTCTGCATCTTTTGGTTTCAACATTATGAATATGTGTGTCACTACTATCAAGATTTAATAAGAATAGACCATTCTTCATGGGTGCATGACCATAAAAGATTTTACTCATATAAATAGAACAACCATTATTCTCTGATTTAAATGAATAACCCTCTCGCATTAAACAAGATCCAGATATAATGTTCATGCTCAACGCTAGCACCAAATAACAATTATTTAGGTCCAATACTAATCCCGAAGGTAGATGTAGAGGTAGTGTGCCGACCGCGATCACATCGACTTTGGAACCATTTCCCACGCGCATCGTCACCTCGTCCTTAGCCAATCTTCGCTTAATCCGTAGTCCCTGTTTCGAGTTGCAAATGTTAGCAACAGAACCAATATCAAACACCCAGGTGCTACTGCGAGCATTAGTAAGGTACACATCAATAACATGTATATCGCATATACCTTTGTTCACCTTGCCATCCTTCTTATCCGCCAAATACTTGGGGCAGTTCCGCTTCCAGTGACCAGTCTGCTTGCGGTAGAAGCACTCAGTTTCAGGCTTAGGTCCAGATTTGGGTTTCTTCTCTTGAGCAGCAACTTGCTTGCTGTTCTTTTTGAAGTTCCCCTTCTTCTTCCCTTTGCCCTTTTTCTTGAAACTAGTGGTCTTGTTGACCATCAACACTTGATGCTCCTTCTTGATTTCTACTTCCGCAGCTTTCAGCATTGCGAAGAGCTCGGGAATAGTCTTATTCATCCCTTGCATATTATAGTTCATCACGAAGCTCTTGTAGCTAGGTGGCAGTGATTGGAGAATTCTGTCAATGACGCAATCATCTGGAAGATTAACACCCAATTGAATCAAGTGATTATTATACCCAGACATTTTGAATATATGCTCACTGACAGAACTATTCTCCTCCATCTTGCAGCTATAGAACTTATTGGAGACTTCATATCTCTCAATCCGAGCATTTGCTTGAAATATTAACTTCAACTCCTGGAACATCTCATATGCTCCATGACGTTCAAAACGTCGTTGAAGTCCCGAGTCTAAGCCGTAAAGCATGGCACACTAAACTATCAAGTAGTCATCATCTTTGCTCTGCCAGACGTTCATAACATCTGGTGTTGCTCCAGGAGCAGGCCTGGCACCCAGCGGTGCTTCCAGGATGTAATTCTTCTTTGCAGTAATGAGGATAATACTCAAGTTATGGACCCAGTCCGTGTAATTGCTACCATCATCTTTCAACTTTGCTTTCTCAAGGAACACATTAAAATTCAACGGAACAACAACACGGGCCATCTATCTACAACCAAACATAAACAAGAAAGATACCATCAGCTACTAAGTTCATGATAAATTTAAGTTCAATTAATCATATTACTAAAGAACTCCCACTTAGATAGACATCCCTCTAATCCTCTAAGTGATCACATGATCCAAATCAACTAAACCATGTCCGATCATCACGTGAGATGGAGTAGTTTCATTGGTGAACATCACTATGTTGATCATATCTACTATATGATTCACGCTCGACCTTTCTGTCTCCGTGTTCCGAGGCCATATCGGTATATGCTTGGCTCGTCAAGTATAACCTGAGTATTCCGCGTGTGCAACTGTTTTGCACCCGTTGTATTTGAACGTAGATCCTATCACACCCGATCATCACGTGGTGTCTCAGCACGAAGAACTTTCGCAACGGTGCATACTCAGGGAGAACACTTCTTCATAATTAGTGAGAGATCATCTTAAAATGCTACCGTCAATCAAAGCAAGATAAGATGCATAAAAGATAAACATCACATGCAATCAATATAAGTGATATGATATGGCCATCATCATCTTGTGCTTGTGATCTACATCTTCGAAGCACCGTCATGATCACCATCATCACCGGCGCGACACCTTGATCACTATCGTAGCATCGTTGTCATCTCGCCAATCTTATGCTTCCACGACTATCGCTACCGCTTAGTGATAAAGTAAAGCATTACAGCGCAATTGCATTGCATACAATAAAGCGACAACCATATGGCTCCTGCCAGTTGCCGATAACTCGGTTACAAAACATGATCATCTCATACAATAAAATTTAGCATCATGTCTTGACCATATCACATCACAACATGCCCTGCAAAAACAAGTTAGACGTCCTCTACTTTGTTGTTGCAAGTTTTACGTGGCTGCTACGGGCTTAAGCAAGAACCAATCTTACCTACGCATCAAAACCACAACGATAGTTTGTCAAGTTTGTGCTATTTTAACCTTCGCAAGGACCGGGCATAGCCACACTCGGTTCAACTAAAGTTGGAGAAACTAACACCCGCCAGCCACCTGTGTGCAAAGCACGTCGGTAGAACCACTCTCGCGTAAGCGTACGCATAATGTCGGTCCGGGCCGCTTCATCCAACAATATCGCCGAACCAAAGTATGACATGCTGGTAAGCAGTATGACTTATATCGCCCACAACTCACTTGTGTTCTACTCGTGCATATAACATCAACACATAAAACCTAGGCTCAGATGCCACTTTGGGGAACGTAGTAATTTCAAAATTTTCCTACGCACACGCAAGATCATGGTGATGCATAGCAACTAGAGGGGAGAGTGTTGTCTACGTACCCTCATAGACCAACAACGGAAGCGTTATGACAACGCGGTTGATGTAGTCGTACGTCTTCACGGTCCGACCGATCAAGCACCGAAACTACAACACCTCCGAGTTTTAGCACACGTTTAGCTCGATGACGATCCCCGGACTCCGATCCAGCAAAGTGTCGGGGAAGAGTTTCGTCAGCACGACGGTGTGGTGATGATCTTGATGTTCTACCGTTGCAGGGCTTCGCCTAAGCACCGCTACAATATTATCGAGAAGTATGGTGGAAGGGGGCACCACACACGGCTAAGAAAACGATCATGAGGATCAACTTATGTGTCTTGGGGTGCCCCCTGCCCCCGTATATAAAGGAGTAAGGGGGGAGGCCGGCCGGCCCTAGGGCGCGGCAAGGAGGAGTCCTCCTCCTAGTAGGAGTAGGACTCCCCTCTTTCCTACTCCAACTAGGAGGGGGAAAGGAAGGGGGAGAGGGAGAAGGAAAGGGGGGTGCCGCCCCCCCTCTCCTAGTCCAATTCGGACCAGAGGGGGAGGGGGCGTGCGGCCCACCCTGGCCGCCCCTCTCTCTCTCCACTAGGGCCCATAAGGCCCATTACTTCTCCCCGGGGGGTTCTGGTAACCCTCCGGCACTCCGGTTTTCTCCGAAATCACCCGGAACCCTTCCGTTGTCCGAATATAGCCGTCCAATATATCAATCTTTATGTCTCGACTATTTCGAGACTCCTCGTCATGTCCGTGATCACATCCTGGACTCCAAACTAACTTCGGTACATCAAAACTCATAAACTCATAATATAACTGTCATCGAAACCTTAAGCGTGCGGACCCTACGGGATCGAGAACAATGTAGACATGACCGAGACATGTCTCCGGTCAATAACCAATAGCAGAACCTGGATGCTCATATTGGCTCCCACATATTCTACGAAGATCTTTATCGGTCAGACCGCATAACAACATACGTTGTTCCCTTTGTCATCGGTATGTTACTTGCCCGAGATTCGATCGTCGGTATCTCAATACCTAGTTCAATCTCGTTACCGGCAAGTCTCTTTACTCGTTTCATAATACATCATCTCACAACTAACTCATTAGTTGTAATGCTTGCAAGGCTTATGTGATGTGCATTACCAAGAGGGCCCAGAGATACCTCTCCGACAATCGGAGTGACAAATCCTAATCTCGAAATACGCCAACCCAACATTTACCTTTGGAGACACCTGTAGAGCTCCTTTATAATCACCTAGTTACTTGTGACGTTTGGTAGCACACAAAGTGTTCCTCCGGCAAATGGAAGTTGCATAATCTCATAGTCATAGGAACATGTATAAGACATGAAGAAAGCAATAGCAACATACTAAACGATCGGGTGCTAAGCTAATGGAATGGGTCGTGTCAATCACATCATTCTCCTAATAATGTGATCCCGTTAATCAAATGACAACACATGTCTATGGTTAGGAAACATAACCATCTTTGATTAACGAGCTAGTCAAGTAGAGGCATACTAGTGACGTTTAGTTTGTCTATGTATTCACACAAGTATTATGTTTCCGGATAATACAATTCTAGCATGAATAATAAACATTTATCATGGTATAAGGAAATAAAATAATAACATTATTATTGCCTCTAGGGCATATTTCCTTCACCGGTAACCCCCCGGTACTCCGGTATATCCGATGACCCCCAGAACCATTCCGGTGTCCGAATATAGTCGTCCAATATATCAATCTTCATGTCTCGACCATTTCGAGACTCCATGTCATGTCCGTGATCACATCCGGGACTCCGAACTATCTTCGGTACATCAAAACACATAAACTCATAATATAACCATCATCGAACTTTAAGCGTGCGGACCCTACGGGTTCGAGAACTATGTAGACATGACTGAGACACGTCTCCGGTCAATAACCAATAGCGGAACCTGGATTCTCATATTGGCGCCTACATATTCTACGGAGATCTTTATCGGTCAAACCGCATAACAACATACGTTGTTCCCTTTGTCATCGGTATGTTACTTGCCCGAGATTCGATCGTTGGTATCTCAATACCTAGTTCAATCTCGTTACCGGCAAGTCTCTTTACTCGTTCCGTAATACATCATCCCACAACTAACTCACTATTTGCAATGCTTGCAAGGCTTAAGTGATGTGTATTACCGAGTGGGCCCAGAGATACCTCTTCGACAATCGGAGTGACAAATCCTAATCTTGAAATACGCCAACCCAACAAGTACCTTCGGAGACACTTGTAGAGCATCTTTATAATCACTCAGTTACGTTGTGACATTTGGTAGCACACAAAGTGTTCCTCTGATAAACGGGAGTTGCATAATCTCATAGTCATAGGAACATGTATAAGTCATGAAGAAAGCAATAGCAACAAACTAAACGATCAAGTGCTAAGCTAACGGAATGGGTCAAGTCAATCACATCATTCTCCTAATGATGTGATCCCGTTAATCAAATGACAACTCTTTGTCTATGGTTAGGAAACATAACCATCTTTGATTCAACGAGCTAGTCAAGTAGAGGCATACTAGTGACGTTTAGTTTGTCTATGTATTCCCACACGTATCATGTTTCCGGTTAATACAATTCTAGCATGAATAATAAACATTTATCATGATATAAGGAAATAAATAATAACTTTATTATTGCCTCTAGGGCATATTTACTTCAGTCTCCCACTTGCACTAGAGTCAATAATCTAGATTACACAGTAATGATTCTAACACCCATGGAGCCTTGGTGCTGATCATGTTTTGCCTGTGGAAGAGGCTTAGTCAACGGGTCTGCAACATTCAGATCCGTATGTATCTTGCAAATCTTTATGTCTCCCACCTGGACTAGATCCCGGATGGAATTGAAGCGTCTCTTGATGTGCTTGGTTCTCTTGTGAAATCTGGATTCCTTTGCCAAGGCAATTGCACCAGTATTGTCACAAAAGATTTTCATTGGACCCGATGCACTAGGTATGACACCTAGATCGGATATGAACTCCTTCATCCAGAATCCTTCGTTTGCTGCTTCCGAAGCAGCTATGTACTCCGCTTCACATGTAGATCCCGCCACAACGCTTTGTTTAGAACTGCACCAACTGACAGCTCCACCATTTCATAAAAACACGTATCCGGTTTGCGATTTAGAATCGTCCGGATCAGTGTCAAAGCTTGCATCGACGTAATCGTTTACGACGAGCTCTTTGTCACCTCCATAAACAAGAAACATTTCCTTCGTCCTTTTCAGGTATTTCAGGATGTTCTTGACCGCTGTCAAGTGATCCACTCCTCGATTACTTTGGTACCTCCCTGCTAAACTAATAGCAAGACACATATCAGGTGTGGTACACAACATTGCATACATGATAGAGCCTATGGCTGAAGCATAGGGAACATCTTTCATTTTCTCTTTATCTTCTGCAGTGGTCGGGCATTGAGTCTTACTCAACTTCACACCTTGTAACACAGGCAAGAACCCTTTCTTTCATTGATCCATTTTGAATTTCTTCAAAACTTTGTCAAGGTATGTGCTTTGTGAAAGTCTAATTAAGTGTCTCGATCTATCTCTATAGATCTTGATGCCCAATATATAAGCAGCTTCACCGAGGTCTTTCATTGAAAAACTCTTATTCAAATATCCTTTTATGCTATCCAGAAATTCTATATCATTTACAATCAACAATATGTCATCCATATATAATATCAGAAATGCTACAGAGCTCCCACTCACTTTCTTGTAAATACAGGCTTCTCCAAAAGTCTGTATAAAACCATATGCTTTCTCACACTATCAAAACGTTTATTCCAACTCCGAGAGGCTTGCACCAGTCCATAAGTGGATCGCTGGATCTTGCACACTTTGTTCGCTCCCTTTGGATCGACAAAACCTTCCGGTTGCATCATATACAACTCTTCTTCCAGAAATCCATTCAGAAATGCAGTTTTGACATCCATTTGCCAAATTTCATAATCATAAAATGCAACAATTGCTAACATGATTCAGACAGACTTAAGCATCGCTACGGGTGAGAAAGTCTCATCGTAGTCAATCCCTTGAACTTGTCGAAAACCTTTTGCAACAAGTCGAGCTTTATAGACAGTAACATTACCGTCAGCATCGGTCTTCTTCTTGAAGATCCATTTATTTTCAATGGCTTGCCGATCAATGGGCAAGTCAACCAAAGTCCACACTTTGTTCTCATACATGGATCCCATCTCAGATTTCATGGCCTCAATCCATTTTGTGGTATCTGGGCTCACCATCGCTTCTTCATAGTTCGTAGGTTCGTCATGGTCTAGCAACATAACCTCCAGAACAGGATTACCGTACCACTCTGGTGCGGATCTCACTCTGATTGACCTACGAGGTGCAGTAACAACTTGATCTGAAGTTTCATGATCATCATCATTAACTTCCTCACTAATTGGTGTAGGTGTCACAGGAACCGGTTTCTGTGATGAACTACTTTCCAATAAGGGAGCAGGTACAGTTACCTCATCAAGTTCTACTTTCCTCCCACTCACTTCTTTCGAGAGAAACTCCTTCTCTAGAAAGGATCCAAATTTAGCAACAAATGTTTTGCCTTCAGATCTGTGATAGAAGGTGTACCCAACAGTTTCCTTTGGGTATCCTATGAAGACACATTTCTCCAATTTGGGTTCGAGCTTATCAGGTTGAAGTTTTTTCACATAAGCATCGCAGCCCCAAACTTTAAGAAACGACAACTTTGGTTTCTTGCCAAACCATAGTTCATAAGGCGTCGTCTCAACGGATTTCGTTGGTGCCCTATTTAACGTGAATGCATCCATCTCTAAAGCATAACCCCAAACTGGTAGCGATTAATCAGTAAGAGACATCATAGATCGCACCATATCTAGTAAAGTACGATTACGACGTTCAGACACACCATTACGTTGTGGTGTTCCGGGTGGCGTGAGTTGCGAAACTATTCCGCATTGTTTCAAATGAAGACCAAACTCGTAACTCAAATATTCTCCTCCACGATCAGATCGTAGAAACTTTATTTTCTTGTTACGATGATTTTCAACTTCACTCAGAAATTCTTTAAACTTTTTAAATGTTTCAGATTTATGTTTCTGTAACACCCCGGATGTAATTTACCTTATCTGTACTCCAACTCTTGTCGTATCCGGCACTAAGTTATGTCATTTCCTCATTGTCAGGTTTTTGTCTCCGTGTGTTGTTGTCTTTGTCATGCATCTCATATCATGTCATCATGTGCATTGCATTTGCATACGTGTTCGTCTCATGCATCCGAGCATTTTCCCCGTTGTCCGTTTTGCATTCCGGCGCTCCTATCTCCTCCGGTGGTCCTTTCTACCTCTTTTTTGTGTGTGGGCGTTAAACATTTCCGTATTGGACCGAGACTTGTCATGCGGCCTTGGTTTACTACCGGTAGACCGCCTGTCAAGTTTCGTGCCATTTGGACTTCGTTTGATACTCCAACGGTTAACCAAGGGACCGAAAAGGCCTCGTGTGTGTCGCAGTCCAACACCCCTCCAAACTGGTCCAAAACCCACCTAAACCTCTCCCATAATTTAGAGCGTTCGATCACGATCACGTGGCCGCCAACCGCACTTCATTTGGAGCTTCCTAACTCCCTCTACCTATAAAACTAGCCCCTCCTCCGAAATTCCGGATCCAAAACCACCCTAACCCTAAAATCCTGCTCGCGCCGCC